>NC_059383.1:8656300-9856300 GCF_019703515.2 Myxocyprinus asiaticus
CTGGACACATTATGTTCTGCATTTCAACTGAGATTCTTGTTGAAATCATATGGGTAATAATCCTTACAACCAAAAGTGTTGAACTGTTCCCAGACAAACACTAAACTCCCAGTAAAAGAACAGCACTCTTACCTGCCTGACTGGTCTGCTTGAGAGATGTAGAAATGACAAAGTGCATTCTGTGTTGAGAAACTCCACGGCACCTGTGCAGGAAATTCTGCTCATGTGTGACATTGCATCCTGGTCGCTGTGGTTGAAATTGTTGCTAACCCCAGCAGAAATGCAGAAAGCCACAGCGCAACACAAGAAAAGTCTCAGCTTCATTAGAATAGCTCACCTCACATACACCATTCTCAGAGCCCAGGAAGTGAGCTGGAAGCCTATTATATCACGCTTCCTATATATACCTTATATAAATTAAATAGCAGATAACAAGTGCAAAGTTACTTTCCTCTCAAAAAAAGCATTTAAGTTGATTAGGATCAACATATAGCCTGCACTGCATTTGGCACTCCCACTATTATACTGTATAGTTTTATACAAAAACATACCTTCTTTGTGCATGCATATTTTGCTGCCCTAAAACCCTCTAAAACTATATAAAACATTTGACATAGGTCAGTTTGAAGAATAAATTTGATCTGATAATATGTAGTTACTGTACCACTCAAAAATACTGCAAATTAATTATTGGTTATAGCATGATTTAAGTGCATTGCCTACAAAGTACTATATAGTTTCATTATATTTATATAGATTTGAAAAGTTATTAATCAACTTTTATGTCCATAAGTGTTAAATTGTTCAAAAATAGTTTCAAGCAAAAACTAAGCATATTTCTGTATCACATGGAATTATTTAAATACAGATTTATAGAGCCTACAACAATTAAAAAAAATTGTGTTTCAGAATAGGTTCTCTCAGTCCTTTAAATAGTTATAAATATCAAATCTGATTGGTCCTCAAATCTGATTGGACGAGAGATGTTCCATGAGTACTGATGGTCTCACACCATCAGTACTCGGATGCTTCACTGTGTGTATCACTACGCTTGTATTCGTGCCATTCTAAACTAAAGTGTAAGAGCAGTGCAGATGTGGTAAGAGCTATCTGTCTCTTTACATTTAATTTTGTGAGATTATGTATTTTAGCCAGCAGGTGGAGGCAAAAGACATTTTTGTGTGTAATATGAGCCAGATGGTGACGTGAAATGGGTCAGCGTTACTCAGTGTTTATATTCAACAGCACTCCGTGATTGCTCGTATTACTACCAGGGCCGTAGCAAGGAATTCTGGGCCCCGTGAATATATATTGCTCTGGGCCCCTTACCTATTAAAATAATACAGTTTCAAATTTGTTGTGGGACCCCCCTGGACCTTTGGGCCCCTAGAATCATTACCACCTTTCACCCCACTAGCTACGGCCCTGATAACCACTACACTACTAAAGGTAGGAAATAGCTTTAAACGGCTTTAAACTAACAACTTCAGCATTAAGGCTCATCACAGCTAAGAGATACAACAGACTGATTAATTACACAAATTCAAGGCGCTTACCTCTTCCACATTGGAGAAGACAAAATGGTGGAGATTGCGGTTTCTATAGTGAAAGACTCATGTGCACTGGCTACCACGAAATAGGGAGGAATACCCCACTTGGACGGCTAATTTTCCACTGAGAAAATATTTCACCAAAATTATATTATATTCAGAAAGCTGACTAACAGACTTTAGCATCATCAACAGGCAATTGCACATGCTCCATCTCTCTCTCTCTCTCTCTCTCTCTCACACACACACACACACACACACACACACACACACACACACACATCCTTGTTTCTCCAATAACATGTTAGAAACAGCCCAAGCTGTGATACTAATAGTTCTAAAGCGATGTTTTTAAGACGCTTGGATGCATCATTTGGTTTGAACCAGCAACGGCAGGTTCTGAACCATCACGTAAAAAGTAGTTCCATGCACAAATGCGTTTGTGACCATACAAATGTGTAATTTTTTTTAAATGTACTTGTTCATGTGAGCAATATCACACTCGCAATTGTGCTATATGGCCCTACAAAAGCACTGCTGTATCACTCTTGCTCGTGTGATATTGCTTATATATATATATACGTATATATATGTATATATAATTATTTAAAGGACTGAGATATATATGTATAGAGTATCTGATTATTACAATTACTTTCATTTCAAACCTAATCACTAAATCTTTCTTTCTTCTATCAGATCTCAAAACAACTCAAAGACATCAATCCACTATGCAAGTGTTAACTGCAAAACAGAGCAGAGTAAATAATCTTATAATAAAATTTATGTTCTTGTGTACATGACTATTAATAAGAGGCCATTTAGGGTCAAAAGACAGATGTGATAAATTCCTCACCACACTGCAAGTTCAGTTGGTGAATGTATCAAGTAGCAAGCTAATATGAACTTTGTGGGCTGAACAGGTTTGAATTGAATTGTGATATTTATATTTCGTGCCGAAACCAAAATATTTGCCAGTTAAAAATGTTACTTTATTTTCTAGGTGCAAAAAACATAACATAAATAGTATAATACTGCTTATTTGTAAAGTACTGTAACCATAGTGCAGCCGTTTTCATAAAAAAAACTAAAAAAGTTGTATAATAACATTTTATATTTCCTGGTTGTACTGGCATATGAATAAGTGCAGCATGTAAAATGAATATGTACTTTATATGGATATACATTATCTTCTTTTTATGGAAAGTGAAAAAGAAAGTGCTAAACAATTTGGTCTCCTAAATAAATGCATTTTAAATTCTACTTCCACTAAAGAGTCTAGGCTAACATTAAAAGCTTTTTTCTTTTCTTATTTATGACATTTTTTATGAGGTTATTTATTAAACACTGCACTGATTTTAACTGGTAAAACATCTAGGTATATATTTACTATAACCATAAAAACAGGAAATACAAAAACTATAAAAGTCATATCGATTCAGTCATCAAAGGTCAGCTTGCACTAAAACCATTTCCCATACATTCACTGCAAGGCTTCACAAGCTCATGAGTGCTATCATTGTCCCAAAGGAAATGAAAAAAGAGCCCAGTATCAAAACTCAGATTTTGCATGCCAGCCAAACCACACACTGCAGTCGTATACAGTTTTGAACTTTCTAAACTGTAAATCTATTGCTCAGTACTAGAAAATGATGACTAGATCACCGAAACCATTCTAACCCACGCAACAAAACTCCCCTAGTTTCACTTACGATACAAACACAATTTTCAAGACCTCTAAAGGAAAACACATCTTGGTAATATCTTCACATCAACAGAGCGTTACACAAGAAATGGGGATTTCATAAATGACTGTATTGTCTGAATGTCCAAAAATCCATGCACAACAATCGATAGCATATGTTTTATATATATATATATATATATATTTAAACTCAGCAAAAAAAGAAACTTCCCTTTTTCAGGACATTGTATTTTAAAGATAATTTTTTAAAGGGTTTAAACAATGTTTTCCTTACTTGTTCAATGAAACATAAACAATTAATGAACATGCACCTGTGGAACGGTCATTAAGACACTAACAGCTTACAGACGGTAGGCAATTAAGGTCACAGTTATCAAAATTAGGACACTAAAGAGATCTTTCTACTGACTCTGAAAAACACCAAAAGAAAGATGCCCAGAGTCCCTGCTCATCTGCGTGAACGTGCCTTATGCATGCTGCATGGAGGCATGAGGACTGCAGATGTCCGTACTGTGAGACGCCTGTGACAGCGCTACAGGGAGACAGGAAGGACAGTTGATCTTCCTCGCAGTGGCAGACCATGTGTAACAACACCTGCACAGGATCGGTACATACGAATATGTGCTGCGGGACAAGTACAGGATGGCAACAACAACTGCCCAAGTTACACCAGGAACGCACAATCCCTCCATCAGTGCTCAGACTGTCCGCAATAGGCTGAGAGAGGCTGGACTGAGGGCTTGTAGGCCTGTTGTAAGGCAGGTCCTTACCAGACATCACCAACAACAACTTCGCCTATGGGCACAAACCCACCTTCGCTGGACCAGACAGGACTGGCAAAAAGTGCTCTTCACTGACGAGTCGCGGTTTTGTCTCACCAGGGGAGATGGTCGGACTCGCGTTTATCGTTGAAGGAATGAGCGTTACACTGAGGCCTGTACTCTGGAGCAGGAACGATTTGGAGGTGGAGGGTCCGTCATGGTCTGGGGCGGTGTGTCACAGCATCATTGGACTGTGCTTGTTGTCATTGCAGGCAATCTCAACACTGTGCATTACAGGGAAGACATCCTCCTCCCTCATCCTGACATGACCCTCCAGCATGACAATGCCACCAGCCATACTGCTCGTTCTGTGCGTGATTTCCTGCATGACAGGAATGTTAGTGTTCTGCCATGGCCAGCGAAGAGCCCGGATCTCAATCCCATTGAGCACGTCTGGGACCTGTTGGATCGGAGGGTGAGGACTAGGGCCATTCCCCCCAGAAATGTCCGGGAACTTGCAAGTGCCTTGGTGGAAGAGTGGGGTAACATCTCACAGCAAGAACTGGCAAATCTGGTGCAGTCCATGAGGAGGAGATGCACTGCAGTACTTAATGCAGCTGGTGGCTACACCAGATACTGACTGTTACTTTTGATTTTGACCCCCCCCCCCTTTGTTCAGGGACACATTATTCAATTTCTGTTAGTCACATGTCTGTGAAACTTGTTCAGTTTATGTCTTAGTTGTTGAATGTTTTTATGTTCATACAAATATTTACACATGTTGAGTTTGCTGAAAATAAAAGCAGTTGAAAATGAGAGGACATTTCTTTTTTTGCTGAGTTTATTTATATATATATATATATATATATATATATATATATATATATATATATATATATATATATATATATACACACACACACACACACACACACACACACACACACACACTGGCGGCCAAATGTTTGGAATAATGTACAGATTTTGCTGTTTTGGAAGGAAATTGGTACTTTAATTCACCAAAGTGGCATTCAACTGATCACAAAGTATAGTCAGGACATTACTGATGTAAAAAACAGCACCATCACTATTTGAAAAATGTCATTTTTGATCAAATCTAGACAGGCCCCATTTCCAGCAGCCATCACTCCAACACCCTTGAGTAATCTTGCTAAATTGCTAATTTGGTACTAGAAAATCACTTGCCATTATATCAAACACTGCTGAAAGCTATTTGGTTCGTTAAATGAAACTTAACATTTTCTTTGTTTTTGAGTTGCCACAAAATGCAATAGACTGGCATGTCTTAAGGTCAATATTAGGTCAAAAATGGCAAAAAAGAAACAGCTTTCTCTAGAAACTCGTCAGTCAATCATTGTATTGAGGAATGAAGGCTACACAATGCTTGAAATTGCCAAAAAACTGAAGATTCCATACAAAGGTGTACAATACAGTCTTCAAAGACAAAGGACAACTGGCTCTAACAAGGACAGAAAGAGATGTGGAAGGCCAGATGTACAACTAAACAAGAGGATAAGTACATCAGAGTCTCTAGTTTGAGAAATAGACACCTCACATGTCCTCAGCTGACAGCTTAATTGAATTCTACCCACTCAACATCAGTTTCATGTACAACAGTAAAGAGAAGACTCAGGGGTGCAGGCCTTATGGGAAGAATTGCAAAGAAAAAGCCACTTTTGAAACAGAAAAACAAAAAGAAAAGTTTAGAGTGGGCAAAGAAAGAAAGACATTGGACAACAGATAACTGGAAAAGAGTGTTCTGGATCTTAACCCCATTGAGCTTTTGTGGGATCAGTTAGACTGTAAGATGCGTGAGAAGTGCCCGACAAGACAATCACATCTATGGCAAGTGCTACATGAAGCGTGGGATGAAATGTCACCTGAGTATCTGGACAAACTGACAGCTAGAATGCCAAAGATCTGCAAAGCTGTCATTGCTGTATGTGGAGGATTTTTTGATGAGAACTCTTTGAAGTAGTTTAAAAATAAATTTATTTTTATTTTTATTTTATTTATTTTTTCAAATTGTAATAGTAATTTTTCACATTATTAATGTCCTGACTATACATTGTGATCAGTTGAATGCCACTTTGGTGAATAAAAGACCAATTTCTTTCCATAAGAGATGGAGATCTACATTATTCCAAACTTTTGGCTGCCAGTGTATATATATATATATATATATATATATACAGGTTTGGGAGGGTTACTTTTGAAATGTATTCCACTACAGATTACAGAATACATGTCATTTGTAACGTATTACGTTAGATTACTCAAGGTCAGTAACATATTCTAAATACTTTGGATTACTTCTTCAGCACTGGTAGATTTTTTCACTTGTTTTGACTATAAAAACTCTGCCAGTACAGTAAGACAAAATACACATGTTAAAAATACATTTTCTGAAAAATCTAAATATCTTATGCAGTGTTGTTTTAAGGATTTTTAGATATTTTTACAGTAAAACAATTAAAATTTTATTATCAAGATTGCCCTAATATCAAAGGTCTTACTAAAAAAAAAAAAAAAATATGATCTAATGTGAATTTTCTTGATAAAAAAATATGATCATGCCTGGTAACATGTGCATGTAAAATGGCTAGAAATAGCATTTTAGCTTAGCGTAAAGCTTACAATTTACACAAGGTTTATTTCTATTTCTTCTGCTCCAAACTTACTACAAACTTACTTCTCTGTCTGCTCGTATGAATGTAACACATCATAAGAAAGTGTTTCACCGCTGTTCAAATGCACTTTGGATCACATCATTTATATGTATAAATGTTTTCCATCTGAAAGGACTAAATATTAAATGAAACAAATGACAATAAAATGCAAAGTAATCTCTTCAGTAATCAAAATACTTTTTGAATGTAACTTTTCTAATTACTAATGATTTAAACTGTAACTGTAGTGGAATTCAGTTACTTATATTTTGTATTTTAAATACATAATCCCGTTACATGTATTCTGTTACTCCCCAACCCTGTATATACATGTATATATATATCAGCCGTGGCCCGTGCATTTTAAATCTAGGCCTTCAGTGTGATTCGTGCCATTAAGAAAACACAGTTTCACAATGAATCATACATTATCATTATCATAAATTATGTGGCAGTCAACTAATAATACCAATTGACATTTTAAAAACACGTCCACACATGAAAGCCAGAACCAAGGAGGTCTTATACGAAGAAAAACTCTCTAATAATATTTGCAATTTAAATGTTGCTTGCAATAAATTTTGTTTCGCCAGGGTACACGGTTACTTTTCAAAACTTCAGCCAACACTGAATGCTCAAGCAGCATAATTTACACTTAGAAAATTCCTGATGTTGCTACAACAATGCAAAAAGCACATCAATTTGCTTGAAGTGAAATTCAGCCCTCTTTTCCTGTTAATTATTCAATCGCACGATCATGCATAACATCTCAGGTTTTTAAATCCATAAGGATCTTTTTCTCAATGGCAATACCAGCAGTGATGACAGCTGATTCGTCAGCAAGATCTCACGCTCTTCGCTTTCAAATTACATCACTTAAAGCGTGATTGCGTCACTCAAGGCCAGCTAGAAGGCCTGGACTGGGACATATCCTAAAGACCACACCCACCAAGAACAAATAAATCAATCTGATTGGCTGATTAATCTGACAATCTGACTTTAGATGCCTATTCACTGCAGTGTAGAGGGATTCTGTGGAAATTCTGAAGGCCTGAGGGGGTGGAGCTCAGACTCACGCACTGCTTCGGCTAAGGAGCATGGCTTCGGGCATGCGATTTGTGAAACAGTTGTCACACTTTAGGTTTTTTCTTTTTTATTAGTCTTCAAAAGGAATCAGATCTACTCAAATACACTTACAGTAAGTGCCTATTCACTCTGTTGTTTAAAGCTGCTTCACTCGTGTTCCATCTGCAGCCAAAAGCCAGTCACACATCTACCCAAAGATATCATCATTATATTGTCTGTATTCCACCCATTAACACTCTTTTATACACCCATCTTTGCAGTAGTATAACTGTCATTATAAATGACAATAAAAGTGTAACTGGCATATATTATGGCCGTGAATAGCATGTATAACCTGGGTGGGCCGGTGCCACCCATTGGCATTCAGGCCCACCCAGTCATTGTCTTATGTCCCTTTTCCAACAACAGCCAAAAGCTTGACGGCCTCGAACCACGAACCGCTAATGTCAGAGGCTGTTGCGCTGGATAATGTTGTCAAATGTTGGAAAGCAAAAGCGAAATTCTGATTTTAGGCCCCTCCAGGTCTCCATCTGTTTTTAATTTAGGTTCTCTTTCTGCCAGTGTTCAACCTCATGTAAGAAATCTTGGGGTTACATTTGATTCGTCACTAAATTTTGAGAAACAAATCAGTACAGTGGTAAAGGGCAGTTTCTTTCATCTGAGATCGGTTGTGAAATTAAAACAGTTTCTACCCCCGAAAGATTTGGAGAATGTAATCCAACTCTCATAACATCACGCCTGGACTATTGTAATTCCCTACACTGTGGCCTGCCTCAAATTGTGATCTCTCGCCTGCAAATTGTCCAAAATGATGCAGCGAGATTTCTTACCGGAACAAAAAAGAGGGATCACATTTTTCCCATTTTAGCGACTTTACACTGGCTTCCTGTAAAGTTTAGAATCGATTTTAAAATTGCTGTTTTTGTGTACAAGGCTTTATCTGGTGTCGCACCAAGATACATTAGTGACCTTCTGGTACTTTACTCTCCCCAAAGAGCACTTAGGTCTAGTAATCAGCTTCTCTTAACCGTCCCACATTGTTGCTGTAAAACTAAGGGTGGTCGGGCCTTCTCTGCTGCAGCACCTAAACTTTGGAACAGTCTGCCCATAAATGTGAGGTTTGCTCCTTCACTAGCTAGTTTTAAATCGCTCTTAAATCTTATTTGTTCTCTCTGGCTTTTGATTAATATTAGTTTAAGGGTTTTATGTTGAAGTTTTCTGATTGTGTTTTATTTAATGTGTTTATATTTTGTACGCTGCATGTTTTCCTTTAATGCTTTCTTTTTATATGTTCAACGCTTTATTGTACAGAACTTTGGCGCAACTCTGTTGCTTTTAAATGTGCTATAGAAATACGTTTTGACTTGACTTGACTTGATAATGTCAGTTTCAAAGCATTAAAAACAACAGCAGCTTAAAAAACGAGACTAGATCGCTCTCATTATAACAAAGCTATTAACAAAACCTGATGCGCCATTGAGTTGACGGGCATCCCTATCATGCAGTGGCTCCAATCACTTTATTTTCCCTGTCTAATATAATATGTGTAACAACTGTTATACAGTATATGTGAATTGATTGCAAAGAATTTTATTAATTAGGCTATAGGTATAAAATAACTTCTAACCTTCTCTTTAAAACCAGATCAAGTTGATATAAGACACTGAGTTAAATAACTTCAGATGTTAAAATGCTCTCAAAACTCTTAAAACTCTAAACTCCATCCAGGAACAGTTGTTACATGCCTGTAATGATTACCGCGTCTTTGTGCACACTCACAATGAGGGAAAAAAGGCACTTCACAGCAGGACACTGTTTGCTGTTTGCTTAAAACATTTTTGAGTGTTTTTGTGCAGCTGCTCCAATAACCTTTAAGCTGTAATAATGCTGCATGTGCATGTTACTTTGAACTTATATTTACTCAGTTATTGAACAAGATAAAAGATTTACAGTTCATTTCAATTTGTTCTTTAATGCATACCATTAATTGTTGCCCATGTAAAGAAAGAAATGAGAAAGAAATTGTTAGCTTTCTTATAGTTGGTCAATGTAGCAGAAAAGGATAAAAGGAAAGAGCATAAGCACATAATGTTCGATTTCAATACACATTACAAGAGTATAAGTTGGTTTGACTTTGTGATGTGCATCCAAACAAAGCTGATATCCACACAATTCATTTGCACTGATCAACATCTCAAAAGAAAAAAACAAACGAAAGGAAAAGAAACATTCCTACCTAATCACACAAAGATGGAGAAAGAGACTGGGAAATAAAGTTGCCAAATGTAAACAAACTATCCATTGTGTCCTAGATTTGTGAAAGCAAAATTCAGACAGTACTCACACCAATTTTTGTGATTCAAACAGACAAATTTTACCACAACTGTTATTTTATCCTTACTGTATACAGTACATGTACCGTATATGGATGGGCTCACAATAAAAACTTTCTTGACTTAAATAATAAATAAATTAAATAAAAGCTAATCCCATCACATATCATATTATTACTATACTGTGGCAGCGGGGGCGTGGTCAAGCATCTCTCCGGAGAGAGAGAAAGCGGTAAGGGCGCTTACACCTGAGCTAAATTATGTCTAACACCTGTCTCTAATTTCAGTGAGTACGGGGAGAGCGGCATAAAGAGAGCGACGCAGCACTTAGTCGGGGAGAGAGACTGGACACGAAAAAAGCCGAGCCAGAACCAAGATTTTGGAGTAGGAAAGTTTACTTGTGAAACAGTGTGTGATAGTGTTTAGCTTAGTGTTTTAGGAAAGACTGTGTATAGGTGTTGTGAAGAGGGAATAATAAAGCCTCACCCTAAGAAGGAAAGCTGCTTCTCGCCTCCTCTTTTACATATACAAATGGTGAAATTAAACATTTCTTTGTTCAGTTTTCTCCATTTAGCTCACAAGCTAGCCAATTAGCCTTGTAGTGGGCGTGTAGTAGTTTTGCAGAGCACGGACAGACCCTTCCCGATGTAGAAAGTTATGTTTAGTTTGCGTGCCCTCTACAGATTTTTTAATTTCAGGTGTCTTGATTAACAGGAAAACTGAACAGTAAAATACTGCGGTGCATCTGTACGTCACATACTCCACAATGCATTGCTTAATACTGTAAAATACTGTTTAAAAAAAAAAAAAAAAAACTTAAATTTCCTGTAAATTTACAATAAAATACAAATTAAGGTGATATACACCCCTGGCTGGAAACAATTAGCTAAACATTAATAATAATAATAAAAAAAAAAAAGTTAGATGTAATAAAAAGCTTACAGACCTCATGCAATCAGTAATTTCTCTTAGCCCACCCAGATGTTTCTGCCTACGCTACTGGTTAAAACAGCTACGTTTACTGATCTTCAACTCATAGAATGAGTCATTAAGTCATTGATAACACATTTTAATGTCACATTAGTTAAGGTTTTATATGTAATGTTGTGTGTCCTCATATTTAAATGTACCTCTAAACGCCTGCCCCAGCAGTGTGGCGGGTGTCTGAATGTTCGCAGACATACCATTGTTCAGCTGTTTCTAATTTCTTTTTGGCTGTAAGCGAAGAACGAAGAAGAACTTCTCCATGAGTGTGCCGGGGCCTTTATGGTGCTTGTATCCATAAATATTAGCTGCCCAGAAGCATTACCAAGATGACCGGCCAGTGGACCAGAAAAATGAAAGGGTACAATTAATTTCAAAATGAATCACTTTGCTACCAACAGATCTGAGCAACCTCAAAAGAGTTGGATGAGGTGCATTGTTCCAGAAAGCAAATATCATGTTGCTTAGAAAATGTTGTTTTCTTCTGTTGGACGCAAGGGGGCATACATGGCCTTGATTTTCACAGTCCATAGACTGTCTATCCATCTTTGATTTTTAATGGGAATGACAACGAGGCTGTGAGGAATAGACTTATGAGTCTCTTCAATGGCACGAACGGTCTAAAGCTGTATAAATCTCCTTGATCACATCTTATTTTTCACAACTTGTCTGGAGTTCTTTGTATACTGAATGTTCTTGGACAGATATTTTTGATCAATGTTTTGTACGTGGAACGACCCAAAAACACTTTAAACAGCAGTACAGCCATTGAAGAGACTTTTAGTCTATCCCTCACAGCCTCGTTGTCATTCCCATTAAAAATCAAAGATGGCGCTAGCGTGAATAAGGTTCTGAATTTAAAATGAATTGAAAAAGTGCGCATTGACTAAATATGCTTAGGAAATTGTTTTATAACCAGACAGGACGTTTAATTCGCTTCCGTTCTAATATTCTTTGTTCATTTAAATACATGGGCCTAAATAACTAAGAAACTAAGAAAACACATTTGAATAATAAGCTGATAACGTATTCGGCATTACTCTTCAACATGTTCTGTTCGCTCCCGGAGAAACGAAACAAACCCAATCATCAAGTGCTAAACTTGATGCTATTTGTCCGTTGTTTGTTGTACATTTTAGAATCCTACTACGACGAAGACTTTGCTCATGAATATTTCCTGTTTTTTATCTGACACGTTGTCGCCTTCTCCAGAGCAGGATTCATTTATTCGCCAGCTGTCTAGTATCCCGCCTACCAACGTCTTCCTTCAGCCAATCAGTTAGGACTATTACGCGCATTTCGCGTTACGTGATTAATATTCATGAGAGTAAACGTCGCCATAGTAGGAATCGCAATTTCCCTTGTACTGTAGGTCCCACCTACGTTTTTCAGCGATAGTAACAACGTAAGTGCGCACTCATAAGGGAAGCTGCGGTGCTCCAGCCCCCTCCTCACACTCTTGTTTATGTGCTTTGTCAGCTGTGTCTTGTCTCTTGCGCAAACTCCGTACTTCGACTAAAAGCTTTACCTTGAGCTTTCTTATCACTCCGCTTCGCTCTCCTGACCTGCCCCTTTCGGACCTTGAACTGATTCAACTCGGTCCCGATAATTGTTCTTTTTTATCCCCACCCCCTCTAACTGTGAAACATGACATTAAATTCCAATAAAAACGAACCCGCTGTCACCCTCGAGCGTGTCAACAGCGCGCGCACAGCTCTCTCCGATCTCTATCTGGAACAGCTGCTGCAGAATAAACCGAAGTCAGACAAGGTAAGAGGACTAACTGATGTAATGATTACAGAAAACAACGAGCGATTCTTTTTCTCGATTCCTTATCTCAGCATTAACACGCGGCGGTCAGATGTTGACAGTGTCTATCGACAGTTTTATCAGCTTTAGGAGTTCCTGATATGGGGTATGAAGATGCGCTGGTCTGTACTGGTGCAACCCGGTTTGAGATCAGCATCTCACTGCTGCTCACCTCAACTTTCCTCTTCACACCAGTAGACATTTAGACAGTTTCCGTTCAAATTGTCTGCATCAATAATTACCAGTAATTCTATCAGCAATGTGTATGACATACATAAATGCGTTAAATATAAAGCCATTAAATAGATAGCAAATTAGTATGTCGTGACGAGTCGTGACGTCATAAGGACAGCTGCTAACGCTATTTCATTTTTATTCTTTCATTTAGTCTTTTTTTTTGTTTGTTTGTTTTGTTTTTTTTTTGCTTTGACTAGAAACTGTACCCAAAAAAAACTGTATCTTTGTACTTTTTGCTGTTGTCATACTCTGGTAATTTGATAAGATGAACAGTTTTCAACTGATTTATGTTTATGCAACAACTATAGTTGACCTTCCGGAGAAAATATTATTGCTAAGGTTGCTCTTTCATAGCTCATGTACCGGAGTTTCCACTTATGCTTCATTAAAGTATCAACTTTGGGTAACACGTCACATTCATTTTGTTGAGGGTTTATAAAGGTGTTCATTAATGACTAATTATTGATTTTATAAATGCATTAGAAGTCATTTGTATGCAGTTATAACATCACGCAATACCTGCCAAATTTTGAGCCATATTACCTCACATGTTATAAATGCTTAATAACACTTCTTCAACATTAGTAACCTATGAAAATGTACCTTAATGTAATGTGAACACATTTGAAGCATTTATTAAGGAGTTGCCAACATTAGAAAGTCAAAGAGGACTGTAGCAAAAATTATAATCCCTTTTAATCTTACTATCCACGATTTGCACGGGCGGCGAAATTACCCGTTATGCTTAGCGGTTACTCTCAACGCGGATGCTACAGACTGCCGATTCGCAACTTATTCACATTACCAAGCATTGAAATAATCACTAACGACAGTCAGAAACGATGGAACACTCCCTGTTTACTTAACGTAAATCCCTTTCTCACTAAAATCTGTGTATTGACACTTTCGACGGCAATTGCTGAATAAATAAATACACAGTCACACACATTTACATGGTAAAGTTACTACACTGGGCTCTCACACTTTCTGCACATGCCCTGTGTGTGTGTGTGTGTTTGTGTGTAAAAGAGAGAGAGACACACAGACATGCAGCACGCAGAGAGAGAATTAACTTTTATGATGCGCTAGATTTCACTGGGTTTCTTGTTGCACACACAATATATGAAGATGATGATAGAAAGCACTTCAATTTGAAAACAGACAGATCTGGGAATCTGAATCTGACCGGATGCTTTTTAAGGTCCAAAAAAGAGGACATATGGTGAAGTCAGGAAAAAGGTGGATAATAGTCTTTTTTTTTTTTTTTCGGCATTGTGACAAATCATTAATTAAGCTATTTTATATTTTTGATTAATATTAAAATGAATAAGTGTATTTAATAAGCATTTATATCATGTCAATTAAAAATGCTTATTGTTTGTCAAGTATTGCTTGAGTTGTTATGATATCAAAATTATTTATAATGCATTTGTAAATGACTTATTAGCCATTAATGAACCCCTTTATAATAGGGACTTGCACAGTTACTGTTTTTAACATTCTTTTTACAGCGAGGTTTCATGAAAGGTTAATCGTTTTTCCTTCGGGACGCGGGGATAAAGGATGTTTTTTGCAACGGGAAATGCTGAAAGCAAAATCAGTGAGATTCAGCGCAACAGTCAAAGATGTCCATCCAGCACGTGTCTAGCGCAGATGCACACAAAAACATGTTTGAACAGCTCCTAACTCGCCCTACATTTGACAAACTGACCCAAACCCGGCTGTAAAAAATGGTGGTTTGACAGAACTCATCGAGTTCGAGTCGGGTTTGTAAGACCTCTATTGTATGTGTAGAATTACCGAAAAGTGATTTTGGTTTTCGAATACTGGCACGTCAAATGGTTAAACAAATATCAACAGCACATCCCTCCTGACTTTATGAAGCCTTAAAGAGATAGTTAACACAAAAATTACAATTCTCTCATTATTTACTCACCTTCATGATATCCCAGGTGTGTATGACTCTCTATCTTCAGCAATATACATCTGAAGAAAATTAGAAAAATATCTCGGCTCAGTAGGTCCTTAAAATGCAAATGAATGGAGATTTCTCTTTTGAAGCTCCAAAAATCACAGACAGTCGGCATAAACATCATCCATACGACTCTAGCCGTTAAATTAATGTCTTCTAAAGTGACAAAATCACTTTTGGTGTGAAAAAGATAAATATTTAAGTACTTTTTTTAACTCTAAATCAGGCTTCCGGTCAGCAGCGGTATGCGCATGACGTAATCGCATTGGCTTTTGAAAATGTGAGAACTAACACACGTGTGTCACAGCCGGAAGAGGAGCGCTGTTTACAAGTGAAAAGAAGGAATGCTGTACAGTAGCTTCCTTGGTTTTGATTTAGATCTGTATTTATCTGTTTCTTTGCTCACAATGGTTTGTTTGTGTGCTTATCCTGGATGTTTCCACCGAGTGGAGAACATGAGATTACTTCAGTATCATGGCAGCGAGAATACGTCACACGAGAGACCGCTTGGACTAAAAATCTAAGCAGGAGACTAAAAGCAAAAATCCCCATTAGATTCAATGCTGTCTAGGATAAACAATTGGGATAATAACAAGATCTCATTTGAGATTTTTGGCAGAGATATTTATTACAGCTTGTAAAATAAATAGCACAGTCACACTCAGTTGGACCGTAAATAATGTAAACAGTCAATCATCGTTGACAGTGAGAAATGTCCCGAATTCATAGAATACTTGTCAAATAACTAATCACCTCAATCATCATCAATCTCGCTGCTCCAGTAACTTAATATTATTAACTTGAACTTTTCCTTTGTCACCAACAGTGCTGGTAATAGTTTGAAATCCCTCTTTGATGATCCCAGACACAGGAAAGGTATTTCCAGTTGTGAAGGTCTAGCACGTGAAGAGGTTAATGATCAAGGCCAGTCCACGACTTTATGTTCCCTCAGATAAACTCCTCAAGCCTCTGATGATCTGACAAAAGTGCTCTGTAGGGAAGATGGGATTAGTGGCAGAAGGAACAATTGACTTGTTAACTTGGTTTTTTGTCACAAGAAGTCATACAATATTTGCGCTTGAACTTATTGGTCAAAGTAGCCAGTGTTGTCTAATGATCTGAGGGAGATCCACTGAAACTACTCATGCACTATGAAATTTTGGTATGTGAAAAGCATGTAGAAAACAAAAGGATTATGTTTTTTTTCTGCACTTCAGTCAGAAGTTGATGTTTAATGCCTCTCTCTGGGCCCCAATGTGGTCAAAAAAGGTTCCACCTACACCCTTTCTCAAAAGCCTGTTCTAAACATTTGTAAGTTGGCTAATTTTTATGTTTGTTTTTTTTTTTTTTTTACCCCAATTTGGAATGCCTAGTTCCCACTACTTAGTAGGTCCTCGTGGTGGCGTGGTTACTCACCTCAATCCGGGTGGCGGAGGACAAGTCTCAGTTGCCTCCACTTCCGAGACCGTCAATCCATACATCTTATTATATGGCTCGTTGTGCATGACACCGCGGAGACTCACAGCATGTGGAGGCTCATGCTGCTTTCTGCGATCCACGCACATCTTACTACGTGCCCCATTGAAAGCGAGAACCCCTTATCGTGACCACGAGGAGGTTACCCTATGTGACTCTACCCTCCCTAGCAACCGGGCCAATTTGGTTGCTTTGGAGACCTGGCTGGAATTTTTATGTTTTCTTAAATGTGGGTCGATGATGTGACATAAACTTTTGTGTTCAGATCTAATCATTTATAAAGGAAACAAAATGCAATTTCTAGAGTCAAATGAAAACACATCTTGAATGATGAGCATTTTTCAATTTCTGAATTGAAATTTGCGATTATTTTTAATTTTTTTATTTTTTTGCTCATTAAAATGCTAAAATTGCAATGTGGCCTCATGAAAATTTGTTATAATTTGTATGAGATGTCGTACAACTTTTACTTTTGTTCTCATAGAGACAGACCAATCAACAAACAGAATTTCAAATCAATACAATGCATGAAATTTTAGCTCCTATCCAATACTTTATTTTAAGAAAGGAAACGTTAATGAACAAATTTGGTTACTAATTCTATATTTAATCATGCAATACAAATGACTGATGTATTTCAATAACCTGTAATGTCTTGTAATCGTTCTTGCGCAATACAAAAAATTTATTTTCTTATTAAAATTATGGTTAGGTTAAGGGATGAGTAATGGGTAAAAATTGGGTAAGGGGTTAGACTTTATGGTTAGGTTTCGGTTTAAGTTAGAGGATAACCTTAGAAAAAAATGTTCAACAATGTTCGTTGGTTCGTATATTTTTTCTCTATGGAAGTAAAAGTCATAGGTCTTTGTACAAGCCAACTTGTACCATTTCGCCATCTCTTACTATTATTACGGCTTGTCATGAGACAGGGTTAGTAAAGCTAATTTTTTTTAAAGTTTTCTGATAATAAGCACATCTGAAAAGGTAATCTCTTCAATGAGGACCAGCTACACATAAGTGCACAACAAACTCTGCACAGATTCTTTTCAAATACAATCTAGCCTTATCTGAAAAGGGAAGCTTGAACCTTTTATCTAAAGCAAACAAAATGCCAGGGACACAGTGTTTTATACAAGCAGCTCCAAACGATTCTCCATACTTCCCTCCTTTATCTGCAGAGAAAATTATGGCTTCTATTAATAGAATGCTTGTGCTCTTCAGCCTGACTAGTGAAGCGTCATAGTCTATGACTAAGAGCGGGCGGCTGCCAGCAAGCTAGCACCCACATTACTGAGTCAAATTAACACCACTGTCAGCAAATATTATTCTGAAGAAGGATTCTGATGTATTCTTGGATGAAATGTATGAAGTAGATTTTTTTTTTTGTTGTTTTGTTTTGTTTTTTTTTTTTACATTATTTTCAAGATGCTCATTTAAAAAGTGTTTTATGGAGGTCTATGCTAAATTATGTAGTGGGGAAAAAAAACTTGATAGTTTGCTTCATGACTATCTGCCTATTCATCAATGTGGATGCATGTGATAAATGGTGCTTAACTGTTTGAAAGAAATTAGATTGACCACAAGATGTAACATAATGTAAAGCTAAACCAACAAAGTAGAGCTGTCAATTAAACATGTTAATTTAGTGCGATTATTATGTAAAAATAATGGGATACAAAACCTAAACCTAAACTTAACCATAAAGCCTAAAGACTTACCCAAACCCTAAACTCAAGCATGATTTCAATAGGAAAGTAACTTTTGTTTACCACAGAAGAAAGAAAATAAGATGAGGGAAGGGTATTACAGGTTATTTACGAACATCAGTCATATGGAATAATTAACCAAATTTGACTGACGTTTCCTTTCTTAAAATAAAGTGTTGGCTAGGAGGCTTGGATGTATATTGATATGAAATTCTGTTCTGATTATTAGATCTGCGTTATACAAAAGTAATATATTTCTGTCCTGTTTACTTCATCTTCACCTGGGGGCTTTTATTTTGACACCGAAAGTGCTGCAGTATTTACTTCAACTTCACAAAGAGCTTTTATTGTGACACAGAAAAGGCAATGTGTATTTGACGGTTTACAATGTTCTGCATTTCATGAAACGCTGCAATCTCCTCATTTTCTTCTGTGCCACGTTTGTAGATTTGTATAACAACTTGTAACTTGTAATAATGTTTGGAATTGCGTGAATGCTCGAACCTGCATTACTTTGATTTCACAATGCACGTGAACTGATCTGAGAGCACCGCCATGTCACTGGTTTGTTCTGAATCACACACAGACCTTGTTTATCTGTCTTTAAATCGCAGCCTTTTGTGGATTAATAATCACATATGACCAAATGCCATTTTGATGTTATTTTAATTGTGCAGCCCTGAAGTCTACTGAATAGTCTACTGATGCGCTCTTTATTACACTTAATGGCCAAATGAAAGCACATTAAAATCATCGCGATATTCAAGATATTGGTCAATTTTACATCGTCAGCAAAATTATTTTGATAATATTATTAATATTCGATATATCGCCCAGCCCTAGTTAAGCCCAAAGTATACTTCGGTTTTGACGTGAACGCTTAGTGTCTGCGTACAGTCGAACGCTCAGCCTTTCAAAGTATACTCCATTTGGGGGCCTGGGTTGCTCAGCGAGTATTGACGCTGACTACCACCCCTGGAGTAGCGAGTTTGAATCCAGGGTGTGCTGAGTGACTCCAGCCAGGTCTCCTAAGCAACTAAATTGGCTCGGTTGCTAGGGAGGATAGAGTCACATGGGGTAACCTCCTCGTGGTCACTATAATGTGTGGTTCTGGCTTTCGGTGGAACGCATGGTGAGTTGTGTGTGGATACCGCGGAGAATAGCGTGAAGATTCCACACGCGCTATGTCTCCGCGGTAACGCGCTCAGCAAGCCACGTGATAAGATGTGCGGATTGGCGGTCTCAGACACGGAGGCAACTGAGATTCGTCCTCTGCCACCCAGATTGAGGCGTGTCACTACGCCACCACGAGGACTTAGAGCGTATTGGGCATTCCAAATTGGGGGGAAAAAGGGGAGAAAAAAAAATATACTTCATTTGACTGTGTGTGCATATACAGATGGTTGACACATGCATGCTTTGACTGCAATGAGATACTGAAATATTTCTCTTCAGGAGTTTAGACCCATAAAGATGTCTTTATATGTTTATATTATAGACTCAAGTTATATGATTGCAAGGATCTCTTGACCTCCTTACACATGCACACTTGATGTTCACATCCACTGTTGTTGTTTTCACCTTCGTGTCCTGTTGTTTACCGGCGATTCTGTCTTCATGACAGAAACTGCTCAATTGTGAGTGTTGCCACCTTGTGGACTCACTAATTATTGCAAATATTTCCAGGCACATGCTCATTATGCACATTCAGAGTATGCACGGTTAGAAAAATAGGGCTTCACGAGTTCAATGCTTGAGCACTCTGCTGATGACGAAATTTGCATTTTGTACGCATACGCCTAGCATTCGCGTCTGACCGAAGTATATTTTGGGCTGTAGGAGTATGTTTCAAATCCATTATTCTATATGATCAATAATACTAGTGATGGTTGCCTTAATAAACCAGTTGTCCCCAAGGCAGTCAGTTTTGTGAATTGACTGCAAGGGTCTATCAGGCAGCTTGGCATTCACATTGTTTCGAAGATGACTCAGCCAAAAACTTAGTAGGGTTGTTTTGACTTGTCTTTACTCAGTGCAGTCTTCATAGACCAATAGTATGCTTTGTTCCCCAGGGCAAGAGACTGGAGAGTCAACATATTGCAGATATCAGCCCAAACCACCTAGTCTTCATTATTCTACCTCATTTCTTTAAGTGAACTTTATTGTACTGCATATCTCCTCTACCGCCTGTGGGCGTTCTCTAGGTTTGGATTTGTTTGTTTGGTTCAGAGACAGGAAAAAGGATGTACATGTTTGAAGCAGGGACATGGCAGCTTTTAGAAATTTCATTGAACACACAACTTTTAGAAATGATTGTGAATGAGGGCATGGATTTGGCTTGAACATTGGGGGGGTGGGGGGGTGTTGGTACTTGATTATTGAGGGGGTTACCTCTCCCCCATCCCCCTGGTACTAGTGTTAATCTTGTCAAAAATAATTATTGATGAAAATGTTTGTTGTCGCAGGTTTTTTTTTTTTTTTTCATCAACAATTACAAAGACAAGAAGAAAAAGATGCATCATGACATGACTTTCACCAGTGTATTGGCCAATCATCTGTATTGGCCGATAAAAGCAATCAGGCTTCAGCAGATTGTTTAAAAACAGCTGATGAGTAGGATTGATTTCCTGTCAATCAAAAAGGGGAAGAAAAAATGTTTAAGCTTTGCACAGCTACAATTTCACAAGGTTGAACTACCATTAAAAGACACAATTAATTTGATCACTCACCTTAAAGCTAGACACTGCAAGTTTGACAAGTTTGTTAAAGCTAAAGCTGAGACTGCTTCAGCTAATAGAGACAAGCTTCATCATTGAAAATTCAGTTCATGTGAGTTTAGAACATTGAGGAAAATGAAAAAAATCATACCAATTTAATGTGAGCCTAACAAGAGGCTATTCAGAATTCAGTTCATGTGAGTTAAGAATGTTAAAGAGTTAATAATGTGGTTTTTGTTTCAGTGTTTTTTTTTAAACTTAGACCAGTTACTCTGAAAGGACAAGTAGAGAGATACAGTATATACAGTACAATAAAGTAGGGTTGTCAGTTTAACATGTTAATTAAGTGCAATTAATTAAATGAAGAATAATATGAAATAAAACTAAATAAAAAGCACAATTAACCATGCTCCCGATCCGTACATAAAGAAGTAATAAGGAATGTCCCTACCAATTCAAGCTTGATGTACCACCTTGATGCAGTAGGGAGCAGTCAGCACTCCAGCTGTACAGGCAACACGTCTTGTCAAACCAGCGAGCAGGCAGTACAGCCTTTCACAGACACACTTTTGTGTTCAAAGGCAGCTGCTGAGAACAACAGAATGCGGGGATCTCGAACAGAGCTTTTACATAGTTTCAATCTATGTTTAACTTGACACAGTGTCCTAAAAACACAGCACCTATTACTAGAGATGCTGAAAACTAGTCAAACTAAACTCGGTATCGGCAGATATTGTTCTAAATAATAGGATATCGGTATCAGCGCACATCAGTGCATCCCTGCTTTCAGCAAATTATTTAGGACTACTAGGCCAATGTTACGTCACCTAATTAATGTTCATGAGCCAGGCTGAAAGGGTTTATTATGTGTCCCCTCCATATTTTAGATCCTTCCTATGCCCCCATTTTTAGGGCTGGATTTCAGAATTATTTCAGAAGGTAGTACCTGATTAATGATTTCAAACAATTCAGAGGGTTGTCTTGGTAATTGCTACGGTTCCTCTTTTTGCCAGAGTTCAGAGGTGAAGAACGGGCTGAAGTAAAACTGCTCAAGTCGTGCAGTGACACTAGTCTGAAAGCAGGTGGTTTTCTTTGTCTGTTGAGTCACATGATAGTCCTGACTCAGTGAAACTCCAAATTAGGAAGTACTGAATACAAAGTTATGGATGGTGCAGTGATCAGTGATTGTCTAACTATTACGTTTCTATAATGATCAATGATCTGATCTGGGAACTGATGAATATGCATTGAATTATCCATTGAAATAATTCCACTTGAAATGTTGATTTCACAAGACTGTAGTCAACATGTTTCTCTGCATGTACACACATTAGTACTGTAAGCTCTCTTTAGCTGATGTGTGCATTGATGTTTTATCTGCCCAATCGTGGCATAAAACCTTTGGTCAGGATGTTTGGCTGTTTCCTATCGACATGTGACTTCCTTCTAATGAAGATAACACTGTCAGCAGTGAGTGCACCGGAGGCTTTGCTGATGGTTCGTCTCCAGGCTTTGGTATCAACTGGTTTGTTTCATGCTTCTGAACCGATCTTGATCATGAAAGCCTCAGTTTATGACTTAAAGGAAAAGTTCACCCAAATTTGCTAATTTAAAGCCCATATGATTTACTTTCTTCTGTGGAACAAAAAAGAAGATATTTTGCATAATGTCTGAGCTGCTCTTTTCCATACAGTGGTAGCAGAGCTCCTAAAAGGACAAAACAAGCCCCATAAAAGTAGTCCTTGACTCCAGGCCTTTGAAATAATACAATAGCTTTGCTTGTGGAACAGACTGATATCTGTATATAATAGATATATAATAGATTATGTTAAATAAAAAAAAGATAAATATAATAGATTATGTTATTTACTCAATGAAACTACATTTAGACCTACTTTAGAGCGAATGATTACTGCAGTTTTAGTCTGTTCCTCACACAAAGCTATTGAATGGCTTTAGAAGACTTAGAATATAGCACACGTTTACTTTTATGTTGCTAAAGGGCAGATATCAGGTTTTGATGACCGGCTGTCAGCTAGATTTTGGGATGAAGTATGCTGTTTTGTCCCAACTAAAATATCTATAAAATAGTAAAAATGTAACTATACAAATTTATTTATAAAGGATTTGATAGTATTTGTCTCTAAAGCTTTAAAAACAGATATTGTCATTATGTCCATATTGCACATTTCAGTGTCTTTTCAAGCATACAAAAATATATGTGTAAATGTTATGTGCGAATACCGACGCATAATAATGAGATCAGGCTGATATTTCCAACTTGGTGTGAAACATAAAGAAGTGTTTTGCTCCCCAGACAGGTTCAACACGCAGCACTTAACAACAGTTATATTATTATAAATATTATAAGTGACAACTCGTGTTTACAGCATTAAAGAGTAAGTTCACTCAAAAATATTTCCTCTGTGGGGCACAAATGGAGATGTTTGGTTATGTGTTAGGGACTGAAATGTGTCAGTATGGAAAAAAAGATACAATGAAAGGTGATGGTAGCTAACATTCTGCTTACAGTGAGCATGTTTACATGCACAATCTTACACCGATTATGCTTAATAGGCCGATAAGTTATGTTGTCATGTAAATGCATTAAATTACTTTCCTGTATTGGTATATACAGTATATTATAAACCGATCGACTCGATAGATTCTTCCCATTACTCTAATTTCACATTGCATGTAAACTAAACACCTTTACTGGCACTCGTACCGGCTTATCTAATGTACACACTTGTTGTGCACTTGCCTCTTCATGATTTGACATCAGACGCAGAGAATAACACAATTATTTCAAATCTCATGTAAACTCATTTTTGTTTTTTGCTTTGTCAGATTTTTTAAATAAGTTGATTGGAGTTATCAACATATTGGTGTGCATTTAAACAAGCTCGTTGTAACATCTATTGAGTTCCATAGAATAAACAAAGTCATATGGGTTTGGAACTAGAGGTAGACCGACATATCGGTGTTACTGATTAATTGGTACCGATAGTTGCTTTTTGGAGCTATTGCTTATCTAAAAAAACAATATGCTGATAGTTGACAATATTTTATTTTAATTTTATTGCCCTGATTTTATTTTTTCCTTATCAATAAACCTCATCTGGTGAATTATATACATACAAAACTCTTCATCTGGTGAATCTATAGACTGTAAAAAGCTTCATTTGGTAAATACTCACTGTGGAGCCGAGGAGGGCGGGGCAGGGTTGGAGTGAGACACACCCGGTCCCCAATCAGCCTGATGGGGCGCGCGAGGGATAAAGGCGGCCGGGGACGACAGTTCGAGAGAGAGAGAATTACAGACAGCTGTGCTGTGTTTTTAGTTGTGTGTTTTTGGTTGGGTTTTTGTTTAATAAATTATTATTTATATTATTAAGCCGGTTCTCGCCTCCTCCTTCCCTCTAAACCCCCTTACACAGCACAGCTGTCTGTAATTCTCTCTCTCTCGAACTGTCGTCCCCGGCCGCCTTTATCCCTCGCGCGCCCCATCAGGCTGATTGGGGACCGGGTGTGTCTCACTCCAACCCGGCCCCGCCCTCCTCGGCTCCACACTCACATATAGAGCATTTTAACGGAGCCAAATCTCTGTAATTACAAAATTAGAGTCCTCAGTGTATTTCGGGCTTGTTTAAAGTAAAAAGTCCTGTGTTATGCACCAAATCTTCA
Source organism: Myxocyprinus asiaticus (assembly GCF_019703515.2). Classification (NCBI taxonomy): domain Eukaryota; kingdom Metazoa; phylum Chordata; class Actinopteri; order Cypriniformes; family Catostomidae; genus Myxocyprinus; species Myxocyprinus asiaticus. Next base: position 8,681,014 of record NC_059383.1, read on the forward strand.
TTTCTTGCAGAATAAACTGCTTTTGGGATTTTATTCATTTTGCAGACTCAATGTCTGTGCCCTTCATTGTAAGGAAAGTATAAGATATTTTATTATTATTATAAAGATTGATTTAAAAAAACGTTTGGCCAATTAATCGGTTATCAACATTTTCTACTACCTTAGTTATCGGTTTTGGCAAAATCCACTATTGGTCGACCTCTATTTGGAATAAACTTAGGGTGAGTAAATGATGACACAGTTTTCATTTTTGGGTGAACTATCCCTTTAAGACTTTGTGTCAGGTATTACATTTGTACCTGTGCTGTTTACTCTGATGTGCCCAGACAGGTCCTATATATTTACACTGAACTGAATTAAGCATGAATGCACGTGAGTGAACAGGTATTTCAGGATTATCATACATGTAATGTATGTAAGAGAGTTTCTGCAGAGAATCCATAAGATCAGGAAACACTAAAGCACTCTGCATGATTGGATTTCCTTAATGTGATTTTCCAGGTACTCATCATTTGTCCTGTTATCTTGTTTCTTAGACTAATGAACCCAGTCGTAATAACCTTTTACCTTCACTCTCACTATCATATAACTTTTCCCCTCTACACTTTACACACTTAAGTGTAAATCTAGAGCATGTTACTGGCTTTGTAATTCTGAGTACTGCTCACATGGACAAGGGATATGCCGATCTAAATATTTTCATCATCGGCTCGTGGGTTGTCTGAATTACCGTACTACTGGTCAGAGTCTGTCTTAAGGATGTCACAGTGCGCGTGGACAAAGACCCAAGAGCAGAGGAGATAAATGACAAAGTCCTCTATTTACAGAAAAGCACTCCAGCGCCAGCTCGGTCGAGCTCAAATAATGAAGCCACAGAGGGCAAGGAGAGTGTGTTTGTCAGTTAGTGTTGTGTCGTGGAAGTCCGGAAGGATCCGTAGCAGGTTGGTGTGATGCGAAGCAACGCCCAGGCACACAAGTTCTCCAATATGTGGGCAGATCATTCGAGGAATCCTCCTCCTCGAGAGCAACCAAAAATGCCATGGCAATCTGTGGTGTAAACACCACCTCGATAACAGCGCAACCACTCCACACTAAACAAGAGACAAATGTGAGTGGTATAGCAAACAATAAACCAGCAAACATACAGGGAAAACACAAGGGATGAAATAGGGAGAGCAATAAGAGGAGGACAGGTGAAGCATGTGAGAAAACCATTACCGTAATCAGCGTCTCCCCAGGAGAGATCAGCGTTCCCATGGAGACACCGATTATGCTCACTGACTCCACCTGTGATACACGAGGGAGAGAGAAAAACAAACAACAGAATGAACCGGCAAAGCTGGAGCCATGACAAAGGAAGACCTAATTTGGCTGATTTAGCATCAGATCCACCACACTGCAATCAGGCACGTTGCCTATGGGGCGTTCACATAGGATGCATTGTAATGTTCATAACAGAACATGAATGCAAGGATTTCGAGACACTTTCTTAAAATGTTTTTAACTCTTAAGCATGCAATGTTCATGGTGAGTGATGCCGTGGGCAAAAATGTCCATCTACAACAATCAATCAATCAACCAACCAACCTGTCTGTCTGTCTGTTTAGATTTATGTGAACCTAATCCTAATGTAAAATAGCCAGGGATTATGAAGTATGTGGAAACCTCATGGAAACATTCAATTTCATGTGACAAAACAGCATACTTCATCCCAAAATCTAGCTGACAGCCGGTCATCAAAACCTGATATCAGCACTTCGCAAATCGTCACGTCTTAATGCTCATCTCAAAGCCGAGTTCTAAAGTCCTGATCAAGTAAGGGTAGTCATAAGAGTGGAGTAATCTTTGTCCTGAGCTCTGATGATGCATGCATTGTAATGCATTAGCTGAACATCAAGACATCAGAGCTATTCTTTATAAATCCTTGTTTGAAGTGTTGTAAAAGTGAGATATGGAATTGTTGTTGCATGCCTTCGTAGCATGAATAAAATGACACACTGCTGCCCTCAAGATACACAGTTTGTGAAAGCAGCAGTGTAAAAAGTTGCAATCGGTTCATTTTAATAAAAATCAACCCCTGGGACATGAAAGAAAGTTGAAGAAACACCCAAGTTGAGGAAAACACCCAATGACGAAACTGTTTCTTTAACAGTGCAGACTCACTCTTATTCCCCCATAAGAACTTTGCATTGGAACATTTTATATAACTGCCATTTTTATGATCTCTGAAGGTTTATTTAAACATCTCAGATGAGTTCTTTGAAAGCAAGCCCCCTTATCAGACAACATAACCATGCCAACCATTTCAGTTGTAGCTCAGTCCATTTTCCATCATTGCAGGATTTAATGAAGTGTTAAAATGTGAGCATTTAATCGTTAACCCAGAACAGATGTACACATTGATTCATTAATTTTCCTCCACCCGTTTATTTTTTAACACAGAAAAAGAAGTAATTTGTTATTTACTTCAGTATATAAACCATTTCACATTAGGCATATTTGAACACCACTATCGTGTGAATACATGAATATGATTCATCATCTCTAATATTACGTCACGCATACAAGTATTCGGCTGAGGCTAAGCGAATTACTGGGATCTGAAAGGCACTGTTCCTTTTATACGGAGTTTAATATGCTCTGTGTTTACATTCCCAGGCCGCCATGCAGACGCATGACAGCAAAGGACAAGAAGTACACACCAACGGCAGCGCCGGTCACATGAATGGCAAAGACATAACCAAGATGCGAGAGGTGGCCTTTGAGAAGCACACCTCTGAGCCACTGGTATTAAACTTCATTAATTTTCACATACTACATGTGTAACTGTTTTAAAAGTGTATTTTGTTCCCAAAGTACACTGATGACAAAATAACAGTTAATTCCCATAAGTCATGTTGTTAAAGGTGAAACATTTTTACTAAATAATAATAAACCCATTAAACGTATTTTTCAACAATTAGATTCTTATGCCAAGAACACCTTGTTTTTTGCTAAATTGTATTATGTTTGAATGCGTGTATCTTATGAAGAAATGTCGGGGTCACCTTTTATCCCTAAATAATAATAATAAGCAAACATTTTAAAATAAAATAGGATTTTACCTTTATTTTTAGGATGGCTTTTAAAACCATGGTTTCCACAAAAAAAAAAAAAAAAAAAAAAAAAAAAACGCCCTATGAAAATTAACCATAGTTTCACAATAGTAAAGCTGCAGTAACAATGACTGTAGTATCAATGTTTATTTATTTATTTATTTATTTTTGTGGTATAGAATTATGGTTTTAAAAACCCAGGTACCACTAATTAACCATGGTGTTACTCTAGTAAAACTATATATGACCTGGACATATTTTGTGACACTCACCTGAATACTTTTGTCCGAACCGATGTGACATGCAACTTTGAAAAAATCTCTGAACAGCTTAAAGTGATAGTTCACCCAAAAATGAAAATTCTCTCATCATTTACTCACCCTCATGGCATCCCAGATGTGTATGACTTTCTTTCTTCTGTAGAACACAAATGATTATATTTAGAAGAATATTTCAGCTCTGTAGGTCCATACAATGCAAGTGAACGGTGATCAGAACTTTGAAACTTCAAAAGCACATAAAGGCAGCATAAAAGTAATCCATAAGTCTCCAGTGGTTAAATCTATGTCTTCTGAAGAGATATGATGAGTATGGGTGAGAAACTGATCAATATTTAAGTATTTTTTTTCCCTTTAAATCTCCATATTCTCTTTCACATTCTTCTTCTTTTGTTTTTTGCGATTACCATTCTTCGTGCATATTGCCACCGGCCGGGAGAAGTATTTATAGTAAAAAAGGACTTAAATATTGATCTGTTTCTCACCCACAACTACCATATCGTGTCTGAAGATATTGTTTAACCACTGGAGTCTTGTGGATTACTTGTATGCTGCCTTTATGTGCTTTTGGAGCTTCAAAATGTTAGTAACCATTCACTTGCATTTTATTGACCTACAGAGCTGAAATGTTTTTCTAAAAATCTTCATTTGTGTTCTGCAGAAGAAAGAAAGTCATACACATCTGGGATGGCATGAGGGTGAGTAAAAAATGAGAGAATTTTCAATTATGGGTGAACTATCTTGTGTACATTTGTGCTGTAAATGTGTGTTCTGTGTCTTCTCAGGGTGTTACTCTCAAGCTAAATGAAAAACAGAGGTGTACAGTGGCGAGAATACTGCATGGAGGGATGATACACAGACAAGGTACAGTGGATTCATTCCATCCCGTTTCCATACAGCTCACTGCATCACTGCTGTTCACACACATTGCTGTTGTTTTGGCAGGTTCCTTACATGAAGGAGATGAAATCGCAGAGATCAATGGCAGAAGTGTGGTTAATCAAAGTGTAGACCAGCTGCAAAAGATTCTGGTGAGTTTTAATGTCATCTCTGGGCATCTCTGGAGTATATTGTCCATAGTGCAGTTTAAGTGTTGTGACAACTACTGTAATTAAAAGTAGTGGCATTACTAACTACATCTTACAATAGCTTGACAGGATCTCCAATTTCTGTTAAAATAATGAAGATTAAGGGAATAATCACATGCTCAACAAAAAATTTGATTTATTTGATCAAGTGTCTCTGTGGTCTGGCCTATGTAGGCAAGACACAGAGATCCTTGAAAACAAGGAATTATGTAGAATTATATTGATGATGTATTCACATGGCTTGTTGAGGCAAAGTCAAATTACTTTCTTGGTGCGCATATACAGTATATTCCTATATAAATTCTCTAGGAATGTATTCGTAAATGTGTTTCCATTTTAGTTTATGCTCATGTCTTCTTATCAAATAAAAATGCTTAAAAAAAATTTATTATGTGCATTTTGGACATTTTGTTTGCTTCTTGGTGTTTCCATCCAGCATTTTTTTATGCAAAATCCCAAAATTACCCAGCTAGTGTCTGTGGTGGTGTTAATCTTTATTTGATGTTGTTGGATGATCCCTTATGTTACAGAAAGAAACAAATGGTGTTGTCACATTGAAAATCATCCCCAACCAGCAAAGTCGCTCTATGGCGTGTGAGGTGAGTATGAGAACAGTGAAATTTGTCAAATCTTACAGTATCTTCTTGTCTTTTTTTTATAGTCACAATCTACTCAACTCCCTTTGTCCTTTTGATCTTTAAATATGAGCCTCAAATGTGATTTGATCACTTCTTTCTTGTGTTTGTCTATTCTGTATTCTTGATTAAATAAGGTTTGGAAATCCTGTAAGCCAATAAAACGAAAAGGTGACTATCCAACCATGAATAGAAGCTAACTGTAGAATATCTCACTTCTTTATTTAGACAAATTAATCATCTTTCTACTGCATTTCTATCTATCTATCTATCTATCTAGTCTCTAGGCAGTCCTTCAAGTCATCTCAAATGTAGATGAGAGGTGCACCAGTAGGATCACTGTTATTACGGAGGATATGCCACAGTGATTTTAGCCATCAAACAAGGGGAAAATAGTTCAATGTTAATTATCTTAAAACACTCCACGATCTAAACAATCTAAACAGAAGATGCAAGTAACAGTTTTAATTAACGTTGAATTTGATAAGTATGTTTAAGAGGAACTCTTCCTTGTAAAATCACTTAAAGTTATATTTATTCTTTTTACAGTCACATAATATTTATATGCACATTTTAAAGCACAACATATATGTTCCTGGATCAATATTATTTGTCGTTCCAAGAAAACATTCCTATCGACCAATCACAACCCTAACTCTACCCTTAAAATTAGAAGGATTTTGACTGGTTGATAACATCTTTATAAAGCACACAAAAACAGGGTTTTACAAGAAATGTTTTCCAGATTCTTTATTTTAACAGGTGTATATGAGAGCACAGTTTGATTATGACCCTGTCAAAGATGACCTCATCCCATGCAAAGAAGCCGGCCTGAAATTCAAAACAGGTGAAATCATTCAAATTATCAATAAGAAGGATCCGAACTGGTGGCAAGGAAAGGTGGACAGTTCTACCATAGACTTTGCTGGACTCATTCCTTCTCCAGAACTTCAGGAATGGTACGTTCTGACCTGGATATGTCATCGTCCAATATTTGATGATAGATTGGTCTTCTTTGAAGTGATATAAATAAAGCTTTTTGGCTTATTTGCAGGGGCGGATTTAGGCATGGGCGACATAGGCAGCCACCCAGTGCGGCACGGGGCACCCGCAAATTAATGCACTCTTAAAGTTCCCATTAAATAGATTTAGACACTGTAATAAAATTACTTCCTTAATCAGTATTAAAAAATAACTAACCTAATCTTTAAAAAAGATACAATTTACTTGAGAAGCAAAATTTTGTAAGATAATAGCACTTCTTAAATATATATATATATATATAATATTATAATATATACAAATATTGTTAGATTTACAACTTAAAACAAGAATTTTAAAAAAATTCCAATGAGTTAAGAAAAATAAACTTTAAAAAAAATTATCTGAAAATAAGTTTTATCATCTTATGCAGTTTTGCTTCTCATGTAAATCTTGTTTTATTCCCCTAAAGTTTGCGCAGGCCAAGAGTGTGTGATAAGTTTACACTTAAATGTCCCCGTATACTTAAGTAAGTCATAAGGCGTACCATTGGAATGCTTTCACAATGAACTTTTCACAGAATAAATCACTTTTACATTTACACTGGCGGCCAAAAGTTTGGAATAATGTACAGAAATGGCTGTTTCTGAAGGAAATTGGTACTTTATTTCACCAAAGTTGCATTCAGCTGATCACAAAGTATAGTCAGGACATTACTGATGTAAAAAAACAGCGCCATCACTATTTGAAAAAAGTCATTTTTGATCAAATCTAGACAGGCCCCATTTCCAGCAGCCATTACTCCAACACCTTATCCTTGAGTAATCATGCTAATTTGCTAATTTGGTACTAGAACATCACTTGCCATTATATCAAACACTGCTGAAAGCTATTTGGTTCATTAAATGAAGCTTAACATTGTCTTTGTGTTTGTTTTTGAGTTGTCACAGTATGCAATAGACTGGCATGTCTTAAGGTCAATATAAGGTCAAAAATGGCAAAAAAGAAACAGCTTTCTCTAGAAACTCGTCAGTCAATCATTGTTTTGAGGAATGAAGGCTATACAATGCTTGAAATTGCCAAGAAACTGAAGATTTCATACAAAGGTGTACACTACAGTCTTCAAAGACAAAGGACAACTGGCTCTAACAAGGACAGAAAGAGATGTGGAAGGCCAGATGTACAACTAAACAAGAGGATAAGTACATCAGAGTCTCTAGTTTGAGAAATAGATGCCTCACGTGTCCTCAGCTGACAGCTTCATTGAATTCTACCCACTCAACACCAGTTTCATGTACAACAGTAAAGAGAAGACTCAGGGGTGCAGGTCTTAAGGGAAGAATTGCAAAGAAAAAGCCACTTTTGAAACAGAAAAACAAAAAGAAAAGGTTAGAATGGGCAAAGAAACACACATTGGACAACTGATAATTGGTCAGCTAGACTGTAAGGTGCGTGAGAAGTGCCTGACAAGACAGCCACATCTATGGCAAGTGCTACAGGAAGTGTGGGGTGAAATTTCTTTCCATAAGAGCAAAATCTGTTCATTATTCCAAACTTTTGGCCGGCAGTGTATGTTACACGAAATAACGAGATAAAACCTGAAAACCTTTGTGTCGCAAATGAGCGACACTTTGTTTTAATGATGTAGAAATATGAATATAAAAGTTTCTCAAACAGCACTGAAATAGTGCTATAGTGAAGTCTATATGTGACTATACAGTTTATTTGCCATAGCAACACAAAGTGAAATATGATCTCTGTTAGACAACAAGGACAAATGTCTCATGTCTGTTCCGATCACTGCTTCTGTAAGCCACAAATAGCTACAAACACTATATCAGCTCTTACCTTAGTTTTCTTCTAAATTAGCTTTTTTTATTTTTATTTTTTTACTTGTTTGAGTTGCTTGGGTTAATATTCCAATGTTATGTCTCAGATGTCCAGAACAAAATATGCAGTCCAGCAGAAAAAGCAAGAAATATCATTGGCAAAATATGCTTTTGACTTTTGATGATGAAATATTATACATCAAAGGATCTCAGCTTTCCAATGACACCTAGATTAAGCTGCTAGTCCACTCAAAGGGTTGAGATATTCGACGAAATAATGGAAAAGGTGCTTGGGACCACAAAATAGACTAAATGTCTATGGATGAGCACATGGCGAGTGCTCACCTGTGTTAGAGCGCCACCTGTGGAATGAATTAACACTTTTTTGCAAGGCCATAGAGCAAACAGATCCCAAGTCACATACTGTCAAAGATGGATGTTTTAATAAAAATGTTAAGATATTTTTACAGGAAAACAAACAAAATACTAATGAAGAATGCAATGTTTTTTTTTTTTTTTTTTTTTTTTTCTATGTTGACGTATTTGCTGTTGAAACAGGAAGTTGGGGCGGTACATATCGAAGTGGTCGTCATCCCTTTTTTTTTCAATAGCCAATAGCATGTAGTTTACATCACAGCTGTGAACTATGGTTTGCTACTTACTATTGCTAGTCAGAAATTAAACTAGAGAGAATTTTATTGGACAAAAATTTGAATGAAAGGCGTGTCATCGCTGTTTTTGGTTTATTTCAAAGTCATCGAGTTTTTAAGGACTCAAGAACTGTCTCTTCTTCACAAGCTAATGAACTGTGATATCTCTTCAGGCGAGTAGCAAGTAAAAGCAAAGCAGCACGGGAAGCTGGTCAGTCCTGCAGTCCTTTTGGCAAGAAGAAAAAATGCAAAGACAAGTACCTCGCAAAACACAGCTCAAGTTAGTGAAGCTAAACTCAGCGCAACATTACAAACACAACACACTGAGATGCACTGTGTTGTGTTCTTTAGGTCAAACAGTTTTGTTCTTTCCTCAGTCTTTGACCAGCTCGATGTAATATCCTATGAAGAGGTAGTGAGACTTCCTGCGTTCAACAGAAAAACTCTGGTTCTCATTGGTAAGTACTTTAGTACCTAACTTTTATAGGTGAATCTCACAAAACCTCTCAAGAGCATGTTTGGGTCATATTCCACCCCAGAATCAAAAGATAAAAATAATGTATGTTGCATAAAAAAACAAAGGTTACTTTTAGACTCCTAAGAGTTTTTGCATTGCAACTTTATTTTCATGGGAAATTTCTGTTTAGTAAAAAATCTCCATTTACAAGAATGCAAAAAAATAAAAATATTATTTAAATGGTAAAGTATTTATTCATCCTGGCACTATTTGTTGTGATGCCTTTAGTTTATTCAAATTTAATCAAATGTACAGTTAAGAAAATCTAGTGAGAATCTTCATTGAGAAAGAAGGAAATTACAAATAAAAAGAATCACAAATAAAATGTCTTCAGTATGGTAGAGAATTTGCAAAAATCAACAATGCATCAATCTTAAAGGCCCTAAAAACAGGCTTTATTTTTCATGCAATATATTATTTTATTTGTTTATTTATGTATTTATTTAATTTTGCATTCGACTGTGGGAAGAAATGTGACCAGAACATGTTTTCGTGAGATTTCACTCTTAAATATTATGGATCCATTATCTTTGACACCAGGACCAGCAGGGAATTCTTACTGGAAGAAATATAAGGAAGTCCAAAACAGAGCAAACACTTGGATCCAGAAGATAGCACAATATTTGAAAAAGGTGCATTTGCTGTTAAATGGTTGCAGCCTAAAAAATGTATTTGCTCTTTTGCTATTGTTCAAAGGTGCACCTGGAGTTGGAAGGAGCCATATTAAAAATTCACTGCTGAGCAAATATCCAGAGAAGTTTGCCTACCCTGCTCCACGTATGTACAGCTCCACTGCATCTCGACGACTGCTTCTTTATTAACTGAACTCTTTCACCTATGTTTAGGAATGATTACCTCTACATTTAATATTCTTCAAAAAAATTTAATTGCATATTTTTGTCCTTTGATTTTGTGTTGAAATATAATCTGGACATTTCTTGCCCCATTTTTGAAGTTATGATTTTCATTCACCTTTTCATAGGTTATAATTATTTAATGAAAAAGATTTTCTTTAGAAAGTAAAATGTCATTTCAGTTTAGTTAATATGATTTTCCATACCATAAGACCATTTTGACCATTTTTCTCTGAAAAGCAAAGTCTTTGCTCAGTCATAGATAAATACTCTAAAATGATCTCAAATGTATGTTTTCAGACACCACCAGACCTCCAAAGAAGGATGAGGAGAACGGCAAGGAATATTACTTTATTTCCAACGATGAAATGACCAAATGCATCATTGGGAATGAGCTGCTTGAGTACGGCAGTTATCAGGGCCACATGTTTGGCACCAAGATCGAAACTGTCCACAAGATCCATGAGCAGGGCAAAATTGCCTTGCTGGATGTGGAACCGCAGGTAATGCCATTTTTTTCAGTGTTGCAGAGTACATTGGGTCTCATACATGTGATTAGAAATGCTGCTCTCGCAAAATTTCTGCTGGATTCACAACAGATGCACACTTACATACATTTGTTCTTACCCGTTCAATTGTCTGGATTATTCTAAATGAGAGAGGGCACCCTCACAATTAAATTTAATCATGATTAAAACGTATATTATAGCTTTGCTAATAACTGGATTTTTCGAATTGTTTGTTTTTCTTCTCTCTATTTTTAGACTTTGAATGTGCTCAGAACGGTAGAGTTTGCTCCTCTTGTGATGTTCATTGCTCCTACCAACATCGGCAATCAGGTTAGCAACAGTTTTTGATGGATTATCACTTGAAAGTTATTACAGAAGCATCTTTCATTTGCACTCTAGAATAGAGCTGCTCTAATATTGTGTCTGATAGCAATGTTATGACTGATAGCCAATAATCTACAGTAAATCTGCAATTAAAAAAAATAAAATGAATAGTTTTAAATGATACAAGTGAATTTAGACATCAAAATATTATAATCTTACAGTGTGGCAGATGAATAAATATACCTTTTAAAATCAGTTACAGAGCTACAACCAATGGATTTTAATGATAGAATCATTATGTTCTGTGTGTGTAGAGTCAGATGAACATGCTTTGTTAGGTCAAAAAAAAAAAAAACATTACAATGCACATACAGTGCATCTGGAAAGTATTCACAGAGCTTCACTTTTTCCACATTTTGTTATGTTACAGCCTTACTCCAAAATGGATTAAATTCATTATTTTCCTCAAAATTCTACAAACAATACCCCATAATGACAACGTGAAAGAAGTTTGTTTGAAATCTTTGCAAATTTATTAAAAAAAAAAAAAAAAACGAGAAAACAAATAAAAATAAAATATAAATCACATGTACATAAGTATTCACAGCCTTTGCTCAATACTTTGTTGAAGCACCTTTGGCACCAATTACAGCCTCAAGTCTTTTTGAGTATGATGCTACAAGCTTGGCACACCTATTTTTGGGCAGTTTCTCCCATTCTTCTTTGCAGGACCTCTCAAGCTCCATCAGGTTGGATGGCGAGCGTCGGTGCACAGCCATTTTCAGATCTCTCAGAGATGTTCAATCGGGTTCAAGTCTGGGCTCTGGCTGGGCCACTCAAGGACATTCACAGAGTTGTCCCGTAGCCACTCCTTTGTTATCTTGGCTGTGTGCTTAGGGTCATTGTCCTGTTGGAAGATGAACCGTCACCCCAGTCTGAGGTCCAGAGCGCTCTGGAGCAGGTTTTCATCAAGGATGTCTCTGTACATTGTGGCATTCATCTTTCTCTCGATCCTGACTAGTCTCCCAGTTCCTGCCGCTGAAAAACATCCCCACAGCATGATGCTGCCACCACCATGCTTCACTGTAGGGATGGTATTGGCCAGGTGATGAGCAGTGCCTGGTTTCCTCCAGACATGACGCTTGCCATTCAGGCCAAAGAGTTCAATCTTTGTTTCTCATGGTCTGAGAGTCCTTCAGGTGCCTTTTGGCAAACTCCAGGCAGGCTGTCATGTGCCTTTTACTGAGGAGTGGCTTCCGTCTGGCCACTCTACCATACAGGCCTGATTGGTGGAGTGCTGCAGAGATGGTTGTTCTTCTGGAAGGTTCTCCTCTCTCCACAGAGAAATGCTGGAGCTCTGTCAGAGCGACCATCGGGTTCATGGTCACCTCCCTGACTAAGGACCTTCTCCCCCGATCGCTCAGTTTGGCCAGGCGGCCAGCTCTAGGACGAGTCCTGGTGGTTCGAAACTTCTTCCATTTACGGATGATGGAGGCCACTGTGCTCACTGGGACCTTCAATGCTGCAGAAATTTTTCTGTACCCTTCCCCAGATCTGTGCCTCAATACAATCCTGTCTCGGAGGTCTACAGACAATTCCTTGGACTTCATGGCTTGGTTTGTGCTCTGACATGCACTGTTAACTGTGGGACCTTACAGTGGTGTGAAAAAGTGTTTGCCCCCTTCCTGATTTCTTATTTTTTTGCATGTTTGTCACACTTAAATGTTTCAGATCATCAAACAAGTTTAAATATTAGTCAAAGATAACACAAGTAAACACAAAATGCAGTTTTTAAATGAAGGTTGTTATTATTAAGGGAAAACAAAATCCAAACCTACATGGCCCTGTGTGAAAAAGTGTTTGCCCCACTTGTTAAAACATAACTTAACTGTGGTATCACACCTGAGTTCAATTTCTCTAGCCACACCCAGGCCTGATTACTGCCACACCTGTTCTCAATCAAGAAATCACTTAAATAGGACCTGCCTGACAAATTGAAGTAGACCAAAAGATCTTCAAAAGCTAGACATCATGCCGAGATCCAAAGAAATTCAGGAACAAATGAGAAAGAAAGTAATTGAGGTCTATCAGTCTGGAAAAGGTTATAAAGCCATTTCTAAAGCTTTGGGACTCCAGAGAACCACAGTGAGAGCCATTATCCACAAATGGCGAAAACATGGAACAGTGGTGAACCTTCCCAGGAGTGGCCGGCCGACCAAAATTACCCCAAGAGCGCAGCGACGACTCATCCAAGAGGTCACAAAAGACCCCACAACAACATCCAAAGAACTGCAGGCCTCACTTGCCTCAGTTAAGGTCAGTGTTCATGACTCCACCATAAGAAAGAGACTGGGCAAAAATGGCCTGCATGGCAGAGTTCCAAGATGAAAACCACTGCTGAGCGAAATGAACATTAAGGCTCGTCTCATTTTTGCCAGAAAACATCTTGATGATCCCCAAGACTTTTGGGAAAATACTCTGTGGACTGACGAGACAAAAGTTGAACTTTTTGGAAGGTGTGTGTCCCATTACATCTGGCGTAAAAGTAACACCGCATTTCAGAAAAAGAACATCATACCAACAGTAAAATATGGTGGAAGTAGTGTGATGGTCTGGGGCTGTTTTGCTGCTTCAGGACCTGGAAGACTTGCTGTGATAAATGGAACCATGAATTCTGCTGTCTACCAAAAAATCCTGAAGGAGAATCTCCGGCCATCTGTTCGTGACCTCAAGCTGAAGCGAACTTGGGTTCTGCAGCAGGACAATGATCCAAAACACACCAGCAAGTCCACCTCTGAATGGCTGAAGAAAAACAAAATGAAGACTTTGGAGTGGCCTAGTCAAAGTCCTGACCCGAATCCTATTGAGATGCTGTGGCATGACCTTAAAAAGGCAGTTCATGCTCGAAAACCCTCCAATGTGGCTGAATTACAACAATTCTGCAAAGATGAGTGGGTCAAAATTCCTCCACAGCGCTGTAAAGACTCATTGCAAGTTATCGCAAACGCTTGATTGCAGTTGTTGCTGCTGAGGGTGGCCCAACCAGTTATTAGGTTTAGGGGGCAGTCACTTTTTCACACAGGGCCATGTAGGTTTGGATTTTGTTTTCCCTTAATAATAACAACCTTTATTTAAAAACTGCATTTTGTGTTTACTTGTGTTATCTTTGATTAATACTTAAACTTGTTTGATGATCTGAAACATGTAAGTGTGACAAACATGCAAAAAAATAAGAAATCAAGAAGGGGGCAAACACTTTTTCACACCACTGTATATAGACAGGTGTGTGCCTTTCCAAATCATGTCCAATCAACTGAATTTACCACAGGTGGACTCCAATCAAGTTGTAGAAACATCTCAAGGATGATCAGTGGAAACAGGATGCACCTGAGCTCAATTTTTTTTTTTTTTTTTTTTTTTTTAATAAATTTGCAAAGATTTCAAACAAACTTCTTTCACGTTGTCATTATGGGGTATTGTTTATAGAATTTTGAGGAAAATAATGAATTTAATCCATTTTGGAATAAGGCTGTAACATAACAAAATGTGGAAAAAGTGAAGCGCTGTGAATACTTTCCGGATGCACTATACCATAACCATTTGTAGCCCTAAGATAGACATAAAAATAATTTTAAAATGTAACCTTTCACATATGCATCTAAACTAAAATAAATATTATCACTTTGACATATGCCATAGATGGATAAATTAACCAGCATAAAACTGAAATAAGTTTACTTTGCACTTCAAAGTAACATTAGTAAAAATTGTTTTGGCAGTTTCAAGTAAGGAACTTAGCATCTTGAATAAGCAAAAAAGGAAAGTCCACAATTAAATAATGAAATTTAATTTTGGCCAAAAATGATAAATAAATAAAAAATGACTTATATCGGTCCCAATATGTTGTGTATCTCTAATTTGTAACTTACTTTTTTTTTCCCCATTGTACTTTTCAGTCAGAGGCAGTACAGGCCATCCAGAAAGAATCAGATGCCATCCTCACTGCATACCGGCACTTCTTTGATGAAATACTCGTGAATAACGATGTCGATGAGAGCGTTAAGGGCGTGGAGGAGGCCATTGAGAGAGCCTCTTCAACCCCTCAATGGGTACCAGTGTCTTGGGTGTACTAAAAACCCCAATCCCTCTCCCTAATCTCCCATCCAAAAACAAACCATGCAAGTGAACTATGCTCATATGATGGCCTGGCTAACAAAGCTGTCATCAAGGCAGTTTGCACATGAATATGTGTTTTATAGAATGTTTGAATAAAGCAATAAGTTTGTTCTTTTTGTTAAATATGTTGTTGTGGAATGATTTCCACAAGGATTTTAAATGACAGAGTGCTGTAACCATGCCAGTATATAGCATCAAGCGATGATATTGTAGATTGTAGCAATGCAAAAAGGACCTCTACTGTGATTCAACATACCACTCAGTTCATTGATTTTGACTGATCTTCCCTGGAGTTTGAATGTTTATTTTGTTGACATAGTGGTCCTCTTAAATATATATATATATATAAAGAAAAAGAAACATGTTAAATACACAGGGAAATCACATCCATTAGTATTTGGAAAAGTGTTTGTCATGTTCTGAAATGTTTCTCGAAATGATATATGGATTTACCTCAAGTCATAATGTAAGGCACTTTTAAAACTTAATAAATATGTCCTGACACTCCAATTGTGACTTTTGTTGCAACATGTGGAATGCAAACGAATGATAATACTATTTTGTCACATAATATGGGTAAAAACAAATACAAATAACGGCAGCTTACACTTTCAGATGTATTGTAGTGACGATTGCTAATGTCACACATCATGGTCACTGCATACTGACACAAATATTTAGCAATCTTACAAGTATTTGACCTGTAATCTTTTTTCTCAATGTTTAGTGATAGAAGCAGCATTCCAAATAATAATAATAATTAATAAAAGACACTTTTTCTGAATGTTGCAGAAATGCAAAAGTGCATCTTAGTGCACTCAAAAATGTTTGTTGTTTGTTTTTCATAAAACAGAGCCCATACAGTAATGCATTCATAATTATCCAATACATACTGTAAGTGACTTTCAATATGACTTTTCAAAGAACATTTAAAGAGTGTCAGAGGACTGTTCTTAGATTAACATACTTACTGGAAAGGCTTTTATAAAAACAATTACACTGTTGGCCTCTAAATGTGCACATTCTCCTACTTTAGATATTTTAAAAATTCCAGTGTGCTTGTAAAAGTGTATAGGATTTTATAAATAGTGGTGGAACTAAGGAGTAGTTCAACCAAAAATGCGCTCTCATAGCGCTTAGGAATGCGCAAAGGACATAAAGATTTTCACTGAATAAAGATTTGCATTTCATGTTTCTTTGTTCCGCTTAAAAAGGTATGTCATACAGGTTTGTAATGACATGAGGTTGAGTAAATTATGGCATAATTTTTATATTCGGCTGAACTATTTCTCAAAGTGTTATGGTCATACCTTTGAATTAGTATGGTGAATCAAAGTGTATCTATCTGCATCCTCCAAGATGACAAGGAACACCCACTACACGACACGCCCACTCCAAGTAAAGCCCCCATTGGATTATAAAGCGATTCTATTGGCTTAAAGAACTATTAAAATGCAATGCAATCGCTGTATGATTCAAGTTGTTTTAACTGTGTAAATATAACAAAAAAACGTTTAAATTACATTTGGCATATCATATTATTATATCGAAAACAGAAATGGTAAAATTAAACATTGTTTTCTCCAGTTAGCTCACTATTTAACCGGTTAGCCTATTAGCTTAGCATACCGCTAGCTTTTTCTCCTCTTCAGTTTCATCACATTTCTCCTCACAGTTGCCACTAAGTGATATGGCAGTATGATTCTATTCAATATAACTTTTGAGTTGCGGTATATTTAATAATTTTACAACATTTTCATTTTTTAATCTTTGTGGAAAGGGTTAGGGGTAGGGATAAGTGTATGTGTAGGGTTGATGCAGGACTCCAAATAAAAACAACAAACACAGTGTATGAATGTGACTGACATCCAACTTTTGCAATACCTTATTCACAGTAAGCGCCATCTTTGATATTTAACGTGATTGAAAACGAGGCTGAGGGATAGACTTCCATCTCCTAAATGACACACACTGTATAAAGCTGTTAGATCACAGCTGATTTTCCACAACACGTTGTCAGGAGTTTTTTTTGTCTACTGATTGTCCTTGGAAATCACTGATTCTTGAGATAAGGGACAAAACATGTCTTACATGCAAAAGTCATCATTATGTTAAAAATCAAGAAATCAAGAAATAATAATAAAAATACTGGAAAAGTAAAATCTAATTAATATGTAAACTCAGGTAATTTATTACTAATATTTTTAAATAATTTCATTATAATTCTTTTAAAAGTTTAATGCACTATACTTGGAAGCATATGTAACTTAACCTGTCCTCAGCAAGAGGTCACAATGTTAAACTACCAAACAAAGTGTTTAAAATGCAACAAATTCAAATACATAAATATAGCTGGAAGCAGCAATGTGGATTATTCCTCAAAATGGCAAATAATTTAAAAATTGATCAGTAGAGGGTTGGGGTTAAACCCTCCCGATGGAGGAATCCTAAAAAACATGTCTTTCTGTCTGAATCCTTAACAAAAAATTATGGCTATGGCTGGATTTCAACCTCTGACCCTTCACTTAACAGCACAACAGCTTAGCCAAGTTAGCTATTCACATTGCTAGGTATTTCTGCTTTCAGTTTTTGTATAAAAAAAAGAACCAGTGGCTAGCATTGTCAGATTTGGCCCAAGTTCAAACAGCTGTAATTCAGTCATCTTTTGACATATCAAGGTGAAATTTTGCACGGTAATTCAGAGTGATGTCATCTTGAAGCATGTTAGGTTTGAAAAACCACCAGTCAAAATGACATTTGATTTATTGACACATATATATTGAGGCAGTGTGGACATATACATAAATACACCTCTTTCAGCCATTTTGTATTGTATTCATTTTTGCTAAATAACATATTCTACACATGGGTACCAAATTTCAAGTCAATTGGATCTACGGTTCAAGAGAAGAAGATTTTTGTAGGTTTTCCCAAATTTTCACTGTACAGGAAAATCCATCATGGCGGACCTTATGGGTCCTTGAGGCTTTTTTGTTCCCCTTGAGAAATGAGGCAAGTACACCAAATTTCAGAAGAATTGGACAAATGGGTTGGAAATGCCATCACTTTGAAAATGGGACATTTGGGCGTGGCCTGTAGCGCCCCCTAAGGGCAAATGTGACCCATTCTTGATGTGGGGGTTCCCGGTGGCCTGTAGTGTCAATGTGCCAAAGTAGAAAATTTTTGACTGCTGACTTTTTGAGATATTGGGGCGCAAGGAGAATAATAATAATAATAATAATAATAAAACCACCAATAACAATAGGTTTCCTCCTACCAGAGGAATCCTAATAATAATAATAATAATAATAATAAAACCACCAATAACAATAGGTTTCCTCCTACCAGAGGAATCCTAATAATAATAATAATAATAATAATAATAATAATAATAATAATAATAATAAAACCGCCAATAACAATAGGTTTCCTCCTACTGGAGGAATCCTAATAATAAAACCACCAATAACAATAGGTTTCCTCCTACCAGGAATCCTAAATATCAAATGAAAGGTAGGGATCAGTAAGATATCAAGTAAACTTAAATGTATATTTTCCATTAAAAAAAAAAGAAGTTGTTTCCTCACTTTGCGTCAACTCCAGATTTTATTTATAATCCTGAATAAATCAGACAGTCATGGTCAGCTATAACTCTGAGTACCCCTTTCCCACTTCCTGCTCATGGTGGATGTAAAAGTAGGACACGTGTTCTGGTAAGTTTTATTTTTTTTTACATTTTAAATAAACAATGTTTAAGTCTCTGCAGTCACAGCTTCAACATGTCAACTCATTATGATAATTTCTGTTAAGAATTGTGGAATAACTTTGACATTTTAGTTTAGGTTATAGAGGCAGCTTTAACTGAGGAAAAAAACTAAATGACTCCAGTGTACAACACATGGTTAGGATGGAAAAATATTCAATTTTGTCAGCTCTATCAAAATTGTCAGAATAGTGTGAAAACAGAAAAAAAAAAAATAGAATGTATTTTACCACTTAACTCCTTTACTGAACATGATTATTAGATTATTTAAGACTTTACACCCTTGTTGGATGGATCGAATTAATATTGCATGCTTTTAGTGTGTCTGACAGAGTTGACACAAATCATAGTAAGATCTACGCAAGTTAAGTGAAAATTTTATAAAAACCTGTTCCCTTACATGGTTCGTTAGCTGAGACCTTTGTCTACAAATATATCCATTTCAATTAATTTAGTATTAAAAAATAAAAAATCAGATTTTAAACATATTTTGTCCTTTATCTCAAGAATCAGTGAAAGATATTTTTCAACGTTTTGTCCAAAAATTGGACTCAAGATGGCGCCGAGTATGGCTGCTGCGTTGCGAGCTCCGACACAACACTGCAGTTTTTTTGTTTGTTTTGTTTACAATTCTATGTTTTTTTGTGTTGGATGTTGTCTGCCTTATTGTCTATGACAGACAAACACTTTTGGACATTGGTTCTGCAATAGCACACCGAAAACCGGACTTTAAATACCTCAATGCTGTTTACAAACACGCCAGCGGAGCCCTTTGCCTGGGCAGCCCGGCAGCAGAAACTCAGAAGGAAAAGGGGAAATAGAGCCGGCGTTCTCATCAGAGTAAGACATCGTGCAAATTGACCCCCACTACCCAGTATTCTACTGGCAATTTTCAGTCTCTGGACAACAAGCTCTGTTTCCAGCGAGAGACAAGGGACTGCTGCATTATCTGACTTATAGAAACTTGGATGTCTGCTGAGATTCCAGATTCAGCCATCGAACCCGCGGGGTTCTCCGTGCACCGAGCGAACAGAACGAAAGACCTCTCAGGTAAAAGCAGAGGTGGTGGTGTATGTTTTATGATCAACAAATCCTAGTGTGATCAGAGGAACGTACATTCTATCAAGTCTTTCTGCTCTCCTGATCTGGAATTTCTCATGCTTCTGTGTTGACCATTCTGGCTACCGAGGGAATTCACAGAGGTCATTATCACTGCTGTGTACATCCCGCCACAAGCTTACACAGACTGGGCACTCAAGGAATTGTATGGGAGTATAAGCAAGCAGGAAACCGCGCACCCTGAGGCTGCGTTCATTGTGACCGGGGATTTTAACAAAGCCAATTTTAAATCAATTGCACCAAAATACCACCAACACATCAGTTTCAACACACGAGGGGACCGGGTTTTGGACCATTGCTACTCTCCCTTCTGGGATGGCTACAAATCCCTCCCCCGCCTACCATTTGGCAAATCGGACCACTCTTCCATTCTGCTTCTGCCCGCTTACAGGAAGAAACTGAAACAGGAAGCACCCACCCTCAGAACGATCCAGTGCTGTTTGGACCAATCAGATTCCACGCTACAAGACTGTTTTGATCACACGGACTGGGAGATGTTCCGGTCCGCCTCTGATGACGACATCGAGCTTTATGCTGATAGTGTAACGTGTTTCATCAGAAAGTGCATAGAGGATGTTGTTCCGACCAAAACAATACGGATCTACCCCAAACAGAAGCCATGGATAAATAGCGATATGCCCTCCGCAAAACTATCAGAGCAGCCTGTACAGGGACAAGATTGAAGGACAGTTTAACACCACCAACTCTAGAAGCATGTGGCAGGGAATTAATATCATCATGGACTTTAAAGGGAATAAAAACTCTGCCATGAACACCGCTGCCTCTCTCCCGGATGAGCTAAATACTTTTTATGCTCGTTTCGAGAGTAATAACACCGCCCTCGCGGAGAGAACTCTCACGGCCGAAGCTACAGAGGTTAGTTCACTCTCCGTCTCTGTAGTGGATATAACCCGATCCTTCCAACTGGTGAATATCCGTAAAGCCGCAGGTCCAGATGGCATTACGGGCCGTGTCATCAGAGCATGCGTGAACCAAGTGGCTGGTGTTTTTACAGACATTTTCAACCTTTCCCTCTCCTTGTCTGTGGTCCCCACATGCTATAAAACATCCACCATTGTGCCTGTATCAAAGCAATCCAAAATCACTTGCTTAAAGGCGTCCTGTTGCTCTGACCCCCATCATCAGCTAATTCTTTGAGAGACTAATCAGAGATTACATCTGCTCTGTGCTGCCTCCATCACTGGACCCATTGCAGTTTGCTTACGGCAACAACTGCTCCACTGATGATGCCATTGCATCTACAATAAACACTGCTCTCTCCCACCTGGAAAAAAGGAACACTTATGTGAGAATGCTGTTTGTAGACAACAGCTCAGCATTCAACACCATAGTGCCCTCCAAGCTTTATGTGAAACTCTGGGCTCTGGGCTTAAACAGCTCGCTGTGCAGCTGGATCCTGGACTTCCTGTCAAGCAGATGCCAGGTGGTTAGAATGGGCAGCAACATCTCCTCATCACTGACCCTCAACACTGGAGCCCCACAGGGCTGTGTTCTCAGCCCACTCCTGTATTCCCTGTACACACATGACTGTGTGGCAACACATAGCTCCAATGCCATCATTAAGTTTGCTGATGATACGATGGTGGTAGGTCTGATCACTGACAACGATGAAACGGCCTACAGAGAGGAGGTGAACAATCTGACACGCTGGTGTCAGGAGCACAACCTCTCCCTCAGTGTCAGCAAGACAAAGTAGCTTGTGGTGGACTTCAAGAGAAAAGACAGAGAACACAGTCCCATCACCATCATTGGAGCACCAGTGGAGAGAGTCAGCAGCTTCAAGTTCATCGGTGTCCACATCACTGAGGAACTCACATGGTCCGTCCACACTGAGGCCGTTGTGAAGAAGGCTCATCAGTGCCTCTTCTTCCTGAAATGGCTGAGGAAGTTTGGAATGAACTGCCACATCCTCACACGGTTCTACACCAGCACTGTAGAGAGCATCCTGACTGGCTGCATCACTGCCTGGTAAGGCAATAGCACCGCCCACAACCGCAAAGCCCTGTAAAGGGTGGTGCGAACTGCCAGACACATCATCGGAGGTGAGCTTCCCTCCCTACAGGACATATATACCAGGCGGTGTGTGTGAAAAAAGCTTGAAGGATCATCAGAGACTCCAGCCACCCAAGCCATGGGCTGCTCTCACTGCTACCATCAGGCAGGCGGTATCGCAGCATCAGGACCCGCACCAGCCGATTCATGACAGATTCTTCCCCCAAGTAATCAGACTTCTGAACTCTTGATCTCTCACAATCAGTATACATCAGCACTGCACTTTTATTAATCTTATTACCTCACACTGGACTGTCATAAATTATATTCTCTCTTAACAACTCACTGGCAACTGACTATCAACCGACAGCCTGAATGTCAATACAGTACAATACAACCTACTGTACATTTTATATATACTATATATACTATTTGTATTGTATAATGTGTATTCTATATTGTGTGTATTGTATACTGTACAATATTTTATATTGTGTGTATTGTATACTGTACATTGTATATTATTATTTGTATATTGTGTTGTGAGTAATTATGTGTATATTAGATATGTAAATTGTGATGTGTAAATCTGTTTATTGTAAATTGGTGTGTCTCATCACTGTCATGACTGCTATGTTGCTCGGAACTGCACCCAAGACTTTCACCCACTATTGCACTTGTGTATATGGTTGTGTGACAATAAAAGTGATTTGATTTGATTTGAAAACACTTTAAACTGCAGTACAGCCCTTTGACGAGACGTCTATCCCACGCAGCCTCATTGTCATTCCCGTCAAAAATCCAAGATGGTGCTGCTGTGAATAAGGTCTATTTCTCTGGAAATTTGAAGGGAGGCGTAACTTGTAGTGGGTGTACCTTGTAGTGGGTGTGCCTTGTAGTAGTCTTGCAGGATGCAGACAGACCCTTCTTGATGAATTTGGCATTTTTAACATTTATTCTGACATTTTATATACACCCTCTGCCTGCCATTGGTTGAACAAACAAACAAACTCACACCATCGATTGAGCCCATGTCAGGCTGGACGGGACGCTCAAACAAACAGATACATTTTAATACTTTTAATTAAGGTTTACAACGGGAATATGGCGACATGTATCTTGGTGATTTTGAAGCGATGTTACTTCTGAGAGCTGCAACAAAAAAAGGTAATCCCAGAAGCGAGATATCTAATTTTCTCAGTTTCTCTCTTTCCATCCCTCAAATATTAACTCACACACTAACTCTCTCTCTCTCACACACACACACTGAAAGAAAGAAAGTAGTTCCTCTCATAAGAGCGTTTTAGGGACGAAAACCAGAAAATGTCTTGAGATAAAACCCTGAACGATGTTTTAAGGTGTGGTAACCGTGGTATAAATGGAATAATTGACTCCGGCCCGATGAATTGTTGAAAAACAATGCACACCCGAGGTGTAAGGGTCACTCCGCTGCACATCGTGACCGCATTACCATCGTGGGTGTGTATAATTTTCCAACAATTCAACGGTCCGTCGTCAATTATTCCTTATGTAAGTGCTACCACATACATTTACTCAGTTATTTAATGGGACAAGCATTAATCCGTGCTGTTACATGTTTTAATATGAACTAAAACTCATTTGTTTTCCTTCTGGGGAAGATTACTGCTCTTCACCCTATGCCTGATGTGGAAATCTGTGCTCCAGAACATGCCAAAAATAGTTCAGTGCTGTTTAAAGCTAGTACTTGGAGGTGTTTGACTCAAGTGATTTCATGAAACCTTTCTTGATTATTCTGAATATGCATCATGAGATTGAAATAGTATTAAAACTATATGTATGTATAATAAGGTGTATAGGTTTTGTCAACAGAACCCTTAGTACAATCATCCAGAAATAATGGAAACTGTTACAGTTACTCTTAAGTAACAAATAGTTTCGAAGTACAAAGTACTCGGCTTTAAACAAGGAACACGGTATAGTATGAAACTACAGTAAGAGTGGGTTCTAACAATTCTAACTGTACTAGGCACCAAGAGGCAGTTGTCAGCTGCAAAAATACAGTATATTATGAACAAGTTTTTCCAATAGAATCAAATGTAGTTTTAAAGAAGTGTCTGGGGTTCAAGTTTACTGCATATAATTATCAGCTCTCTTAAGAATTCTTGGGCCAGCAATAAATATAGAATGGATTCCTCTTTTCTTAAAACTCAGAAAATATTAATTATATCCTTTAACTCAAGTTATTTATTTTCCCATGGAAATATGCAGTTATTACACTGATTTATAAATCTGGGAAACATACGTCAGCACATTCAGACCAATGAGTATGCTCCAGGTTATGTCTAAAGTTGCTGAGAAATGGGCAGAAGAACAGTTAGTTTACCAAAAGGGCATATTCTGACATTGAACCAGAAATTAGTTAACAAGGAGAGAAGCTTGAGGTAATGAAAGACTCAACTAGTACCTGGGAATCATAACTGACTCTGCTGTCTAGTAAGAAACATGTTAAGGAAGTTGTGAATACTGTAAAATTGTATTTGTTTATTTTTAGATTTAATAGATGCAGAAAAAAGGAGGGTGAACACTGCATTTTCAGAAATATCTGTATTTGTAGACAAAGGCCTAAATGTAGCTTTTATTCAATTAAGCAAAAATAACCAGAATCCATGAACTTGACAATAATCAAGAGAGAATGAAAAGCTACGAACAAAAACACTCACTAACATGACAGCTATAAAAGGCCAATTAACAAACTGACAAATAACAGTCCTGTGTTAAGGAATTTGTGATAAATGGTTTGTTTTGGTTATGATTATATGTTTTTAAGAATGTATTTACGTTTTTTCTTTTGTGCAGGGTTGTTGTTTTTTTTACATAAAAGATAGCAGATGTAAATTATAAATTTGGCTATATTGCACATTTACAATATTTCACCTGATAAATAATAATAATGAAAAAAAAAAAAACAATTACTTAAATACACTTTTTTTGCACCACACATTTTTATTTGCACCATTATTTAATGGTAAATGATTTTTAATGGTAAAGAGGGGTCTGTTTTCCTCTTCAGGTTGGGCAGGAAATGTGAAGAAGCCCTCTGGTTGTGGTGGAACCGGCTCAGCTGAGGGTCTGTAGGGATCTTCTTTCTCCACCACTCCATCACAATTGGCAAGACTCACAATGTGACAACAGTTACACGTGTTTCATGGGCTGCATTTGCAATTGCATACTTCACATACTACTCTTACTACTTCTGCTATGTCAGTCTATGGCAGAAATAAGAGTAGTATATTAGTATGCCATTACCATGGTGTTTATTCTGACACCTCCAGTTCTGCAAAAACTCTCAAACTCTGTGTTTTTATAACAGTAGATCATGTTTATATCATGTTATATTGTGTTTGTCATAGTAATATTATGTATATTCATTAAAATACTGAAAAATACAGTTGAAAAATACTGACTCCTTTATTGGTATTAAAATAACACAGGCTTTTATTGGACTTTCTTCTTGTACACACAACAGGCACTGTATTAAGCAGCACATAACCCTTTCAAATGAACAATGTGTCTGGTTATTTTATGTAAAATTTAAACTTCTGTCTATCTGAATTCCAATTAGTCTGTAATAAAGCAAACATCGCGTAATCTGCCGTGACTGGTGTAGGTTCAACAGACGACGAGAAGCGCAGTGTCCGGCTTGATGACTCTCTTTTCAACTCCTCCCCTGTCTGCAACCGGCAAATCTCGCTTTGTCAAATCGAGATGCAGTTCAAGTCGAACACACCTTATAGTGAGAAGGACAATGGGAATATTTAATTTAAGAAGAAAAAAATCAGTGAGCCTACCAGCTTAAACTGTTACATAATCCAATTTTTTTTAGAGAATTGTTGAAACACACCTCTTAAAACCGGGACTGTCCTGGGAAAATCAGGACGTCTGGTCACCCTAAACGCAACAAGAAAACAATCCCTCATGCAACATTTAATGCCTCATGTCATGACCTTATAAATTTAAGACTTGTTGCTCCGATTTAAGACCTTTTTAAGGCCTTAATTTGCGGAAGTGCGAATTAAGACTTTTTCAGACCCGCAGAAACCTTGACTATGCAGTCAGTCATGTAGTGTATGAATTTTCAAAGTGTAGTGTCGTTCCAAATGGAACACTTAACTTTTTTCATTTTTGTTTGTTT
Source organism: Myxocyprinus asiaticus (assembly GCF_019703515.2). Taxonomy (NCBI): domain Eukaryota; kingdom Metazoa; phylum Chordata; class Actinopteri; order Cypriniformes; family Catostomidae; genus Myxocyprinus; species Myxocyprinus asiaticus. The sequence goes on from NC_059383.1 coordinate 8,707,019, forward strand.
ATTTTTACTACACAGAAGCATTCGCCATTTAACCACTGACAGAAGTGACGTCACAAGCGCACACGATGTGCTGCCTCTAGCTTTAGCACATTAGCCAACCTCAGTTCAACACTTGTATGTCAAACAATGTACATTCACCCAGCATGTGGTGATGGTAGATCATTCAACTTACATTTGTAAGGTGGTGTCTTCACTTAAGTTTCGCTAGTTGCTACATTCTCCATTATTTACAATTGTTTTTCAGACATGCAGCACAGCCAGGTAACTCTGCCTCTTCCGCTAAGTACTGCAAGCCGCTAGCACTGAGTGCATGAAGTGTCCAACATTCCACTCTCCGTTTTGATGGTTGAGGAAGTGCATCATTCGGGTACTCGTAGTACACTTATTTTTGTCGCGATTTCAGTGTTAACATACTACTCTCACTACAGTAATTACACTACAAAATGGTGTAGCATAGTACAGAAGTATGCAGGTTTGGTACGCACCACATGGGTTGATCTGCTGGACTCATGGGAAGCTTCTTTTCATTCATCTCTGAAACCAGCAGATCAGAGAGGAAGAAATAATTAATGACTATAGTCAATAAAAAAAACTGTTCTTCAACCTCAAATGCTAAGGCTGGCATGGAGGATGTAGATACACTGAAGCCGTTTGCAGGCCAAATGGCTAAAATGATCCAATTGGGCTCTGGTTTTTGTTCTCAAAAGCATTTATGATCTTTAGCTGTGCTAATATACTATTATGTATAACAAATAATTTAAAAGTCATTTTCAAAAGTCAATATTCACAGTTATATTGACATACAGCAAAAAAGGATTTTATAGGATTTTTACTCAGGCAGTGAATATAGTACTCATTAAAAGTCCTATAAGCCAATGGAATCGCTAGGATGTCAGATGCAGACTATTTTTTTTTTTTTTCTGTAAGAAACATACAGACTTATATATTACACAAATGGGTGATACGAAATAGATCTTTACATTTTGCATACAAATATTAGTGACAAAGAATCTTTTTTCTCGCGCAATTCACACGTTTTCTTTGTCATACAGTGTAAAAAAAATTTTATTATACTACAAATGTTTTCAATAAAAGAGAGGTTTTAGTTGATTTGCGGACACAATTCATCACGACAATGGCAGTAAGTTGCCGTTTGCGGATACCATTCAAATGAATGGGGAGAGCCGTGAACTGATACCTGCCTGTCGACATGTCGAACATTAGCGGAAAGGTGGTCGATTCATTAAGGGATGAGCTGTTTCGTCACCAAAGCAGTTAATTCAGCACACTGAGGCATCTCCTCCATAAAAATCCATTCACTCGCCAGGGTACCGCCCATAGAATGTCTACGGGAGCGCCGCGTTATGCTAGTTTAGGCTAACCCATAGCCAAGCTTGTAGGCTGACCTATTAGAAAGGCTCTGGTTACTCTCTCGTATGGTAGAACCGCGAAGGTTGGTGTCTGTTAAAGAAGATCTCTGGTTTTCAATACTCCATGACCACTAGATGGCAGGACTGCATTTAAAGTCCTAGAGGAGAAAAGGAGAGAGGAGGATGGTTATCTATTTGTTTATCTGTCAACGAGACCACATTTACAGGTGTCATAATATGAAACATTTATTTTAATTTGATCCTATGAGATACAGAGTATATACTATGTAAGCACATACTGTAACTTTCTAAACACAAACTCAAAAAATGTTAAGAAACAACAACTGACCGCAGCTGAACTAGTTGCAAAACAAATTAATAATAATAATAAATAGTAAAATAATATAATAATATTATTATAAATGAATGGATAAATAAATACATAAATAATCAGAAATCTTTATTGTGTCAAAACAATGGGCTCTGTTTTTTCTACAGGGGCGTTCACACGTTCACACCATCTTTGCAGCGACAAAGCGACTGGAAGTTGGTGATTCCAGGTGACATGAGCGGCAGCAACAGTTGAGCAGACTATACATTTTTGTAAATTAAATGTGACGCGACGCAGGAACTACAAATGTGAGTGAAGTGACAGAGACAGTGGAGCTCACAACTATTACCATAGTCAAATTTGTCACTAAATGACAACAATTTAAACTAAATTACAGCTGTTTTGGTTCAAGAAATCCTAACTAACAGTATAAGTCGGTCATAAAATAAATAAATAAACAAAATGTAGGAATATCACCCCTTTAAAGTAATAGTTCATCCAAAAATGTAAAATCTTTTGTTATTTACTCAGTATGCTATTTTATTTCTGTGGAAAAGGGAAATGGAGAAATTTTAAAGACTCTTCATGCAGCTCTTTTCCATACAAGGACAGTTCATGATGACCACGACTGACAACCACCAAAAAAGACGAAAAACGCTACTATAAATACTATAAAGCAACATAAATGTAGTTCATATATACCTATATGCTAAATTCCACATCTTCTGAAGCCATCTGATAGTTTTGCATGTGGAACAGACCGAAATTTAGTCATTATTCTCTGAAAATCTTTGATACAAATTTTATTTTATGTTTTTGACATGACCTGACATTTTTGGAGCTTGACCAGGCATGGTCACTATGAACCTTCACTGTATAAAAGAACTGTAGGAAGATTCTTCAAAAATTAGCGAGTTTACATGCACGTTCTTACACCGATTATGCGTAACAATCCAACAATGTGTGTGGTCATGTAAATGCATTAAACAGTTATCCTTTATTGGTCTAAGCTAAGGTCATAAACGGCTTAAGAATAAATTGATCAACACTAGTAGATATTTGCAGATTTCGCGTTGCATGTAAACACCTTTACCGGCGTTCTTACCGGATTTTCCAATGTACGCACGTGCTGTGTGCATGCCTCTTCACGAGTAGACCTCAAAAGCTGAGAATAACGTGATTATTTCAAATGTCATATATCAAATCTGAGTGTGGGTGAAAAAGGCTCTTTGTATAATCAACCCATTCAGAACTGATTTTTTTCCACTGAGCAAAAAAATTTGTACCCAGTTGATATTTACTCTTCTCCATTATAGAATAGGGTGACCAGATGTCCCCATTTTCCGGGGACAGTTCCGGTTTTTGATGGTCTGTACCCGACTGGAGCTGTCCCCGGAAATGTCCCCGTTTTTACTGCGCGTTCAAAACAGTCCGCTAAGTGAAAATACATGGCAAGAAAGCCCCTATTAAAGCCTACCAGCAACAAGGTTAATCGTGTGCTGTTTATTTTGACCAACAGAGGGGGCTGCTCGCTATAGCAGCTTTAAGTAATTCGTCTTCCTTTACTGATTACTTGTTCGCGCCAGTTTTGCCATTAAGAACTGGACCAGGAAGTAAACGTTTGCAGAGTAAACTTTGACAGCGAGAATATACAAAAATAAATGAAATGTATAATAAAGTATCTGCAAAGAACAACAATAAATTTAAGTCCTCACATTACAGCATAGATTACATTGCGCCTTGCTGGGAAACAAGTGACTGAAAAGAAGCATCATAATGCATAAGTGATCAAAATAAAGGTATAATCAAGAAAAACAAGTCCATTTGAGATAATTTACAGAAACAGGTGAAACAGTGTAGTAGTAGTAATAATAATAATAATAATTATTATTATTATTATTATTATACAATATTGAATATCTTTGTGTCATGACTACAAAGTGGAAAAAATCCCCAACAATATGAGGCATCTAAGGGGGTCAATACCCCCTTCAGAAATTAATTTCAGGCCCTGGTATAATACATAGTGTACATGTTTCATTTGATTTCAGTTGTAATGCTGAGGGAAATGATAATCAAGTGAGCTCATTTGAAATTTCTCTGCTAGTTTGCCAGCAAGCAAATTAGTAGCCCACCGTCCTACTTTTAGGAAAGTGCCTGGTAAAGTTGAAGGAAAAGAGGAGAAGAGAAGGAATTTTAGAAGAGAGTAAGAAGAGTGATGCAAAGAGTGTGACCAAGGGCAGGTGTCCCTGTGCTGTAGAGTCAGCTGCAATAGTTCCTATATTCAATCATTGTTTATAAATGTTTGTTAAGTTCACTTTTATGCCAAAATGTAATCTACTGTATACAGTGCAGAAAAGAATGAACTCATGTAACAGAAGACAATTAAAAATGATCAACTATACCTGTGTATCAGAATTTCATTGAGACATATTCAACAGTGTAAGATATACCATAGTTCATCACATTACTAAATTCACCAAAATACATAACATCCAAATTGTTTTTTTTTTTAAATCATAGAAAAGTAACGTGAAATTTCAATTACATATTTACCACTAAACTAGAAATGCCCCTGTTTTTCATTTCAGAAATCTGGTCACCTTATTATAGAAATTAGTCTAAAAAAATATACACTGGCAGCCAAAAGTTTGGAATAACGTTCAGATTTTGCTCTTATGGAAAGAAATTGGTACTTTTATTCACCAAAGTGGCATTCAACTGATCACAATGTATAGTCAGGACATTAATAACGTGAACAATTACTATTACAATTTGAAAAAAAATTTCAGAACTTCTTAAACTACTTCAAAAAGTTCTCATCAAAAAATCCTCCACGTGCAGCAGTGACAGCTTTCAGATCCTTGGCATTCTAGCTGTCAGTTTGTCCAGATACTCAGGTGACATTTCACCCCACACTTCCTGTAGCACTTGCCATAGATGTGACTGTCTTTTCGGGCACTTCTCACGCACCTAACAGTCTAGCTGATCCCACAAAAGCTCAGTGGGGTTAAGATCCATAACACTCTTTTCCAATTATCTGTTGTCCAATGTCTGTGTTTCTTTGTCCACTCCTTGTGCATGTTTTTCTTTTTGTTTTTCTGTTTCAAAAGTGGCTGTTTCTTTGCAATTCTTCTCATAAGGCCTGCACCCCTGAGTCTTCTCTTTACTGTTGTACATGAAACTGGTGTTGAGTGGGTAGAATTCAATGAAGCTGTCAGCTGAGGACATGTGAGGTGTCTATTTCTCAAACTAGAGACTCTGATGTACTTATCCTCTTGTTTAGTTTTACATCTGGCCTTCCACATCTCTTTCTGTCCTTGTTAGAGCCAGTTGTCCTTTGTCTTTGAAGACTGTAGTGTACACCTTTGTATGAAATCTTCAGTTTTTTGGCAATTTCAAGCATTGTATAACCTTCATTCCTCAAAACAATGATTGACTGACGAGTTTCTAGAGAAAGCTGTTTCTTTTTTCCATTTTTGACCTTATATTAACCTTAAGACATGCCAGTCTATTGCATACTGTGACAACTCAAAAACAAACACAAACACAATGTTAAGCTTCATTTAATGAACCAAATAGCTTTCAGCAGTGTTTGATATAATGGCAAGTGATTTTTCTAGAACCAAATTAGAAAATTAGCATGACTGTTCAAGGATAAGGTGTTGGAGTGATGGCTGCTGGAAATGGGACCTGTCTAGATTTGATCAAAAAAAATTTCAAATAGTGATGGTGCTGTTTTTTACTATACTATTTTTTACTACTGTTTTAATAACCCTGGTGTCCTGGCCAAATGCCCCCCATTGGCCCCTATCTATCATGGCCTCCTAATAATCTCCATTCCTGAATTGGTTACATCACTCTCCTCTCAACCAATAGCTAGTGAGTGGTGGGTGTTCTGGTGCACTATGGCTGCTGTTGCATCATCCAGGTGGATGCTGCACACTGGTGGTTGTTGAGGATATTCCCCCTATACTATGTGGAGTGCTTTGAGTGCCTAGAAAAGTGCTATATAAAATGTAAGGAATTATTAATTATTATTTATTATTACTTGCTGGGTTTGCTGATTTTATAAATATATGCTTGTGTGCATTGTAGCAGCTTCTCCAAACTGTTGACCAAATGCAAGTGTGACCGGAGCTGGAAGTATCTGTCATGGGACATGGTGTTTCTAAAAATGCCAGTATCTATTCCAGCTTCCCAGTACATGGACATTCTTGGCAATTTAATCACTCCCGTAGCCAGGTTGGAGATCAACTTGTTTTTTTTAATGAGTTTAACAAGTTTTTTTTTTTTTTTTTTTTTTTTTTATGAAATAAATGTAATAACACTAACTTCAGTAAAGTAAAAAAAAAAAAAAAAAAGGTAACCTTTTTGGAAAGGAGACTGCGGAACTCCTGAACCGGAATGAAAAAAATACAGTTTTTGCTCAGAATGAACAGAAATGAAAAATATTTCGTTTTTAGTCCAGATTTATAATGCTTAAAATGACACAGAGACAAGACATGCTGTAGCACGTATGAGAAAACAATGAGTAATGTGTTTACAGATTCACAAAAACAACAAAAAGCTTCCTGTCTGCCAGCTTGATAGTTGCCCAAGACTATTTTTCGGGTTTATCTTCCTATTCTTCCTTCAAGTTAATGAGCAATACCTGCCCTGACCAGCTGAGGAAGATGGTGTGTACGCACAGACCATTTTTGGCCACCAGAGGGCACTATTATTCTTAGCCCTTGTGTGTGTAAACAAAGGTGAAAATCTGATTAATACATACAGGGCTTATTTGTACTTGCCAGGGTTCCCACACTTTTTAAGCAATTATTTTTTCAAAACATTTGCATGACTTTCCAATCATTTGTGATTACTGGAAAAGAGATCTTTTAAAATTTAAAGATATTATAAAGTTGTGCATTTTTGGGAGGAATTTGGGAGGATTGTATGGTATTTAGACCTTAATAGGCTCTATATTACTAAATTACACTGTGGCAGCTGGGGTGTGGTCGAGCGTTTGTCCAGAGAGAAAGCAGTAAAGGGGCATACACCTGAGCCAGATTATGATTAACACCTGTTTCCAATTCTAGTGAGCTTGGGGAGAGCAGCATAAAAACAACCACGCCATCGCCAAGGAGTCAGAGAACAAGATTTCTGTTGTGAAGCTGATTTATTGTGAAGCCGTAAGCCCAGAAAGTTGCCATTTGAAAGCCTTACCTGTGTGTGGAGAAAACTGGTCCCCTGTGTCCTCCTTCCCTCCTGCTATGAAGTCCTTTACATACACCATTCATTTTCATATAAAATGGGCACATTTTATGTTATCTTCACTTCAATAAAAACCTTAATTTCAGTAAATTAAAAAGTGTCAAAACATCCAAAAATGTCATGCATTTGGGGGTCTCTGGTAAAATCTGCTGCATAAAAATAACTAACTTGAAATGACAGCTATGTCCAGTAGATGGCTTCAGTGCTGCTTGTATTAGCTGATCTCTATAAGCCAATGTTGTAACAAACTTAATTTCTAGATATTATCACAAGTCATGCATTGGATATATTTTTTAGACATTATAAAAACAATTATTTGTCAAATTGTAGCAAATATTTATTCTGAAATGCTTGCAAAAATTTCACCACCTGGCACACTGATAGTAAGTCATCATGAGGTTCCTGCTGATATCTTTCAAAAGACCTGATGTCCATTGGGATGGACATTAAACTTTACAAAAATCCTGTGTTCTACAACTCTGAGAGATCTTCAAATTAACTTTGAAAAGTATCTATTGATACTATTAAGAGGATAACAGGTGTAAGTTGATAAGGCTACCATGAACATAAATTAGTTTTTAAAGGTGCTCACTCCTCCTGTCTAGTCGGTGAGCAATTGCTGTCTAATGTGATGCCTGAAGTTCTCTCAGATTAAGTTAGGGGTCATGTCTTCATTAACTATGTTTCCATCCAAGGGTTTTTTTGCAACAAAAAGTGTAGAATATCAAAATGTTTACTGAGATAGCTGATGGAAGCGCAAATTATCACTAAAATTTCACAAGTGTCAAAAAGTGTTTTTCCGTTTAACTCTAGCGCATAAACTCTATGTCAGTACTCAAATGTCGCGAAAAACTGGTTTGGAAACATTTTTTGTCGAGAAAATTGGCATTAACGCAAAAATATAGTGTCACATGACAGAATTTACCCCAATCGTTAGCCTGTGTTAATCATGACCACAAGGTATATATCCTTGAAAGCCAATTTATTGTATGTGAAACATTACTCGCACTGTTATGGATTGGTCTTAACAGCATACCTGCACAGGTCCGATGCTGCAAACACATCTGCGTCATGACACTTTCAGGAGTGCCAACACAAATATCTCGTATCATGCACCTGTCATCGACAAGTGCACGGAGAACATGGCAGCGGCTTATTCCTAGAAACGGCCCTGGTCCTATCAGAAGGGAACTGTTCCCTTTTGATTGCAATTCCTCCTCTTCTGATTGCATTTGTTTGTGAAATTAAAATGACAGTAGCTAAACTGGCTAATTTCAATGAATTGTCTCAATACTCTCCCCATTTTACAAAGACTTTGTGGGGGAAAAAAATAGGAACATCTAGGAGGCGACAGGTACACAGTTAGCGATAAACACATTTCTGTATGGAAACGGCTTAAGGGCAGATTTATTTTGCAATAAACCAAAATTTATGCGACAAAGTGATTTTTTAAGCATGACGTCATCACGCACACCATTTTTATCGATAAAAGGCCATTTGAATGGAAACCAGCAGAAGACGGCAAATTTCGCAAAAAAATTTTTTTAGGCATTTTCACTTTGTCGATAACAAAACAGCACGAAAATTGGATGGAAACTAGGTTATTGTGATCTGTTGACCAGGGACTAATCAGTGACCAGGCATTATTCATTTTATAAAGCATGTGTTTTACTGGTTTACACCAAAAAACATGTGATGTCCATTCCAATGGACGCGGGGCCTGAAGGGGTTGAAATTATAACTGGATTAAAATGTAATCTTGGCTGATGTTTCGTCCTGTGAGGGCGCCAAAGATCACAACTGACTGACATCACAGGGAGCTCAGAGACAGATCTGATCTGATGAGGGCTGTGGCTTTGGTTATATAATTTCATTCAGATTGTTTGCTGCGTGAATTGTGTCTTGAATATTTTCAAGCTCTCTGAGGATGCCTGAGCCGAGTGGGAGATATCAGCAGGTGAGTGAACTCCACCGTGTCTCGTTTCGCCGATGTTTACAGCAGCGCCGGCTGCAGTTCATCAAAGGAAACACCGAGGCTGTCGGATGAAGGCCGCATTGTTTTGAAATGAATAACGTGGGCATTTAAACGATCTCGCACGTTAACCATGAATTACACTCATTTGTGGTCATTTAAGTCTTAAACCAGAGAATGATTCGAACATAAAATAGTATACTTTACAGCTGGCGTTTTTGTTAAGGCAAAAGACAAAGTTTTGTGCACATTGTTTTGATACATATTCATGCGTTGTAAACTGCATTACTCAACACTCACGTCAAAACAACGTTAATAAAAATGAATACAAATCTTCTGCCGTAGGAAATATCCTGGTAATTGAATATCGGACCAATGGAACATAATACAACACACACATGATACCAATTGTCCAGTTTTAAAAGTGATGCATCTCCCTCGACCACATATGATGTCCTGTCAGACAAAGTACTGTGGTTCAGCGATGGTATCAGAAGGTAATGCCATGGTATTTTAATATAAACAGTGGCACTGAATGATTATATTAATCTACCATGGTATGTAGCCTTATAAAATAGTATACAATTTACTGAAACAGATGTGAGTATTAGTGTGTGGGCATGTGATGAGTGTATGGAAAGTCGTGTGATATTTTTAAAGGTAATGTTGCTTCTGTCACGGTCTCACACTCAAGTGTCAAGCTTTGTTTCCAGAGTATTGCTCTTTCAGATTTTTATTTTTTATTCTGTGCTGAAACTGACTTCAAACTCAGAAGTTAACATTTAAACTTAACATGATAATGCCATCTGCATTCTATCAAGAACAATCGTGTCATGTTCCCACCTGACATTATTCCAGGGTTATGTTTACAGTTGAATCATGTCAACATTGGAAGGCACAGATCAGGATTTTGTATAGCTAATGAACTCTTTTTGTGTCCTCAGCTGCCCAATGAGGAGGAGCCGGAGGAGGGACCTCAGGTGACCAGTGATGCCCCTCCCTCTTACAGCAGTATTGCGGCTGACAGTGCAGGTATGCATATTTTCTTCAAAATGCATTTTAGGTCACGGCATTTAACAGTTTGTAGCCTGTTTTATAAAGCAGTTTGTTACTCTATGTTTATATTAAATATATGATTACCTCCAATCTGTTGTTGGTCTTAATGTTTTTTTAAAGGTATGGTTTGCATGTACCTGAGTTTCAGAAAATTGATAAAGAATGTCCTTTAACCTCCTGAGACCCGAGCGTGACTGCTGTGGGCATTTTCTAGTTTTCTTTTTGATTTGTAACTAAGCACCTAATTATGGTTTTTCAAATATTACCATTCATGTAGTGTGTTATATAGCTGTTTGTGAATGTAAAAAAGTCTGCAAAGTTTCAAAAATCAGAGTGCATGACAAATGGAGTTATTGACACCCAAAAGAAAGAACCGATTCTGAACACCTGAAAGGAGTCGTTAATAATTCCAGACTTCCTTCCTGTACTAACCTATGTAATTTGGTAACAAAAAAACCTGCCTCTGGTCTTCATTGGCTGCTCGCGAACAGCTTTGACCCGCCCTCAAACACTACTGTACACTAAGCGGTAGACCAATCACAACAGACAGGGACATCTGACCAATCAGAGCAGAGTAGGCTGAATCCTTTGAACGGATCATTGATGGAGTCGTTTTTGACACTGGGAAAAAAAGGTAATGCTGCAATTTAAATTATGAGCAAATTAAAGTGTTTTTTGACCTTGGATGCATGTAAATCTATTGTATGAGACCTTAGGCACGTTTAAAAACCTTAATAGGTGCTCTTTAATAGAAACTTTAACACATCATTTTTTATTAAAGGGGACATACACTTTATATATATATATATATACACATACACACACACACACACTGGTGGCCAACAGTTTGGAATAATGTACAGATTTAGCTGTTTCGGAAGGAAATTGGTACTTCAATTCACCAAAGTGGCATTCAAATGATCACAAAGTATTGTCAGGACATTACTGATGTAAAAAAACAGCACCATCACTATTTGAAAAAAGTCATTTTGATCAAATCTAGACAGGCCCCATTTCCAGCAGCCATCACTCCAACACCTTATCCTTGAGTAATCATGCTAAATTGATCATTTGGTACTAGAATATCACTTGCCATTATATCAAACACTGCTGAAAGCTATTTGATTCGTTAAATGAAGCTTAACATTGTGTTTGTGTTTGTTTTTGACTTGCCACAGTATGCAATAGACTGGCATGTCTTAAGGTCAATATTAGGTCAAAAATGGCAAAAAAGAAACAGTTTTCTCTAGAAACTCATCAGTCAATCATTGTTTTGAGGAATGAAGGCTATACAATGCTTGAAATTGCCAAAAAACTGAAGATTTCACACAAAGGTGTACACTACAGTCTTCAAAGACAAAGGACAACTGGCTCTAACAAGGACAGAAAGAGATGTGGAAGGCCAGATGTAAAACTAAACAAGAGGATAAGTACATCAGAGTCTCTAGTTTGAGAAATAGACACCTCACATGTCCTCAGCTGACAGCTTCATTGAATTCTACCCACTCAACACCAGTTTCATGTACAACAGTAAAGAGAAGACTCAGGGGTGCAGGCCTTATGGGAAGAATTGCAAAGAAAAAGCCACTTTTGAAACAGAAAATCAAAAAGAAAAGGTTAGAGTGGGCAAAGAAACACAGACATTGGACAACAGATAATTGGAAAAGAGTGTTCTGGATCTTAACCCCACTGAGCTTTTGTGGGATCAGCTAGACTGTAAGGTGTGTGAGAAGTGCCCGAAAAGACAGCCACATCTATGGCACGTGCTACAGGAAGCGTGGGGTGAAATGTCACCTGAGTATCTGGACAAACTGACAGCTAGAATGCCAAGGATCTGCAAAGCTGTCATTGCTGCACGTGGAGGATTTTTTGATGAGAACTCTTTGAAGTAGTTTAAGAAGTTCTGAAATTTTTTTTAAAATTGTAATAGTAATTTTCCATGTTATTAATGTCCTGACTATACATTGTGATCAGCTGAATGCCACTTTGGTGAATAAAAGTATCAATTTCCTTCTAAACTTTTGGCCGCCAGTGTGTACACTACCGGTCAAAAGTTTAGAAACACTTATTCTTTATTATCATTTTTTTTTCTTCACATTTTTAGAATAATAGTAAAGTCATCAAAACTATGGAATAACATAAATGGAACTATGGGAATTATGTTGTGACTAAAAATAAACAAAAACTGTTATATTTTAGCATCTTCTAAGTACTCACCCTTTGCCTAGAATTTGCAGACATGTACTCTTGACATTTTCACAACCAACTTCTTGAGGTATCACCCTGGGATGCTTTTTAAACAGAATTGAAGGTGTTCCCATCTATGTTGGGCACTTATTGGCTGCTTTTCTTTATTATTTGGTCCAAGTCATCAATTTCAAAAACTTTTTTTTATTTTTTATTAAATTTTAGCTTTATAATGAAATAAATTAATTTGTTGGTACAATTATATTTTTGTCTACAAAACTAATTTTAAACATTTAAGCATACGCCTTCAGATCAAAAGATTTTTAAGATCATGAGAAACATTTCTGTCAAGTGTTTCAAAACTTTTGACGGGTAGTGTGTGTGTGTGTGTATATATATATATATATATATATATATATACTATACTGTATATATTGCATTATCTTCCCTGATGTTCACTTATAATGTTAGTAAAGTTTTTTTTGCACAGAAAAAGCCATAATTTAGTAATATTAAAAAATGTTTCTACCCTGTCTTTGGCACTCTGTCTGAAACGCTTGGTTTTAATCTCTCTGGCCATTTAAAACTTCAATGTAATCGCCCACTGTTCTGATTGGCTAACATCGTGCAGCCCTTCCAATACAGCCATATTTGAATTGCAATCTGAAGAAAATGAACAAACTCCACAACACCTCAACATTAATAAAACTAAATTTCAGGATTAACATATAACGCACATCTAACACTTTTCATCTGAATATATTAAACTGTTCACTCAAGTCGCACCATAATCTATCAAACAGTCATGACATATGAAATATTCATGAATTAAATACGTTACTTGCGTGTTTGCGGTCCAATAGTATTTTAACTGCCCCATCTTTCAATAACAGTTCCTTTGCAAAGCTTGAATCATATTGCGACTGGTTCATAAGCAATCCACGCTGAAATGTTGGGTGATGTTTGGTGCTTCAACAGGCCAAAGCAGAGAAGCTGGTCTTCACAGAAGTGACATCTCACACATCTTCTATGTTTGTTTACACACAAAATGGTGTGTTTCTCCTAGTCATTGGCAGCAGCAAAATGAAATGCATTTTTATAAGTTGCGCTTGTACCACTCTTAAAACGTGCCACACATCGCCGGAAGGGCATCCAAATGATAAAAGACGTCCATATAGTGCATGTTTACAAAAGACGGTCCAGGACGCCTTCAAAACAGCACAACAGCAAGACACAGTGCAGTTTAAAGAAACAGAATGGAGGTCTCCTATTTAGAGTTGTAACTTGATATTACGTCTTTTAAAAGTGGCGCGAGATGCACGATAATGGTCAAAGCCCTTCATCTAGTGCATGTTTATGTAGAAAAACATTTAAATCCAGATAGGCACATGAAGGTGTCCTGTGTAAGTACCCTTTGCTGTAGATGAATCTTCCATGACCGGCCTTCTCTCCTCTTCACCTGTGTGGCTGACTGAGCACCAGTGTGCAGGGCCAAGGGTGCAATGATGAAAAATAGGCGTTGATGTCTTGCTAAAGAGGCAACCATATGCAGATGTATTTGGTCCTTGTGATGTCACAAGTGCTACAAATTCCAAACAAGCTGTTTCTAGAGCCTGGTTTAAATTATTTTTTTCTATTAAGGAGGAAGTTTTTAGTTCTGAAACTTACAGTATATTTTTATAGTACATGACCTCTTATATGTCAAAAGATCGAGGACATTTTGATTCCTCATATCATCACCCCTTAAAGATTTTTTTATTATTTAATTTTTATAATATACCACAAATTACAATAAAACCATGTGTATTTTCTGCACAATGTCATATGAATTGTGGTTCAGGAAGGTTTTGATTCAGACAAAGTATTTGAAATATTTAATTTAACTGCCTAGTTAGTAATAGTATTAGTAAGTGATTCTGTCATACAAATAACAAGTTAACTTGTAAACTTTTTAAATTTGTGGCGATACTTCTGAAACTGTGCGTTTCCTTGTCCAAAGACTTTCATTGTAAGTGCCGTGGCGAGGTGAGCAACAGACAAACACAGTGGGTGTGGCGTCAGGCTTTGGAGAGGTGTTTATTTGAAAATGTAAGCAGAAAATGTTCAAAATGGGGAACTGAAGTGTTCATGGGGGCTAGTATCCAAATAAAAGGGGAATCTGGCAGCCTCGCGGTGAAATGGGGCTCCGTGCAGCTTGGGGAGTGTCCAGAGGAATGGTCCAGGATGTGGGCGGGGTCCGACGGTTACACGCATTCTCCTCTTGGGTCCAGGGCGTGAGGGGTGGCAGCTTCCTTAGCGGCTCATGCTTCCCTAGGATCACGGCACGTAAGGGGAAGGACGGCCTTGCATCTAAGGATGTCGGCCGAGATGCCAGTTCCAATCCCCTGGCGTTGCATCACATTTGCGCCTGGGGTCTGGGGTGCGGGTCCAGCGGCGCATCTAACTTGGCTGAAATCCTCCCCGCTCTGCTCCTGGACCTGCGAAGACACCAGTGTGTGCACACGAGGAGATAGAAGCTGGCTTCCCGAGGAGAGGCGCTCTACGTTTTAATGGCACCAGTGATGAGGCAATATTCACATCAGGTGCACCTCATCCTCCGCTGACCAAATAAGGTTTATTAAAGAGAGAGTTCACCCAAAAATGAAACTTCTCTCATGATTTACTCACCCTCATGCCATCCCAGATGTGTATGACTTTCTTTCTTCGGCAGAACACAAATTAAGATATTTAGAAGAATATCTCCTCACAATGTAAGTGAATGGGTGCCAACATTTTGAAGCTCCAAAATCAACATAAAGGGAGCATAAAAGTAATCCATATGACTCCAGTGGTTAAATCCATGTGTTCAGACACAATATGATAGGTGTGGGTGAGAAACAGATCAGTCATTTTTTGTCAAATTCTCCTCCCTGCACAGAAGGGGGCGATATGCATGAAGGATGTGAATCACCAAAAACAGAAGGAGAATGAGAAAGCAGAAATTGACTGAGCAGGGAGGAGATTTTATAATAAAAAATGACTTAAATATTGATCCGATTCTCACCCACACCTATCATATCACTTCAGAATATATGGATTTAAACTTTTATGTTGCCCTTATGTGGATTTTGGAGCTTCAGAAATTTGGCACCCATTCACTTGCAATGTATGGACCTACAGAGCTGAGAAATTCTTCTAAAAATATCTTTGTGCTCTGCAGAAGAAAGTGAGTCATACACATCTTGGATGGCATGAGGGTGAGTAAATGATGAGAGAATTTTCATTTATGGGTGATCTAACCCTTTAAATTGCACCTCTCCTCTCTCCTGCCTCTGAGGCGGGGCGACAATAACGAGAAGGAGGGGCGGGTCGGATCATTCTGCCACAGTGCATGACTGTAAACACTTTCTTTTTTTTCATATTTATGAACGAGTCTACATTATTTCAGTTAGTCACAGTTGGTGTTCATAGTGTCCATGTTTTAATACATTGCTTATTCTGGAATGGCATATATAAGTGAATACTTTGTAAGGAGATTTTTTTTTTTCATCCTTCCAGCATATTTTGATTACAAAGACGATGCAGCATTTCCCAAGCCACCATCCTACAACGTAGCCACCTCACTGCCATCATACGACGAGGCGGAGAGAACCAAAGCAGAAGCTACTGTCCCACTGGTGTCAGGCCAAGTAAGTACCACAAATCTCCTACCTCCAAAGTTCAGACAAGTGTATCTGAACAGCCAAAAAAAAAAAAAAAACCTGATCCAAACTAAATCCATATTTGGTTTGAAATAAGAATAAAGGGATTGTTCACCCTAAAATTATAATGCTGTCATTCTGTTTTTCATTTACTCACCCTCATGTTGTCCGAGTGACTCTCTGTCTTCCATGGAACACAAAAGAAGATAGGCAGTATGTTAGTCTCATTCACCATTCACTTTTATTGCATTGTTATTCCTTACAATGTAAGTGAATGGTGACTGAGGCTGTCATTGTACCTAACATCATCTTTTGTTTTCCGCAAAAGAAAGAAAGCTGGGTTTGGAACAACTTTACACCCGTTGCACACAGCACGCCGAAGCAGTGCGTGAACCATGTCAAAGCAGTATTGTGCATCAGACAACTTTGGCAGCATATAATGCTTGTGCTTTCACACCAGCAGCATTTCTGCTGCAGAAACTGCTGCCCTCAAGACAGGAGTGAGCCTTTGATAAGTTTTACAAACTTGATCGTCATGAAATCTTATTTATATGATGCTGATGTAACCTAATGAGCTCTTGTAGAAATATTTCATTTAGTGGCAGCCAACACAATAAGCTCTGCTCATTTCAAACATCATTCAGTGGAATAGGGAGGGGGAGGACAATGTGCCTGAATGTTGTTGTGCTACAGAGAACAATTTGATCTCACGGTTTGGCATGATCACACTTAATAATATAGTCAGAAATAAGTAATTCTGCACAACCATTGAATAGACATTTTTCTGTTCAAACACCATCCAAAACTTTTTAATGTTGTACTTTCCTCTCAAAAAGGAATTGTTAACTTACCATCTGCACCAACAGCCGAGGTAACCGCATCCCATGTTTTTTCCTTTTGGGGTTTTTGTTTTTTTTGTTTTTTTGTTTTTGTCTTCTAATTTTATCCCCTTTTCACCCAATTTGGAATGCCCAATTCCCACTACTTAGTAGGTCCTCGTGGTTGCACGGTTACTCACATCAATCCGGGTGGTGGAGGACAAGTCTCAGTTGCCTCCGCGTCTGAGACAGTCAATCCGCGCATCTTATTACGTGGCTCGTTGTGCATAACACCGCGGAGACTCCCAGCATGTGGAGGCTCATGCTACTCTCCGTGATCCACGCGCAATTTACCACGTGCCCCATTGAGAGCAAGAACCCCTAATTGCAACCACAAGGAGGTTACCCCATGTGACTCAACCCTCCCTAGCAACCGGGCCAATTTGGTTGCTTAGGAGACCTGGCTGGAGTCACTGGATTCGAACTTGCGACTCCAGGGGTGGTAGTCAGCATCAATACCCCCTTGCTTTTTCCGTTTGTTAATTAATCCTTATAAAAAGTAAGTTATGGGTCATAGAGCACTTTGTTTCTCCACAATTAATCTTGTGACATCCATCATCAATACAAGACTGAGGTAAGTCTGAATTTACTGACCATATGGGCTTTCGCGTGCATTTGTTTACCACTGCTGTTAGCACTCGGCTGTGTTTGTGGGTATTACTGTTAAGCCTGTAGACCTGTTCTCTATTTAATAGAATATAAATGCAGTTTTATTTAGTTTGTTAAAGCCTATGACTTTTAGTATACTGTAGTCTGCTTAAGCTATGTAATTAAAATAATTTCACTTTGTTTTTGTCATTTTATTTTTTTTCCCTATGTGCTCTAATTCATACAAAAACACACTAGACTACAAATATATGCTTATTCTGTGCAATTTCAAATTTTTCATTTCAACTCATGTATGGTGTCCATCAACAGTGCACTGTCTCTTTAAAGGGGTCATGACATGAGGAATCAAGTTTTCCTTGATCCTTTTACATAAAAGAGGACATTGTACTATAAAAAATGTTTTAGAATTCAAAACTTCCTCCTCACTGCAAAAAGAACATTTGTTGAAAGCTAGCTGTCAAAATGACTCGTTCTCCTCTTCCTCACATTGTGATGTCACATTGTGGAACACATTTGCATCTGACGGCCTCCACAACAATGCATCAAAACCTACTTTATCACTTCTGTTGCCCCGCCCAGTAGTGGTGAACAGTGAGATGGCAATGAGCGAGCAGGTCAGTCAAGAGCAGAGAGCCAATCAGAACAGTGAGCGTTCACTGTCAAGTCTTAAAGGAGAAGCAGCACCAAAACCAAGTGTTTCTGACAGAGGACCAGAATGAGGGTGAAAATAATCATGTTTTTTGTGCAAATAACTTCACTAACATTATAAGTGAACCTGAAGGAACATATTAAAAGAACTAAAAAAGACATGTCATGACCCCTTTAATTTAGCATGAGCAGCTCAGCCAAAATATATTCAGTGGCGAAACGATCACAGCAGTGCTGCTTCTACAACGCTTCTGCTTCACGTTGCTTCTGCTTTCGATTTGAAAATTAATCTGTTAACATGGGCACCAAAAAAAGTATGCGCTGCTTCTGCTCTGCTTCTGTGTGCAACAGGCGTTATCCTTTTTAAGTAATTACAGTCACAGCCAATGTACCGGATACTGACTACACTGTCAGGACAAATGGATCAGATTTCATCAATTTTTAAATTACAGTGCGAACAGACAGTCCTAAAGGCCAAAGTATACTTCCAGTGTGCGCGTTGCGGAATAGTCCGCGCACAGTATGTGTGACGCAAATTGTGTCATCATCAAAGCCGCGTGGCTTGACCGCGTGCCACCTAGATTTTCTTGACTCGCATTTTCTAGAGCGCGTTGTCTGTGCATGCGCCGGCCTTTGAGTGTACTAAAAGAGTGTTGCAAAGCAGTTGTATTGGGCATGCATCGAATGCGTTCCTATTTGTTCGCGGTCTGAAAAGTAGACTCACAAAGGCAACGCGGTTGACCAGGTGCGAGGCGATCCGGAACATGCTAAAACGAAGTATGCCTTGGCCTTAAAGATTGGAATTTGTTAGACAAATTGTATTTATGTGCAGTGTGAACAAAGCCTAATGTAACCAGCCCTGGGACAGCACAATTTTAGAATAGTCTACAACCTCATCAGTAAACCAGTTAACAGGAAATGCTGTTTTAACATGATGTAGTTTCCCCTGTTCTCTGCTGTGTTTCTCTGCCACACACTGTTTGCGTACAGCACAGGGAACGTCTGGACACGTTTGATGATGTAACGCGCTGTGCGCTGAAGGTACAGTAACAGAGTATGTGAGACTGTATAGTGTGATGGTGAAGGTGGCATCCATCTAGGAAGACCCCAGGGCCCCTTCTTTCTGGCCTGAACCTCAGAAAGGGAGAGCTGTACATTTATTTCCTTGTTCAAGCTGCAGTATATCTAACTTGTGCATTAGGGCTGGGCAATATAACAACAAAAAACAAAAAAAATCTCAATATTTTTCAGCATTTTATTGATATTGGATAACTCAATATTTCTGTTTTTGCTCTGAAATAACTTAAAGGGTGATTGTTTTCATTCAGAGGACCCATCATTTCAACCTAACAGCTGTCATTGCAAAGCAGATTCAAAATGTTTAATGCATGAACTAAGAGATGTTTTCCACATTGTTTTCACTAAATGAACACAGGGAAGAATGATACATAATTGTTTTCATTTATGTGCACCAATATAACAGCAATATGTAAACAGCAATATGTGTAACAGCAATATGTAAAAAAAGAAAATGTAATGTATGATTATTTTTTGAGTGACGACTCAAATGAATTGTTGAATCAGAGTTTTAAGTTTCAGTTTGAACTGATTCACAATAATTAATCAAACTTGCCAACTCAGATTGCCATTTTTGCTACTGAAGTTTAAAGTTTGTAATTTTTACAACATTTGTATTTTAAAAATCAAATAATTACACATATCAGTTTTAATTCTGAGACCCTATTAAAATGTGTCTTAATGCTCTCATTAGGGATGTGCGAGACTAGTGGACTAAATGGTTCTGATGCTGCTAGTCGACACTGGAATTACTAGTCAGTTAGTATTTTTCCCCATTAAACTGTTCAACATTTTTACACATTTCCGTTTGGCTTTATATTTTTACGAGGGCTGTCAATCGATTACAATTTTTAATCGAATTAATTACATGGTGTCCCAATTAATTAATCTCAGTTAATCGCATATACAAATATTTGCTGAGAAAGCCCCTCAAATTACAATAATTCAATATGTAATGATGAAATAATTATACAGTTATCTTTTAAATATTTAAATTTTTACATATATACAAAATATTCAGATAGTATTCAGTTAAGCTTTGATATTTGTGTTTATATAATAAACACCCCAGTTTGAAAACCCCTTTTCTAGAGTGTTGTGTTTTAGCTTTGTTTTCCAAGAAGCTAGGAGTGTATCCCTCTGTCATGTTCTCATAGCTGATCTTCATCTGTCTCTGTGTATGTTCCTGTAGGATGATGACTTTGTGGCCAGAGATGACTTTGAGGATGCTGACCAGCTGCGGATAGGCAACGATGGCATTTTCATGTTGACGTTTTTCAGTAAGTGTTTTCAGGGAAAATGGAGAATTCAGTAACAGTTTTTGCACTCACCACTCCTAGTTCGTTTATCTCCTTTCCATCAGTTCCATGTCAATTCCATCAAATCTATGTCTTCTGAGGTGATATGATGGGTGTGGGTGAGAAACCGATCAATATTTAAGTATTTTTTACTTCCATAAGTTCCTCATAGGAGATGTGAACTGAACTGATGTATGAAGACTATGTCCCAGTGGATTATAAAGTTATTACAGTGTAAAACGTATTTTTCCTCAGTGGCATTCCTCTTCAACTGGATTGGCTTCTTTCTGTCATTCTGCCTTACAACCTCCGCAGCTGGCCGTTATGGTGCCATCTCTGGGTTTGGTCTGTCACTCATCAAATGGATCCTCATTGTACGGGTATGTCACCACCTACAGAACTGCAGCTTATGATTTACACATTTTTAAGCTAAGTGTACATTACAAGACTGAAGCCAGTCGCCCCGTTAACATTTAAAGTTTATTGTTTATGCTGTGTTTTTTACGTTGTGGTGTGTAATTACACAACTAATCGCAAACAAGGTGGGTCAAGTGCAATGTCATTCTCCCTGACTGGTAATGATTACTGAATTGTTCTTACTAATGGCGTAGCCAGAAAATGTCATTTGGGTGGGGCAAAATAAAAATGGGTATATATAAATATATACCCATTTATACATACACAGTACTGTGCAAAAGTTTTAGGCACTTGTGAAAAATGTTGCATAGTGAGGATGTCTTCAAAAATAATGCCATAAATAGTTTTCTTAATTAATGTCATACAAAGTCCAGTAAGCATAAAAAAGCTAAATCAATATTCGGTGTGAACACCTTTACCTTTAAAACAGCACCAGTTCTCCTAGGTACACCTGGACACAGTTTTTCTTGGTTGTTGGCAGATAGGATGTTCCAAGTTTCTTGTAGAATTTGCCACAGTTCTTCTATCTATTTAGGCTGTCTCAATTGCTTCTGTCTCTTTATGTAATCTCAGACTGACACTATGTTCAGTGGGGGGCTTTGTGGGGGCTATGACATCTGTTGCAGGGCTCCCTGTTCTTCTATTCTAATTTCTTCTATTTGCAAAAGTAATGTTTGGGAGTCTAACATTTATATTTCCTATTGACACACTAAAGCTGAAGATAAATAACTAGCTTTTGTGAAACATCTTATGTGCCTAAGAATTTTGCACAGTAGTGTGTGTGTGTGTGTGTATGTGTATATATATGTGTGTGTGTGTAATTGTGCTCAAAAGTTTGCATACCCTGGCAGAAATTGTGAAATTTTGGCATTGATTTTGAAAATAGGACTGATCATGCAAAAAAACTGTCTTTTATTGAAGGATAATGATTATATGAAGCCATTTATTATCACATAGATGTTTGGCTCCTTTTTAACCACTCCACAGATTTAAAATTAGCAAACTATAGATTTGCCAAGTCGTTAAGGGCATCTACTTTGTGCATGACACGAGTAATTTTTCCAACAATTGTTTACAGACAGATTGTTTCACTTTTAATTGACTACAGCACAATTCCAGTGGGTCAGAAGTTTACATACACTAAGTTAACGGTGCCTTGAAGCAGCTTGGAAAATTCCAAAAGATTATGTCAAGCCTTTAGACAATTAGCCAATTAGCTTCTGATAGGAATTGGAGGTGTACCTGTGGTTGTATTTTAAGGCCTACCTTCAAACTCAGTGCCTCTTTGTTTGACATCATGAGAAAATCAAAAGAAAAGACCTCAGGGAAAAAAATTGTGGACCTCCGCAGGTCTGGTTCATCCTTGGGAGCATTTCCAAATGCCTGAAGGTACCACGTTCATCTGTACAAACAATAGTACGCAAGTATAAACACTATGGGACCACGCAGCCATCATACCGCTCGGGAAGGAGATGTTAATATGCTGGAGGAAACAGGTAACCAAGTATCTATATCCACAGTAAAACGAGTCCTATATCGACATAACCTTAAAGACAGCTCAGCAAGGAAGAAGCCACTGCTCCAAAACCACCATAAAAAAAGACAGACTACAGTTTGCAAGTGCACATGGGGACAAAGATCTTACTTTTTGGAGAAATGTCCTCTGGTCTAATGAAACAAAAATGTTACTGTTTGGCCATAATGACCATTGTTATGTTTGGAGGAAAAAGGGTGAGGCTTGCAAGTCGAAGAACATCATCCCAACCGTGAAGCATGGAGGTGGCAGCATCATGTTGTGGGGGTGCTTTGCTGCAGGAGGGACTGGTGCACTTCACAAAATAGATGGCATCATGAGGAAGAAAAATTCTGTGGATATATTGAAGCAGCATCACAAGATATCAGCCAGGAAGTTAAAGCTTGCTTGCAAATGGGTCTTCCAAATAGACAATGACCCCAAGCATACCTCCAAAGTTGTGGCAAAATGGCTTTAGGACAACAAAGTCAAGGTATTGGAGTGTCCATCACAAAGCCCTGACCTCAATCCGATTATTCCGAAAATTTGTGGGCAGAACGGAAAAAGCATGTTCAAGCAAGGAGGCCTACAAGCCTGACTCAGTTACACCAGTTCTCTCTGGAGGAATGGGCCAAAATTCCAGCAACTTATTGTGAGAAGCTTGTGGAAGGCTACCCAAAACGTTTGACACTAGGTAAACAATTTAAAGGCAATGCTACCAAATACTAACAAAGTGTATGTAAACTTCTGACCCACTGGGAATGTGATGAAAGAAATAAAAGCTGAAATAAATCATTCTCTCTACTATTATTCTGACATTTCACATTCTTAAAATAGTGATCCTAACTGACCTAAGACAGGGAAAGTTTTCTACAATTAAATGTCAGGAATTGTGGAAAAACTGAGTTTAATTGTATTTGGCTAAGGTGTATGTATATAATGCAAAAGTATTCAGACCCCTGACCAATTATCTCATATTACTGAATTACAAATGGTGCAATTAAATTTCATTCTGTTTGATATTTTATTTTAAAACACTGGATCTCAAAATCAATTATTGTTAGGTGACATTGGTTTTATGTTGGGAAATAAAAAAAAAAAAAAAAGAAATATCTTACTTGCATAAGTATTCAACCCCTGTGCTGTGGAAGCTGCCAGGTTACACCGATGAAAGAAATTGCCTTAATGAGGACACAGTTACTTTGGCATCCACCTGTGAATCATTGAAGTTGCATCACATTTTCTGGATAAACAGCCCATTGTTGAAGGATCATTGGTCAGGCTGTAAATCTGAAGGAAAATGAAGACCAAAGAGCATTCCACAAAAGTTAGAGATAAAAGTAATAAAAATGCATAGATTAGGGAAAGGGTGCAAAATAATATTTAAATGTTTGGATATCCCAGTGAGCACAGTTGAATCAATAATCAGGAGGTGGAAGCTGCACCACACCACCAAGGCACTGCCAAGGAAAGGCCGTCCCTCAAAACTCAGCGCTCTAACATAAAGGAGACTTGTGAGAGAAGCCACAGAGAGGCCAACAATCACTTTGAAGGATCTACAGAGTTCAGTGGCTGGGAGTGGTGTAATGGTGCACCAGTCAAACATATAAAGGGCACTACATAACGCTGGCCTGTATGGGAGGGTGGCAAGAAAGATGCCGTTACTCAAAGTACTATCTGAAAGCATGTCTGGAGTTTACCAGAAAGCATGTGAGTGACCCAGCTGCAATGTGGGAGAAGGTTTTGTGGTCAGATGAGACCAAGATAGAGCTTTTTGGCCAAAACTCAAAGCGCTATGTGTGGCGCAAACCTAACACTTCCTATACCTCAAGACACACCATCCCTACAGTGAAGCATGGTGGTGGCAGCATCATGCTGTGGGGATGCTTCTCATCAGCAAGGACTGGGCATCTTGTTAGAACTGAAGGAAGAATGGAGCAAAATATAGGGAAATACTGCAAGAGAACCTGCTTCAGTCCACTAAAAAACTGTAGCTTTGGAGAAAATTCACCTTTCAGCATGACAATGATCCCAAGCACAAGGCCAAAGCAACATTGAAGTGGCTCAGGAACAAAAAGATAAATGTCCTACAGTTGCCTAGTCAAAGTTCTGATCTCAATCCTATTGAGAATCTGTGGCACTATTTGAAAATTGCAGTCCACAAGCGTCACCCAACCAACCTGGAGCAAATCTGCTGAGAAGAATGGGCCAAAATCACTTCGTCACTGTGTGCAAACTGGTACATATGTATCCCAAAAGACTTAAAGCAGTTTTTGCAGCAAAAGGTGGCTCGACCAAATATTAATGTGTGGGGGTTGAATACATATGCAAGCTAGATATTTCAGTTTTTTTATTTTTCATAAAAATATTTCCCAACAAAAACAAAATGTCAACTTACATTAATTGATTGAGTTTCAGTGTTTTAAAATAAAATATCAATCGGAATGAAATTTCAGTGTACCATTTGTAATTCGGTAATATGAGAGAACTGATCAGGGGTCTGAATACTTTTGCAAGGCACTGTATATTAATGTACATACTGTATATATACGTATATTAGGGATGTGCAAGTTGACTAGTCGACTAAACGGTACTGATGCTGGAAATCGACACTGGAATTACTAGTCAGTTAAAAATTTTCCCCATTAAACTTACAAAATGTTTTAACATTTATGTTTGGCTTTATATATTTACAAAAGCTGCACTTAAATTACTGTCATGTTAATGTTACATTTTATATAAAATTAATAATAAAATTATTTAAAAAGAGGATATCTGGAGCAGATGTATACAGAGTTTTATTTCACCTCAGGCTGCACATGCTGCTTGCCTCTCTCTCGCGGCGTGCATGAAATTTCCTTTCGCAAGTAGAAATTTGCCGATATTCAATAATATGGTATACCGTGATAATTGACATGCACAATATTGTTATCGTGAGCACTTAAAAATACCGTGAAGATTTCTAGGTAACCTATTAACCAAATTTTTTTAATTTTCTCTGAATGCACTGTAGCATTTCCATCAATAAATCAACATTCCCAACACTCTTAACACTTACAGTAATTGGAAGACATACCAAATTACTAGGAATCTCTAGAATTCATGTTTTTTTTTTTTTTCAATTAAACTTTTCTCTCAATGTTACCACTGTTGTTACTTGTTCAGTTGCAATAAAAACAAACCGTAATAAATTAGATAAATGCAAAATAGAATCACTGGACTCCGGTCTCTTTGAAACTTATATGGTTTAATCTTTGCAAAGTTACTTTCTTTGTGAACATTTCATTTAAAAAGTACAAAACAAGTAACTAAATCTTGTAATTAAGAACAACAATAAAGTTCATTTATCTTTCAACCCAATTTGTAATTCTATACAATACTGTGATAATACCGTATGCCGTGATAAATGCTTCAGCAGTTATCGTGATATGAAAATTTGATACCGTCACATCCCTACTCACAAGAAGAGCAGGTTTCACTTTGGTGGTGGTGCGAAATGTTAGCTTGCAAGTTGCTATGGATGTTTTTACATTTGAGTCATTAAATCTGTGCTTCCCACCAAACGGGCTTTTTCAAGTGCAGGATTTCCTCATGTGCGTCAGGTCCCGTCTTTCACCAGACCATGTTGACATGTTTAGGGCTGCAACTAACGATTATTTTGATAATCGATTAATCTTAGTGTAATCGATTACTCAGTTAAAAAACTAAGTTTTGTTTCCTTTATTATAATATGATAAAAAAAAAAAATTATAAAGGGAGGATGGATTTGGTTCAATTAACAGTACTGAATTCACAATTCTATACTCTGACACAACTTTGAACAAAGTCTGAATCACAAAAAGTTAAGTTTGAATGTATTGTTGTTGTTATTACTTTCAGGACATATGCGAAACAGTTCCTTTTCTTCACTTGTAAAACTTAACAAAAAGTGCTGCTCATTAAAGAGTGAAACGATCCATCAGGGATAAAGTGGGACAAAAAATTTGCCCAGCAGAGGGCAATGATGACACCAGAATAGAAATATTAATAATTCTGCCCAGCTGAAAATTATTGTTGAAATTATGTTAGATAAATGTGCTTGTACTCAGCCACTGATTACATGCATTTTAAGTATTTTAAATAAATATTGTAAGTTTTAAAAACATATCGTCACTGATTACATGTTGCTAAACTATTATTATAATTTTTTTTAAATGTGTATTTTTATCCAGTAAAATAATGCTTGCCATAGTATAAATTTACTGGTGAAATCAGACATTACATTTTACATTATCAGGATTATCAAATATATGGATCCTTAGTATTATTTTACATTATATTCAGCGTTATACAGTTTAATACAGTACAGTTATCTGTAGAATAGCATTGTTGCTTATTGTAGCTATTACATGCACTCGCATGAGGAGGACAAATCATCTAAAACACTTTAAAAACTGGCACACCTTGACCTGAGACATCAGTGTGATATCCATGAAAGCTGCACGATTGATTATATTGAAATTGAAGTCGAGGTATGATGTTGCATGAGTTTAATCAAAATGATTGCACTCCCTTTCTCCACTGCGATCAGTTTGATTGACGCGGATGTGAACGCTCGCTTGCTTGAAGTTTAACGAAGACTCGCTTGTGTTAAAAACAAACAGTTTTGCGGAATATGCGGAAACATGTATACATTATAAAACATAGAAACTAGCAGTGAAATGTAAGTAATGCGCTAGAGAGAAACAACTCTTTAAGTGCATCAAACAGCACAATCACTGACGACGCACCTGATGCAGCAACTGCTCCACATTAAACTGTATGATTATTATGATCTTCTTTGAAGTCTTTATAAAGTGCAAAGTGACGTCACTGACGGTGCTTCTCCATGCTCTCCATTCTTAACCGAACAGCTGTCATATTAGATTATAGGCTAATGCACGTTGTGAAAAACTTTTCAGCACGTTTTTTCTCTCTCATAGATCTGGTTTACCTGTGAATTATTTTCAACAATGCCCTGACTGCTTTAATATGTTAAGTAACTTTTACTTGGTGAATTCCGATTAGAACAGGCTATTAGGGTTGCTATATTGGTCCTGCACTATTCAGTTGTTTTCAATAAATATGCCTGTATTTGCTAAAAATGATTCAATGTGTGTCATGTACTGTATTTAATGTGCAATGATCATAATGCAAGGCAAGCACAGCACAGATAAATGCCCCTTTTCAGTGGAATTTAGTATCGGATTTGGCTGTTGGTAAGTATTTAAAATGGGTCGCATAAACTCTCAATGTTTTTTTGACTGTTTTCTGAGTCTTTTATTTTTATTTTAGACTAGTCGACTCCAAAATTTACATTTAAACTTAAGTGAAATTAATCATTCCGCACATCCCTAAGAAATACACTGGTGGCCAAAAGTTTGGAATAATGTACAGATTTTGCTGTTTCAGAAGGAAATTGGTACTTAAATTCACCAAAGTGGCATTCAACTAATCACAAAGTATAGTCATGGCATTACTTATGTAAAAAAAAACTACTATTGAAAAAAGTCATTTTTGATCAAATCTAGACAGGCCCCATTTCCAGCAGCCATCACTCCAACACCTTATCCTTGAGTAATCATGCTAAATTGATCATTTGGTACTAGAAAATCACTAGCCATTATATCAAACACAGTTGAAGGCTATTTGGTTCTTTAAGCTTAACATTGTCTTTGTTTTTAATGGCTACAGTATGCAATAGACTGGCATGTCTTAAGGTCAATATTAGGTCAAAAATAAGAAAGAGCTTTCTCTAGAAACTCATCAGTAAATCATTGTTTTGAGGAATGAAAGCTATACAGTGCTTGAAATTGCCAAAAAAAAAAAAACCAGAAGATTTCATGCAAAGGTGTACACTACAGTCTTCCTCTGGATCAGAAGATGAACTGATGCCAGCTCCAACCATAAGACATGGGATACGTCATATGCCATTGCTTGAACCTTGGATTTAGGATAGACCTCACCGAAATTACCAGCCGGTTGAACTGTGATGCACCTCACTGATCTCTGCCTGCATCACCTTGATATAATGATTGACTACACTCTCTTATAATGGAATACATAGACTATCAGTTAATTGCCAACAAAACCCTTCACCAGCCAACTAACAAAGGACAATGCATCTATGTGAACTTCTGCAGTTAGTCCAGGATGAACTTCAAAGACATTAGTCATTAATCTTACAGTTCTTACAAAATCTTTGTTTAAACACTGGCCCTTAACACTTACTTATTTTACTAATTTTAAACCATGACTTGCACGATACATAAGTAATATTGGCATTATATTCATGATGTTAGCCAGAGGGGAACTGGCCCCCACAGTGAGCCTGGTTTCTCCCAAGGTTATTTTTCTCCATTAACCAACATCTTATGGAGTTTTGTGTTCCTTGCCACAGTCGCCTTCGGCTTGCTCACTGGGTTTCTAAACACAATTACTATTTAATTACTTATTTTTAAACATAATTCACAATCGTATTTTATCAAACTACACAATGATGACTCTAAGATATTATAGATATTACAGTTTCATTTTCTGCATGATTTTCTGTAAAGCTGCTTTGAAACGATGTGTGTTGTGAAAGGTGCTATACAAATAAAAATTACTTGACTTCAAAGACAAAGGACAACTGGCTCTAACAAGGACAGAAAGAGATGTGGAGGGTCAGATGTACAACTAAACAAGAGGATAAGTACATCAGAGTCTCTAGTTTGAGAAAAAGACACATCACATGTCCTCAGCTGACAGCTTCATTGAATTCTACCCGCTCAACATCAGTTTCATGTACAACAGTAAAGAGAAGACTCAGGGGTGCAGGCCTTATGGGAAGAATTGTAAAGAAAAAGCCACTTTTGAAACACAAAAACAAAAAGAAAAGGTTAGAGTGGGCAACGAAACACAGACATTGGACAACAGATAATTGGAAAAGAGTGTTATGGATCTTAACCCCACTGAGCTTTTGTGGGATCAGCTAGACTGTAAGGTGCGTGAGAAGTGCCTGACAAGACAGTCACATCTATGGCAAGTACTACAGGAAGCGTGGGGTGAAATGTCACCTGAGTATCTGGACAAACTGACAGCTAGAATGCCAAGGATCTGCAAAGCTGTCATTGCTGTATGTGGAGGATTTTTTGATAAGAACTCTTTGAAGTAGTTTAAGAAATTCTGAATTTTGTTTTCAAGTTGCAATAGCAAATTTTCATGTTATTAATGTCCTGACTATACATTGTGATCAGTTGAATGCCACTTTGGTGAATAAAAGTATCAATTTCTTTCCATAAGATCAAAATCTGTACATTATTCCAAACATTTGGCCGCCAGTGTGTGTGTGTATATGTGTGTGTGTGTATACTGTATATAAACTCAGCAAAAAAAGAAACGTCCCTTTTTCAGGACCCTGTATTTTAAAGATAATTTTATAAAAATCCAAATCCACTTTACAGATCTCTATTGTAAAGAGTTTAAACAATGTTTTCCATGCTTGTTCAATGAACCATAAACAATTAATGAACATGCACCTGTGGAACGGTCGTTAAGACACTAACAGCTTACAGACGGTAGGCAATTAAGGTCACAGTTATAAAAACTTTGGACACTATGGAGACCTTTCTACTGACTCTGAAAAACACCAAAAGAAAAATGCCTAGAGTCCCTGCTCATCTGCGTGAACGTGCCAAAGGGATGCTGCATGGAGGCATGCGGACTGCAGGTGTGGCCAGGACAATACATTTAAATGTCCGTACTGTGAGACGCCTAAGACAGTGCTACAGGGAGACAGGAAGGACAGCTGATTGTCTTCGCAGTGGCAGACCATGTGTAACAACACCTGCACATGATCGGTACATCCGAATATCACACCTGCGGGACAGGTACAGGATGGCAACAACAACTGCCCGAGTTTCACCAGGAACGCACAATCCCTCCATCAGTGCTCATACTGTCCGCAATAGGCTGAGAGAGGCTGGACTGAGGGCTTGTAGGCCTGTTGTAAGGCAGGTCCTTACCAGACATCACCGGCAATAACTTCGCCTATGGGCACAAACCCACCTTCGCTGGACCAGACAGGACTGGCAAAAAGTGCTCTTCACTGACGAAAAAAAGTGGTTTTTTTCTCACCAGGGGTGATGGTCAGAATGAGCGTTACACTGAGGCCTGTACTCTGGATTGGAAACGATTTGGAGGGTCCGTCATGGTCTGGGGCGGTGTGTCATAGCATCGTTGGACTGAGCTTGTTGTCATTGCAGGCAATCTCAATGCTGTGCGTTACAGGGAAGACATCCTCCTCCCTCATGTGGTACCCTTCCTGCAGGCTCATCCTGACATGACCCTCCAGCATGACAATGCCACCAGCCATACTGAACGTTCTGTGTGTGATTTCCTGCAAGACAGGAATGTTAGTGTTCTGCCATGGCCAGCGAAGAGCCCGGATCTTAATCTGTGAGCACGTCTGGGACCTGTGGATCAGAGGGTGAGGGCTAGGGCCATTCCCCCCAGAAATGTCCGGGAACTTGCAGGTGCCTTGGTGGAAGAGTGGGGTAACATCTTACAGCAAGAACTGGCAAATCTTGTGCAGTCCATGAGGAGGAGATGCACTGCAGTACTTAATGCAGCTGGTGGCCACACCAGATACTGACTGTTACTTTTGATTTTGACCCCCCCTTTGTTCAGGGACACATTATTCCATTTCTGTTAGTCGCATGTCTGTGAAACTTGTTCAGTTTATGTCTTAGTTGTTGAATCTTTTTATGTTCATACAAATATTTACACATGTTAATATATATATATATATATATATATATATATATGTATGTGTGTGTGTGTGTGTGTGTATGTGTGTTATATCAGTTATCAATTTGTTTGATGACAGACTTTTAAGAAATCTAAATTTATTATTATTATTTAATTTTTTAAACAAACTCAGGCACATATCAACAAGCGAGTTTATTCTTAAAAACATGATGTTGTTTTTAATCTATCGTAGCGTCTGTTACAGGTATGCAATTTTACTATGAATTTTGTCACGGACTTGAAACATCAAAGGGTGATGAGCTTGTGTCTTATAGTGTACCCTTGGTTTCCTTAACATAGTAATGTCAACTAATATGTCGAGGCTGGGTATTTGAGAACATTATAGAACAGCCTATGTGTGTTAATGTGGTTAGATTCTAAGATTTTCATTGGCTGCCTCTGTTTTGTACGGTGATACACTTTTAGTTCATGACATTGCAAGTTCTGACATGATTAGTGTTTGCTCTTCATTGTCTTTTTTATCTCTTTCTCAGTTTTCTACTTATTTCCCTGGTTACTTTGATGGGCAGTACTGGCTGTGGTGGGTGTTCCTGGTGCTTGGTAAGTATAACTAGACAAAACACACCATCTACAGTACTGTGCAAAAGTTTTAGGCACTGAAGATGTTTCACAAAAACATTTGTCTTAAAATGGTTATTTATATCTTCAGCTTTAGTGTGTCAATAGGAAAAATACATTTTAGAATCCCAAATGTTACTTTTGCAAATAGAAAAGATTAGAATAGAAGAACAGGGCACTCTGCAAGAGTTTTAGTGGATGTATGAAGTAGTTTTTGACCTTTGTTTTTGTTTTTTGGCCGATGACTATATCTAAAGAGCAGGGTGGCCAATATAATGTCGATTATGATATCTCACAATTAGGACTGTCGATTTAACACGTTAATTCAGTGTGATTTAATTAAAAAAGAATGCGTTAAAAAATTAACAATTAATCATGCGTTAAAAAATTAACAATTAATCATGCCATAAGAAGGAACGTTCACCTTCATGTTTTTATCCATCTCAGTCAGCAGGGGGCAGTAAGCGCAACTCTAGCAAACATGCAATGCACAGCTGTACAGACAACAAACCACACATGCTGACAGCAGATAGCAGAAGATGAGAACACGGTCTTGCGTTCAAACACAACTGGACGGAGCGCAATTCCAAATGTAGGGATCTCGAGATGTGTTTTTCTAAGTTTCAAACTACGTTTAACTTGACACAACATCCTGCGTTTATTTCTTTACACAACCAAAGTGTGATGCTCCAAAAGCATCTGTCTGATGCATTTGTACATAGACGTCCTACCTCGGACAGATTGACTAATTCAATTGCAAAATGGATTGCTGTGGGCTATAGGCCAATGATTCAGTGATTCATTGATGGGCTTATGCCAGTAATATGGAAATAAACAATATATTGTCTTTTAAAACCACTTCTTGTAAATCAATGCTTTACCTGTCTGCCACAATATTGTATTGTATTTTAATTTATAATTTTTTCACTACTATTCCTTTAAATTTTATACCATATGCCTAAATAATGGCTCAGAATAATCTCCAGACTGAGCCACACAGAATGAATAAACCGAATTTTGATTTTCGACTGATTGATTTTTGTTGAAAAGTAACGTTAACACAAAATTAACAAAGACGTAAAACAGGTAGTGAGGCTATATCACACAACGCTTCGTTCTATTGAGAAAAAAAAAACCAAAAACAAAAAAACATGGTATGCTTCATTAGGACCATGATCTGAGGGCAAAATTTGGTGACCGCACCACCTATGGGTCAAGAAATGTGAAAAATGTCTATTTTTGCCCAAAGCTTTTTAATCTAATGTCCAAAAATCATGAGGTTGTTCTCTATGGATTCCATGGGTCATGAGGATTTCAACATTACCGATTTTTCCCATACTGTCTCCGTCATATTGAATTTTATTAAAAAGTGATATATCTTTTGAATGCATTGTCTGTCTGATTTAAAATTTAAAATTGGTATTCATCATCAACATCATGTCCTGAGGATACTGGAGTAGATACAGCACCACCTATAGTTCAAAAGATAACCCACACTTTTGTGCTGACTCTAACCTCAGCATGCCTCTTTGCCATCAGTCAGCCATGTCAACTGAGTGGCACAGTGTGTAAAGTACTCCGCAGTAGTTCCAAAGGATGTGGCTTTGAACCCTACCTAGATCAGTGTTACAGCTGAATTTATATTGTACTGGAGGTCTTTGTGTTGTGTGTACTAATTCGTTTCAGGGCTTATCCCAGATCATTTCTGCTTGCAGGTATTCTCATTGTTCTTCTTCATCTTCTTTTTGTTTTCTGAAATACTGTATATGTTTTTATTAAAAACATATATCTTTTGAATGCGTTGTCAGATTTATATGAAAATTATGGAAACCCTTAGCAGAGTAACCACAGTTTTAGTTCATCACATTAACTATGGACATGTCCCGTAATGTTTTACAACCAGAAAGTGTCCAAATATGTTTTGTCTTCATTTTGAGCAGTATATCTATTGTTTTTAAACTGAACAAACTGTATGTTGTGAAATGTTCTGCTTGAAACGTGTGCTTTTGCTATCTTAATATTCTTAAAATAAGTGCATCTGGATTGATATAATGTTATTCATGCATTTATGTGTGTGTTTGTTTCAAATGTGCAAATACATTTAGAGACCAAATTATTTTCAGTCATTTGTTGGAATAATGTGCCTTGTCGATTTCAATTGAAATGCCATTTCAACCAAGTGTTCAAAGGCAAGTCAGATGCAGCACTGATAAGATTTTCCCTGTCCTCTAGGTTTCCTGCTCTTCCTCAGAGGCTTTATCAACTATGCCAGGATCCGCAAAATGGCAGATTCATTTTCTACTCTCCCTCGGACCAGAGTTCTCTTCATCTATTGAAGGTTCCTATCAGTTTGTTTTACATGATAGCCAAGCTATTCTGTGTCTACTCTTATTTAAGTTCATGAACTTGCCTTAGTTTTCGTTATCTTTTACTGATTGATTGGACTTCACAATCAAAAAACCTGTTTCTTTATTGTAGAATAAATATATTTGAAAGTCGGCATGAAATTAGAAATTGACCACATTTACTTATTTCATACACGTCCCTGGGCTTATTGTGCATCAGTACATATATATTTTTTTTTAAAGTAAAAAAAAAACAGTCTTCATCTTTCATCAAAATGTAATAGCTTGCTCCACCTCTGAAACCACATCCTTTTTGGGCAGTTGGTTAATGTTAACAGCAAAATATCTATTTATGCATTGTCACACTGTTGTCGGTAATCCAGGCTTTCTAAGATCTTACCAATAGTTAAGACAGAAATTGAATAACAATTAAACTTTAAGGAATACTCCGGGTTTAAACAAGTTAAGCTTAATCACATGATTTGTGGCTTAATGTTGATCAATACAAACAAAATAAAAAATAAATAATTTTGACTGCAATAGATAATAAAAAAAAGCAAAAATCGCAGTTACAGAGAGGCACTTACAGTATACAGTTGAAGTCAGAAGTTTACGTACACTTAGGCTGAAGTCATTACAACTAATTTTTTTAGCCACTCCACAAATTTCATATTTGCAAACTATAGTTTTGGCAAGTTGTTTAGGACATCTGCTTTGTGCACGACACAAAGTAATTTTTCCAACAATTGTTTACAGACAGATTGTTTCACTTTTAATCGACTATATCACAATTCCAGTTGGTCAGAAGTTTACATACACTAAGTTTACTGTGCCTTTAAGCAGCTTGAAAAATTCCAGAAAATGATGTCAAGCCTTTAGGCAATTAGCCAGTTAGCTTCTGATAGGCTAATTGGAGTCAATTGGAAGTGTACCTGTGGATGTATTTTAAGGCCTAACTTCAAACTCAGTGCCTCTTTGCTTGACATCATGGGAAAATCAAAAGAAATCAGCCAAGACTTCAGAAAAAATATGTGGACCTCCACAAATCTGGTTCATCCTTGGGAGCAATTTCCAGGCCATCAGCCATCATACCACTCAGGAAGGAGACACATTCTGTCTCATAAAAACGAACGTAGTTTGATGCGAAAAGTGCAAATCAATCCCAGAACAACAGCAAAGGACCTTGTGAAGATGCTGGAGGAAACAGGTAGACAAGTATCTATATCCACAGTAAAATGAGTCCTATATCGACATAACCTGAAAGGCTGCTCAGCAAGGAAGAAGCCACTGCTCCAAAACTGCCATAAAAAAGCCAGACTACAGTTTGCAAGTGCACATGGGGACAAAGATCTTTTTTGGAGAAATGTCCTTTGGTCTGATGAATTTTTTTTTTTACTGTTTGGCCATAATAACTATTGTTATGTTTGGAGGAAAAAGGGTGAGGCTTGCAAGCCGTAGAACACCATCCCAACCGTGAAGCATGGGGTGGCAGCATCATGTTGTGGGGGTGCTTTACTGCAGGAGGGACTGGCGCACTTCACAAAATAGATAGCATCGTGAGGAAGGAAAATTATGTGGATATATTGAAGCAACATCTCAAGACATCAGCCATGAAGTTAAATGGGTCTTCCAAATGGACAATGACCCCAAGCAAACCTCCAAAGTTGTGGCAAAATGGCTTAAGGACAACAAAGTCAAGGTACTGGAGTGGCTATCATAAAGCCCTGACCTCAATCCGATAGAAAATTTGTGGGCAGAACTGAAAAAGCATGTACGAGTAAGGAGGCCTACAAACCTGACTCAGTTACACCAGTTCTGTCTGGAGGAACAGGCCAAATTTCGAGCAACTTATTGTGAGAAGCTTGTGGAAGGCTACCCAAGCATTTGACCGAAGTTAAACAATTTAAAGGCAATGCTACCAAATACTAACAAAGTGTATGTAAACTTCTGACCCACTGGGAATGTGATGAAAGAAATAAAAGCTGAAATAAATATTTCTCTCTACTATTATTCTGACATTTCACATTCTTAAAATAAAGTAGTGATACTAACTGACCTAAGACAGGCAATGTTTTCTATGATTAAATGTCAGGAATTGTGAAAAACTGAGTGTAAATGTATTTGGCTAAGATGAATGTAAACTTCTGACTTCAACTGTAAGTGAATAGGGCCAGTCCATAAATGTCACTAAACAGACTGTTGAAAAGTAGTAGTGAAGGGAAAATCGGGCAATTTTACTGACTTAGATCTTTGAGTCTCACTTTCGTAATCTTTATTCAAGTCATTTCTTTTATTTGAATATGCAGGGAGCAGCTGTCTTAAATTTTCAATTGCCAAATTCACTGAACACGTCCACTTATGCAAACTTTGATCAAATTCCGAATTAGGAAATCATAATGTTGCAGCCAAAGATGAATTCTGGGAAACCGTAATGATTAGTTCACTCGACTGGGTCTTCTGGCCCAACACTTTCGTTCATTTGTCACGTGACGCGACAGCCGCAAAGGCTCTACAAGAAACAAAAATGATTAGTTCACCTTCCAACTGGGTCATTGGATCTAAGCCTTTTGTTAATTTGTCATGTAAAAGCGGCATAGGCTTAATTCACGAGCTTTAAATGTTGCACATGTGCGGCCGCGACCAAATGTACAAATCACTCTCTGAGACTACTCATTATTCCCAATTCAAATTTTTACGAATTAAAAAAAAATAACGAATCGTTCATGAACCATTGTAGCGCAATAAAATTGCTTGCTAATGTTATCTGTGCAAAGTTAAATCCAATATTACAGCTTCGTTGTTTCTGTGGTTTTGTCACACTAAAATCATATTAACACAGATAATGTTTCGTCTTGTGGCTATACTTTTGACAGTGTGTATTTTAAAATGTATGGACTTTTGCGTGCTTTTCGCCTTTATATATATATATATATATATGAAAACGAAGAAATGGTGCAAAAATGCTGTTGACTGAGAGTTACTTCTATTAAGCATGGAATTTTCCTTCAGTGTAATAAATGTTATTGCAATAATAGCGCAGTCCAGTAAGTTATTGATGGATAAAATCAAGTCTCGCCCATTTATTTTTTCTGATTTAATGTACAGTTCGAAAGTAAAATTGGTACTCAAACTTTAAGCTTCATGTTGACTTCAGAATTGCTTATGCCATTGTTTTCATGTCAAATACAGCAGTGATCACAGTGTAATTGTGTTCAGCAGTGGGACTAAGAATAGACTTGGCATTGTGAGCAGCTCTGGCAAAGTTGTAAAATAATGACTGGGCAGTAAGTCCAGTAAAGTGAGCACATGAATAATGATCATTTTCATCTACTCCAGTCACTTGGTGGAAATGAAAACACAATTATGCGCCTGCGTTGAGCCGTGGACCCAGCGGGGAAAGTATATTTAAGAAAAAAAATCCTTCCATCTGTAATCTACTCATCTCAAAAGAAGACCACGGAATTCCAGAGCGATGGAAAATCCTCTGCTATTGAAAAATGCTGTTTGGCTATTGGATGGCAAAGATACTCTTTCTATGTTTCTAGATGTAAAGTTGTGGATGCTAACAGCTCTATACCTGAAATTATTAGTGGTTTGATGTTGAGTGCTATTTGCAATCAAGTCTGTGATGTATTAAAAAGCCTTTTGTATGAGAACTGTAGTACTGGCATGCACTATTCTCCCAGTTAACCACTAGGGGGAAGTATTGCTCATCTTTTATTTCAATCTGTATTTTTTTTTTTTTTTTTTCCTTCAGTGACGTTTGACAAGGCAACCAGTCACTGCTGGTCACCATTCATGAGGAGCTTTTCTCTTTGTGAATTGCAGTGCAAAATGAATTGAATCTGATAGTCAATGCTTTTCTTCTCTTTCTTTCTTTCTCTCTGTCCCTCTAAATGACATGAAATTAAAGTTAGTGTTTCCAAGTTGACACTTTTGATGTGGTTCAAGCATTTATATTGATCATGTAGATTTTCAAATGGCTTATTGAGACCAAAATCAAGATATGCTTTTTACATGAATATCCAGAAGGCACATTAATGGCTAATTAAAGGTATTTTTCTCCAAAAAATGAAAAGTCTGTCATCATTATGTTTTTTTCAAATCCGTATAACATTTCTTAACACATAGAGAATATTACAGACTGATTGACATATGGAAAAAAGATGCAATGAAAGTTAATGACGAGTGAGGGTACAGTTTTACTTTTGTGTTCCATGGAAGAAATGAAAGTCATACAGGTTTGGAACAACAATAGAGTGAGTAAATAATGATAATGTTTTCATTAATGTGCGAGCTTTTTTATTTTAGACTGCAAATGAAGTGACTTTACTCCATAAAAGTGGTATTTTTAAAAGCCATTTGTGCAGTGAATGCAAAGAAATGTCCTGATGTTAAAGTGATTTTAAACAGAGAAAACAGCTTTTTGCAATGAAGAAGACTTTAGTATTCTCTCTGTTCCAGTTCAAGCAGTCAAACTTTTATACTATGCGGCTAACAGCACTGCACATTTCTTCCATCCTTTGAATATGCATTTAGTCCGGATGCCTCTCCCCCACCTTGAGCAATGGCCACGATAGGGGCCCGTTTGATCTCTCTCTGTCTAATCATGCATGATTTTGCTGTGGCTTGTCTGCTCTTGTCACATTGGGTCTTATCCACGACGCAGGAAGTTACTCTTTTGTACTCTTGTTTTCCATGCAGCTTTGCGGTCACCCAGCAAATTCCAATGGATGTGCACATGTATTTGCTTGTAAATAAGATACTGCTATTAAATGTCTCTAGTGTTCAAAGATTGGTGTAAATGTTTTTTTTTTTTTTTTTTGTCTCTTGTTTTTTGGTATGAGAAATTTAAGTAAGCATTTAAACTGTCTTTGCAACAAAGATAAACATTGTACATTGAACTTGGTATTTTTCATTACTAGATTTTTTGTTTACTAGGTGTTTGCTAAAGCAAGTATTAGTAATAATATTGCTCATACTTGGAGTTAGGGATTTGAACAAACCACTATCCCTAAGTATTAAGTGTTTAGTGTTTAATAATAGTGTTTGTAATAATTAGTAGTATTCTAAGTGACTGACTAGTTTTTTTTTGGCTGGCGGATATATATATTTTATTGCCTTGAAATTTTAAGATTCATTTTGAAAAAGTGTTTGTGTTGCCTTAAAATTGTAAGTTGTTTCGACATCAGAGGGAGAGTTGTTTAAACAGAACATAAATTTGACAAGTCAATATAACTAATATTCTTTTTAAGTAAACTTGACTTCCTTAGTTCTTAATTGAATCAACTTCATTGTTATTAAACGCAAACTGAATATACAGGTGCATCTCAATAAATTAGAATGTCGTGGAAAAGTTCATTTATTTCAGTAATTCAACTCAAATTGTGAAACTCATGTATTAAATAAATTCAATGCACACAGACTGAAGTAGTTTAAGTCTTTGGTTCTTTTAATTGTGATGATTTTGGCTCACATTTAACAGAAACCCACCAATTCACTATCTCAAAAAATTAGAATACATCATAAGACCAATAAAAAAAACATTTTTAGTGAATTGTTGGCCTTCTGGAAAGTATGTTCATTTACTGTATATGTACTCAATACTTGGTAGGGGCTCCTTTTGCTTTAATTACTGCCTCAATTCGGCGTGGCATGGAGGTGATCAGTTTGTGGCACTGCTGAGGTGGTATGGAAGCCCAGGTTTCTTTGACAGTGGCCATCAGCTCATCTGCATTTTTTGGTCTCTTGTTTCTCATTTTCCTCTTGACAATACCCCATAGATTCTCTATGGGGTTCAGGTCTGGTGAGTTTGCTGGCCAGTCAAGCACACCAACACCATGGTCATTTAACCAACTTTTGGTGCTTTTGGCAGTGTGGGCAGG
The DNA here is from genome assembly GCF_019703515.2 of Myxocyprinus asiaticus. Taxonomy (NCBI): domain Eukaryota; kingdom Metazoa; phylum Chordata; class Actinopteri; order Cypriniformes; family Catostomidae; genus Myxocyprinus; species Myxocyprinus asiaticus. Next base: position 8,746,928 of record NC_059383.1, read on the forward strand.
TGCCAAATCCTGCTGGAAAATGAAATCAGCATCTTTAAAAAGCTGGTCAGCAGAAGGAAGCATGAAGTGCTCCAAAATTTCTTGGTAAACAGGTGCAGTGACTTTGGTTTTCAAAAAACACAATGGACCAACACCAGCAGATGACATTGCACCCCAAATCATCACAGACTGTGGAAACTTAACACTGGACTTCAAGCAACTTGGGCTATGAGCTTCTCCACCCTTCCTCCAGACTCTAGGACCTTGGTTTCCAAATGAAATACAAAACTTGCTCTCATCTGAAAAGAGGACTTTGGAACACTGGGCAACAGTCCAGTTCTTCTTCTCCTTAGCCCAGGTAAGACGCCTCTGACGTTGTCTGTGGTTCAGAAATGGCTTAACAAGAGGAATACAACAACTGTAGCCAAATTCCTTGACACGTCTGTGTGTGGTGGCTCTTGATGCCTTGACCCTAGCCTCAGTCCATTCCTTGTGAAGTTCACCCAAATTCTTGAATCGATTTTGCTGGACAATCATAAGGCTGCGGTTCTCTCGGTTGGTTGTGCATCTTTTTCTTCCACACTTTTTCCTTCCACTCAACTTTCTGTTAACATGCTTGGATACAGCACTCTGTGAACAGCCAGCTTCTTCGGCAATGAATGTTTGTGGCTTACCCTCCTTGTGAAGGGTGTCAATGATTGTCTTCTGGACAACTGTCAGATCAGCAGTCTTCCCCATGATTGTGTAGCCTAGTGAACCAAACTGAGAGACCATTTTGAAGGCTCAGGAAACCTTTGCAGGTGTTTTGAGTTGATTAGCTGATTGGCATGTCAAAATATTATAATTTTTTGAGATAGTGAATTGGTGGGTTTTTGTTAAATGTGAGCCAAAATCATCACAATTAAAAGAACCAAAGACTTAAACTACTTCAGTCTGTGTGCATTGAATTTATTTAATACACAAGTTTCACAATTTGAGTTGAATTACTGAAATAAATGAACTTTTCCACGACATTCTAATTTATTGAGATGCACCTGTAGAAGTTTAATATTGTTGATAACCATAGAAGTAGTTTGGGCCATCCCATTGTCAGAAGTAAAATAAACTGCCATTTGATCGTAAATGGCCAGATGATGATCAAATACCAACTCTTGATCCCTCTATCATATTTAAGCTCGAGAAGAAGGCATGCCTCAGCTCTTCACGCAAATCACAATGGTGACAATCATCAAACACATAGTTGAGTTAAAAGATGAGCTTTGATGTATTGTTACATGACGTAACTAAGTGACAAACACAACGACCAACAGCATAAATAAAAGCAGCAGACAGAAAAAAATATCATTTATTTCATATATATATATATATATATATAATATATATGAAAAGACAGTAACTGCAATTTGAAATAATTAATTCATGCTGCAATGCATGCTGGGAATCCAATACTTGAACGTGATGTGCGTATTTCTCTTGACTTATATTTTCTATTTCAGCTGATTTATTTTTCAAAGTTCAATAACTTGTCACAAGTTCAGCCAACAAAAACTTGGAATATTAAGTTACTGTATCTCAACAAGGTCAGTCCAGGATAGATATTCTAAGTTTACATTTTAGTCATGATAACTAAAAGGCAAAATCATTTTTTACAGCGTATACTTGCATTTTAAGAGGGACCAGGTTAGAGGAATAGGCAGATAACGGAATAACTGGCAGACAGTTGATTCATTAAATGTTAAAAATCAATTTCTTAGTCTTTCCTTACTATGACGAGCAAAGACATATAGACTACAAGAGTCCAAAATTAAAATCCCAGATGCAGTTGTTCAAACAAAATCCCCAAAATAACCAGAAAAATTAAGATTTGGTGCATAATGCATGGTGTTTCACTTTAGTCACATTTTTCTTTGCATGCTCTTGCTTCAATTTAAATCACTCAAATGGAAGTATATATATATATATATAAAAACCCAGCATCTATTGGCATAGATTATTTTGCTAATAACCGATAACCAAAAAGCAACTATCAGAACCGATTAATTGGTGAAACCTATATATTGGTCTACCTCGTGGCCTCTAGCCACTTAGACCAGCATACGACCACCTAACAAAACTCTTGAAACCACCCAGAACACCCAAGCAACCACATAGCAGCACCCAGGCAACCATCCTAGCATTACTGTGATGAGTTTTGCATGACATGCACCACTCACTCTTTTGTAGATGTAAAAAAAAAAAAAAAAAAAATCTAGTTTTTCATTATAATGTATTGTAAAGGTACACAAATATATATTCATTAATATTTAAAGAATTGTAGTGTAATGGTTTTTGCAAAAAAAAAAAAAAAAAAAAAAAAACATTTAAACAGTCATGTGGCAGTTTGCATTTTTCTAATGACAATTTTATTATATAACTTAAAAACAACACATATAAATGGAATAGCTTTTGTCCATTTCTTTACAGTAGGTTGATTTTGGAGGTAATTATACTTATAATCTGGACTTTAAGGAAGGTCTAAGAGAAGGCTTTTGCAAACTGTGTAAAAACTCTGTTTTCAACTGTCAGCCTTTCCTGAAGTCGCTAAACCAATCAAACTAGTTGGACCTGATTTCCTCTGTGGTCGGATGTAGGGGATAAATATTCATGTCAACAAGAGCACATTTCTGTTTTTGTGGCCGGAGATGATTGATAGGCAATACAGTATATTATGTCTACAAAATGAATGAGTCGTGTGAAATTAAAGGGATAGTTCACCCAAAAAAAAAAAAATTAAGTTATGTAATAATTTACTCACCCGTGTTTTGTGAAAGAAAGAACGTCGGACAGGTTTGAAACGATACGTGTGAGTAAATGATGACAGAATTTTCATTAACTGGTGAACCATCCTTTAATAAATACTAAACAGATATATTAAAAGATTTATCTCATGGCTTGTGCATCCGTGATATTCAGTAATGCCTAGCTAATAGCCAATCAATGCAGCACAGTTGTGTGTATGCATGTGTGGGTTTGTGGAGCAGGCACAGGCTGTCTCCTGTTATTGCCTGTTTGTGCCGTCGATTTGAGGTGTGAAGCCAGCAGCTCTCATTCCTCCTGTTGGTGTGACTTCCTGGAGGAAGCACAAAGCATTTGATAACCTCACACTCTCCTACCACTGACAGTCATCTCCACAAACACACTCACACTCAGGGGCCCTAAAAATATCCTCAATAGCTTTCCAAGGTGACTAGAGTCCCATTTGAATTTGAAGAGGGGGTATGACTGTAAAGAGTGAATGTGTTTGCTCTAAAAAGAAAAAGTAGCATGATACCACGGTAATGCCATGTTTTTATTTATTTATTTATTTATTTATTATCATTTTAATACCATGTTTTTTTTTTTTTTAACTGAATAGTACCATGTTTGTTTTTTTAAGGCATGTACCATGGCAATACTTTGTTTTTGGTCATGGTATCATGTTAATACCACATTTTCATTTGTTTATATTTCTTTTGATATGTACTATAGTAATACCATGTTTTTTATAATAGTACCATGGTTTTTGCGGCATGGTGTCATGGTAATGTTTTCACATGTTTTATGATAATACTATTTTTTTTTTAACATAGTGCATGGCATTGCCATTATATTCTTTGCTGTACCATGTATTTCTTATGACATATGAATATAGTTATCATACTGTACCATATATAAAAGTACCATGGCATAACTGTGTGATATATCACTGTACCATGGTACTGGCTCAGCACATAGGTTGGGGTGGGGGGATTTAGTCACTTATGAGTCATACAGCCCCCCCTCATCCCCTCCTTCACACACACTTGCCATAGATGTTTTGTCGGTCTGTGTGTGTGTGTGTGTGTGTGTGTGTGTGTGTCTGACTCTGTGCTGATAAAGTCAATCGAACAGTGCGAGGACTCGCGATGACTGGTTACCGTGGTGAGGGTGGGCTTGTTACCGGGAATGACAGCCGAGCAATTGGTGACTCATCGGCAGGCTGCTGCTGTTGGCAGTGATGAGTGCAGTGTATTCTGCTCACACTCGTCTTCTGCATCTCTCTCATCCCTCTGTTTATAAACGGTGTCATTCAATCACCATTTCTGATTCTTTGCTCATCTTTTATCACCCAGGTTTGCTCTTGCAATCAGCACCATCACAGTAATCATGATTTAACCTGCGGCTGTGACTCTAGAGCAGTGCTTCCCAACCTAATCCAAGCTTTATGGTCTTCTGTACCCTCACAGCCATCGACACCAAACCAGAAATGTGTTTCTTGTAACTTCTATTACATTGGATATCATTTAGCATGATCATTACCACCATATAATCACCCTAAAATTAAAATTTAAATCATGGAGCAATACAAGAGCCCTACAGAGTCTTTTAGATGCAGAATTGTTGGCCAGCCATGTAACCCAGTTATCTACATCCACATTTCATATTTTTATGAATGAGGAGTGATATTGAATGCTGGGATGCTCAGATTGGCTGCAGAGAGACTAATTCACCCACCCGCCCTCCAAACACACACACATACATTGAGAGCGAGGAGATGTCATGCTACGCTTCCGCAGTGCATCAAGGGAATCAGACTGCCTCTGACTCATGCCGGAGAAATTGAGAGAAACAGAGTGGAGGGGGGCTTCGCCCTTCATTCTGATTCCTCACTCGCTGCTCCTGGAGCTCAGTGATGTAATACAGGTGACCTATTCGTCACAGACCTCCCCCGCTTCTCCCTGGCCTCTGATTGGCTGAGCGCTCCTATGAATGGGCCACTCTGTTTCCCGAGGGGAGGGGGTTTAGGTGGAGTGAGGCCGAGGCACGTCACTCGTTCATTGAGAGAAAAAAGGATGTAGAGAAAAAGCTCTTCTGGCTTCCTAGGCAGCCGCTTTGAATAGAACTCAAATGAGTTTGTGTGCTGATCTCACTCTTTGTCACATGTGTAGGCAGTGTTTGAATAAAAGTGACAGTGAGCATTTGCTTGCTTTATGCTGTTTGTGAGTGTGTGCTGGTGGATATAAATGATTAACTAGTGCATGTGCCGTGTTTTTGATCATAATCATTCCTTACATACAATGAAGATGGAATAGGCATTGTTCCATAATAATAAGTGTATTGTAATAATTGCAATACCTAATGTAAATAGCTTAATGCTCTTGCTTCAACTGTATTCTCTTCTGTTTAAGTGTTCTAATCTGTTCTTTTCTCTTTTCAGTTTGATTATTTTGTGTTCTGTTCAGTTTGATTTAAAGGGATGAAAACATTTTACAATGAAAATTCTCTCATAATTTACTCACCCTCTTGCCATTCCAGATGTGTATGACTTTCTTTTTTGTGCTGAACACAAATGAAGATTTTTAGAAGAATGTATCTGCTCGGTAGGCCCATACAAAGCAAGTGAATGGTTGCCAGAACTTTGAATATCCAAAAAGCACATAAATGCATTATAAAAGTAATCTATAAAACTCCAGTGGTTTAATCCATGTCTTCAGAAGACATGAAGTAAATATAAAATAACAGCCACAAAATACATTTTCTTTTCTCTCTACATCGTTATAACTCTCATAAAGTTTACCTCAGACATTCCCCTCTCACTCAGAGCTAGTGTTGGGTTCGAGTCAATTCTGAGTCTTTAAACAATCGAGTCTGACTCAAGACTGAGTCCGTAACAGGCCGAGTCCGAATTCAGTCTGAATTCAAATTGTAACCGTAAACTCAACCTCAATATTTTAAGCTTATTTTAACCTTCACATATAAGAAAAACAGTTTGTCATTATAAATGTAACAAAAACACTGTTGCATTTCATATATATATGTATATTATGATTAGTATCCTGCTGAACAAACTTGAAAGTGCTTTCAGAATGAAAGCATATGCTTCAGGTGTATGAAGACAAAACTGTCCTTCAACACACTTCTTATTGTGTTCTGTTGACTTTTCAGTAATATGTTGCTTTTTCCCCTCCACTCAAACATAGACAAAAGAAAGTGAAAGCTGTGTTAGTCATTACAACCAGAGATATTATTGTTTCCAATTTTAATTTAGTTTTTATTTCTACTTCATTTTCAATTTGTCCTTTCAATTTAGTTTAGTTTTATCTAAAATGATCCCTATCTAAACAAATAATAGTCTATACTAAGATTTCTTTCTTAGTCTCTATCTGACAACTAGTTCAACACAGTAGTAATTAGCACTCGCTGAGAAGTGATATTACATGATTTGACTGCAAATGCTACATCCGAATACACTGGAAAAGCCCACTGCTAATATTAGGGCCATTAAACACGGACATGATTGTCTAGTTAATTCGCAGAAAACGGCACAATGCGGGGCAGTTCTGTGCACTGCCTGTGCACCTAAAACCCTGATGCGTCCGTGTGTTATCATTTTAAAAAATAAGAGGGATCATAAAAATGTATTTAGTACTACCTTGAAGAAGCTATTTGTCAACAGATACTCACATATATTCCACAAGATAGTCTGAATTTAAACAAATGATCCGGTTCAAAAGTTTACCATCCCTTGGTTCTTAAAGGATTAGTTCACCCAAAAATGAGAATTTAGTCATTCTAATCTCACCCCTGTGTTGATATGACCCCATATGACGTGAAGCTGCCCACTTTTCTTAAGACGAATCCCCCAGCTACTGTACATTCTTTGGTTTCCCAGCATCTTCTGCACATTTGAGTTCTTCCCAAGAGGGTGTGCAGGGGGAGCTCTGTAGTGCCCCCTTTAAAATGGGCGCGTAAGACGGCCTCTGTAGCACCCCCATTTTCACCTACAGTCACCAAACTTTGTACGTATATAGTTCTCAGTTGAAGTCAGAAGTTTACATACACCTTAGCCAAATACACTTAAACTTTTACAATTCCTGACATTTAATCATAGAAAAAAATCCCTGTCTTAGGTCAGTTAGGATCACTACTTAATTTAAGAATGTGAAATTTCAGAATAATAGTAGAGAGAATGATTTATTTAATCACATTCCCAGTGGATCATACACTTAGTATTTGGTAGCATTGCCTTTAAATTGTTTAACTTGGGTCAAACATTTTGGGTAGCCTTCCACAAGCTTCTCCTTCAAGTTGCTGGAATTTTGGCCCATTCCTCCAGATAGAACTGGTGTAACTGAGTCAGGTTTGTAGGCCTCCTTTCTCGCACACACTTTTTCAGTTCTGCCAACAAATTTCCTGTCGGATTGAGGTCAGGGCTTTGTGATGGACACTCCAATACCTTGACTTTGTTGTCCTTAAGCCATTTTGCCACAACTTCGGAGATATGCTTGGGGTTATTTTCCATTTGGAAGACCAATTTGCGACCGATCTTTAACTTCCTGGATGATGTCTTGTGATTTTGCTTCAATATATCCACAGAATTTTCCTTCCTCATGATGCCATCTATTTTGTGAAGTGCACCAGTCCCTCCTGCTGCAAAGCACCCCCACAACATGATGCTGCCACCCCCATGCTTCATGGTTGGGATGTTGTTCTTCGGCTTGCAAGCCTCACCCTTTTTCCTCTAAACATAATGATGGTCTTTATGGCCAAACAGTTCAATTTTTGTTTCATTAGAACAAGATCTTTGTCCCCATGTGCACTTGCAAACTGTAGTCTGGCTTTTTTATGGTGGTTTTGGAGCAGTGGCTTCTTCCTTGCTGAGCAGCCTTTCAGGTTGTGTCGATATAGGACTCGTTTTACTGTGGATATAGAAACTTGTCTACCTGTTTCCTCCAGCATCTTCACAAGGTCCTTTGCTGTTGTTCTGGGATTGATTTGCACTTTTCGCACCAAACTATGCTCATCTCTTGGAGACAAAATGCGTCTCCTTCCTGAGCGATATGATGGCTACGTAGTCCCATGGTGTTTATACTTGCGTAGTATTGTTTGAACAAATGAACGTGGTACCTTCAGGTGTTTGGAAATTGCTCCCAAGGATGAACCAGGCTTGTGGAGGTCCGAAATTTTTTTCTGATGTCTTGGCTGATTTCTTTTAATTTTCCCATGATGTCATGCAAAGAGGCACTGAGTTTGAAGGTAGGTCTTAAAATACATCCACTGGTATACCTCAAATTCAGTACACCTCCTATCAGAAGCTAATTGGCTAATTGTCTAAAGCCTTGACATAATTTTCTGGAATTTTCCAAGCTGCTTAAAGGCACCGTTAACTTGCACAAAGTAGATGTCTAAAACGACTTGCCAAAACTATAGTTTGCTAATATTAAATCTGTGGAGTGGTTAAAAAATGTGTTTTAATGACTTAAATGACTGTGTATGTAAACTTTTGACTTCAACTGTATAGTCATTGGCTCCACCCAACAGGAAGTCGGCCATTTTGGATTTTCTGAAAGATTGCAGGCTCTGAACTTTTAAATACTCCTCCTAGGGGATTCATGTTACTGGCACCAAATTTGTACAACATCATGCTATGACATTGTAGATGCTAAATTGCGAACTGATTTTTGATATTTTGAACGGTGTCGCCATGGCAAAACATTACATTTATGGCTAAAAATGTGAAACAGGAAGTTCATTATATCCTCTGTGTGCATTGTATGATTTTGATGAAATTCAGCTGTATGTTTGGTAATGGGGGCTGATCACATTTATGTGGCTATTATGGGTCACGGTCATAGCACCACCAACTGGCAGCAGGAAGTATGGCACTTTTACCAGACTTTGAAATAGCCCTCTTATATTTAACCAAATTGCTTCAAAATTGTTTAGAACAATGACAAATGCCAAATGCATGTGTCCACTTTGCATTGTTTTCTGAAAGCTACCGGGTGGAAATGGACCAGATGTGCTTGGGCTCGTCATCGCTGCTTGCAGCTTTTTTTTTCATTGCATCACAAATGCCATGGACTCGGAAAAAAAAATCCCAAAGGTCTTGAGTCCCGAAGGCTCGAGTCCAAGTCAAGTCAGAGTAAAAATGCTTCCAAGTCCATGACAAGTCCAAGTCCATTAAAATTGGTCTCGTGACTCTGACTTGTCTGAACTCGAGTACCCCAACTCTACTCAGAGCACTCGCACAGGTTGAGAGTGATGCGAGCTGTCACAGCAACCATGATACATTTTGTTTCCATTTATCCTACAAAGGCTATCTCATTTAAACAAAGCCAAACGAAGTTGAGGATGTTCAGTATACTCCTGCCTACAAAGGACGCATCCTTATTGGCACCAGCCTTCGAAATATTCAAAGCTAATATTTAAGTCCTTTTTTTTTTTTAACTATTAATCTCCATTTTGACCAGACCCGACAAGCAGGTGGCAATATGCACGAAAAATGTGAATCACCAAAAAATAAAAGAAGAAGAATGTAGATGTGAAAGTGGAGATTTATAGTAAAAAAGGAGTTAAATATTGACCTGTTTCTCACCCACTCCTATCATACCGCATATGTATGTGCTCTTTGGAGATTCAAAGTTCTGGTCACCATTCACTTGCATTGTAAGGACCTACAGAGCTGAATTATTCTTCTACATATCTTTGTTTGTGTTCTACAGAAGAAAGAAAGTCATACGCATCTGGGATGGCATGAGGGTGAATAAATGATGAATTTTCATTTTTGGGTGAACTATCCCTTTAATTCTGCTATATGTTTGATTTGATTCTATTGTGTTCTATTTTCTGTTTTTTTGGGTTCTATTCTGTTCTTTTCTGTGTTCTATTCTATTCTAATCTACTGTGCTCTGTTCAATTCTTTTCCCATCTGTTTAACTCTTTTTGATTATTTTCTGGTCTTTTGTGTAATAATCAGTTCAATTTTTTCTGTTCATTATAATTAATTTCTGTTTTGTGTTCTGTTCAGTTTGATTCTGTTCTATTCTAATCTGTTTGATTCAATTCAATTGTTTCATTTCCTAATTTGTTTTGTTCTATTCTGTGCTTTTGTGTTCTAATCTGTTCAATTGTTCTCTGCTCCATTTCAATTTTGTTCTGTTAATTTCAACTTTGTTATGTTCTTACCTTTGATTCTATTCTGTTCTGTTTTATTGTTTAATTTTCTATTCTGTTGTTTTCTTTTATATATTTGTTCTATAATGTCCTATTGTGTTCTAATCTGTTCTATTCTGTTCTGTATTTTGTGTTCTATGCTGTTTTAGTCTATTATGTGCTTTTGTGTTTAAATCTGTTCTTTTGTGTTTTATTCTTTTCTGTTCTGTTTGATTCTGTTGTGTTGTAATCTGATTGTCATGTTCTATTCTGTTCTGTATTCTGTGTTCTATTCTGTTCTACTCTATTCTGTGCTATTGTGGTCTAATATGTTCAGTTGTTCTCTGCTCCATAATTTCTATTTTGTGTTCTATTCTGTTTGACTTTATGTTCTTATTTTTTATTCTATTCTGTTCTTTTTTATTATTTCATTTTCTGTTCTATTATGTGTTATTATGTTCTGATCTGTTCTAGTCTGCTCTATATTTTGTGTTCTATTCTGTTTTAGTCTATTCTGTGCTTTTGTGTTTAACTCTGTTCTTTTGTGTTTTATTATTTTCTGTTCTGTTTGATTCTATTGTGTTGTAATCTGATTATGTTCTATTCTGTTCTATTCTATTCTGTGTTATTGTGTTCTAATCTGTTTTTTTTCATTTTGTGTGTGTGTGTGTGTGTTTAATTCTTTTCTGTTCTGTTTTGTATGCTGTGTTCTTTTCTATTCAATTCTACTCCATTCTATTCTGCTCATTGCTTTCCTAAACTATTCTATAGTGTTTCAATCTGTGCATTTTCTGTACCGTTTGATTGTTTTATGTGTTCTATTCAGTTCGATTCAGTTCTGTTCTTCTCTAATTTGTTTGATTTGATTCTGTTGTGTTCTATAATATTGTGTTTCATTTTCTGTTCTATTGTGATCTATTCTGTTTTTGCATTCTGTGTTCATTTCAGTTGTTTTGCTCTATTCTAATCTGCTCTGTTCAATTATTTTCTGATCTATTCTGCTCTGTGCTTTGATTCTTTTCTGATCATTTTATTGTGTTCTAATCTGTTCAATTATTTAATGTTCTATTCATTTCTATTTTATTGTGTTCAGTTCAGTTCAATTCTGTTCTATTCTAATCAGTTTGATTCGATTATTTTGTTCTAATCTGTTGTTTCATTTTCTGTTCTATTTGGTTTTATTCTATTCTGTACTATTGTGTTCTAGTCTATTCTATTGTATTCCATTCTTTCCTGTTCTGTTCCATTCTGTTCTGTGCTATTGTGTTCTTAGCTGTGTTCTGTGTTTGTTTCTATGCTGTTGTTTTCTATTCGTTTCTGTTCTGTTTGATTCTATTTTGTGCTATTGTGTTACAATCTATTCTATTGTGTTCAAATCTGTTCTGTATTCTAGACTCTATTGTATACTATATATACTATATTTTTTCTGATCTGTACTATAGTGTTCTGTGTTCTATTCTTTTCAAATCTGAAAAGATTATCTAGTTCTGCAATTTTGCAAGACCTTTATTCGTGAATGACTTCATACTGTGTGTACGTATATTGGAGAGTTGTGTGTTCTGGGCTGGAGGAATGCATTTGCGTGTGCAGACCCTGGCCATCTCTGCCTTGATCCTGAATGAGTCACTGCTGCAGTACTCCGTGGGAGGGGCTAAGGTTGGATCCCCTGCTGCAAACCCAGTTAAATATACTCGCATGCATGATTTCTCTCACTCACATACACACACACACACACACACACACTGCATGCTGTCACATCCGGCCCTCAGGTCTATAGTGTGGCCTATAATTAGCCGCCTGCACAACTTATGGCCTCAGAATGATCTAACCAAATGCTTCAGAATACCATTCCACTGAGAAAAAGAGGCAGAAAGAGATGGTTAAAAGAATGAGTGGAAGAATAAATGCTGAGCTTGAATTTTTGAAGGAATAATTCACCCAAAGATGAAAATTCCCTCATAACGTTCCAAACCCGTATGGCTTTCCTTCTTCTGTGAAACATAAAAGCTGCATTTCTGAAAAATATCCTCGAACATAATGTCATAATGTCATTTTTGCCTCTTGTGTTGTCCAGAAACACTCTGATAACTGTGTGTGTGTTTTCTGACCAGTCCTCCCAAAGCACTCCAAAACAAAATGTGTTTTTGTCATTAGGATGAGTTCATGGTGGGAGAAGAGGCCCCTCTCTGCCTTTCCAAAACCATTAGATGCTTTCACAAACACTAAAACAGCAGAGCAGCCCACCAAACAAAGCCTCTGCTAACCACAATAAAATCGACCTTCTGTGGATTTTTCAAGAAAAAAAGTTTTATAAAATGTATTGCAATTTAAATTACAAGTAGTTTATCATTTTTTATTGCAGTCATAGTATACGTTTGTCTTGTAAGCAGTCAGCTACTGTGTCTTCGGAAATTTGGGGTAGTTTTGGCACTCAACATTCCCTGCTTTAAAAGGTGAAGTGTGTGATTTCTATGCTACTAGCAACACCAAACAGAATTGAAAAAATAACAAATATATTCAAACAACGTTTGCAAAATTTCCCCCATTTTCCATTGGTCGGACAATAGTCTTGCCCCACACTCAAGCCATCAGTTGAGCCAATGTTGCTATGTCAGCCACTCAAACATACAGATCAATGTTTTGATACATTAAGGATGTGCAAAACTACCAATTTGCATAATTGACTAGGCATTTTTTTGAATGACTAGTCGGTGATAATAACGTATAGTTATGCTCTGTTATGTTCACGTGACCCCGATCAGACACGTTTCAGAGGAATGTACGGACGCGAAGCACATCGCTTCAACATAGTAACTAATGGGTATTCAAAACACATATAGGCTAAATAACTTTAACATCTTATTGCACAAAGTAAGAGAAATAAGAAAGGCTCCAATACAGAGTGGCACAAAACCGCTAATGTGCATCCTAAATGCAGATAGACGCGATTCGGTGTAACCGGTGCACTTGGGAGTCTCAGGGTGATCATCGCTGCACATTTAAAAGTGCAGAACTGCAAGATAATAATGCGGGTACACATCTAGTTCTCGACATCAAGCAGTTTAAGCCTCCTTTACTGCAACTATTTATTTAAGTAGTGTCAGACAGAATCAGCAAAAGACTTTAATCTCTCCAAAGCACCTCACAAATACTGGAACATTACTCAGCAGAGGATTTAACGTCCAACAATGATCAACTTGTAATGTGTTGTTGATATGGCGCTTCTTGGCTGAAACAGGAGTGGTTTATAAATGGACTAAACTTAAACACTTCTTGCAGAAGTTTTTACTGCACTTACTTTTATTCACTTTTAAGAACAGCAAGCTATAATCATGCAAAAATGCTCTCCAAGAAGTTGTGTCTCTCAATTAATTTGAGAATTACATCTCCCATTAAAACAACAACCACTAAAAATATTAATGTTAGTAGTCGACACCACTAATCAACTAGTCACTTGTTGGATGACTAGTCGATTAGATGACCACCTTGACACATGCGTAGCTAGTTTACATGAGCATTTATAATCCAGCTAAAGCGGGTCTTTGGGTTAAATACATGCTGCGCATCACCTTTTTGTTCTTCTTCTTCTTTTTTTTTTTTTGGAGCATGCATGCACACCAAGCAAGCTCAGTTGTGGTCCGATTACCGTATATACATGCTGGACGAAGCCATGCTACAATCGCATTATCTAGGTCTGTTAGTCTGACTTCGCAAAAATTGGATTGATAAGATTTCAGCCAGACTAAAGCCTTTACAATACATTTTAAAAAGGCAAATTATTGTTTTAGTCTGACTGAAATCAAACTTTTTAAGTACATGTAAATGTACTGACTGTTACACTTTTTGGGGGAATCAGCCTACGACTGGCTTTCTTATACAGTAGTTTTCTCTGCATATTAAGCTGGGGTAGTATTTTAACACAGAAACAAGTGTACATTTCAGCTTTAAGGCCATGCTGATATCCATGCTAACTCTGCATGCTGATGTGTGGAATCTCTTCTCTGGGATGGGCAATGAGTCATAAACTCCCCCATTGCTGCTTCTCCCTACCAGGAGCGGGATCTCCATGGGATCACTTATTCTGGCCTGACCAACTCATCTCTGGTCAGGCTCTTCCTGCCTCCACACTGACCAGGCAATTGGCTTTAGTGCATCATACAGAATATATTATGCCTGTACGTGAAGAGGGAAATGCATATGTTTCTGTTATAAAAAAGAATGCAAAAAATACTTTTTGATGATCTGGGGATGCTTCAGCAAGGCTGTAATCGGGCAAATTTGTCTTTGTGAAGGACGCATGAATCAAGCCACATACAAGATTACCCTGGAAGAAAACTTGCTTCCTTCAGCTCTTCCTTCAACAATGTTCCCCAACTCTGAGGATTGGGTTTTCCAGTAAGACAATGCTTCATGCCATACAGACAGGTCAATCATGGTGTGGATGGAGGACCACCGGATCAAGACACTGTCATGGCCAGCCCAGTCTCCAGACCTGAACTCCATTGAAAACCTCTGGAATGTGATCAAGAGGAAGATGGATGGCCACAAGCCATCAAACAAAGCCGAGCTGCTTGAATTTTTGCGCCAGAAGTGGCATTAAGTCACCCAACAGCAGTGTGAAAGACTGGTAGAGAGCATGCCAAGACACATGAAAGCTGTGATTGAAAATCAGGGTCATTCCACCAAATATTGATTTCTGAACTCTTCCTAAGTTAAAACATTAGTATTGTGTTGATTAAAAATGAATATGAACTTGTTTTCTTTGCATTATTCGAGGTCTGAAAACACTGCATCTTTTTTGTTATTTTGACCAGTTGTCATTTTCTGCAAATAAATGCTCTAAATGACAATATTTTTTATTTGGGAATAAATGTTATCAGTACTTTATAGAATAAAACAAAAATTTTAATTTTACTCAAACACATACCTGTAAATAGTAAATCCAGAGAAACTGATAATTTTGCAGTGGTCTCTTAATTTTTTCCAGAGCTATATATATATATATATATATATATATATATATATATATATATATATATATATATATAATACAAATATATTCTATAAAAGTATTTTTTGTATCCTTTTTTATAACAGAAACATATGCATTTCCTTCTCCACGTACAGGTATAATATATTCTGTATGATGCACTAAAGCCAATTGCCTGGTCAGTGTGGAGGCAGGAAGAGCCTGACCAGAGATGAGTTAGTCAGGCAAGAATAAGTGATTCCATGGAGATCCCGCTCCTGGCAGGGAGAAGCAGCAATGGGGGAGTGTATGACTCATTGCCCATCCCAGAGAAGAGATTCCACACATCAGCATGCAGAGTTAGCATGGATATCAGCATGGCCTGAAAAGTTCACTTGTTTCTGTGTTAAAATACTACCCCAGCTTAATATGCAGAGAAAACTACTTTTCGTAGGCTGATTCCCCCAAAAAGTGTATCAGTCAGTACGTTTACATGTACATGAAAAGTTTGATTTCAGTCAGACTAAAACAATTATTTGCCTTTTTAAAAAGGTAAGATGCTTTAAGATGCTTTAGTCTGGCTGAAATCTTACCAATCTGATTTTTGCGAAGTCAGACTAACAGACCTAGATAATGCGATTGTAGCATGGCTTCGTCCAGCATGTATATACGGTAATCGGACCACAACTGAGCTTGCCTGGTGTGCATGCATGCTCCAAAAAAATAAATAAAAATTAATGCGCAGAATGTATTTAATGCAAAGACCTGCTGTAGCTGGATTTTGAATGCTAATGTAAACTAACTAGGCATGTGTAAAGGTGGTCGACTAATCGACTAGTCATCCAACAAGTGACTAGTTGATTAGTGGTGTTGACTACTAACATTAATATTTTTAGTGGTGGTTGTTTTAATGGGAGATGTAATTCTCAAATTAATTGAGAGACACAACTTCTTGGAGAGCATTTTTGCATGATTATAGCTTGCTTTTCTTAAAAGTGAATAAAAGTAAGTGCAGTAAAAACTTCTGCAAGAAGTGTTTAAGTTTAGTCCATTTATAAACCACTCCTGTTTCAGCCAAGAAGCGTCATATCAACAATACATTACAAGTTGATCATTGTTGGACGTTAAATCCTCTGCTGAGTAATGTTCCAGTATTTGTGAGGTGCTTTGGAGAGATTAAAGACTTTTGCTGATTCTGTCTGACACTACTTAAATAAATATGGATGGATGAATGGATAGATGGATGGATGGATGGATAGATGGATGGAGGGAGGCGCACCGGATCAAGACCCTGTCATGGCCAGCCCAATCTCCAGACCTGAACTCCATTGAAAACCTCTGGAATGTGATCAAGAGGAAGAAGGATGGCCACAAGCCATCAAACAAAGCCGAGCTGCTTAAATTTTTGTGCCAGGAGTGGCATAAAGTTACCCAACAGCAATGTGAAAGACTGGTAGAGAGCATGCCAAGATGCATGAAAGCTTTTTTGTTATTTTGACCAGTTGTCATTTCCTGCAAATAAATGCTCTAAATGACAATATTTTTTATTTGGAATTTGGGAGAAGTGTTGTCAGTACTTTATAGAATAAAACAAAAATATTCATTTTACTCAAACACATACCTATAAATAGTAAATCCAGAGAAACTGATAATTTTGCAGTGTTCCCTTAATTTTTCCTAGAGCTGTATATATATATATATATATATATATAATTAATATATTTGTCTTTGGGTTTTTTATATATAAATAGGTCCTATATAGTGCTAATCATATGTAAGGTTGTTTCTTCAACTTCAGGCACTTCTAGCACTGTTGACTTCTAGAAAGTAAAGTCTTGTTAAAAACATTTTTACACTGTCACTTATATTTTTTAAATTGTCTAAATCAACAATGTCTAACAGTGTATATACATGCATCACAGGAGATTTGTCACTTTTTGTCATTTTCTTTAAAAGTCATAAAAATTCCCAGAACACTGTAATTTTCTGCACATATCAAATCCTGTATTGTTTAATAGAATTCTGTGCTGGAAATTAAATGTATAATGTTTTTTAACCCTTTTATTGTGTTCCGGTGATTTTGACCTGGATTACTTTTTTTAAAAATTTTTTATCCAATTGGAATAAAATTCCTTTGTTCACATATGGTATCTGAAAACACACACAACACAAAAAAAATGTGACCAATTTCTTTCCTTTTTTTTTAATTTTATTTATTTTTTTACTTTGTTTCAATTGTTGTGTTCTCGGTCAAAAATGACCGGCCATTGGAAATGAAAGGATTAGACTACAAAATACAGAAATATTAAGTGTTCAGGAGCATCCCAATCCTTTAGACGAGCACATATGTGGATGTGTGTTTTCACTCACAAAGTCCTCAGATGTGCACACACACACAAAATGTGTGTTGACCACCCTTTTGTGCATTGTCTTTCCATGTACACTCAGAGGAATATGTCAAGATATACTTATCATATTATGTTGTGTTTGGGCTCGTTTGAATCAGGATAGTTAACTGTAAGTTATGATGTGTCATTGTCTATGTTATATGTATGTTTCAGGAAGTAATAAGGAAAAATGTTACAAAAAGCCTTGTTTATTATACAGTTGCAATTGAAATTATTCATAAATATGTAAGGCTACACAAGTAATTGTTTTAAAACAAAATTAAGTCATTGATCTGCAATGGCACTTATTTAAGTTTAAAAATTTAAGTTTAGCGTTGTAAGCAAAAAACAAAAATATGCAAAAAATGCAATTAAACGTAAGCTGTCTCAAAAGCTAATAGAGGAGATTATTTCATTACACAAGAAAGGTCATGGCTAAAAGTACATTTCTAAGGCACTTCAATTTCCAATAGACAAAGTTGGCAGCACCATTCATACATTTTTTAAATATGATACAACAGCAACCTTGGGGTGTGGAAGAAAGCAAAACTTCACCAAGGGAAATGTTGACTTGAATATTCAAGAAGTAATTAGGAAAGACCTGTGGAGTCCTGGAAGAAGGTTTTATAGATGTATGACACTAAACTGAAAATGAGTTTTAGACCCATGGGTCAGCAGTACATCTGGAGTAAGATGACAAGGTGATGACAAGAACGACACCATCCCCACAGTCAAGCATGTAGGTGGGTCAGTCCTGTTATGGGGGTGTTTTGCGGCTGCAGGAAACGGCTATCCTGATTATGTGACTGACACCATGGATTCTTTCAGGTATCAGGCCATTTTGGCATGAAAAATGTGATGCCTTCAGTGTGTAAATTGAAGCTCGGTGATCACTAGATTTCCAGCAAGACAATAACACCAAGGATACATCCAAGTTGTCCAAAATCTGGTTCAGGGATAGGTCGTGGAATGTCCTTAAATGGCCCTTTCAGTCCATCATTAAAATCCCATTGCAAACCTTTATTGGGATTTCAAGAAAGCAGTGGCAGCACAGAAACCAAAGAATTTCAATGAGCTGGAAGCTTTTGCTCATGAGAAATGTGTAAAAATTCTAATAGAGAGGTGTCCGAAGCCTGAGAACACTTA
The DNA here is from genome assembly GCF_019703515.2 of Myxocyprinus asiaticus. Classification (NCBI taxonomy): domain Eukaryota; kingdom Metazoa; phylum Chordata; class Actinopteri; order Cypriniformes; family Catostomidae; genus Myxocyprinus; species Myxocyprinus asiaticus. Next base: position 8,765,342 of record NC_059383.1, read on the forward strand.
CATGAAACATTTATTTGCTGTTATTAAGGATAAAGGATTCTCCACGAATGATTGACTTAGGGGGATGAATATTTTTGACATGACATTTGTGGAGAGAATTAGTTATTTTTTATTTTAAAATTTGGGTAAACTGAACTCTTTGTTCTCAAAATCACTCAAATGTGTATTAAAAACTTACTTTGGCTGTTTACTGAGGTTTTAGTTGATGTGTTTTAATTCACATCACCAGAATGTATTACTGGTCAGGGGGGTTGAATAATTTTGATTGCAACTGTATGTGTGTCAGTGGGAATTTCATACACTAATACTCACTGCAGTGTGGCCTCCGAGTGAAACAAATTTGCTGAGGGAAACAATGCATTCTACTAACTGAGACTTTTCCAACAATATTTAAAACATGGCTAATAACACATGGCTATCTCGTCTTTTTATGGTTTTATCAACTGAATATAATTGTTGTGATAACAAATTTGCAAATGATGAGAACAAAACGGTTCTTATTTGTCAGGAAATGTAAAAGCAATGTTTAAGAATTGGTAGGATCAGCTGACGCATTGTCAAGTCCAGATTCTGAGCTTTAAAATGACACCTATTTTGTTCAGATCAAGTGGTTATTCATTAATAAAAGTTTCAAATTCAGTTTTAATGTGACTTTTATCTAACAAAAAGAAAAAATATATTTTTTAGTTTCAATAAAACCAACACCTGTGTCATTAAAGAAACAGAAACACCCATATATTATTATTATTATTATTATTATTATTATTATTATTATTATTATTATTTATACATAATACATTTATGTATGTGTATTAATATATGAAATATACTTCTATGGAATCTCAAAATGTTATTTAAAACAAATGTATTACATTGCAAATGAATTGTAATGTTTTTGTTGATTATTCCCTGCATTTGGTTATTCTTAAAAGTTTAAGATTATTACTGAATAGTGTTTGCAGCCCATTTTACTTCTGTAATCTAGTGTGTAACTGAATATTCTGCAAGAGAAAGAAAATGTAGGGTGGGACCAGGAACATGTATTAAGACAGTAAGTCACATCATTGGTTTTATCTAGAAGTTGACATGTGTTTGCTCACTTCAGGAAGTCAGCCTACAAATAGCTTATAGTTGTCTCTACACATTAAACTGGAAAATTAGAAAATTAACACATAATTTACTTTTGTAACACATAATATACAGTAAAAAGAACCATTCTGTAACCAAGGCATTTAATTATGGTTAATTTTGACTGGCACTAACAACAACATCAGTTTGCACAAGCTAAATTAATTTCTCTGACCCCTTCTCGATTCGTAAACATAGATAATGCATTCATCAACTTAATATCAGAACCACATCTAACTATCTGTATATCAGCTCCAGCACAGGAATTAACTATCAGAAAGCAGGAAAAACAGAGCGCTGTTTACTTAACATTAGCATTCTCTCTCTTCTGCGGCAAACTGGACTCCAGCTGCAATCGCATATGGAACCTATAGATCTTGTTTTTGGTCTTGCAGCATGCATTCCTGTGTAATGACATCCTGGCCGGAGACTGTATCATCCTCTCAACGGCCCAAGCGACCGACCCTGAGAATGATACATTCCCCTATAGTAGTGGAAATGGGTCATATTCATTAACCGTGCATTTGCACATATTTACGCCTAAAACCTGAGTGAGAAAGCTTTCACATAGAATTCACGATTCGCCAGTAAGTTTGCACTTCAATTGATCCTAAATTTACGATATAATTTAGCACATGCAAAATCACAGACACCTAAGTCCGAAGCCAAAATGTTATACAGTATATTCTGTATATGGCTTTGAAATGTGAAAAAAGAGATCCTACAATAAGTCTTACTTTTTCTATTTTGTGTGTATGCACCTGTTGTGAATCCTGCAGAAATTTTGCATGAGAACTTTTTCATAAGCAACTTGGACACAATTATTAATGAATGAGACCCAATGTTTTTAAGTCTTTCATAAAAGAGTTGTAAGTAGGATTTGGTAGTTAGCTTAATCTGGCAAGACAGCTCAAGGCAAAGGGCACAGTATTCTCAGTAGGGGACATAACCCTGTTATATGAACCATTACACAAGGATCCTGATAACTGCCTAATGGGTTAAGTCTGAAAATGGATGCGGTAACTCTGTTAGCTTAAACTGTCAAAATGCATCGGAGGACTTAGTTATTCATGCTTGCTATTATGACAGCAGCACATTTAACTAAGTTGATAGTGGAGTGTGCCGCTTCAGTGAAAAGGTATTACCGCCTGAACCTAGTTATGTTTGAGTATTGCATCACATGCCATAAAAGCCCTGACAGGTTACATGAATATTGGGAAGTGGGATGACATCGCCCCACCCCCATTTTATATGAGCAGAAAGTTGCAGGCGTGCGGACTCAGTGGCTGTGTTCGCAATAGCATACAACCATACTACTCGTACTATTTCAGCAATACAGTATATGGGTATAGCCGAAATTGTAAGAATAGTATGCTAGAATGCTATTCCAGACTCCGAAAGGGACACTGATGTGCGCATTGCTCTCGCTTATTTGAGTGAGACTGAAAGCCGAGTATAGTGGAGAAATAATGTGATCCGAAATGGATATCTGACAGTTTTTTGTTAAAAAAATGAAAAGGATGAAGCAGCAGTTAAAACCTCTTCAGGCAGCTGCTGCCCTAGGTTGATCTGACCCAGGCAGACTATTTGTTTTCAGACATGTTAACATACTGTATGTTGCTCCACGTCAGCTTTAGACTGGAGACAGTAAACTAGTGGCAAATATGTAAAACTACAGCTAGCTACCTTGAAGCTTATGAATGAATTTAGCTGTATTTATTTCGTTTTTTATATCTTCTGTTAAAGCAGCTATACTAATACACAATATGAACTGAAATATTTAGATATAAGTATAACTCTTAAAACAAAGAATAATATATCCTCATGCGACCCCGTGTCCACATGCGTGGACGTTGTGTTTTGGCTTCCCTATACGCACTCAGTTCAGAAGACTCTGGGCTGTCAGTAAAGTGTTAAACTTTCGACGTACAGTGTCATGTGACCAAACAACATGGCGCCGTTCACAGCGGGGTTTATCTTTGGGAGAAATGTTGACAAAACTACATCTGGTAAGAAACCTAATTAAGTTTTTACTTTGAAACCTGTTTGAGTCAAAAGATTAGTGTCTGGTTTCATCCAAAATGCCATTTTTAAAATATGAGCGATTTATCATGAAACACCACACTGCTAAACACATTGTACACTAATGTGAACTTTACTGCTATTTTTCCTAAGTAATCCTATATTTACACTGCATACCACATTGAGAATCAATGGGTTCATCCAAAAGCTAAAACATTTTGCTTTCAGAAGCTAATAAGGTGAAAATAAGGAGCATTTCAAACTGTTCTAAGACCAGTGCAGACAGACAGCACACTGGAGGTTAAGTTATTCACTAAATAGGGAGCAAGGGAGAACTTATCTTTCCTATGCAACTAAGAGCATTCACTCTAAAAGTTCAGTTTCAGGCTGCAAATGATGTTTACACCACTCAACATGTTTGGCAGACATGGGACATTGATAATCGGTACATAAATTCAGAGTTTATAATGCTAAAGTTTATTTTAACATGGTTGGCAGCGATTGGATGATGCTGGCCATTACTTGTATCAGAATTATTGATGATAATTTCTGATTGGTAAAATTTTTACTTTACAGAAAATCAGCTGTAATGTCTATAATAACTCAAACACATGAATCACCAACACTCCTGGAAACAAACAATTTGATTTAAAAAAATCTGACTTTCTATAGCTTGATATTATTTAAAATTTCACAGCTAAGTCCCGTTGTCCCCATATGAGGACATCCATTTTTAGGAAAACTATTTGCTCTAGAAATTTTTATTTATATTTTTGCATGTTTATTAGGGGCTACTCGTTACAAATCAAAAAGAGAAATGGAAAATGCACATAACAGTCACACCCTGGTCTCAGGAGGATATACAGTTGAAGACAGAAGTTTACATACACCTTAGCCAAATATATTTAAACTCAGTTCCCCTTCTGTCACTCACTCGACGTTGTGTCAATGTAGTGACACTAGGGGTCGCTCTTGAGAGCCCCAAACACCTCAGATCTTTGAGAAAAGGCCAATGAGAATTGGGGAATGGAATTTGCATGCCACTTCCCCGGACATACAGGTATAAAAGGAGCTGGCTCGCAACCACTCATTCAGATTTTTTCTTTGGAGCCGAGCGGTTGTACTTTCAGCGAGCTGAATACTACTGCTGTTCCATTCACCTCTTAAGAAGCGTATGCTGTTGGATATATGGCGCATTTCCAGTGGCTTTCTCTCCTTCTGCAGGACGAGTGCAGATTTCACCCCTGGGCGCTTTGACAGCGCTATAAGAGTGTATATTCCTGCTAAAGAGTATATTTTCTCCATTAGAGCACACACATTGACGTTGAATATCTTTTTAAAGACGCGTCTTTATAAAGATGCCTTTCCGTCTTTGTGTGATTCCTGGATGCAGTTGTTATCTCTACGCTTCCGACTGCCACGGGCGCTGCCTCAGGTGTCTGGGCAGCGATCACACTGAGGCAGCATTCGTGGATGGTTCATGTTCTCATTGCGAGAATATGACCATGGCAATGTTGCGGTCGCGGCTTTCCTTCTTCCGGGTGAAAGCCACTCTAGCTGCCCCCCACGCCTCGCCTTTTACCTCCGGGTACGAGGCCGGCCCGACTGGCGCTGGAGGCGATTTGGGAACTTCAATGGCCATGGCTCCACTGGGTAAATCCCCTTGGACCTCCCATTCCCCAGCACACTCGTTTGCCCCCGGCGAGTTCCGAGAGGAGACCAGCTTGCCCCAGGGCCAGCTTAGTGTCCCTTTCGGAGCTCCAGAGCGGGATGAGTGCTCGATCGCTGCATCGGAGAGCGTACTGGCGATGTCAGATGCCGAAGACTCGACTGGTCTGCCACCTTCAGTGTCAGCCTGCCCAGTCTGAGACTGACGGCAAGATGACCGGCATGCTTGCCTGGTCTGCCGTGTGTGTTGGGTTGGAGTGGAACCTTCCACCCTCCCTTGAGCCCTCACGGCTAGAGGATTGGTTCCTGGTTTCGGGGCACCGCTCACAGCCACACCCTCAACCCTGGTCCCTTTCTTCCCAGAAGTGCACGACAAGGTCATGGAGGGCACCTTTTTCTGCCCGAAACCGACCCCCCCAGCTCATCCGCTCTCACTACCCTCGATGGCGGGGCGGCTCATGGGTATATGGAGGTCCCTCAGGTGGATAAGGCGGTTGCGGTGCACCTGTGCCCACAAAGCGCAGCCACCTGGCGGGATCGCTCAGCACTCCCTTCCAAGGTCTGTATGACGACATCATCTCTGACAGCCAAAGCCTACAGCGCCACTGGTCAGGCCGCCTCTGCCCTGCATGCCATGGCCCTCCTACAAGTACACCAGGCCAAGGCACTAAAGGAACTGCACGTGGGTAGTCCTGATCCCGATGTGATGCAGAAGCTGCGCTCAGCAACCGACCTCGCCCTCCGGGCAACGAAGGTCACGGTGTGAGCACTCGGGCAGGCGATGTCCACCCTTGTGGTCCAGGAACGCCACCTGTGGCTGAATTTGGTCGAGATGAGGGACGCGGACAAGGTTCGCTTTCTCAGCGTGTATAGCGCCTTTCCCCTCCAAAGAGGTGAAGGTGTGCGCTTCTTTTCCCATGCGAGTTCACGAACCCGTGAACCCTGGATGTCCTTCCTCCCTAGCCCTGTGGCTCACGAATTCAGTGGAGGAATTCACAGCCGGAACCAGTACATGTGCTAATATGCCCTTACTGAGGTAGGTGCTCCACAGGTGCTGGTTACTACGGTAACCCCCTGTGATGTATTTTCCACAGTACGGTCTCCCTGTCAGCAGACCTGCATCTCCCTTCGACAGAGCCCTCTCTGTCCCGGTCACCGTGTTTGTAGAGCTTCTCCCCTTTCAGGCAGGACCTACCACCGTGCCTCTTCCATGTGCGGCTCTGAGCCCACATGACGTGCTTGCCACATGTTACCTCCCCTCCGGGCAGGATGTGGTCTCCGCGGGGTCTTTTCCCCTTGAAAGAATAGGATTGGAAAAGAACACCTTCCCCAGCGCATATATTGAACATTAAAATGGCCCCAGCCGAATAACTGAATACTACATAGAAAGAAAAGGCCGCGGCTGGTGCGGCTTGCTTCCATACTAGATATGTCTCTCCCCCCCCCCCCCCCAGGGATGTGGGGAACTATATGACATTTTTTGGGGCGTTGGTGGAGGCTACGTGCAGACCGGTGCACCTGCTACTATGCACACAGCAGCTTGCTTGCACCTGCACCGGCAGTCCACGAAACACGGTTCAGCTAGTTGTGGCGTTTCGTATGGGGACCACTAGTGTCACTACATCGACACAACGATTACTGTCGTAACCTCCATTCCCTGATGGAGGGAACGAGACGTTGTGTTCCCCTTCCTCAATGCTGTACTAACCGCTGAAATGGCTGGAACCCTGTCTTGGCTCCTCAGCACACATTCAGCAACCTGAATGAGTGGTTGCGAGCCAGCTCCTTTTATACCGTATGTCTGGGGTAGTGGCATGCAAATTCCACTCACCAATTCTCATTGGCCTTTTTCAAAGATCTGAGGTGTTCGGGGCTCTCAAGAGCGACCCCTAGTGTCACTATATCGATACAACCTCTCATTCCCTCCATCAGGGAACGGAGGTTACGACAGTAACCGAGACGTTTTTCACATATCCTGACATTTAATCATAGAAAACATTCCCTGTCTTATGTCAGTTAGGATCACTACTTTATTTTAAGAATGTGAAATGTCAGAATAATAGTAGAGAGAATTATTCATTTCAGCTTTTATTTCTTTCATCACATTCCCAGTGGGTCAGAAGTTTACATATACTTTGTAAGTATTTGGTAGCTGTGACGAATAGGAGGGTGTGGCCGGGCCGTGATGGAGCACGGCCGGCACTGAATCAGCGGGAGAGCAAGATAAAGGGGCGGCCGGAGGTGCAGGTTCAACAGAGAGTGACGCATGCGACCATGCTGCATGTGTGTCTGTGTCCTTATGTTTTATGTTAATTTATATCATTAAAGTTTATGTTGACTGTTCAGCCAGTTCCCGCCTCCTCCTTGCCCATCGTTTACCTGTTAGAGTAGCATTGCCTTTAAATTGTTTAACTTGGGTCAAACTTTTTGGGTAGCCTTCCACAAGTGGCTGAAATTTTGGCCCATTCCTCCAGACAGAACTGGTGTAGCTGAGTCAGGATTTTAGGCTTCCTTGCTCACACACACTTTTTCAGTTCTGCCCACAAATTTTCTGTCGGATTTGAGGTCAGGGCTTTGTGATAGCCACTCCAATACCTTGACTTTGTTGTCCTTAAGCCATTTTGCCACAACTTTGGAGGTATGTTTGGGGTCATTGTCCATTTGGAAGACCGATTTGTGACCGAGCTTTAACTTCCTGGCTGAGGTCTTGAGATGTTGCTTCAATATATCCACATCATTTTCCTTCCTCATGATACCATATATTTTGTGAAGTGCACCAGTCCCTCCTGCAGCAAAGCACTTCCAAAACATGATGCTGCCACCCCCATGCTTTACGGTTGGGATGGTGTTCTTTGGCTTGCAAGCCTAACCCTTTTTCCTCCAAACATAACAATGATCATTATGGCCAAACAGTTTTTGTTTCATCAGACCAGAGGACATTTCTCCAAAAAATAAGATCTTTTTGCCCATGTGCACTTGCAAACTGTAGTCTGGCTTTTTTATGGTGGTTTTGGAGCAGTGGCTTCTTCCTTGCTGAGCAGCCTTTCAGGTTATCGATATAGAACTCGTTTTACTATGGATATAGATACTTGTCTACCTGTTTCCTCCAGCATCTTCACAAGGTCCTTTGCTGTTGTTCTGGGATTTATTTGCACTTTTTGCACCAAACTCATCTCTAGGATACAGAATGCATCTCCTTCCTGAGTGGTATGATGGCTGCGTGGTCCCATGGTGTATATACTTGCATACTATTATTTGTACAGATGAACGTGGTACCTTTAGGCATTTGGAAATGCTCCCAAGGATGAACCAGACTTGCGGAGGTCCACAATTTTTTTTCTGAGGTCTTGGCTGATTTCTTTTGATTTTCCCACAATGTCAAGCAAGAGGCACTGAGTTTGAAGGTAGGCCTTAAAATACATCCACAGGTACACCTCCAATTCAGTACACTCCCTGTCAGAAGCTAACTGGCTAATCGTCTAAAGGCTTGACATAATTTTCTGGAATTTTCCAAGCTACTTAAAGGCATGGTTAACTTAGTGTATGTAAACTTGTGATGTAGTCAATTAAAAGTGAAACAATTTGTCTGTAAACAATTGTTGGAAAAATGACTCGTGCCATGCACAAAGTAGATGTCTAAAACGACTTGCCAAAACTATAGTTTGCTAATATTAAATCTGTAGAGTGGTTAATAAATGTGTTTTAATGACTTCAACCTAAGTGTTTGTAAACTCCTGACTTCAATTGTACATGTTTGCTCTAGGAATTTGGACACTTGGACATATTTTTGGCATTTTTTTCCAAAACTCTTTTATTAATATATGATGCCATGAACCTCGCAAACTTTGCAAAATCTAGTAACTATTTTTTCATATAGCACCTATTTTAGCATATTTACAGCCTGTTATTCTAAACTAAGTTAAAATCACCAAGCAAATCAATAATCAGTTTGACACAGTGTGCGTTTAACTATTGAAAGGTGAAGGGGACAATAATGGTGTTGTTTAAAAATCACGTCTTAAAATACATGGTGCTCTATTTTTGAATGGCGCAAAGCACAGCCTACATGTGAAGACCCTGTGCTACGTCTTATACATTTTTTGTCAGAGCACTTATTTGTTAGTGGCTTTAGAAGTCATATTAAGAAGTACAGTACTTTGCAAAAGTTTTAGGCATTTGTGAAAAATGCAGTGAGGATGACTTCAAAAATAATGACATAAATAGTTTTCATTTATCACTTAATGTCATACAAAGTTCAGTAAACATAAAAAAAAAGCTAAATCAATATTTGGTGTGACCACCTTTGCCTTGTTCTTCTATATAGTTAGGCTGTCTCAATTGCTTCTGTCTCTTTATGTAATCTCAGACTGACACGATGTTCAGTGGGGGGATTTGTGGGAGCCATGACATCTGTTGCAGGGCTCCATGTTCTTCTATTCTAATCTTTTCTATTTGCAAAAGTAATGTCTGAGAGTCTAACATTTATATTTCCTATGGACACACTAAAGCTGAAGATATAAATAACCATCTTAAGACAAATGCTTTTGTGAAACATCTTATGTGCCTAAGACTTTTGCACAGTACTGTATATTGTTTACTTCCCTAGCATTGAACATAAGCGTATCCCTGGCCAGTAGTCCACAGCTATCCCTTTTGCAGTTCGTCAGTTTGTCTGAGGTAGACTTAAGGGCTGTTCTCACAGGACACGTTCTTGCGTTCCATGGTCCTTATTTACAAAGATCTCAAATAACGGGTGCTAATTTGCTTGTGCAATCTATGAAATTGCATGTGCGTTTTGTGGGTGATTTACTAAGAAAAATTGCGCAAATAACTACATGTGCAAATATGTTGGACACACCCTCCAAAAGGAGGCTTTTGCGTGTGGTACTTGCACCAAATGCAATTACAGTACAGCTCTCATTAAATATAATTTTATTTTTATTCAATATGGCATTTATTTGTTTATTTATTGGATTGTATGATATCATCATAAAATCCCTGCTATTTAATTTAAGTGTAAGAGTAGTTGATGAGAATGCACATGATACTTTTTACTTGAAATGTTCATAATTCACAAAGAAAATGCAATATTATGTACACATTAAGCAATCGCACCACTGATGTATATACTTAAATGAAATCTGAATATCAAAGCACTGTTGTCTTGACCATGGCAAAGTTAGCTGCACACGAGAGAGAAATGGGAATCTGCATGCCAGGGGTGTTGCAATCATTTCAAAAGTGAGGGGGACAGAATGATTAGCGCAAGACAAACATAAATATATACAATATATTTTGAAGGCTCTCAATCGATTAAACATTTTTATTGAATTAATTACATGATAGACCAGTACATTTTAACTTTTGTATTTATAAATTTCAACATTTGCTGAATGAAAGAAACAGCGTAAACACATTTGCCCTGTGAAAAAGTGTGGGGGACGAACTTTAGTTTTATTGAAAGTGAGGGGGACATGTACCCCACGTATTCTAAGCCCATTCTGCACACTACAGAACGTGCGCTCCCTGATCTTTACAGGTTCAAGACGAAACCTGTTAGGTGTACAGGTGCTGTATCGGCCTGCTTCGAGTACTGGAAAGAACAGCCACTTAAAATATTTTGCAATATTTCGGCAGTTAAAAACAATGTTTAAAACATTAAATTATGACATAATTTGGGCATAAATTGTTAGTAGGCTTATGATGTTATCAGTTATGATATCGAGTTTTAAAATAATCAGATAAAACTGTTTATTAATCTAATTTCACATTAATGTGTGTCAGTAAAGGGTGTTCTACATATTATCTGTTCTTAAAGTCTCCTTTTTTGTCACAATGACAGCATGATGCACAGTGCAAATCAGATTTATACCTGCCTTTCATTCGTATTAATTTGCTCTTGTAGTTTCCGATTCTGGAATGACTTTCAGGCTTGATAAATCACTTTGCGGGTGCAATTTGATTCATTTGCATCTACACCGCCCTTTATTATGTGCATTTGGAGTCATGCCTCTAAATTTCATATTCATTTCAGGGAAATGCAAAAATTGCCAAGACATGCTATTTTGTGCATCTGAAAGACACAATATTTAGTTTATCAGCTCTGACCTTTTTTTAGCATGCTATCAAGTTTGCACTCTTTTGTACACGCAAACCTTTAGTAAATCGGGGCCCATGTGCACTATTTTCATGGTCTGTCTACACATGCATCCGACAGATGCTTTTGGAGCATGTCACTGTGGTTGCGTCGTGTTTCACTGGTTTTCAGCGTCTCTAGCCATAAACGCTGCGTTTTTAGGATGCTGTGTCAAGTTAAATGCAGTTTGAAACTTTAAAAAACCTGTCTCGAGTCCGTCTTCTACCATTATCAAGGCTGGATTATGGACCGGACCAATAATTCCCCCAACTACTATTTCTATTGTTCTATTGTTAGTTTACCTCAACAAACCTTTCCTAATTTTTTTAGCCAAATCATTCTTGACGCTCTTGTCATAGAATATGGGGTCTTCTACTTGGGGTGATGGGTAAGGGGGGTGTCTAAAATTGTTTGTCCACTGGCCTGCAGGATCAACTGGCCTAGCAGGACCATGATCCACCCCTTCCTGTTATAATGTCTCTGTAAGTACTCCCAATACTTTGCCACTGTAAAGTAAACAGTACTGTGTAAACAAATCCTTCTCAGCTTGTGTCTGGCAAACTGGAGAAACATTCACAGTGCCAAAAGTGATTGATAGGTGTTACTAATACTCACCACTTGACCTGGTGGCCCACAGGCAATCCCTTCTTCACTGGTAAATTACTCGATTCAGGCAGACACGGCTCTTTTCCTCATTGTGAGGTGTGGTGAATGGGGGAGGAGTTGGTGGTAGTGAGGTGGTGGTAGTGTTTCCAACTTGCAAAGCATTCTCCCAACAAATTTTTGAAGAAAAAAAAAAATAGCCTGAACATTGTGTGTGAACTGAGCAAGATTAATCTAAACATGTCCACTAAAAATTACTAATTACTTCTCTAAATTTGTAATCAAATTACTTTACCTAGTACTTCATCGAAAAGCAAACACATTACTAATTACTTTTAAGTTACTTTCTAAAACACTTCACAGAAATGTGAATTTCCGCTCAACAAATTCAAAATATTGTCTATTTCCTTCTTGTTCATTGTCACGCGCCCTTCAACTGTGACAAAAATGCTAACAGACATACAGTACATATGAACTTAAGAATTTATATTTTAAATGTATTATACATAGCTAATGTTATTTTAGAAATGTATAACCCATAATGTACTTAAAAGTAATTACCTTTATTGAAAGTAACTGTAATCTGATCACAAGAATTTAAAACTAATGCATTTCACAATGTTTTTTAAAACTAAAATTAATTAGATTACATTAACGAATTACTTTGTAATCAGATTAACCCAACACTGGTTAAATATAAGGAAAATGTTACTTTTTACAATGTTTTTCTATAAAGTACATGTATTGTTTTGTTAAATATAATTACTCACCATACATGGTAAATTAACCAATTAACATTTTTTTTTAACTGTGACTTTGTTATATTGTTTTTTCAATAAAGTTTGGAAATAATGTTGAATTATAATATCATGCATTGCTAAATATGCTTAACAATATTTAGTTGCCTTGACAAAAAAAAAAATATTTTTTAATAATTTAAAGTTTTTTTTAACCTGTAATTTATTAGATTGACAAAATTATATAAAGCTTAAGTGTGTATTTTCTGCATCACTGGCATTAACAAACGGAATTGCAAAAATAATTGTTGTTTACATTCCAGAAAACACTTCCCGTCTTCCAGTAGTGGTAAAACCAGATTGTCCCACCCCAAACTAATGCAATTGGTCAGAAAAACAGTCTCAGAGCCACAGTGTTACACTTTTTTATATTTAGCTTGGATACGAGAAATTTAAACATTGAAAAAAAAAAAAAAAAAAATACACACATCAGCTTTAAAGTATCAGATCTTTTGGCTAAACTCAGCAATTTCAGCTGGACAACTGAGTTTAAGTAAAGTTGAGTTCTTGTAAAGTGCCTTATTTTTTAAGTTGGGTCAACTTTTTTTTACAGTGTGAGGAACAGAAAGGGGGCGTTGAGAGAGCAGTGAAGGTGGGGTTGGGGGGTGGGAAGTAATGAAGGTGTAATTTGGGAACCATCTGTAAAACGCCTGCAGGGCTTCCTCTCCAAAACCTCCCCCTACGGAGGGACGCAGGTGCTGGAGGCGGAGTAGGAGAGCAGGGGAGTGGAGGAGGAGAGGAAGGAGTTAGAGTGTTAGAAAGGTGGTGGTAATTGTAGTTAGCAGCTTGCTAAAACAGCATAGACTCTGTAAGTCTGAGTTTTTGGACCGGGGGTCTATGGGATGTGGATGGCCCTTTGTTCTTTTCACCCTCTTAAGGGTCTTATAGTCAAGAGGTGTGTCTTTAGGGCTTAGGACGAGCCAAATTCAGAGTGACCACAGTGTAAATAAAGGATGATTACACTGTTCACACCTGCAGGTTTTGCTTCCTATGCTTGATTAAACAGGAGGGCTTGTAAATGGAAGAGATAATGCTCTTAAGCACTTAAGAACATTGGGTAAGCACCTAAATAATAATTAGCATTTACAATAAACAATAGTAAAACTTATTATCATTTCTCAGCTGAAAAAAGTCTTTGCATGCTTTACTAAAACTTATTTATAAAAAAACAACTCAGTTTTTTTATGTGTTGATAAAACCAGCCTAATCTCTTTTAATTTATGTGAAATTTTTTCGATGTGAAATGCTCACTATGTGAGTTGAATTTTCTTACAAATAGATGAGGTTTTTAAGGTTAATGCTCTATCAAGTTTTAAATCAACAAAACCTTCCTCCCTACCCTAGACTTTAAACTAAACCTAATGGAAAACACATTTGCTGAAGAAACCACGGAATTTTGTAGTGCTTCTATAACACTTTCGGCTCACGTGTCATCTCTTCAGAACTTGTACCCGGGTCCTCAACATCGTAAGTGTAATGCTCAGTTGAACAATTTGATCGTTCTTTAGCAAGGTTGTAGTAAATGTCATGCGTTAACATAAAAGTTAGGATGTTATAACCCTAGAACAGCCAAGATTGGAAAATGATTAGCAAAAAATCATGTCATGTCACTTTTTATATAATTTGGACTTAAGTAACAGATAAGTAACAGAGGAATTTTTCGTACATTTGATATATTTGTTATCTCAATATGTTATCTATATGAGTTGTATCTCCCAGGATACGTTGCCCTATTAAGGTACAAAAAAGTAATCATAGTCATCAATATTTCTGTTTTATTTAATGCAAAAAATGATGAGTTTCTGACTACCCCTCTTATATGAAAACATATCGTGTGTGTGTGTGTGTGTGAGAGAGAGAGAGAGAGAGAGAGAGAGAGAGAGAGAGAGAGAAATGGAATGTTTGTGTGTGTGAGAAAGAGAGAGAGAGAGTGTGTGTGTGTGAGAGAGAGAGAGAGTGTGAGTGAGTGAGTGAGTGAAAGTGTGTATGTGTGTGTGTGTGTGTGTGTGTGTGTGTGTGAGAGAGAGAGAGAGAGAGATAGAGAGAGAGAGAGAGAGAGAGAGAGAAAGAGAGAGAGTGTGTGAGAGAGTGTGAGTGTGTGTGAGAGAGTGTGTGAGTGAGTGAGTGTGTGTGTGAAAGTGTGTGTGTGTGTGTGTGTGAGAGAGAGAGAGAGACAGAGATAGAGAGAGAGAGAGAGAAAGAGAGAGAGTGTGTGAGAGAGTGTGAGTGTGTGTGAGAGAGTGTGTGAGTGAGTGAGTGTGTGTGTGAAAGTGTGTGTGTGTGTGTGTGTGTGTGAGAGAGAGAGAGAGAGAGAGAGAGAGAGAGAGAGAGAGAGAAAGAGAGTGGGCAGGTTTAAGTGGTTTACGAGGACATTTTTTTAGGTTACAAACTGGTAATTACAAGGGTATTATGCTATAAATGTGGTTTATGAGGACATTTCTAGTGTCCCCATAATTCAAATCGCTTAAAAAAACATACTAAATGATGTTTTATTGAAAATGTAAAAATGCAGAAAGCTTTTTGTGAGGGTTAGGTTTAGGGGTAGGGTTAGGTTTAGGGGATAGAATCTATAGTTCGTACAGTATAAAAATCATTATGTCTATGGAGAGTCCTCATAATGATAGCTGCACCAACATGTGTGTGTGTGTGTGTGTGTGTGTGTGTGTGTGTGTGTGTGTGTAAAAAAACTGAGAAAAGTTTAGCTTTAAGTTTGCATGTATGACATGTGTAAGTGTAATAACTGTGTATGTGTAATGTTGTGGATTAATATTAGATTAAGATTAATATTAGGGCTGTCGTTTTAACATGTTAATTCAGTGTGATTACTTATATAAAAAATAAAGCGTAAAAAAAAAAATAATGCAAGTAATCATGTCCTCAGACCGTGATAAGAAATATTCCTTCCATCTGAGCAATTCAAGATTAGAGTACCACCTGTATTCTCCAGGGGGTAGTAAGCGAAACTTCAGCTGTTTGGGCAATGTGGTTATACAGAGAACAAACCACACTCACCGACAGCAGACAAAAGAAGATGAAAACACGTTCTTGCCATTCAAACACAGCTTGATGGAGCGCAAAAACGAACACAGGGATCTCAAGATGTGTTTTTCTAAGCTTCAGACTATGTTTAACTTGACACAGCGACCAAAACTGTATGTTTATGATGAGATGCTCCAAAAGCATCTGACGCAAGTTCCTTAGAAAAGCCCTCATAATAAATCTATCTCGAACTGATTTACGAATTCAATTGCAAAATGGATTGTGTGAACTGTAGGTCAATGATAGCTAGATGACATAAATTCAATAATATGGAAATAAACAAAATATTGCATACTAAAGCCACTTTTTGAATAGTCTTTTTGGTAACACTTTACAATAAGGTTGTATTCGTTAATATTAGTTAATGCATGGAGGGGCCTGGGTAGCTCAGCGAGTACTGACTCTGACTACCACCCCTGGAGTAATGAATTCGAATCCAGGGTGTGCTGAGTGACTCCAGCCAGGTCTCCTAAGCAACCAAATTGGCCCGGTTGCTAGGGAGGGTAGAATCACATGGGGTAACCTCCTCGTGGTCATGATTAGTGGTTTTCACTCTCGATGGGGCGCGTGGTAAGTTGTGTGTGGACCGCAGAGAGTAGCATGAGCCGCCACATGCTGGGAGTCTCCGCGGTGTCATGCACAGCAAGCCATGTGATAAGATGCATGGATTGGCGGTCTCAGAAGTGGAGGCAACTGAGACTTGTCCTCCACCACCCGGATTGAGGTGAGTAAACGTGCCACCACGAGGACCTACTAAGTAGTGGGAATTGGGCATTCCAAATTGGGGAGAAAAGTAAAAATATTTAAAAAATATTAGTTAATGCATTAGGTATCATGAACAATATATTGTTTACAGCATTTATTAATCTTTGTTAATATAAGTTAATAAAAATACAATTGTTGATTGTAAGTTCATGTTAGTTCATAATGCATTTACTAATTTTAACAAACACAACTGAGAAATGTATTAGTATATGTTGAAATTAACATTAACTAAGATTAATAAAAGCTGCAAAATTATTGTGCATTGTTAGTTCATGTTAACTAATGTTATTAACTAATGTTAACAAATGGAACCTTATTGTAAAATGTTACCATATTTTTTAATGCTTTACTCGTGTGCCACAATGATGTAATGCATTTGAATTATCTATATTATTATTTGTTATAATAAATATTTTCTTTATAATGATTTAAATATAACTATTTATAAGTATTTAATCATTATTTAATGAATTATTGTTATTTGAGGGGCTTTCTTAGCAAATATTTATATATGCGACCAGTTGCGATTAATTCGATTAATTAATCGGCATACCATGTAATTAATTTGATTAAAAATTTTAATCGATTGACAGCCCTAAATAATACATAATTAATTATCACAAAGTCAGCAGGTCCTGCACCATGTTAGTTTTAGGTCAGTCTGACTTAATGATCACTGAAAATTTTAACCAAGTCATGTGACCCACATGTGAAAAACTCTTTCTTATACCCATATAAGACATTAAAGAGTATGTATCTTGTGGTGCGTGTTGCCTGTTTTAAAGATAAGATAGCACTGTGTGAGGAACATGACGAAAAATAATTTATGAATGGATAATCTACCGTTTTACTCATTGATTGTGAATGAAAGTTGTCGTTGTTTTATCAACTCTAGTTTTAATTTCACCCAAACATTGGATTGTTTTAGCCTTTTAGGGCTGCCAGAGTTAATGTGTTAACTGATAGAATTAGCGCATTAAATTTCTTAGGTTTGTCAAGTGTTACCACTATCTAGTGGCATTTTCATGTTTATTGAAGGTGGGCTGTAAAGGTTTAACATTTTGTAATAAACATTGTTTCTAAAACTAAAATTAATTCATATTATTTTTGTTAGTTTTCGAAACATGAAAAAGTATTTTAGTGTAGTCTCAGTTTTTCCAATTGTTTTTTTTTTTTTTTTTTCAGTTAACAAATATTTGTAAGTAATTGTATTTTTTATTTTTTTCGATAATAGCACTGCTGTGACTATGCTATGAATCTGTTCATTCTGTTTTTCGAACTGGTTGGAGCAGTTCATTGCAAAGTAGTGTTTACAAAAGCAGACATTACTAGTTCTAAGATCATATTAGTCCTGATTCGCAACAGATTTCGAGTTGGAGATGTCTGAGAGTCCTGATTAAGTAAGCTTTTAACTCGACAACCACCATGACCGAATCAGAGACCAGAGATGCAAATGGTTTTGGTGGACAACCAGATCACTGAAAAGAATTGGTTCCAAAAAAAAAAAGATTAATTCATAAACCAGGCATCACTAACTGGGAAATGTTTAGAACAACATGAATAGGGGTGGAGGACGTTGTGTGCAGCTATGTTGTCTTATTTTTGGCATGCAGGCCCCTGAGATGCAAGCGTGGATTGGCGTCTTCGACACGTTGGAGTGTGTGGGTTGTAGTCAGACGCACACTGTCCATGGTTGCATAAATTACACATCATACTGAGCCTTATTATTTATGTAATGGTTCTGACATGGGTAGAGGTATACAAATATGATTCTCCCAGTATGTTGAATGCACACATTGTCTTCTGGATTTCATGATGTGTACAGGGTGTAACAGCTGTTGGAGTGAAAAATGCACGAGTTGGACCCCTTCCAACGCCATTTACAGTTGCTGTGCTCATTCTAGCATTCTGCCTGCTCGTTCTTCCTTCCATTTCAGACACTTGCCCTCCATGGGTTTCAATCACTAATGAATGTGTACACAATGAAAGTTGCTGTTAGTTTCTGTGCACAAAATAAAAATGTCCACCGGGTTCACAACAGGTGAGTACACGCATAAATTTGTTCCAGACTGATAACACTGTGAATTCGATGACAGTAGTTCCAACGTTCTTCAGCTGAAATCGGTCTGTTCTTACTGTAATTCAAATCACTGGCCCCAGTAGCCGAAGCTGGAAGTATTGTTAAATGTATGGGCACATGTGAGCTCCAGTTTCTGAGTGAAATGTCCACAGAGTGGTGCCAAATCGAGTCGTAAAGCGAGTTGTATGTTTTGTGATAAATTATGTAATACAGTAAAGAGGAATGTATATTTTTATTAATTCTGCACCCAATCCCCAACCGTAAACCTCAAAATTTACTATAGCTCATGACTTGTAAGGCAACACATTTTAATGTTTGTTTCAACTACATTCCCAAGCTTGTCAACCGCGATCAAATTGCACAGTAGCTCAACTGATAGAGCATTATAGTTGCAAAGGACTGGGATACGAGTCCTGAAGAGCACACGAGTCGACACATGAGCCAAAAGCTTTATAGAAGCACCACCAAATGATGTTTTGGCTTCAGCAATTGCATTTTTCATCACACATTTGCTTTTTTATGACACAATCAGTTATGTCTAGGTTTAGAGTTGGGAGGTCGGTTTTGTTTATTTAAAACTCTATTGAGCATTTACCTTAAAACCTCATCTGCTTGGGAGAACATTGAATTGCATTTCACCTCAGAACTGCTGCGATTCGTGTAATGAACCATGTATTATCAGTTTGCAAAAATGTCGCAACAGTCAAGCAATTTTCATGAAATCAGGCCGTTCACCAGAAATTAATCACAAAAAAACATTCAATACATCACCCAGCCCTGAAGCATGGTTACTAAATGAGACCTGGTGAATATCTTCCTCTCACACTCTATTTCTTGGAAGAGTCAGGTGTAAGGATGTCTGCTGCAATGCTTGTTCTACTGTATAATCACTCCGTCCCTCCCTAACTGTCTCTCTATCTCTTTGGGCTGAGTGGGCATGGCCAAGGCTCCTTCCTGCTTTGAAATCCTCTAGTCAAGCATGCTGGCTCTTGCCACCATAATGGGTTTAAGAGGCTCTCCTGAGTCGCCGTAACTTCCAGCAGAAACGGCTCCTTCCGCTGGCTTGATTCTTGTCGGGGAATGTGGCAGGTGGTTGGGCTGTGCCTGCTCCTTTGTCTTCTCTCTTTTGCCTCCCCTTCACCCCTCCTTTTCTTCTCTGTCCTTTTCCCTTGAGCAAGAATGAATGGGGCATTTAACCCCTTCAGCCTTGTCTGCATTGTTGCCACTTCCTGCTGACTTTGTGCCTTTTGTGTGGAACGGCTTTACATGTGCAGTGTGCCATGCCGGAGTTGATTCTGTAAACAGAATGATGGCAGAATAGTCATGATTAACTGTCTGAGGTGGATTTTGACAGCAGCGCTAGAGAAAATAAGGTCTTTTCAAGAAATTTGTTGAGTGCTGAGGAGAACCGCAAAGGCATTCACACCAAACAAAGAGCAGTAATCTTGCTTTAGATGACGGTAACCTACACACCACTAAAGCTGGGGTCATTTTTTGTGTTGCCGTTTTCAAAACACCTTTTTGAGCATGTTGGAAGTTGCTCGTGCAGTGGCTCTTGTTTCTTTCTGAGCAGTGCTGTAACAGAAAGACCAGCAGATTTCCTCTAATCTACTGCACATTCCCAATTTCCCACACTGATCTGACACCCTTCCACTGGGCTCAGCTGTGTTTCTAGCGGGATCCAGTGAACACTGCTTTTTTTACAGAAATGAAAGAAATGGTATTTATATGCAGTCAATAAACATAACTTTACAGAAGAGAAAGAAAATATAGTTTATTATAACAGAACAATCAAATGTAGACTAGGGCTAGTTGTCTGAGTTTTAACTCCAGGAAAAATTTCACACAGCAGGTTTATTTTTTGAGTCAATTTCTATATAGACACATACCTTAAAGCCTTAGCTACAAAAAAAGGCAAAAACATTTCCACCATTATTGACCAAGAGAAGAGATACTGAGTGTGAGCAAATGTCACGTTAATGTGTGTTTTGTTCATGTTTTCATTTCTCTTTTTTGAAGTTCATTTTTTATTTCCTGTTCCTTTTTCATTGTCATGTGTCATGTCATGTGATCTCCTGTTCCCTCATGTTTCAAGAGATGTGTTCAACTTGAACTGCATCTCGATTTACCGATCGGCGAGGTTTGCTGGTTGCAGTCGGGGGAGGAGTTGAAAAGAGAGCCGTCAAGCCGGACACTTTGCGCTTCCCATTGCGTGCAGAACCTACACAAGTCACGGCAGATCATGCAGTGTTTGCTTTCTTTATTGCAGATGAAGTGGAATTCAGGTAGACAGATGCTTGAATTTTACATAAAATAACCAGAAACACTGTTCATTTGAAAAGGTTACGTGCTGTTTAATACAGTGCCTGCTGGTATACAAGGAGAAAGTCCAATAAAGCCTTTATTATTTTAATACTAATAAAGCAGTCAGTATTTTTAATCATTTTGAATGTTATGACAAACATAATATAAAATGATATAAACATGATGTACTGTTATAAAAACACAGATTTGTTAGAGTTTTCGCCAAACTGGAGGTGTCAGAATAAACAACTTGGTAATGGCATATTACCATACTACTCTTATTTCTTCCATAGACTGACATAGCAGAACTAGTAAGAGTAGTAGGTGAAGTGTGCAATTTCAAACGCAGCCCATGAAACACGTGTAACTGTTGTCACATTGTGAGTCTGGCCAATCATTGTCTTTGTATTTAAGCCCTCATTTTTGCCATTGTCATTTGTCAGGTATTGTGTGTGTAATGTTGGAGTTATTTCTTGTTCATAGTTTTGTTAATAGTTGAGTAGTCAAGTAAAGTCCAGTTTAGTTCTTGTCATAGTTTTTGTTTGATTCATATTTTTTGGATTGCACATCATGTAAATAAACTGCACTTGGGTTCGTCACATCATCGTCTTCGTCGTCTTCGTCTACTCCTGTAAGCAAATGATCATGGAACTATCCCTTTAAGAATCTATTTCTTCCTGTTCTGACCCTCAAAATGTACTTTCATTGGTGTAACCAGATGTAGTGAGGTTTGCTCAGTAATATTAAATAATGTTTTACGCTTGAATAAAGCAAGTTAATTTAGATGTTAGAACATAAAATACATCTTAAACATATACAGTGCGGTCAGCTCAATGAGATACGATTGGCATGCTCCGTTTTACTTCACACTATCCTGAAATGCATCTCCACAATCTTCAAAATCTGTGCACTTGCTCTCCAAAGGTAAACAGGTCTTTGAAAAGTCCCAGTGGAAGCACCACTCGTATTTATGAGGGCTGTGGGACACAAAAGCCTCCTCTCCTGTATATGGACTCTGAAGGCAGCCACGTTGTTGTTTTGAACTCTGTCTTCACGCCTTGACTGTCACACTTCACTGGGAATAGATAGGATGAAGAGAAGGGGAGAACCATACTGATGGAGGTGCTGGTGGCACTGAGGAAGAAATCCTGCCTTCTCCCCACTTTACCTTGAGGAGATCCCAGCAAAATGTCAATGCAACTAATTTAGCAGCTGTTTGAAAGTAACCTAACTAGCTGAAAATATTAATCTGTGGTCTTAACGTTTCACCCATATTTGACTAATCAGCTTTTTTGCAGCATGTTATGCTGCTTTTAAATCATGAATCAAGTTTGACCCAAAAATATGTTTGAAGCTTTAGCCCCTCATGCATACTGTTCTCTATGATAGGGCACAATCACTCACCCTGCCCACTACCTTTTTGAACTGTTGCCTTCTGGCCAACGCTTCAGAGCATTGAGCAGCAGAACCGTCAGTCACAGGAACAGTTTTTTCCCTCAGGCTATCCATCTCATGAACAGTTAAATTGCCCCACTGAGCAATAACTATGTGCAATACACAGTTTAGTCTTTCTTATATTTATCCAACACATCCATTTCATTCCTCTGGGAAAAAACAAAAACAAAAAAAACATTTGCACTGTACATAACAGATAACAGATTTGTATTAGATTGCACTACGTATGTGTATGTGTGTATGTATGTATATGTGTGTGTGTGTCTATATGTGTATGTACGTATGTGTATAACTATTTTTTATTATTATCTATGTCTTGCTGCTGTTTTTGTATTGTTTTTGTATTGTTGTACACTGGAAGCTCCTGTCACCAAGACAAATTCCTTGTATGTGTAAGCATACTTGGCAATAAAGCTGATTCTGATTCTGATTCTGATTCTGATAGGGTCCCTGGGGTAAAAGTCAGATGTTGATTATCACTGAAAATATTTTCCACTTGTCCCTCGCTTATTAAAAAAAGAAGAAAAAAAAAGATAAAGTGTCAGTTATAGTGAGGCACTTCCAATCCATAAACATTAAAATACTCACTGTTACAAAAATATAGTCACTAGGCATAAACATTACCAGTGTTAACATGATTTTAGTGTGATAAAATCACTTATTAATCTGTGTACAATTAAGTATTAATCTGTGTATAATTATAATGCCGGTAAACCCTGTAAGCTATTTTATCACACTTAAATCATGTTAATACGTATAATGTTTACATCTTGTGGCTATACTTTTAAAATAGTCTGTATTTTAATGTTTATGGACTGGCCCCATTCTCTTCCATTGTAAGTGACAGGAAAAAAGTTGAAATATCGGATATAACTTTACACAGATAAGGTTTTTAAGCAATAGTATCAAACTTAAATCATGTTAACACGTATAATCAGGGTTTGAAATTAACACCTGCCAACCCACCAAGTGCAGGTAAAAATCGGCAGTTGCGGGTAACTTCGTCACTTTTACTAGCCACTAGTGACGTTTTCAGGGTTTTTTCCTGCATTGAAATTTCTATGAAATTCGGACGACTTGGAGCCACGCTGCCGAAGCAAATGTAATGGTATTCATTCATCTCATAACTTACGCATCTGTGTGGGGCGAATGAAGCGAGCTTTCACATGAACTGCCGCAGCGCACATCAGCCTGTGCTCCAGAGATAAGATCGACAGAGCTCTAGGACAGCACAGAGTGAAACTTGAGTGATTCATTCGGGCTTCACTCGATATTGCGGCGGATGACGGAGACCAAAAAATGTATGTGACCCAGAGTATAAATGTCTATATGGAGAAAGTCAAACCTCTCAGACAGATAGGCAGCCCCTACATTATCAACAGCACTGATGAGGTAAAGAGGAGACAAGTACACAGCATCTGTTTTTAAAATACACATCATCATTCTTTCTAAAAAGAAAATTTGACTGCAGTAATACTAACTGGTAACTTGTACAGATTAATATTAAATCTATTAGGGTGAAACTATTAGACTTTATTTTTATTACATCTGTAAAAGTTCTAGTTAAATGTTTTTAAATGTGTTTAGGCTATTATTGTTTTTCATAACAAATACTATAGTTTATTTTATAGAAAGACTATCAACATTAAAGCCTGTTAACACCAAGTCTGTATTTTTGGTGCGATTGTTCGTTCCAAACGAGCTTTTGTATGGTAATAATGCATTCCTATGGCACCATGCACATCAGGTCCGACAAATCGTCTGACGACAATCCGAAAGTTTTTATTTTCAGAGAGTGTTGTTAACCTAACCACAGTATTGTGGAGCCATCCATGGTCTTACTTGTTGTAATAGCCTTATCATTACAAAAACAATACAGAACAATGGTAAATTTAAAGCTGCACTATGTAACTTTGTGCTCTTTAACGACATCTGTGGTTGAAATGTAAAACTGCAAGTAATTTGCGAAAGAACACTTTACACCCGTTGTGTTTCGACACTGCTCTTCTGGCGGATGAATCTCATGATTTGAGTTTATCACCTGTTTGTGATCATGACTGGAAGATATTCAATGACGGAGTCATACATGGATATTATGTTATATGATTAAACATTTAAAAATGAAACAACATTGATAAACGACACTCTAATTTACATATTTTGAATGAATACATTTTATACGTATAGTGCTTTTCTGACAATACACTCAAAGTGCTTTTACATAGAGAACAGGGGACTCTCCTTAGCCACCACCAGTTACCAGTATATTTTTATATGATTATTCAAGATTTTTATCTACTATTAATGTTTGTATTGTAGCCCATACACTTATCAATTTAAGAGGTGAAACTCGAGAAATGGCTGATACGAGTTCAATGTATTTTGATTATTTTTACATTATGTACAACCAAGTGTAAATCTCGCCAACGAAATCACTGACAAAAACATTCATTGACAAACGTTTTTTTTTATTTAGTCATTGAAAACGAGATGAAAAAGGCGCATCATGATGATAATTAAATGATTTTATTAAAGCATACTGCTGACGAAAATATGATGATAAAATATTGCAAGATATTAACAGTGCAAAAGATATAAACAGAAGAAGAAACATCTTGAATGACAAGAAGTCAATTTCAGAAGTCATGCATATTAGTAAGCATGCACAGTAACTTCCCCAGACAATGTAGATACATACGAGATACATCACGATCGGTATACACACGAGTAATGTTCAATTCATAAAAGCATGACAACCCTACAAGACAACATACTGTATCCAAGCATTATAGCAGGTAAACAACTTGGTCAAACGGATAACAGATTCCTTCCAGACTGCAGCGATGCTGTCCTGAACTGTGTGATTGTGACTGACTGAACTGAACAACATCCTTAGCCGGAACATGTGACAGCCAGCACTTCTTTCCAGTGTTTATGGACATGATGTAATGATGCAAGGAGGAATGACATAAGCTAGTGATTTCGTGCCAAATCCGAGCCGACAGCTCAAAATACAAATAATTTTTATAGGCTTTCTGAAGTGAATCGGGGTAAGGTAAGCACATTTGTTAATTTGTAACCAAAAAAATCTTACATAGTGCAGCTTTAATGAAGGGGTTAAAACTTCCATGAATTATGGACAAATTATTATGTTCAATCCTACTCCTGTTCTAACTGGCCATGTTTGCCTTCAGATATCCTAAAGGTGACTTAAATCATTAGGCCTGTGTCCTGCTAAACTAATATCGTTCTCCTTCAAATAATGTCCAAACAAATGCATGCAGTTACAGTCTCCAGTTAACTTCACTTTTTGTGGTGTGGGGGATTTTGGCTAGTGAAAATGTTGAGTGGCTAGTGACCTTGGAAACTACTAGCCATAGTGGCCGGTGAGCCAAAAAGTTCATTTCAAACACTGCGTATAATATTTACGTTTTGTGGCTATACTTTTAAACAGTCTGTATTTTTATGTTTATGGACTGGAACCATTCACATCCATTGTAAATAATGTCATTGAATATTGCCTATAATTTTAAAGGTTAGTAAGTGATTGTATCTCTCTAATATTATGGTAACATATATATTGTTTACATCTTGTGGCTATACTTTTGAAATGGTGAGTATTTTAACATTTATGAACTGGACCCATTTGCTTCCATTCTTCCATTGCCTTACTGTAACCACAATTTATTTGATCTTTTAAATAAACAAAGGACGAGTTTGTGGTAATCAAATATTACTTTTCTGAGTTTGTGGCAATCAACAATATGCCACAAATGGTGTCGATTAAGCTTAGCTTGTATTGAACCCAGAATATTCCTTTAAGTGTGGTATTTAGACTTGTCATACCCTACTCAGAGAATTCATGAAACCGTTTTCAATGTGGGTCAAATTTGATCCAAGGATCACAATTTCTTAGGACAATATGAGAGTTAAAGGGATATTTCACCCTTAGACTGAACATTTTGCCTAACATCTCCTTTATGTGTCCCATGCAAGTAAGAAAATCTTATAGGTTTGTAACAACATAAGCAGTAAATGACAACAGATTTTTCATTTTTAGGTGAACAATACCCTATAAATCGAAAATTATTATTATTCTTTTTTAATGTGGCCACTATCTGGGACAGTCCATATCTCCTGCTCTTGTTTCAGTCCTCTCACCCATGGCCTAGAGCTCCACATCCGGTTGCTGTCGTATTTATTGCTGCTTGTTCAGGTGGAGTGTCAGGACTGTAGTGCACAGTTTAACCTGAGGCACATAATTAGAGTTTGTGATGGTGAAAAATCAGATCTGAGAACAGTTTGCAGTGTGCTGCTCTCAGTTTGATTGATGACCCAGCTGGATGTGGAAACATCGCTGTCCACAACACACGTTTTGGAGGAAAGGAAACAGCCCAATTCTACTCCTGTTGCAGTCTTTGGTGTGTGTAGGGGAGAGTGGGGTAAGATGTGACACCCTGTTAATCTAGCAAACTGTGCATGATGTTTATCACCTGACTATATAGAAAGGGCCCACCATATAAAGCTGTCTGTTATTGAGAGATGTATGTGAAAAAAGTACCCCATCTGCCACCCCAGAATAAGTATACAAATGTATAAAATATAAATGTAAGATGTTGACATTGTGTAGAGGTTTATTAATGTCGAAATGCCTCAACTCTCACTGGATGCAAAAATAACTACACAGACTGATCGTGTGATTGATTAAGTGGCAGCCAATCACGTGAAAGTATATCAGTGGTCAATTGCATGTTAGGTTAAAGAAGCAGCCAATGACGTGATGGGTTACAGCAGTAGCCAATCGCGTACTTGCTGCTACAGCGCATGTGCAATATTTGGGTACTCGCGGGCTTATGTTTTTTGAGCTTATTTCCTCAACCTTCTTCTCCCTAGAGTTTTTCCCGCACAAGTGCAGGGTCCGCTTTCTGGCAAGCCGTTCTCCACTTTCTCTGATCCAGGGCATCCCTGGGGGCGACATTGACATGCTTCATATCCTCCTTGATTCAATCCATCCACCTCTTCTTTGGTCGCCCGCGCGGCCGTTTTCCATCGGGCTGAGCCATAATGCTCTCCTTGCCACTGACTCCTCCTCGCTTCGGGTCACATGGCCATACCATCGGAAGCGAGCTTCTCTCATCTTCTCCGTGATCGGTGCCACTCCCATGATCTTCCTGACATCCTCGTTCATAACGTGGTCCAGTCGGGTCAGTCCCAGTGTCCACCTGAGCATGTGCATTTCCATCATGTGGAGGGCCTGTTCATGCTTGGTGGTCGCAGGCCAGCATTCTGCTCTATAGAGGGCGACTGGGCGGATTACCGTCTTGTAGACCTTTGCCTTGAGGTGCGTGGGCATGCGTCGGTCGCATAGGATGCCAGTGACCTGGCACCACTTCATCCAGGCAGCGTTAATTCTTGCTCTTGCGTCCGGGAGGCTGTCGCCATCGGCCGAGAGGGTGGAGCCAAGGTACTTGAACTGTTCTGCTTTCTTCAGGTCTTTCCCGTTGATGGTGACTGTGCCAGCGGTTTGGGGGCCCCCTTCCATGTACTCCATCTTGTCGAGGTTGAGTTTCAGCCCACTTTCGCCGAGGTGGTCATTCCACTGTTGCACTTAGGCGTTGAGTTCCTGGCGGGTCTCTTTGGCGAGGAAGACATCCTCAGCATACAGCATTGTCCATGGGTGGTTCGTTTGGATGTCGGCCATTGCTGTGTCCATGCAGAGGATGAAGAGCAGGGGTGATAGGGCTGACCCCTGGTGTACACCAACCTGGATGTCAAACGGCGGCAAAGTTCTCACAGGGCACTGGATGCTGCTTGTGGTGTCTTGGTAAAGGAGTTGGGTCCAATGCACGTATTCCTCTGGGACTTGGTTCGATCGAAGCACTCGCCATATGAGGCCGTGAGGGGCTCTGTCAAAGGCTTTCTCCAGGTCAAGGAAGGCCATATGTTCTTCTCCCTGTACCTCTCCATGAGCAGCCGGGTGGCGTGGATGGCATCTGTAGTTCCAGATCCCTTGACAAAACCGCATTGGTTTGGCGTGATGCTGGTGATGTTGCGTATTCAGCAGTCCAGAACGCGCTTGAATATCTTCATCGTGTGACATAGAAGTCAGATTGGCCGGTAATTGGTGCACTCGCTGACATCCCCCTAGCTGGGTATCGGAGGGTGTTGGAACTCTTCGTTGGAGATCCCTGAGAAGTAGTTGAGCCATCGCTGAAGAATGGCTGGCAGGTCCTGTAGTAAGTGGTGTTTAGTGTCCTTGATGGTGGCTACCTGGGCAATGGCTTGTGTGGACTGGTGACGAGAGCTGGATAGGCAGTAGATCTTGTTTGCCCCCTCTGGTGTGTCCAGCTGGTCGTACAGCTCGTTGAGGTGTTTTGCCTTGGCGGTGGCCACTGCCCGTTTTGCCATTGACTTGAGGGTCTTGTATCGGTCGAGGTCAGCATGCAGACGCATTTGGAATCAGGTCTTGTAAGCCCTCTTCTTTGCTTTGATCACCACTTGCACTTCTTCAGTCCACCACCAGACTGCTTTGTCGATTAATCTTCTTCCCGGCTTCTTCCTTCCAAGGATCTCAGTGGCAGTGGTATGGATTTGGGTGGTGATCTCACCCCAGATGGCTTCTGCTGGTTGGTAAGGATTGATGTTGAGGCCACCGAGGCTGCTGCCAGCTGGTTCTTGTGGTCAGCCCACTTCCACCACTTGATTCGCTCAGGCCCCGTCTTGCGCACATGAGATCGCCGTTGTAGGTTGAGGCGTATGTCGAGGATGAGTGGCCGGTGTTGAGGGCCAATGTTGTCAGATGAGATCACCTTGGCGTCAAGGGCGAGCTTCAAGTCGCGACGTCGGAGCATCCAGTAATCGATCTGTGTCGCGATTCTGCCGCTGTTGTAGGTGGCCAAGTGGGTGGGCCTCTTCTTGAAAAATGTATTGGCGATGGCGAGATCATGAGTTTCGGCCCAATCCAGGATGTGGCAGCCATCGTCGTTGTGGGTACCATGTCCCCGCCCACCGTGTACTTGCTCGTAGCCATGCCTGCCCAAGCCTACGTGCCCATTTAGGTCTCCACCGATGAACAAGTGCTCGTCTGGTTTTACAGTGTGCAGGTGTGCATCCAGGCTTCCCCAGAATTTATCCTTGTCCTCGTCGGTGCAACCAGTTTGGGGGGCATAGCAGCAGACGACGTGAAGGGTGATAGATTGCCAGATTTATGTCAAGATAAGGAACATTTAGAATTTGTTGACGTGTTTAATAGACAATGTTTTGGTACTCTGGAGATTTTTTTTTTTTATGTTGGCAAATCAGTAGCAAAATGGTTACTATGTGTGGTTCCTGTGGAAATGCAGATGTATTGCAAATTCATGGATATTTATAATTTGATAGTGACTCCAATTAATGAACTAGTACTAGTTGCAATGAAGCTTGGTACCTTGATCCATAAGAACTACGAATAGGCGCTTGCTTTGGTGTTGCCACCCCTCATAGTCCCTTGCCACCCCATGAAATAATTTCTAGATCTGTCCCTGGCTTGTAGCCTCACAAGCTTCAGTTTTAAAGTAGCTTCTCCAACACAATGTGCTGCATGGTTTATCAGGTGAATAGCCTTGCGCTGACAGACACAAGCATGCAAGTCTTCCACACACACACACACACACACACACACACACACACACACACACACACAAACACACTCATACAACTCATTACCCACTTGATCAGGTGGCAAATATGCAGTATGTTATCAGCGAGCTATCTTACCTCCTGTTTACCCTGCCTGCCCTTATCTGTCACATGAGGGCAGTTCACTCACATAAACATGCTCCTGGAGTGCTGGATCATGAGATAGCAGTGAGCAACACATTAAGGCCTGGAGCCAATGTTCCACTACAGAGAGTGGGCTTACATCATGCTTATAATGTTAATGCATGCTACTAAACATTTCAAATATATAGGGGGAGACTGGGGTTAGTTGTCACAACAGCAATGTATCTCAAAAACTATAAGGTTTTGAGTCAAAAGTCCATTTAATTTTGGTATTATCTAGCAGTAGGTTTGTACGTTGGTTTCAAACACTTAGTTCAGAACTATCTTACATTAAAAATTATATCCTTCAAACTGAAATTTCAACATAATCATATTTTGTAATAGTTGCCGGGCAAGGAATCACAAAAAAGAAAGAACGCACTGACATAACATTCAGGCAAGGGTTAACTCTATGTGACCTGCTCCATCATTTTGAGTCACTCTGACCCAGACAGAGTTTTTTTTGGTATTAAGGTTAAAGGGACAGTTTATGCTTTCTAACTATGTCATTATTATGTTTCTACTCCAAATCATTGTCAAGATATTAGTATTTAAATGCTTTCATTTTTATAATGAAGGTAGATTAGATTTTGACTGAAAGGTTGAACTGTGTTCTCAGGACATAAGTATTATTAATATTTTTTCATCTTTTAAATGTTGTAATTTTAAACAATGCACTAATCACAGTTTATAACAGCCTAAACAATTGTTAACAAAAGTTACCTTTTACATTTCTGTTGTTTTTTTAATAATTTTTTGAATAATTACATGCATCATATTGTTCGTATTTTGTAGTACGTTTTATGTAAAGCACTTTTAAGTTTCCTGTTTGCTGTTGCTCCTTTGAAACAAAACAAAAGTGGTAAAATGTTACATTAATGTTCCCTTTGTTTGGGGTTAATAAAGGGGTTCATTAATCACTAATAAGCTATTTAAAAATGCATTATAAATCATGGATATGTTGTTATAACAGCGTGCATAAAAAGGCTGACTATCATGCAGTACCTGTCAAAGAGTGAGCCATGTTACCTCAAATGTTATAAATGCTTAATAACACTTATTCAACATTAATAACCCATGGAAATTTACATTAACGTAAAATGGACATATATGAAGAATTTATTAAGGAGTTACCAAAAAGTTCAGTGTGGTTTAATGGCCATCAGGCTTTATTATACTGTAAAATCAGCAATTTATGAATAAATATAAACACAAATTAGACTGTAGAAAATTAACATAATCCCTCCTTTTAATCTCACTTTAATAGTCTATTTTTGCTGCATTGTGACATAAATCATGAATAAGGGTATTTTTGTTTTTGCTTAATGAATGTATAATTGTATTTATTAAGCATTTACAACATGTAAGTTAAAATACTATTTGGCAAGTATTGCATGAAAGACCCCTTTTTATTAATTATTATTGAGCCCCTTTATAAACTCTTATCAATGGGAACATTACTGTAAAGTTCATGAAAAAGTCAATGTATTATGTTTCTAATATTTTTATGATCTGTCCAGCATAAGTTACGAAAAATCTTTACATTCATATTTTGCCATTAAAAGAGTGTATTACACCACTCAATTATCGGAATATTCGTTAAAAACTCAGGACACGCAACATCTGGAGTTGAATCTTCATTGTGACTTTCAGCAGCAGTTAATTAGGACACTGTTCAGTCTCTCTTCAGCTCCAGAGTTGGTCCCTCCCATCTTCAGGATGATGGGGCTCTGGTCAGCTCCTCTGCAATGAAAAACAGACCTAGTGGCAAATCAAAACATCCTCCAAAGAATTAAACATATTACGACAGGAATAAACAATCTGCTCTGATGACCAGGGATAACTGTCGGGTCCCGACATGCTGATTGCAAGCAATGGTACTGCCACACTGGTATTGCGAGTCCTTCTTTTTTTCAGAGCAAGAGGATCTGAAGGAGAGCAGGAGGGACAGGGGAACAGGGTGGTTGGGGGTGTCTGCCGTTAGTTCAGACTTTGCTTGTTTCCTTATGAATGACAAGGGCTGAAGCGTAACTATCAGTAAATAAAAAGTGGCTGTAAAATTAACTACAAGACAGGTCCAACAGGAATCCCTGGCGGCACTTCCTGCCTCTCAGAGGCCATAAACAAGCTTTAAACAAGCCAAGCTGGCTCCAACTAATATCCCGCGGCAACAGGCTGGGGTCATGGTGGCCCCTGCAGCCCGCCTTCTCTGTTTGGGGCCGGTACACTGTGACAACATGGGCGAGACCACCGGAACCAAAGGAATCTGTTTATGTTTGAATGTTAATGTTGACTCTTAGTGAATAGCACAGTGGTGGTTGGTATTACAGGGAAGTTTGGTTTTGCTTTAAAGCTGAAGTGTGTCATTGTGAAATTTCAAAACATTACAACTCACCTTCACTAAACATGAAAATGGTGCTAAGTAGCAATGACACTAGACAACTAGACAAATTAGCGGCATTAAACATATTTTTAAAATGATATCAGTTAACGCATTAACTCTGGCAGCCCTGAAATACTAAAAGTAAAATAAATACTAACTAAAGAAATAACTGAAAAACTATGCTAAAGCTAACAACCATAGAGTGAAAATTAACGAAACTAAATCGAAATGGACAAATGAAAATTTTTTGGAAAAATTGAAACTAAATAAATAACATTTTCAGGACTGTGACACTAAGTAAAATAAAGCAAAAGACCAAAAATTATTTTTAGACTTAGTTTTTAATATACATTTTATTGTAAAATTTGAAACGTTTACAAGTCGGCTTTATCAAATATGAAAATACCGCTAAATAGCAATAACATATGACGAATATGATTTTGCGGCATTAACATATTTAAATGATATCAGTTAACATATTGAAATACTTGAACTAAAATAAAAACTGAATTAAACTAAAGAAAACACTGAAAAAGTACACTAAAACAAACAACCATATGGAGCGAAAACTAATGAAAATAAAACAAAATTCAAATGCACAAATGAAAACCTTTACCTTAACTGAAATGAAAATAATAATATAATAATAATTATAATTATTAGAAAATTTTAACTAAACAAAATACAATTTCAAGACTGCAAAATGAACTAAAATAAAATAAAAATGACCAATTAGTTTTGTTTGTAATACACTGTTTATTGTAAAATTTGAAATGTTTACAACCTGCCTTTATGAAACATGAAACATGAACATGCCTTTAAATAGCAATAACACCACGGCCCTGAGAAAGTTAGCAGCATTCATCATTTAAATGATATCTGTTAATGCATTAAGCCCCGAATTATTCAAACTAAAATAAAAATTGAACTTAACTGAAACTAGAAAACATTAAAAAAAAAAACTAAACTAAACTAAACTAACAACCATAGAGTGAAAACTCATGAAAATGAAATTAAAGTGAAATGGACAAATTGAAAACAGAAATAAAATAAAAAATAGAATTAAAAAATTTAAAAATTCAGTCTCTGAAGCTGAGACTGCAGTCATTTATGGTGCTGAGTGTTTTGGTGGAGGTTATAATAAAACAATATCTGTTAAGCCATAAAAGCCATTTTGTGTTTCCTAAAGCTGGGTTAAGTTTTATGGCACTGGCGTCAGTAGAAAATGCCACTGGACAGACCAGTGGGGGGTTGGTGTTGATTGGGGCTTGACCCCAAGTTTCTCCCAACTATCCGACACTAACTACCCTGTCTGCTGCCTCTACATAACTGACTGGAGTGCCCCAGCAACGTTCACTTGAGTTATGGTCAACTGACAAGACTGTAGACTGAGCTACATCCAATAACAAACAAACCCACTGAAAAAAAGGGCTGCTTTCAACAGCCACTCCTGCTGTCAGAAATAAACGCGTCTAAATGACCAACATGGCAGCATTGTTGCTTTGCACACCCTCCAAAAGAAAATTCCCAAAGTAAGTTGTGTATGGGTGGTTCTTCAATTAGGTGAACTTTTAACTACTTAAAATCTTGAAAAATTGAAAATCTTCAAAGTAGTTTTCAGCAGTGTTAAAACTTTTAGTACATCATCAACATTCAAGTGGATTTTGATATAGTAATGACGTGGTAGTAATAACATTTCTCCGTTTTTGGAGAAAAAGTTGGATAAAGTCTTGGATTTCTGAACACAACTTAGCTTGCAGTCAGCTAATGCCTCCTACACACTACAAGACTTTCAACGATGTCAGATTGTGGTACCATTCATATTACACTGCATGATCATATGTTATGCATTTCAGAATATGATGTGTATGTTTTTAATCGCCTTTACATAATGTGTAAAGGTATCATAGATTTTATTGGTTACAATATGAAAAAGTACCTCCTGCTGAAAAATCTACCTATTTGCTTACCTGACTGTCCAAGAGAATTGGCAATTTCTCTCCAACACTTCTCTTTCTCCACCCGGTTGTGGTACAGTTCAGAGGAAACATCAAATTAATGATACCACAAATTTTTCCTCCATTTCTTCGGTCCAGTGAGACTTTCTTGATACCGCAGCCATGCTAGCTGATGTTCTGTTGCAGGTACATCAGGACTCCTCCCACTGAAACTTCCCGTGCCCCATTTCTTGCTCTCTCATTGGCTGTAGTTCACCGCTGCAGTTGTATTCAGTCAAAACACATTTCACATTGTGCGATTTTGAATCGCAGACAGGTCCAGATATTTAACATTCTAGATATCTCGCTGACATCGGTGACACGTCTGTGATTCTCTCAGATCGCGTCTTTGATACATTGCGTTCGTCGCTCAAGGGAGCGAGCTCTGATTTGCCTATGATTTCGGGCTTTTGTCTGCAATCTCCACAAAACTGTCGGCGAGTGAAAATCGGGCCTAAAATCGTGTAGTGTAAACTCAGCATAACTTGTAAAAACAAAAAGAAATGGGTTGTTTTTTTAATTAAAATTCTCAAATACTGACCAGTTTTAATATCACCGTTGATCACGCTTAAAATGAGGAACAATCTATTAAAGATACAGTCTGTAAGGAAAAAAAGAAACATCTTAAACCAGTCTAAGGTGACCTTACCTGGTTTTGGCCAGTCTAGCTGGTCTCTCAGCCTGGCCAAGCTGGTCTTAGCTGGTTTAAGTAGGTCTCCCAGCTAGAAAAGCTGACAAGTGCCTAAATTCCCTCTAAAATCAGCAAACAGACCAGACTTGGAGACCAGCTATGACCAGAAAACTTCGGCTGGTTTGAGATGGGGTTTTTTTTCAGCAGTAATGATCTCTCCTTCAAGATCTTCTGCATAAAAATTGTTTATCCTCCATCTTTTTTCATCCTGTTTTCCCTCTGCAGTTGTTTTCCTAAACACCGGATTTTCATTTGGACTTTGGGAGGGAGTAGTGCTGACAGTATTTATAGCCTGGTGTTCTAACCAAAATTATCAGTGTACCACAAAATAACTTCCTCAGTCCTGGCCACAAAATAACAGGATGCCTCCAATTGTGTGTATTTATTAATTTTAGCAAAGGATTGCTAGTTTTATAAATAGCTATGCTCCTGCGGCCCTCCAAAGTCGGCTGTATAAACTTCCTCTCCATTCCTCCTCCTCTTCATTTGGGCTGTCACAGCTGGAAAAGGAGTGGGAGCTTGAACTCTGAAGACACTCGTCCTTCCCTTGGCCGCAACGCCGCCCTGCGCTGGCGTCTGGCCTCTATTAAGGCTCCATTCCATCATGTCGGAGGTGGGAGGTCAGAAGTCACAGTATGTTAATGGATTAACTGGGGGGTCTTCTCTGCTTGATTGGGTATCACCACCTTGTACAGGCAACCCTAGTGACCTAAACCTCAGCTTTCTCCAAATGTGTTACATCAACATGCTAAGTGAACTAAACTTGCCAGTTTTGGGGACTTCGTCACTGCTGTTTTTTTTTCTCATAATGATGTATTGATGATCAATTGGAATTAATCTCATCGCAACCAGACTGACAATAGCCGTGAAGTTACATTTTACTCTGGGACATAGTAGCTATTATAACCCCCATTAGAAATGTCAAAGTTTTAGGACTTTGAAAATAACAACCAAGAAAACGCACACCTTAGATTCAGAGGTGCAGGTTATGGAAAAAAGTATTTTGAAAACAGAAAGTATAACTGCACAACTCAAAATAAAGGCTCTTTTATTTTTCTTATCTTTGTCTTCCGAAGTGGTACTTTTTCTTCATATTCTTTCTCCATGTCCTTCAGATCTTTCTTTAACTTTCTTGAACTTGAACTTTCTTTGGTAAGAAAAATAAAAGAGCCTTTGTTTTGAGTTGTGCAGTTTTACTTTCTTTTTTCAGAAGTTTTAGGAATGTCAGTTTAACACAATAAATTATTTGAAAAGTAAAGCGTCAAAAAAGGAACGCAATTAATCATGCCCCCGCCCCATATGTAAATTTTGAAATAGGGAATTTTCCTAGCATCTGAGCAAGCTTGATGCCTTGATGTTTTTGCGAATCTGTGGCAGTAGGGGGCAGTCAGCATAACTCGAGCTGTATAGACAACACACCTGAGGGGAATCAGTTCACGTAGCCTCTCACGTGACGTAAGCGTGTTTGCATGTTCACACGAGAACTGACGCAATACAACCGGAACTGCAGCTGGATTTGTTTACAAGAGAATGCTGTTCACAAGCTTCACAGCTTTTGCTCACATTTGAACTTGCCAACGCGCATATGTCACGCGAGAGGCAGCGTGAACTGATTCCCCTCATGGACGAGCATTGGTGAGCAACCGGAAGTAAACAATTAAATATTGATCTGTTTCTCACACAAATTGACGTATCGCTTTAGAAGACATTAATTTAACCCCTATTTTGTATGTTGTATGGATTAATCACTATTTTGAGTTGTATGGATTACTTTTACTACGATTGTCTGTGCTTTTTGGAGCTTTAAAGTGCTGATCACCATCCACTTGCATTGTATGGACCTACTGAGCTGAAATATTCTTCTAAAAATCTTCATTTGTGTTCAGCAGAAAAAAAAAAAAGAAAGTCATACACGTCTGGGATGGCATATAGTGAGTAAATGATTGAGTGAATGAATTTCCATTTTTGGGTGAACTAACCCTTTAATTGGCAAAACCGATATATCGATCAACCTCTACTTACTAGACAAACACTGTTAGTCTCGCAAGCCAAAGTTTTGACTGTTTGGTGTATTGCATTGTAGTGTACTGTAGACACCAATCACACTTTGCTTGATTTTATGTAATAAAATTCTTCCTAATTTTTAAAAGTTTCAATGTCATGAACAGACCATTGTCCACTCTCTCAGAAAGCAAATGGGGGGATGCATGCATATTTATTAAAGGTGTCAATAAATTAAACTAAAATAAATCTCATGTTCATGTGATTAATCTAAATTCTGTTTTATGTGCTGCAGGTTCCCTCTAAGTATGGCTTTTTGCGTAAAGCATTCAGTTTTAATGCATACAGTTAAAAAAAAAATTGTTTTTTACCGTGATAATTTAATTTACATACAATTAATTTGTGTATGTAAATAATTATATATCATGTATTATTAAACTAAATATACATAATAAATTGATTTATAATAAATAAACTATCCAATTTTGTCCACTTTAAGCACTACCATAAGAAGTTTCCAAACAGATCTGTGGTTTGTTTACCTCTGAACAGTGACAGCTTGTTTCCTTATTCTTCTATCTGAGCAGCTACTCATACTTTCAGCGTGAAGTGATGCATGGCAATATTTTTTCTTAATGGATGAGCTTACTTGATAAAAATTAGACATATTAGGAAATTCTTCGGTCATGAGCGGCACCAGCTGTGTTCCTTGCGCCCCTAATCGCTCTGTGAGTGTCCTCCTCCTCTAGCTTGCCTACTCAGTTCCTGTAGCTCTAAACAGGGCCTTTGGGTCAATAAATCTCTGAGAGGACATTTCAGCACAGGGCTGAGAGCGTCCACACAGTGCAAATATAATAGCAGACCTTCCACCTGGTGAAGATGTTAGCATGCGTGCTGCAGGCTATAAGCTATTGCAACATTTCAGCACATGTTCCAGTGCTGTCAGATACAAAAACACTCATGATATTTTGGACTCTGTGAATTATTTCAGGGTTCCTCCAAACCGTTCTCTATAATGCTACAACATGACAAAATCATACTAAATTGTGCGAGTTGGCTTGTACAAAAAGTAAACGACTTTGAATCCCATAGTGAAAAATAAAATAATCAACTAAGTGTTATTATGATTTTTCCTAAGTTAACCCCTTATCCAAACCCTAAACGTAATTGTAATAGGAAAATCACTGTTGCTTACCACAGAAGAAAAAAAAAAAACATTGTGGTATGGACAAGACGAGGGAAGCACATTACAGGTTATTGTCATACGTCAGTTTTTGTGTTGCTTACTACTTTATACATAAATATGGAATGAATAACCAAATTTTTAGTATTACAAAGACATTTAATTTGAAGAAAAACAAATGCATGAATTAGGAATAGGGGGTTAGGATGTCCCAGTGGGCAATGATGATTCAATTATCAGGATTTAGAAGCCACATCACACCACACAAACACTACATGAGAGGAACCACAGAGACCAACAGTCACTTTAAAAGAAATATAAAGAGTTGAGTAGAACATTACTCTATTCAACCTAACACAATAAATGCCATTACTCAACAGAACATGAAAGCATGTCTGCTGTATGCAACAAGCATAATTGTAATAGTTACCCACTCACGATGTGGGAAAATATTTTGTGGTCAGTTTGACTGACCTAGAGTTTTTCAGTCAAAATTCAAAGAGATATATGTCAAGCAGATCATTAGGAAACACTTTTTTAGAGCCAGATTTGTTGGTCATGGTGGAAATGACACCACAAGTGAGGGACAGTGGGAATTTTCTGCAAAAATGTAGGTTATAACAGAATGGCACAATCATAAAACAAAACATGGCAACAAAGAAAAAAATGAAATGACCCCTGTTCAAAAGTCTGCATACCCTTAGTTCTTAATACTGTGTATTGCCCCCTTTAGCATCAATGACAGCGTGCAGTCTTTTGAAATAGTTGTCTATGAGGCCCCAAATTCTTGCAGGTGGTATAGCCCAAAATGCCTCCAGGTCATGCAAAGTCTTTGGTCGTCTTGCATGAACCGCACGTTTGAGATCTCCCCAGAGTGGCTCGATGATATTAAGGTCAGGAGACTGTGATGGCCACTCTAGATCCTTCACCTTTTTCTGCTGTAACCACTGGAGGGTCAACTTGGCCTTGTGCTTAGGGTCATTGTCGTGCTGAAAAGTCTAAGAGCATCTCATGCGCAGCTTTCATGCAGAAGAATGCAAATTGTCTGCCAGTATTTTCTGATAACATGCTGCATTCATCTTGCCATCAATTTTCACAAGATTCCCCGTGCCTTTAGAGCTCACACACCCCCAAAACATCAGTGAGCCACCACCATGCTTCACAGTGGGGATGGTATTCTTTTCACTGTAGGCCTTGTTGACCCCTCTCCAAACATAGCGCTTATGGTTGTGACCATAAAGCTCTATTTTGGTCTTGTCACTCCAAATTACAGTGTGCCAGAATCTGTGAGGCGTGTCAAGGTGTTGTCAGGCATATTGTAACCGGGCTTTTTTGTGGCATTGGCGCAGTAAAGGCTTCTTTCTGGCAACTCGACCATGCAGCTCATTTTTGTTGAAGTATCGTCATATTGTGCTCCTTGAAACAACCACACCATCTTTTTCCAGAGCAGCCTGTATTTCTCCTGAGGTTACCTGTGGGTTTTTCTTTGCATCAAGAACAATTCTTCTGGCAGTTGTGGCTCAAATCTTTCTTGGTCTACCTGACCTTGGCTTGGTATCAAGAGATCCCCGAATTTTCCACTTTTAATAAGTGATTGAACAGTACTGACTGGCATTTTCAAGGCTTTGGATATATTTTTATATCCTTTTCCATATTTATAAAGTTCCATTACCTTGTTATGCAGGTCTTTTGACAGTTCTTTTCTGCTCCCCATGGCTCAGTATCTAGCCTGCTCAGTGCATCCACGTGAGAGCTAACAAACTCATTGACTATTTATACACAGACACTAATTGCAATTTAAAAAGCCACAGGTGTGGGAAATTAACCTTTAATTGCCATTTAAACCTGTGTGTGTCTGTAACAAGGCCAAACATTCAAGGGTATGTAAACTTTTGATCAGGGCCATTTGGGTGATTTCTGTTACCATTATGATTTAAAAAGGAGCCAAACAACTATGTGATAATAAATGGCTTTATATGATCACTATCCTTAAATAAAAGACAGTTTTTTTGCATGATCAGTCATATTTTCAAAATCAATGCCAAAATTTCACATTTTCTGCCAGGGTATGAAAACTTTTGAGCACAACTGTATATATATATATATATATATATATATATATATATATATATATATATATATATATATATACAGACAGACAGCATTTCTGCACATGCACAGCGAGGTGTGCGGGGCGTGTGCATGAGAGATGTGTGGGCGCTAGGCGATCGTATGGTGAAGAGAGTGGCTGTGTCCGAAATCGTTCATTCATTCATTCACTGTTTCCTATATAGTGAATGGCAGTTAGTGCACTATATCTCAGCAGTGAGTGAACGAAATGAGTGAGTGAATTCGGATGCTGACGTATACACCGAGTGTCGGATCTCTGGGGTTGTTGCAGAAACAACGTCACATATGTACTTTTAAAATACTTGGGCCTTACTTGTTATTCTTATTAAATAATATATTAATACAATAAATCTTCATTCTGTTTGTCATTTTTAATATATACTGTGTGTTACTATAAAGAGTAAACACATTTGATCAAATAAAGAGTAAATTTTAAAATGTATCTGTATGTTTTGTCTCTCAATATGTTATTATGTCATTTTAATCAAGTAATGGTTTGTCAAAAAGTAATTTTATATATTCAGCATGAAATAAAATATTGCAGGAGTGAAGGAAGCAGTAAACTCCCAGCTCGTAAGTTTTCCCCGTGGTGGATTGTGGGCAATTAACCATTGTCAAGTGTACATCAAATGTACACTCGAAATTAGAGTGCATTGTGGGTAAGAATGAGTGAACAAAAGTAGGGAACGAGTGGCTCACTCAGAATTCAGTCCTACACTCCTACAAAATGGTGGACACTTGAAATAGTGCACTATATAGTGGATAGAGGGCGGTTTCAGACACAGCGAGTGTTCCGTGACCAGTGTTGGTGCCCTACGCATTAGGCTGCGTACTCTGCATTTAGAAAGCGGCGGTACTGCTGTACAGAACTAATGATCTAAATTCTTTCGACACTGAAAACTGTAATTACACTGAAATAAGAATCCACACAGGATTTTAAAAGCTATGAAATAGTGAAAGTAGGCATTAATGAAGCATGATCTTGCTTTGGTTTGTATTTCAGCATTATATATAATGTCCTTGTGGGACATTTTCACGTTTTCACCGTAATAATTACTAGAAATGTTTCCAAACGTCTCTTCTTATTGACAAATTCATCCAGATCTGACAAGAGCCCTTAAAGGGATAGTTCATCCAAACATTTTAATTCTCATTATTTACTCACCCTCATGCCACCCCAGATGTGTATGACTTTCTTTAATCTGCTGAACTCAAATCAAGATTTTTAGAAGAATTTCTCTCTGTAGGTCCATACAATGCAAGTGAATGGGTGACAACATTTTAAAGCTAAATAAAATGACATAAGTCAGCATAAAAGTAATCCATAAGACTCCAGTGGTTAAATCAGTATCTTCAGAAGCAATGTGATAGGTGTAGATGAGAAACAGAGAAAGAGATCACCTTCACATTCTTCTTCTTGTGTTTTTGGTGATACACATTCTTCTCTGCATATAGCCCCCTGCTGGGCAGGGAGAAAAATATCTAGCAAAAAATGACAAATATTGATCTGTTTCTCACCCACACCTATCATATCAGAAGATATGGATTTAACTACTGGAGTCGTATGGATTACTTTTATGCTGCCTTTATGTGCTTTTTGGAGCATCAAAATTTTGGCCTACAGAGCAAAAATATTCTTCTAAAAATCTTAATTTGTGTTCTGCAGAAGAAAGGAAGTCATACATTTCTGGGATGGCATGAGGGTGAGTAATTGATGAGAGAATTTTCATTTTTGGGTCAACTACCCCTTTAAAGTGATAGCTCAGCCATAATTTAATATTCTGTCATCATTTGCCTACCCTCATGTTGTTCCAAACCCATGTGACCTTCTGTA
The DNA here is from genome assembly GCF_019703515.2 of Myxocyprinus asiaticus. Lineage (NCBI taxonomy): Eukaryota > Metazoa > Chordata > Actinopteri > Cypriniformes > Catostomidae > Myxocyprinus > Myxocyprinus asiaticus. Next base: position 8,807,358 of record NC_059383.1, read on the forward strand.
TTATGTGGAGCACAAAATATGTTAGACAGAATGTTTGGGACTGACAGTCTCAGTCATTATTCACTTTTAAAATATGGAAAAAAACACATTCACTCAAAGTAAATAGTGTCTAGTGGCAAACATTCTGTGTAATATCTCCTTATTGTGTTGCATGGAAGAAAGCAAGTCATACAGGTTTGGAACAACATGATGGTGAATGATGACAGAATTTCCATTAATAATAATAATAATAATTCTGTAATACATGTTAAATGTGTATTTTGTAATGGAATAAAGGGGAGTAAAGGTTTTTATTATGTCATTTGTGAAAGTAATGAGTTAATCACTACTTGAGGACTCTTTTAATTGGATACTTTCTTACTCTTATTCAAGTAAATATATATATATATATGTTAGTACTTTTACTTCTACTTGAGTAATTGTTTTTTTTAAAGTAATTGTACTTTTACTTGAGTACAGTTTTTGGCTACTCTACCCACCTCTGGGCTAATGATGGCTTCATTGCCATGTGCTATATTGTCTTGTCTTGGTGTTTGTTTGAGCACATGGCCAATGATGGCTTCATTGGCCATGTGCTCTTCCTGTCTGGTCTGTTGTGTTTGGTGTGAGCACATGGTTCTTGTTAAGTTGTTTGCCATGTGCTCTCCTGTCTCTCATCCTGACCCCGCCCCCTTGTTACCTCGTTATTAGTTCATTTGCTTCACATAATTTCCTTATTACTGTCCTTGTTTTCTTTTTTATTTAACCTCATTGTGTTTTTTGTCTTGTGCCAGTTCATTGTGGATGTTTTCCTGTTATAGGTGTTCTGTCTGTCTGTCTGTGCCATTGGAGATTCCTGTTTTTAGCCCGGACCTCGAGGCTCCCCTTCTCCAGCCCTGCCACCAAGTTTCTGTGTCTGTGGAATGTTGTTTTTCCCTACGGGGTGGTTTCTGTTGTGTTATTGTTTAATTTTCATATTAATAAAGCCCATCTACTCTGCTTTTGTGTCTTAGATAGATAGATAGATAGATAAAGTATAATATTTATATATGCTTTCACAAGTCACTGGACACAACATTCTGTACAAAGTCATGTTTGTTGTGAGAACATCACGCTTCGAAATTCCAAGCATGTTGTATTGTCAGTGAAAATATTCAGGTCAGGCAACTGGGCTACAGCTACATGAGCTGTTACACGAACTCCATATATCTACAGCAGTGTGTTTTCATATCTCCGTGTATCTCGTAACAGTTGCCTGGTTGCGCAACCATTTTTGAGGCCGGGTGCATTTGAGCCCTGCACTTGTTAATCCCAACTCTTTCCTCTTGTCAAGTTAACAAAAAACAAACAGATTATTTATCTATGTGGTTGAGCACTAGGAAGCGATCTCTGGGGGAGTGGTGAGCATCACGGTGACTTCATCTTCACCAAGAAGCGCTTGTGTGTCTCAGCTAACTCTTTATTTATTCTGGTGGAAGAATGTTACTCTCCAGGCTTGGCACGGTACATCAGTGAGGAATTCTGTCTACCAGTCCCTGACGTCATTTGGTCATCATATTCATTCAGAGAGTTTCCGCATAATGGAACACACTGCAAACAAACATATTTCTGTTGTGTGTTCTTTATTGTGGAAAACTTGTGTAGTAAACTATGTTAGCTGTTTGAACTCTATAAGCACAGGACGTCTAACAGTCTAACCACAAGAATGGTTGATAATGCACCCTGATGGGAATTTGATTAAGGGTGCGTACACACAAGAGAGGGCTATGATGAAGTGTTTAATGGATAAGAATGCTTCCTTTTGAGGGTATGTAAAAAAAAAAAAAAAAACCGAAATCAAGTGGGAATACAACAAATTGGATTTGAACTGGACCTAACTGTCTAAAATTTGCATTGGTCAATGGATGCCTAGGTTAACTTTTGGTGACATGATGGAAGGAAAACCCTTGCATTTTCCCTTTACTTCCTTTGAAAGCATTTCCCATTTGTCATACCTATAACAAAACATAATTCCTTGGTCATCCTGTGACTCCATCCATCCATTCTCTGGTCTGGAGCTTAGCTGTTCACTTTTGTGCAAATCAACTGAATGATTTTTGCTGCCAGCTTTGGTGTCAGAAGAAATATCACTTAAATTCAATGCAGTTCTGATGGGGCATTTGCATAGCATTATTGTGGAGCAATGTTGGGGAAGCTAATATGAAACTGAAACTTCTCAAGCTACAAGCTACTCCTAATACAGTACAAAGTAGTTAGACTACAGTAGGGCTACCCATTTGAAAATGTACTTAGCTACACTACAAGCTAGTAAAAACATTTTTTATATATTTTTTATTTAAAGATTATATAATTAATTTTTACAATCATAGAATTTATTTAGCATAAAAACAATGAGGATCTCAATTAGGCATATTTACAGCATTAAAGGGATATTTTGGGTTCAATACAAGTTAAGCTCAGTCAACAGCATTTGTGGCATAATGCTATTTATCCAAAAAAAACAAAAAAACAAATGTCCCTCCTTTTCTATAAAAAAGAGCAAAAATCTGGGTTACAGTGAGGCACTTACCATAGAAGAGAATGGGAACAATCGGTAAATGTTCAAATACAGTAGTCACTGTTTCAAAGGTATAGCTACAAGACATATGTGTGTCAACATAATTTTAGTGTGATAAAATCACTTACTAACCTTTTCTGTGTAAAGTTATATCCAATTTTACAACTCCATTGCCATGACGACAACTCTGTAAATCTCATAATCCTTGTAATTTAGTAGTCTGCCACTAAAACAACAATTTAAACAATTTTAAAGCTCAAATAACACACAGTTTGTAAGTGCTTTTACAAAATTATATGCTTCATGTTTCTGTTTTTGAATTAAATGAATCAGTGAATTCTTTTTTTAACAAACAAATGTAATACTGAAACGAATCGGACTTGTGTACTCTCTGTGTGTAAAATTTAAAATGTCTTGCTCAGTTTCTTCATGGTAAGTTGGTCTCATTGCAATGCAATGAGTGTGTTCTCACTGAAACCCTCCTCCTCCCCAGCACCACTATCTAGGTCTGTTTCAAGGGGATTGTATGTATATCTAATTGTGCAGCATGTCTTACATGCTCAATACAGCATGTCTGTTTTTTTCTTATTAGCATTAACAAGTCTTTGTACTTGCTCTATAGCAGTAGCAGCATAAGCAGATCTAGTCCACCAAGACCAAACTTTGTCATATTTTAATACTTTATAATTTCTGAGAGTTGTCATGACTGAATTGTAGTTAAGTTAGTAGCATCACTTCTTAATTAGTTAGTTACTCCCCAAAACTGTTTTGTAGTTTTTTCATTGTTTTAAGTTTTTATTAAACATTATGAGGGTCCCGGTTGAACGGTTTTCCATTTCTGTTGGCTAATTTAAACTGTAATCGTCATAACGAGCTTTTGTGGATAACCCAGCATTGGGATGAACATGCTTAAAAACAGCAAACAGATAAGCACAATATCCCCTCATACACTTTTTCCCTTTCCATAGAGCCAGACATCCTGCTGTCTTTACTGGGTGACCATAAACTCGCCTGCCTGGCCCTGGATTAGGTTAATTATTTCCCTGTGTTAATTTTACCTCCTCTCTGGCTAGGAGCAGGGGTCAGCCTTGTCTTTTTTACAATACCTCCTTGTTCTGGAGTCTGATAAAGAGGAGGGCAGCCGCCAGCGGAGACTGGCGCTCCCTGGATTCAGGCGCTGCTCAGATGAGGCCAATAAATCTGAGCATTAGTGTGAAGGAACTATGATCCATAAAGTGCTAAGTGAAGCTGTCTGCTACTCCTCCGTCGCCCATGGCCCGGCATGGAGACATTATTTTGACTGTGAATGTGAGCTGTCCCGCTGTCTGCTAAATGAACCCCCTCCAGCCCCAGTAGTGAGGCGACAGGGAAAGGCAGAGTTGTTGGGGCAGGATGAAAACAGATGCTGTAAAAGTTAATAAACTGTTGCAGGATTGGGAAGGAAATAGACATTTTAAACTTGAACCTTTGGAGGACCTATATGCATAAGGAACTACATTCCAATGATACAGGTATATATTGAAGGCAAGACAACTACTGTGAATGTTACTCCAACAGTGCTTTAATTTGTTACATTTGTAATTGTTTATCCATTGGCACCTAATGAAAAATCTATAAATGTGCCATTATAAACATGCAAAAATGTTTTCTGAAACAACAAAAAGCAGACCTCGGTTTTGTTTGGGTTTGCATCTAACATTCATCCAACCAAAAATAAGCCAAATTTTAGCCTTGAAGTAATTTAGACCAAGCAACAGTAAACCACACTTTGTACTTCATCTATTTCTGAACCTCACAGTTGAACTCCACTTCGGGATTTCTATGTTGCTGTAAGTATCTCGTTTCCAACCCCGGATCTGCGGACAACATTTTGCGGCATGTAAAGTACAGGGACAGCATTTGACCACGGAAATTATTCATTAACAAACTTGGCTTTTACAGTCAGATTTTTCTTCTATTGGCTCTTAAAGCGCAGCGATCGCCAGAGGAAAAGTTCTGGCCCTTGCTCGACTCGCACTGAAAGCATAGAGTGTCAAGAAGAATGAATGACCTGTTTGGACGGATTTCTTTACGTGTTTTTTTTTAATTTTCTTTCTTCTCCTTCAAAAATCAGAGATACCAGATTAGAATTGAAAATAAAACAAATTGCTCAATGAAAAATTTCCTCGGGCTCTTGTTTTCTGTTTATGTCCTTGTGAGAGCGGCCTTAGCTGGCCTGACCAGGTTTGCCCTGATCCTCAAGCTGTTCCAACCCCCTCTGGGATGCAAGCCATGTGCTTTGGAGGAAAACCACACAAGAGAGACCTAGCAGGGGGTAGAAGGTTCCAGAAAAAGCTGTGGCCGCTCTGAGCCAAGACACCAGCAAGAAACCCAAGTGGATGTGGTGAAAATGTCAAATTACCAAAAGGGAAATGGAGGGGAAACCTCAAGGCAAATGAGAGCAACTAGGCACATTTCTATTTTGCAACACTCTGAGCTGCATCAAGGAACAGAGGGCTATGTTACAATTGAGATGATCTTGAGATGATTTAATAGCTTTGACTTGCTTAATTTGCTGGAAATGTATTCCATGCAAAATGAATATGAACTCAAGAATATTTATGTTAAAATGCTTCCACCTATCCCAGCTTAACAAGCAGAGACAAATTAAAGTAAGTCATTTGTAGGTTGAGTTCTCTGAAAAATGTAAACCAAATGAAAACGACATATTTTCAAACTGAATCAGTCAACTACATCGGTTAGTTGACGAGTCATTCAGGTAAACCTCCAACTAGTCGACTGATTTCTGTTTACCTGACCCTGATTGGACGTGTCTACAGAGTGCAGAATGGAACAGAGTGTTCTGAGAAGTTTTAAAAATAGTTTTTTTTTTTTTTTTTTATTATTTTTTTAAGAGGTTTTAACCTAATCTTATGAGAAGTTGTGAGAATAGTAAGAGATGGTTAAATCATAAGAATTTGTACGAGTTGCTTATAAAGCATACAACTTCTACTTTTGTGCATCACGGACGAAAGAGAAACAGCGGGGTTATGAAGTAGCATTCAGATGATTTATCATAAGTTTAACCCTTATGCTAAACTCCAAACCTAAACCCAACCATAACCATAAAGTGTAATACTGTTCCCAAAGCCTAACCATGTTTTTAGGAAGAAAATCACTTTGAAATCACATGAAAGACTGAAAACATCATGGTTTGGAAGAAGACAAAGGAGGTGTATTACAGGATATTCACATCTATGAGTCATTTAAAATGAAATGAGTAACAAACTTTGTACTCAGATGTTGTCTTTTATTAAAAGAAAGTGTTGGATAGGAGGCTAGCAATAATTTGATGCATGTATTGTATCGATTTGAAATAGTGTATGTTGATTAGGTGGTGTGTATGTTAATATACTGTAAGTCATACATTTTCACAAGAGGCAAGTTATATTGTATCATACGGTTTCACCATGTGATACAAATTGTTACAAATTGTCATGAGGCTGAGTTGGCTGTTTAATTTTATTTATGTATTTAAATAAAGTTTTATTTTTATTTTTAATTAAAATTTAAATAAAAATTTTTTAACTGAAACTTTCTTGAAAAAGCTACGCTCATGGCAGGATGCTCAGATGTACATCTGAATGCATGTGGCTGTAGTGACTGTACTTTAAAAGTGATGAATTTAAAGACACAATTTTTCCGAGAGGATTTTTCCATGAAAACAGCTAAAGCATAGCATGCTGTTAGAACGCTCTTGTATTTCATACACGTTTATATTGGTAAATGTTTATACAATTTTCTAAATGCTTGAAATATTGATTACATTTTGGTCTGTAACAGTTTCACACACGTCAATTTGCATCATTTTCCTTGTGCGACCCAACGTCCTTCTGCGTGGACATTGTGTTTTGGCTTCGCTAAACGCAACAAATTATTTCAATTCATTTAAACCGACTGATCTCAGTTTAGAAGACAAAACAACATGGTGCCGAACACAGTGGAGTTTGTCTTTGGGAGAAACGCCAACAAAACTGCATCTGGTAATAAAAGTAATTACATTTTTACATTAAAACCAGTTTGAGTCAAAAGACTAGAGTGTCTAGTTTCATCCGATATGCCATTTTTAAAATTTGAGCGATTTATTGTGAAATGGCACGCTGTTAAACATGACCACTATAGTGGACAGTAGTGCTAGTTTTTCATTAGAAATCCAATATTTACTGTGCATCTTTACATTGAGAATTTCTTTTGTTTGTTTGTTTGTTTGTTTTAATTTTTTGTTTTTTGCTTTCAGAGGCTTTATATGGAGTTAGGATGGGAATAAGGTGCATTTCGAACTGTTCTGAGACCAGTGCAGACAGGCAGCACAATGGGAGGTTAAGTCATTCACTAAATAGGGAGCAAGGGAGCATCCTAAAGCTTTCTATGCAGCTAAGTGCATCCTAAAATCCGCCCCTAACCCTGGCCATTACTTGTATCAGAATTATTTATGATAATTTCTGATTGGTAAAATGCTTCAGCATTGGCTATCACTTGTTTGTTTGACAGCACACAGAGAGAACATTGAGATTTTGTCGCCAAAGTGAAAAAAAAATATTGTAACATAAAAGTCAAATCAAGTCAAATAATTTGTATTTGTATAGTTTTTTTTTAATTTGTGCTTTACCCAAAACACATTGTTCCAAAGCAGCTTTACAGAAAATCAGTTGTAATTTCTGTGACGTCTCAAAAACATGAATAACCCTAACCCTAACATTATAAACAATTTGTTTTTTTTATTCAGATTTTCTATAGCTTGATATTTTTTACAATTTCACTTAGTCCCGCTGTCCACATATCTGGACATCAATTTTTAAGAAAATCATTTGCTCTACAATTTTTTTTTTTTTTCATGTTTATTTGGTGCTACTAGTGACAAATCAAAAAGGGAAATAAAAAATGTACACAGCAGTCACGCTCGGGTCTCACAAGGTTAACATCTACTAAAATATATTCTTTTTGTTGATTAACATTAAATGCCATTTTAGTCAGAGTAAAACTAACTAAAATGAATGAATGACTCAATTTAAAAGAAAATTATCTTCAAAAAGGCTAAGAAAAGACTAGATGACCATCGTGACTCAAACAGTTGGCTCTATGGTGCTATCGAAGCATTGCTTCCCAACCAGCCTGATGTAGCAACATTGACCAATGTTGTGAGTTTGTATTTCAGACCAGTGGAAGATGGAAAGAGTGTTTTGGAAACCCGTTTGGAAACCATCGTTATTTTTGCAATTTCATTTGGTGCCATTAGAGGAGCAGAGATTACACACTGCAGCTTTAAATGAAAACTGCTAACTTCAAATGGCAAATTTATGTGTTTTAGGGAAGTTTTTAAAGACAGCAAAATCTTTTCTTTTAAAAAGAAAAAGGACAGTGGCTAACACAACACAGAGTCGACTCCACAACAGCTCCATCCCCGGCAGTTTGAGAGGACAGAGAACGCCAACAGTTTCCTCTTCACCCTATAACAAACAAAGAGAGGCTGAGCTGAGCCCCCAGGGCTTCCTGCGTCCCACACACAGCCCACGAATAAACACAATCACGTTCTTTAAACTTTCAACAACTTCCCCTCAACATTACTTCCCTCTCTTTCTTAGAAATATTGCTCGACTCGCTATGTAATGTTTTTTGTTTTTTTTTTTTCTGAAAAGGAAAACTACATGCCCTCATGCATGCATCCAGATGACAAAAACATGGAAAGGAACATTTTAAGCTGTCCTGAAAATGCATTTCTAACCCATACTGGTTGTATGGTCAAACTGAGTAACAGATGTTCTTGTATAAATCAAGTCCTCCTGAATGAAAATAAACTTTTAAACTCAGTTATGCTATTACAGACCAAAAAATATTTTTTTTATTAACAAACTCAATATTTTGATGAAGACCCAAATACAGTATGTTGATGATATGAGTGAATAATTATTAGGTATGAATTACTACATAAACTGCTAGAAACTAACTTTTTTTTTTTTTTAAAGAATAGGATTTCCTAAATTAATCTAAATATACATTAGGATATGTCTAGACTTTTCTTATAGATCCAATGACTGCAGGGAGTGTCAAATTATGAAATACAGAAGACTATCAGGTTAAGTAAGTTAATTGAGCTAATAACATACAACATGACTTGATTGAAGATAACTTGCAGACGATAACTTCAAGAAGAGATGTTAAATACGTTCAGTAAACTTCGTATTGGATATTGTGGACCCACTTTCTATTAGGTGTCTGTAACTAATAAGTACTTAAGCATATGATACAATGTATTTATTATGTACAAATGTGTTGATGCATTGTACATTAAAATACATGAATTTCATTTAATTTCTAATTGCACTGTTGACCTTACCAATAATACTGAACCTAACACAACCCAACCCTAACCCTAAACCCCTTACACTAACCCCTCACCGTAAATCTAAACCCCTAATCCTAACCTCTAACCCTAAACTACAAACTCCTAACCCTAAACCCCTAACACTAACCCCTCACCCTAAACCTAAACTCCTAACCCTCACACTAAACTCCTAACCCTCACCCTAAACCATAAACCCCTCAACCTAAGCCTAAACACCTAACCCAAACCCTAACCCCTCACCCTAAACCCCTAACCCTAAACCCCTAACCCTAAACCCTCACCCTAAACCCCTAACCCTAAACTCCTAACCATAACCCCTCACCCAAAACCACAAAACCCTCACCCTAAGCCTAAACCCCTAACCCTAACCCCTCACCCTAAACCACAAACTCCTCAACCTAAGCCTAAACCCCTAACCCTAACCCCTCACCCTAAACCCCTAACCCTAACCCCTCACCCTAAACCACAAACCCCTCACCCTAAGCCTAAACACCTAACCCTAATCCCTCAGCCTAAACCCCTAACACTAAACCCCTAACCCTAAGCCCTAACCCTAAACCCCTAACTCTAAACCCCTAACAATAACCCCTCACCCTAAACCACAAACCCCTCACCCTAAGCCTAAACCCCTAACCCTAACCCCTCACCCTAAACCCCTAACCCTAAACCCCTAACCCTAACCCCTAAACCCCTAACCCTAAACCCCTAACCATAACCCCTCAACCTAACCCAACCCTTACCTCAACCTCAGTAGCAGCAAATGTTAATCTTATGAGAATTTTGCAGAACAACATGTAGTTGTAATTGTATGTATTTTAATGCTAGTACATATTAGTTAAAGACACCTAATATAAAGTTGGACCGATTTTGTCCTAAAAACTGATTTTAGAAATGGTTATATTTTAATCTAATAATTATCCTTTGTGAAGTCATAATTGAATTATGACCCTGTTCTCACTGTTGAAAGAGGAATGTTGCTCCTCTGTGTAAAACAAAACCACGAAAAGACCTCATTCATGGTAATAAATAAAACAAGTCGAAGGCAAGGAATTTCATTTCCACATTTCCAAAGAAACAAACATGAGCAAATTTTATGCAAATAAATCCCTTCTTAAACCGGTGAAGAAAAATATTGGATGAAATAAAAAATAGAAATTGAAGGTTTTTAACTATTTTTAACTGTAACATTAATTAATATTTAAATAATATATCACCTTGTTGAGGGCTTGTTGTTTCCAATGGACATAGGAGATGACTATTGAGCACTTTGGTGCTGTATTAACACCTTTGTCATAAAGTCTTGAGTTTTAGGTAAATGTTTTCTGAATGTTTTCAGCCTCGTTCTTGAAGATTTTGCTGATTTTGTGGCATGTTCAAAGTTATTGAGGGTTTGGACTGGTCAAATAATGGAAGACTTCCGATTTCTATTGTGATTCTGTCTTTTCTCACAGCAAATTCTTCTAATGGGCATATTACTCTATTAAGAAAAATGTTTATTTTCCTCTGCAGTTAACAGTCCAACATTTACTCGGCTCAAACCGCATCTGTCATTGCTGTGTTTTGACATATTATGTGCGTGTGCTAGCGCAAGCATTTGTGCTAATCAAAGCAGCAATGTTTATTATGGATGCACAAGTGCACATGTGATTAAATACCTTACTGCATGAAGCCCATGGAAGTGGGGTTTTGTGTTCGCATGCTGACAATTCAAGTCACTCAGTGCAGGCATTGGCAAGGAAAGCCCACCAGGCACGCAGTCGACCCCATGATCAAACAGTTCCAACAATCACCACGCAATTAGCAATCACGCTTAATGCACTCCCACTAATTTGGGCCAATCATTTGGTATTTCCACTCGATGCCCACATCCTAGTGCTTTCATCCACTCTTGGTGCATTTAGTCAGGTGAATGATTATGGTGCTTAACACTGCTCTCCTGGAAACAGCTATTTTAGGAAACCCTTCATCTGGCATGTGCTGACAGATGCCGTCAAGTTTTAATTCATGTGCATAACAACAATGCAAAATATGTGGCGGTCCAATCAGTGAGAGTCAGCCAGTCTAAACATGAACATGCTGTTTTAGGGTAATAAGGCGACAATCAGAAGTGTCATGCCCATTCAAAAGATTTTTGAGTGAAATCTGAAAGCAACTTCCAAATAAATAAAAATGTCTATCCTTGATAATTAGTTGTATGATTATAGTAGGTAAAAAAATTAAAACAGTTTAAAAATTAAAAAGATTCATTTTAGTGTGGTCAATTATATATAAAAAAAAATAACACGTAAAAAAAAAATAAAAACCGCAATTAATCATGCCACCAGGCCTGTACATAAATTTGGTAATAAAAGTTCATATTTTCTTACCATCGGAGCAATTCAAGCTTGAAGTACATGTAACTGTGATTTTATGAGCCGCGGCAGCAGGGGGCAGTCAGCGCGCTGTAGGCTTGTGTTAAATGAAATGGGATTAAAACAAACAATACTGTATATTGACGTCTGCCACAACTATGCACTAATTCAATCTGAATATCTGTATTATTATATTTATTTTAGGCCAACAGATTATACATATAGTCATTTGAATTAATATATATTATTTATGTTGAATTTCTTTCTTTGGGGGCCTTTCTCATCAAATAATTAAATATGTTATTAATTGCGAATAATTTCATTATATTTTGAGCATGCTGTCACATTTTTATTGAGGCATTTTGTCATGTGTTTTAAATGTGCTAAATTTAAATAATTTAACAATTACATTATTTGCCGGCCAAAACAAAGTTACCATGTCCATTTTTGTTGTTTCTTGAAAAATTTTGTGCCAAATAATTTATAACATTTTTTTTATTTGCCTGAAAAGCCTGTAAAATCCTTAGGCGTAGATGTAAAAAAAAAAGGGTAGATTTTGTTTTGGTGGTGTTGATGGTGGGGTCAAACGTGTCCTAGTGTTCACATATAAAACTACACCAATGGTTTAATTGAAGGTTCCATTGTGACAGCTTACCCCATATAGTGTTACAACATGCTATTGGTGCAAGTTGTCACAAAACGTCAACATTTGTTCAATGAACTGAATCTTTTTTCCTGGCACTGTTCCAAAAACAGTGAAAATGTTCAATATTATTTTTATTTTTTTTTGGCAGCTAAGACTTGAAGGTATGTGGCAATGCAGAAATTAATTTTCAATATAAACTTCTCTGAGATATATACCTATAAATATACCTAACCTTGGTCTCCCCTATATTAGGTCGCAGTTTGAAGTCCCTTTGCTCGAGAATCGAAAACTATACCTCTAGACCCAACTAACATGTCTTACGTGTAGCATGTTATAATAACTACTAACTTCAAAAAATTATTTTCATTTTTTTTTGTCATGCTTTATTTTGTCTAGGACACCAAGTGAACCCGAACTGCCACTGATGCCTCTTAAAAAAAAAAAAAAAAAACATTTTTTTTTTTTTACGTGACACTTGTTTTGAGGCTGCTACCAGGTCAAAAGAAATGAGAGAGATGAGAGCATATACCTGCCCACACCTGCACAGTGATGAGCGTCCCTTCCCTGCACATCCTGTGTGCCGCTGCATCCCACTGAATGACTTTTTCATCTTGATCTAGTTAACCTGCGACATGCCTCTTTTTCCCTAGTGAAAAAAACATCCTGGATAAATATTTGAGCAGGCGGTGCGAGCGCGCTCAGTCTTGGCTCTCTCAGAGGCCATTCCTGGCCTGTGTCAGCCAAGATTAATGTAGATTCACTAATGCAGAGGGGAGGGAGGCACACAAACACACACTTACACACACTGCTCCTCCAAATCTCCAGTGCCCTAAAGTTTGTGCAGGTATTAGGGAAGTACTTTTAATGTGACTTGAGAAAAGTAAAGATGACCGTGGAAACATCATTTCGGTTGTTATGTTTTGAGGAGAGGAAAGTGGTCTGTTTGTGTAGGAAGAAGCAGAGGATGGATGAATGACCTGGAGAGGAACTGGATTTCTGTAAGAGGGTTGACATTGGGAAGGTGGAAATTCCTTCATTCGTTATTAGGAACGGAGGCTCCAAAAATGGCCTCACTGTGACACTTTAGTCTTTATGGCCTTCGTGGAGTTAATTTCCGAATGATAGAGAGGTCAGTGCTCAAGATCCTCTTATGGAAACTCTGGTTCCTTATTCCTCCCAGTTCAAAACATTCACATAAGAAAATGTCACTGTAGTGATGTTTATCTTCCACCATAAAAATGTCACTTTTGTAACATGTTTCAAATGTCACTCTGGTGCCATATTCAACATGTTTCCAATAATTACAATACACAAGGCTAAACGTTAAAATGTTCAACTAAAATTAATGGAAAGTTTGTCCTCATTTATTTATCATTTTTATTTTGTTTTCCATGGGACACAAAGGGAGTTTGACTGAATGTCCCTGTAGTTAAAAAAAAAAAATGAAAAAGCACCATAAAATTAACATAAAAATAATCGATTTATTTGTGTGCTATATTCTAAGTTTTCCTAAATTTGTCTTTACTCACTAATAATCTCCCCCATAACCAACATAGTATCATGACAACTCATAATAATTTGTACGAGATGGCGAAATAGTAAGCTATCGTAGGACTTGGCTTGTACGAATAGGTATAACTTTTATTCCCATTGAGACCAACCAATCAACAAAAAGAATTTCAAATCGATACACAAGCATACAGGCATCACTTTTTTGCCATAACCAGTAACACTTTATTTTAAGGATCCACATGTGCTAATTAAGCATGAATAAGACAGTAATGAATAATTAACTGAATGTAGAGCAAGTATGTCTTAGCCAAAATTTACAACTTAATTAACCATTATTAAATGTCTTATTTTTTGAAGAATGTAATTAATGCTTTATTTCAGAGATCATATAGCAAGTTTACTAAACAATATTGAGGCAGTAATTAAGGCTAATTAGTATTGGCTTTACAAGGCTGTTACTAATAAATTATTCAAATCTTCTATCAAAGACAACTTGACCCCCTATTCTAAAGTGAAAGTTTTACCTACTCACGTTATTGGTTTGTTTTGCACATGTTTCAATTACAATAAAACTCTGGACATTGTTAAGTTTACTGCAAAATCTGTAAACACCTAATTAATGTCAAGCAAATTCATAACTTGTGTGTAAATATTTCACTTTAGAACAGGCAGTCTTTATTTTAAGATTTTAGCAATTCATTAGTAACAATTTAGTAAAACCAATACTAATTAGTGATAATTACTGTCTGAATATATTTAATATATTATAAACTTGAACACCACCTAATAAATGCAAAACAAACCATTAACTTGAGTAGGTTAAACTTTCACTTTAGAACAGTGGGGTCCAGTTGTTTTTAATAGAAGATTTTAATCATTTATTTGTTAGAAATTTGTAAAGCCAATAATAATTTTCCTTAATTACTGGCTTAATATTGTTTAGTGAACTTAACATTTGCTGGATTTCCGAAATGGAGCATTAATTACATTAGTTTCTTCACAAACGTAAGACATTTAGTAAGTCATTTTATGGCTGTGATAGCCTTATTATGCATTCAGTTAATTATTTATTACTTTCTTATTCATGCTTAATTGGTGCATTATTGTAGACCCTTAAAAAAAAGTGTTACCTAATAACCTATTCCCTTGTTTAGTTCCTATACCCAGTACCCAGTGTTTTCTTTCTTCCGTGTTACACAAAATTTATTTTCTTATTAAAATCATGTTTATATTTCAGAATGTCTGCTATCAACTGAATTTATAAGAAATTCAATTTTTGCATTTTCATAAACCAGCCAGGAAAATGTTTAATATTCATAATATTTGAATGTAGTGAAGCAATTTTCAACATTGTGTAATGGTATTTTTAATATTTATGGGAGTTTCTTCAACATTGTGCACTTTCATGTCGTATTAAAACAAACAGATTTTCTTTTTCTCTTTTGCCATATGAAAGTAAGATTAAAAATGACTTTGAAATTTTGTACTAGATCATAACTGTTTTTTTTTTAATGTTTTTTATGTACAGATTTTATTGATTTAGACTTGTCCCTGATCCAGAATTTCAAAATAAAACTATGACAATCTATTATGAAAATACACATTACTACATTTTTATTACATTAAACTATGATAATCTAAACAAGAGTGAAATAAAAATAAACCATTTAGATTTTTATTGTTTGAAAATTATTTCTATACATTTCTAAATTTACGACTGTCCCACAGTTGCGATGCCATTTCCAACACACCACACAATTTTGCCCAAATAAAGTTATTTAATAAAGTTATTATATAAAGTTATTTAGTGTACATATTAATCAAGTAGACAAAAGTGTTAGTGAAGTGCATGCTTGAGATGAAATATGAGACATGTGATGTTTGAAGAGAACAAAGAAAATTCAAGGTAAATATCACTTGTGAGCAGAATATTTTTTTATTGGGCGTCATTTCCAATCAAGCTGTAATTTTACCAAATGATACAAAAGCGTGTGAAAATATAATTTAATTGTGTGTATTTAAGATGCATAAAATGTTAGCTTTGAAATTAACCTTAGCGAGGTAAATGAATCAGCCATTTTATTTCAAAACCGTAAAAAATTTCATTTCCATCAGCATCATTTCCAGCACAGAATTTTATTAAACACAATACAGAATTTGAGATGTGCTGGAAATAACACTGTGGTGGGAACTTTCATGACTGTCAGAAAATTGACCAAAGTGACATAAATCTCTTGTAATGCGTGTACATACACTGTCGGACGTTATTAGTAGACAAATTAAATAAACTAGTCAGAGTGTGAAAAATGTTTAAACAAGACTTTTCTTTCTAGAAATCCACAGTGCTAAAAGTGCACGAAGTTGAAGAAACTCCCTTGTATGGTGCTTTTGCCACCTTTTTAAAAAGTTTTGCAACCTTTTTGAAAACTCAAATTCCCTTTTCTGTTTTTTTTTTTTTTTTTTTTTTTTTAATGAATGGTTTGGAACAACCCGTGAGTAAACAATGACAGAATTGGATGTATTATTCCTTTAAATCAATATTTGATTTGATGGACAGCCAGGCCGATTTCTCAAAAGCAGAGTTACATGACCCACCACATCCTCAGCGAGAAGCCAACACTTCACACACACCCGGCTACTCGGCATTCTTGGGTTACAAACCTCGCAGTGTTCCCTCGAGGCAAAGCCATATCTCCGGCCTGGATGTGCTCAACGTGTTTCTGCTCAGTTATTTGCTTGCAACAGACTTTTAATAGACACTCTTGCGGTGCATGGAGAGTGTGAGCATGCATAGGGTGCAATTTACACATTGCTTTGTTTGTTTGAACATCCCAACCATCCCAACCCAGGACCATTGGCTCAACCAATGGTGCGAGTCTGAGACAAGACTATGTTTGTTTGACCAATGGAAGATGGGGGAGTGTCATTATTTTTGCAATTCCATATGGTGACACGTGTGGTGCAGAAATGATACACTTCAGCTTTAAAAGTATTGCTCCTGTGAGCGCGACCCCCACATTTCTTTGTGTAATGTGTGCGTATGTGCCAGTTTGATATAAAACAGTCTCATTAGCTTGAACACTCTTGAAACAGGAACTTTTTTAACACAAGCATATTCCATACCACAATGACATGCAGTGGAGATATATTTCAAGCTGTGGTCACCTCTTATATGTGGTTCAGTTGCGGCATTCTTTAAACGTCATTGTGGAAAATGCTTACTCCATCGGTATGGCTCACAGCGCAGAGGAATTCTCACTAATCAAATCTGAGAATGTGGAACTGTGGTGTGACTTTGCAAAAATCTTTAATCCCTGGGTGTTAAAAACCTCATGGATGTCCTGGATTTTCCCACAGTTGTTCAGGAGCCTTGGTAGAGTTTTGAAAGTGCTTAAATTATGAGGGATCAAATTTTCCTTGATGTTTGGGATAAAAGTGGTTATTGTTCCATGAAAGATACTGTAACTTTCAGAACTCAAAATGTCCTCCCCAGTAAAAAAAAAAAAAAAAAAAAAAAAACAAAAGACCATTTATTGAAACTAAGTTGCAGAAACATCTGGTTCCATACTATCGGAAATTACTGTGTAGGGGGTAACAGCTGGGTCCTCAATATGTTTATTCTGAGGAATACTCTGATTGTTCTCTGCAGGTTCAATATGCATCACTAGTCGATGAGATACAACAGTTAGAAAGACAGGAAGTCAAAGTGCAGTTTTACAAACTTTCCAAAGCAATTATAGTCATATGCAAATTACATTAAGTGTGTCATCGTACCACATTTTCTAGCATTCTGGTAGGTAATCTACTTCAAACATTTTCACTTATTACAAATATGGACTGCTTCCATCTTCATGCAAACAATAATTGTTAGCCACAACATGAATCGAGCTCCCATCCTTGGTTGAAACAAACTTATGGTCAGATATCAGAGGTTAGCTATCAGTTATGACTACTCCTTATTTCTTTACGTCAAAGGGGTACCAAGGAGAGCAGTTAAAATCCTTGGATGTTGTTTTTGACTATGGCAAAGTCACGTTTGAGAGGGCACAATAACCGTAAATAATTCAGAGACATAAGTTATCTAGACATTCAATGTATCGGTGCTATCTTCTCCTCCTAAGACTTGCTGGAATGTCGGGCCTCATCATCTGTGGAACATTAGGACAGAGAGCAGGAGAAAACACAGAAAGCATACACATAATATCACATTAAAGAAACTAAAATCTCTCTCTCTCTCTCTCTCATACAATTAATAATGATTGAATAAAATAGAATCAAATGGTTATAGAATAGTTGATTAATTATATAATAATTATAACAGGAATAAATACAAGATACAGTAAATGCATATTCTCCAGAAGCCGGGCTATATGAGTAATCACTTTTACTGCACTCTTAGCATAGGGCAGGCCCTCAGCCACCCCTCAAATTACATACATGTTACTTGCATCTTATAGTTAAAAATAAAATAGAAAATGTATTAATATAACAACAATAAATGAGGACGATAAAAGATAAGGTATAACTTGTAAAAATAAATAAAAGGATTTCGAAAATCCACCCCTTCAACTGACATTTGATTGATAAATACATCAACAAATGAACGTCCACATCCATTTGTCTTAAATCTGAAAATGCTATTTGCTGGGGATTTTCTTCTATCAGCTTGCATGGTAAGGTCTGCTTTTGGCCATGACACACAAAAGCACTTTTTTAAAAAGGTAAGCCATAGCCAAATTAGGCACTTAGGTCATTAGTTTAAATAAATCCAAGCATTGCTAGTCTAAGTTACTAGTTAATTAAGCTCTGGGCTTTTCTGGTCCAGATACACATTATGAGTTAGTTCACTAGCCGTTTAAGCCTTTCGGCTAAGCAGGCCCAGACACACATAGAGATTTAGTTCATTAGTGTTATGCCAATCGGTCAAGCTGGTCAAGGCACACCAAGATAGCATACACAGTGCACATGACTCTTCAGAGCAGCAGCAGTACACAAGTATTGGCGATAGATCTGCTTGGTTTGGGGGTTGTGTCTTGTGTTATGCGCTTGTGCAGCTTCCCTGCTTTGTTGGGGGATTGCATTTATGTCTAATTGTGCAGCAGCGTGTCATACATGCTTAATGAAGCATGTCTGTGTATGCTCGAGCAGCAGCAGCATAGCAGATCTAATCCAGCAAGACCAATAACCTATTAATATGTCATACCCACATAAACATGCAAAATCTTTCCAAGAGTTGTCATGACTGAAAGAACTAAGTTCAGGCAGGAAACTCTGAATGGCACAAGCTGACAGCTTCTTTGAACTTGTTGTCTGTTAGCCAATCAGCTCCCTCATATGTGATATGTCAAGCCAATCGATTCACAGGGTGTCAGCTGATAAGTCCGTTGACGTGTAGCTGGGTACAAAATCAACTTGTGTACTCTCTCTTTGCCTTACATTTAACTTAGCTCAGTTTGCACTGCAGCACACTGTGAGAGTTTTTCTCTGAAAATGCTATTTGATCATGTGGTTGCTAGGGATTTTCTTCTATCAGCTTGCAGGGTAAGGTCTGCTTTTGGCCATGACACACAGAAGTGTGTTTTTAGCTAGCTAAGCCATAGTCAAATTAGGCACTTAGGTCATTCATTAGATGTGTAATCAGGTAGCCAATCAACTCTCTCTTTGCCTAACATTTAAATTTGCTCAATTTTGCAGATAAGCGGGTTTCACTGCAGTGGCTCCAAGAGTTTTCTCGAAACCCATCACCTCCCCAGCTTCACATGTCTAGATCTGCTATGAAGGGGATTGTATTTATGTCTAATTGTGCAGTAGCATGTCATACATTCTCAATGCAGCATGTCTTGAGTTTTGTCTATATGTGCTGCAGCAGCAGCATGTCATCATGCTTAACTCAGTATGTCTGTGTATTTTCTAACAGTAGCAAGTATCTGTACTTGCTCTGCAGCAGCAGCATAGCAGATCTTGTCCACCAAGACCAATATCCTATCAATATATCATACCCACATAAACATGCAAAATCTTACCAAGAGTTGTCTTGACTGAACTACAGTCAATATACTCTTTTAAAAAGTAGTTAGCTACACTACAAGCTACTAACAAAAATATTATAAATTGAAGCTATTTAAAGAAGTAACTATTTTAGATGTATAAAAACTTTGTGATTTTTTTATTTCTGCAATGAGTTCTGAAGTAAAACTATGGTTAATTTGCATACACACACAATTGGTTACTACAGACATGGTTACTACAATATTAATATGTTGTTAATTTTCATGAGGAATAAACATAGTGACAACATTCAGCTGAACATAACTTTATTCTTAGTATACACAAATAAACGTCTCGGTTAAGAATGTAACCTTGGTTCCCTGAGAGTGAACGAGACATTGCATAATGATGCAGTTGGGACTATGTCAGTGGTCTCCCGTGGTCTGAAGCCTGTGGCCAATTTGCCTCCATATATAAATTATGACCCAATGGTTTCTTATGACCTGGTTGATCATCCATAAATCTCGAAGTTCCGAAGCGTATCAAACAGTGGACTCACACGTGGAGAAGCAAGAGCGTGACTGACAGAGAACTCAAAACACAACTCCTTAACAACGGAAAGACTGCAAAATCAGTGACTACAGAACTAACACATCTTAAAAGGAGCGAGGAGTGCAAAGTACGTGCCGCCATTGAACAGGGACAGAGATAGCATTTGCATCTCTTCACCTGTCAAAGAAAAGACGGCCGCGCAACCATTTGAGTTTCACAGCCTCAGGAGAATAGTAATGCAGACGAAGCATCCCGCACATCATTTCACAATATTGTATTGGAGAAAAATGCTCTTTTTTTAGCCTCTTATGTCCCTGGGCCTGAGCACCAATTATGTAGGAGCTCGCCTGCCACGCAGCAGCACGCCAAAAACAGGAGAGAAAGAAAGAGGCTGTGCCCTGTGCCTCATTACATTTCTGCGAACTCTGTAGGGTGACAAAATAGAAGAAATTAGGTATTTTTAAACAAGTGCCTACCTTTTCCATCATTCCCGCGATGAAACACTTCCAAATCAGCGTTTCCTAATGGAAAACGGCCTGCGTGATGCATAACAGTGCCGAACTAGGCCGCGCACCAGAAAAAGGACCCTTTCTAGACAGCGACAATGGTGCATCTGTCCAGAGGGAGAGAGAAACACAAGGAAAAGTCCGGTACCTGTCCTCAATCCTTCTTATGACAAGAGCCGGATCCTCGAGTCTCATATGGCTCCTTTCAGAGACCACATGGTTTGACAGAGCCTCGATGAAGTACCATCGGGCCTGTTTAACAATGCGGTTGAATCCACACATGAACTGCTAATTTCCAACAACATCCTCATGTGTTGTCACTCAAAAGGGAGAACATAGTCCTTGTTTCGGCGTGAGTCGCTAGTAACCAACACAGGCTTAGATAAATTCGTGCACTGAAGAAAATCTGGCGAGGTGGCGCCAAGTGCTCACCTACTGTATATAGAGCCCGTGACGTGGCTCCCTATGGGCGTCGCTTAAGTGCCATCAGCCAATAAATAGCCGTGATTGTATACAGGCTTCAGACCACGTGAGACCACTGACGTAGTCCCAATTGCATCAATATGCAACATCAATGTTTCCTTGAAAGGGAACTAGAAAACACCCTCTATTATATAACTGCATTAAAATATGGTGGTAAACAGCAGCAGTTAATGAAAAATGTTACCAACAAATAACAAAATAATTAGTTTGTTAGTGAAAAAGCTACAGTTTTGTGAAAACAGCTGAACTACTGTCACGCTACTGAAAAATGTTGTTAAATTAGAAGCATCACTACACCCTAACACTGTAAAATGCAACTAAAGAGACAACTAAAAG
Source organism: Myxocyprinus asiaticus (assembly GCF_019703515.2). NCBI lineage: Eukaryota > Metazoa > Chordata > Actinopteri > Cypriniformes > Catostomidae > Myxocyprinus > Myxocyprinus asiaticus. The sequence continues at coordinate 8,828,650 of NC_059383.1, forward strand.
TAAACAATTTGTATGTTGAGTCTACTGAAAAAGTGTAAACACTGTGGGGCAGATTCATTAAACAGTTGCGCCACTTTTGCGCATGGTATTTCAGTGTCTTGTTCACTAATCACCCACAATCTATTTTAACAGGCGCAGTCAGCACTGAAATTGCACTTTCTATGTAAATTAGGCTCATTGTAGATTGCACTTCATTTACAAAAATTGCCTGCCGCAATTAGATTGCGCTATTACCTCATCTGCAGAGAGCATGTGCAAAAAAAAACACTTTTACTGGCCGCAATTCATTGTTAGTGAATGTGCCCCTGTGAGTTTAAAACTGAAAATCTGTAACACTATCAAAACACTGCTGTTTATCTGAGCACCCCAATCAATGGTGTGAGTTTGGGTGGGGCTATCTTTTTGTCCGACTAATAAGAGATGAGGGGAGTGTTTGGGAAACCTGTTTGTTTAGTCATTATTATTGCAACTGTTTGGTGATGCTAGTGCAGAAATCCCACACTTGGGGACATCTTTAACAACAAATGCTCCAGCTGTTTCACAAAGTCGAAGGATTCTTAAATAACTTGCAGAGAAAAAAGAATTCACACATCGAAGCTTGTGTGTTTTAGCTCATCATATCTCATGACGTTTGTTGTATCACGCATCAGGAAGCCAACGTGTGTTAATGTTTGTAAAACCAAGACCGATCGCACCCGCTGTTTATTCTAGTGTGGTAATCCATCGCTCAGTATGCTGAAAGTCAAAGTTCGTCTTTCTTATCATTGCCAGCGCTCCAGTTCCTATAGCTCCGGACAGACAGACATAAAGTAGGCCACTAGTTTCCCTCCCTGTGGGCTTCGGTTCGAGTAGCTTTACTTTTAATCAGATTGGCCCAATGCCGACGGGTCGCCCACACAGCCAGAGCAGAGGAGACAATTGATACATATGCTTGTCCCTGACCCCCCCCCCCCCTCCAGAGTGTGACAACAAAGCATCTTTGTAACCCCAAGGCAGAGACACAGTGGACCTTTATCTGCAAGCCTAGTGCATCCAAATAGAGAAAAACCCACATAACCTTTGTTTAGCCGGCTTCCTGTGAGGTCATACATATTACATAAGGGCTCGCTTTCTGTTGCATTGACCTGTGGCTGTTAGGGCAGACGGGGATGGGTTTCTCAGCTGTGGGCCATGTCTGACCACCTTTGTTACAACATCCTGTTGCAACATTCGATACAGTGAGCATTCACTTGGAGGTAAATATCCAGTGTTAGTTATTTTGTAAGCCACTTGGCACAACTCCTACCTAAAGGAAACGTCCACCTGGAAAATAAACTTCTGTCACCATTTACTCACCCTAATGTTGTTCTAAACTTGTATGACTTTCTTTTTTCTGCAAAACCCAAAATAAGGAATTTTGAAGGATCCCCCATTCACTGATTTTAATACAATGGCCATTCACAGAGACTCACTTTAAAACTTAAAAATAAACCCAAAGTGTCCTAAAAGTAGTTTATGAGACTTGTGCGTATAAAATTTTAAATATTTTGCGATGAAAATCTTTTGTGTCCATGGATGCATGGATGATTCTCACAAAACCTGTCAGGAAAATGTCCTGGTAATATTTAAACCAAATCAATACAAGAAACAAACAAACATGAAATTATATTTAGCATTTTATGAACATTAATATTTCTTGCATTGTAACTTTTTAGAAACATATTTTACCCCCACATTCTAACTACCGTACGTTTGACTTTTGCTATTCCCATTGTTTTCAATGATGATTGTCATCACTGTAACACAGAATTTTTTTTATAACATATTACAGTAAAAAAAAAAAAAAAAAAGATGCTGTTGTACATTATTGTTTTTTATTAAAATCAGTGAAAATGAAAGGGAGTACCTAGGGAATACTACTATGATGTCAAGCCATTTTTATTTGTGTGGAGCACACTGTTTCAAAGCAACTTTACAGAAAATTATGCCATTGTGTCTTAAAGTCCTCATTGAGCAGTTAAATTAAAAAAAATTAAAAAAATTAAAAAACTTGATTGAAAATCATGCTTTAAGGCAGGACTTTTTATTATTATTATTATTATTATTATTATTATTATTATTATTATTGTGGCCCTAAAATGTATTTGGACAATTGAAAGGGGTAGTTCACCCAAAAATGAAAATTCTCTCATGGTGAGTAAATGATGAGAGAATTTTCATTTTTGGGTGAACTAACCCTTTAAGGCACATTCAAAAATGACTAAATGTCATTGCATTAGAAAACACATTAGTGTTTGTACAACTTGAGGGGAATTGATGTTATACACCCAGTAAATATCACCTTCACACCAGTTCATTAAAAATCATTGCAAACTTGTCTCAGAGTGCATTTATCATATTAAAAGTAAATTCAAAGATGCCTTTCTTAATCAAGACTTTAGTAGCATGAACCATTGCAACTTTTGGCTGTGATTTTTTCTTATAATTTGTTCATACTAAACAATTCAAGCTTCCTTCACAACTTTCATAAAGTGAAAATGCAATGGAGAGGTGGGGGAGGACTTGACGTGCATGTTGCAGCTGTCCTCGGAGTGAGCGCCATGCATGTATAAAATGTCTCTGCGGTCGTGTCGGTCTGTACACGAGAGGAAGTGTTTGGCTTTTGACAATGAGCTCCCTAGGAATGCACCACAGCCGAGGCCAAGTGGGCGTGTTGCAGCTCTGATATCGAAAGCCAAGTTTGGTTGCCTCCGGCGCCTCTGGGGTCTGCTGCACTCAGCGGAGGGGTTGTTTTTCACACAGCCCGCAGATGATAAGCAAGGCCTCTGTGTGTGTGTGTGTGTGTGTGTGTGTGTGTGTGTGTGTGTGTGTTTGCAATATTTATACTTGTATCATAAAATTCATACATTTTTAAAAAGTGTCCAAAAGTGTACACAATACATTTTGTAAAAAATACTGTATAATGTTTACACATGTCTCTGAAGTTAAAAGCTCCAATTAAAAAACTCGCAAGTGACAAAAGACAGGATGAAAGCATTGTCCAGTTTCAGAAATGAGGGATTTTCATCATGCAATGCTGACATGGAGGAATCTTTCCATTAGACCATGTCATATTTATGGGCAACAAGTAAAGGAGTTTTTGTAAGATAGCTCTGCTATGCGTTTTACAACTGTCTGCATTTGAAAATCCATTCGGGCTGGGTGTCAGCACAGACTGGGCCTCTGATACAGACTGGTAATAAATGGTGATAAGAAGTGCTTTCCGGAGCGCTGATGGAGAGGGGAAATGATGCAAGACAGTAGCCCTTTGTTTAAAAAGTTGCTTGCTTGGGCCTGTGCCACAGAGTTTGCAAAATGTGAGTGTGTCGATGCGCTTCACACTAAAACATTTGGCCGATTCTCAGGGCCATCTCTGTGTCTGTCTTTCCTGCTTTATAACCCCGTCTTTATACATTTTTATTCCATTTCTACCCTCACAGAAATGTATCTTGGTAACCATAATTTCCACCAAATTCCACCAAATTTTACCATTGTTACTACAGTAAAACTGTGGTAAATTTGTTTTAGACACCACTTTCACCCAAAAAATTGGAACCAAAATAAAAGATGGATTTTGAAAGATTCTTACACTGCATGATTTATATACTCTAGTATGGCAATAAAATGGTTAATAATGAAGGGATGGCTTTGAACTAAATAACAAAACATGTTTTCTTGGTCAAAATATGTCCTGGTAGTCTATTTAATATCTTTTTCTGGCATGGTGCACTGTGTGGTGACTGTATGTTTTTGCTCTGGAGAACTGCTCTTAGAAAAGAAATTGCATTGTTTTTTCACCCATCTAAAAACAGAATTAGTAACTGAGTAAACTTTACATTTTTTGATTCATTTCTTTCCATTGTTGTGCATTGTTGCCTACAAGCAACATACCTAAAATTATTATATAAATGATAATTTTTCTATTTTAGTTTTTGATTTTAGTAATGATGTCTATTTTATGCAAGTGAATAAAACATTTTTAAACTATGATTTCATAATGCGTTCAACACTGGATTAATATGATATGATTTTACAGTAGTGACAAATAGCTTTAATAATTAACTATGGTATTTTGGCAAAAAATAAATAAAAATAAAATTTAATTAATTAATTAATTTGAAAATTGAAAATTGAACCATTAAAACCTTTATAAATATTTAAAAACTAAGAAAAGAAATTACTTGTTCTTTACTTGTGTTAAAACTTAAGAGAAACTAATTAACTAATTGTGATTTTTAATCTGTTAATGCTAATTCTATTTTATAGGCTGCTTTGTAAACAATTGTTCACTATATAATAACAACAGTCAATACAAATATATTATAAAACAGTTAATACAAAGTAGAAGATAGTTGCAAGTTTGCCTTTAGTGAAGATTATTGTGTTTTTCAGTGAGTAGTAGTAACTGAGTAATTGTCAAAAGGAGATGTTAGACAGAATGTTAGCTTTAGTCACCATTTACTTTCATTGCATATTTTTTCCATACAATACATTGAAAGTAAATGGTGACTAAGGCTGTCATCCTGCTTATTGTTTCTCCTTTTGTGTTCCACATTAGAAAGAAAGTCATACGGGTTTGAAACAAACTTGTAAATGATGACATAATTTTCATTTTTGGGTGAACCTTTCCTTTAAGATAGCATTTTGAAGCAGCCTGCACTTGCTGTTCCCATTCCTCCCCCGCTTCACTTTCAGGAAGTTTCTTGAACAATCTCACCTTCCAACTCCCCCTGCCTTGCAAATCACTGAGCTTCACTCTTGTTTGTCTCTCTGGTGCATTGCGTTCATATGCTTGAGCATTGGAAAGAAGGAAGGAGAGGGAGGGGGATTCGGGGGGTTGTATGAGTACAGCACCAGATGTGCTCAGGAGTTTTGCAATATGTCATTTGCAAGAGGACGTTTTCTTGAACCAAGACAGCATGGATGAGTTCACTTCGGAAATGCACAGGCAAGCCTGGCTCTCAATGCAGGCTGAATTATACTAAATGACTGGCCACGTGACTTAGCGAGACCAGATGCCAAAACAGCAAAGAGAAAGTTCAGATCTAAGATACAAGCAGTGAATTGGTTTAAACTCAATTGAGTTGTTGTATTTGTGGCCAGTTATGTTGATTGTTTGCAGAGAAATGGTCTCCTGTGAGGAACATTCCTATTACCAGTTCATTTGTGGTGTTTGAACAAGCTTTGAACAAACCCCTAAACCTAAGTATTAAACTATGCCAAAAGGTGTCCCCTCCGTTTGTGCTATGGACATAACTGATACCACAAATCATGCTGCTTGTTGAAGAGAGACGTGCTGTTACTTTTCCTAGTGATTGGACAATAAAATGGGTGAAACAAAATCCATGAAGTAGAGGCCTGAGTCACATCTAGAGACCATAATATCACTGGCTTTGTTCACACTACACATAAATCCAGTTTAGCTTTTGAAAATCGATCTTTCGGACTAACTGTGTGTACTGTTAATTTGTAAGTGATGAAAACAGATCAGTTTGTTCAGACAGTGTAGTTAATATCCAGTGTATCTACATCAGTTGATGTTGTAATGATGTTAGCAAACTCACAAGGCGCATGAGAGAAGACTGAGGCATTAACCACTGACTTATTCATTGTTTAGAACATAGTGAATGTCACAGAGTTCAGTATATGAGGAAAGAGTATGTGAAAATTAGCGTATTCATACAGCTCCATACAATACTGCACATTTTGTAGGACATTACATCACAAATGATGAAAAAAACAATACTTGAAAACTCCAAATTTCAAACCACAAATGGATGTAGTTTGGATAAGGTTTGTAAACATTTAATTTTATGTGGTTTTATGCTGCTCAAACTACAAAAAAAAAAAAAAAAAAAATATATATATATATATATATATATATATATATATATAAATAATAATAATAATAATAATAATAAATACAGATTTGAGTCGGATATGTAATAAAAAATAGTAAAACAATTTTCTCAAAGATTTTGAGACTTGGGCCAGTATGGAACCACAAAGTAACCACCCAGAACACCCTAGCAACCACACTGCAACGCCATAGCTACCACCAGAACACCCAAGCAACCGAATAGCAATTCCATAGCTACCACTCAGAACACCCTAGCAACCACCCAGAACACCCTAGCAACCACATAGCAAAACCACATCTTCCACTAGCAACCAAACAGCAATGGCAGAGCTTCCACCCAGAACACCCAAGCAACCACACAACAAATTACTAAAAACTATTTAGAAGACATTTGCAACCACATAGCAACATTCTGGCAACCATCCCCCCATTGGGACAGAGTTTTGCTCTAGAAAATATCACTCACATTTTCTTTAGAAATTATAAAATTCTATTTGCACTTCCTACTTTGCATACTAAAGTGAAAGTGATAGAATGTATTGCACATATAGTGATACAGTTTTTTTTTTTTTTTTCAATTGGATACACACATTTCACATCATTGACCCATTTTCTCAAACTACATACACAAAGACCATTATAAAATACCACATTTCCAAAATCTGACACAAATGGAAAACTAAGTTTTTGCTGAAAAATGTTACCCACAGCAGTCAAAACTAAATTATCCATTCAGAATCACACTTAGAAAAACATTTGTTTCACACACTAAGCATCAGTTTACACACTGTGCTGCAAAATATAACACTTTCTCATCTAAATGAATTGTATTCAGATTGAAGGGGGAAATTGTCTGACACTTCAGAAACAGACATTTTATTTCTCAATCTGCTGTATTTACTGCATACTCAATTTTCAATGTATTTAGAGTCACCTTCTGAAAGAAAAACTTGGCCATGTACTGTAAAAAAGGTAACCAAAAAATGGTGATATCATTACAGTATTGGGCACCACCATATTGACAATTTGAGCTTCTTGAGTTGGGGTGGACAGGCAGTTTTTTTCCCCAATATTTGATGGTCTTCTCTCAATTCTGTAAGAGGTTGAAAAACGTTTCGGTTACTGTCGTAACCTCCATTCCCTGATGGTAGTGACACTAGGGGTCGATCTTGAGAGCCCGAGACACCTTCAGATCTTTGAGAAAAGGCCAATGAGATTTGGCAAGTAGAATTTGCATGCCACTCCCCCCGACATATGGGTATAAAAGGGAGGCTGGAATGCAGATTCATTCAGGTTTTTGCACTGAGGAGCCGAGACAAGGTCCTGGCCATTACAGCGGTGTAGTTCAACCTGTGGCAAGAGGGACACAACGTCTTGTTCCCTCCATCAGGGAACGGAGGTTACGACAGTAACTGAGACATTCCACTTCTGTCACTCACTCGACATTGTATCGATGTAGTGACACTAGGGGTCCCTATACGAAACACCACAATGGCTGAACTGTGTTACGTGAACTGCCGATGCAGGTGTAGGCAAGCTACTGTGAGTGTAGGAACAGATGCACTTGGACTGCATATAGCCTCCCCAGACACCCCAAAACATCATGTAATTCCCAACAACCCTGAGGGGGGGAAGGAGACATATCTAGTATGGGATTAGGCCGTGGCCTTTTCTCTTTAATTTTTCTCTCCACAGAAAATTAGATTTGGCTGGGGCCTTTAAATGCTCATAAAATGTGCCGGGGAAGGCGTTCCTTTCTGTTCCTATTCTTTCAGGGGTAAAAGACCCCGCAGAGGCCACACCCTGCCCTGAAAGGGAGGATAAAAAAGTGGTGAATACGTCATATGGGCCTAAGGCCGCACATGGAAAGGGCGCGGCGGTAGGTCCTGCCCTTCGTAGGGGAGCAGCTCTACAAACGCAGCAACTGGGGCAGAGAGGGCTCTGCCAAGGGAGATGCGGGTCTACCGAAAAAGGGAGACTGTACCGCAGAAGATACATCACAGGAGGTTACCGGGGTAACTGAGACCTGTGGAGCACTTACCCCAGTACAGGGCACATTAGCACACGTACTGGGTCTGACTACGAATTCCTCTGCTGAATTCATGAGCCAGAGGGCTAGGATGAAGGACATCCAGGGTTCACAGGTTGTGAACACGCATGGGAGAGAAGAGCGCACAGCTTCACCTCGTGGAGGGGAAAGGCGCTATACACAAGCGGTACACCCGGCCAGCTGCCTCGCGTAACGAAACTTACCTGTTCGTACCTGAAAGAACACGGGACGAAACCGACTCAACCCGGAGATTGTAAAATCTCGTGAAGGTATTGGGTTTTGCCCAGCCTGCTGCTCTACAGATGTCTGCTAGAGAGGTGCCATTGGCCAGTGCCCACGAGGATGCCACACTCCTTGTGGAGTGTGCTCCAATCCGCAAGGGGGGCGGGCACAGACTGGGTCAGGTAGGCCAAAGTGATGGCGTCCACGATCCAATGGGCAAGCCTCTGTTTGGAGACAGCGTTCCCTTTCCACTGTCCGCCGAAGCAGACAAAGAGCTGCTCAGAGCATCTGAAGCTCTGCGTGCGATCCGAGTAGATGCGCAAAGCACGCACCGGACACAGCAACGATAAAGCTGGGTCTGCCTCCTCCAGGGGCAGCGCTTGCAGGCTCACCACCTGATCCCTAAAAGGTGTCATGGGAACCTTGGGCACATAGCCCGGTCGGGGTCTCAGGATCACGTGAGAGTCTTCCGGACCAAACTCTAGGCCCTCTTCGCTGACAGAGAACGCTTGCAGGTCCCCGACCCTCTTGATGGAATTGAGCGTGGTCAGGAGGGGCGGTCTTCAATGAGACGGCCATTAACTCGACTGACTCTAGGGGCTCGAACGGGGCTCTCCGTAGGCCTAGAAGTACCACTGAGAGGTCCCATAAGGGAGAGAGGTGCGGCCTAGGAGGGTTCAACCTCCTGGCGCCTCTCAGGAACCTGATGATCAGGTCGTGTTTACCGAGAGACTTACCTTCAACAGCGTCGTGGTGTGGTGCTATAGCAGCTACATAGTCCTTGAGAGTGGAGGGGGACAGCCGCACGTCCAACTTCTCTTGCAGGAAGGAAAGCACTGACCCGACTGCGCACCTCTGGGGGTCTTCGCTCTGGGAAGAATACCACTTAGCGAAGATACGCCACTTCAGGGAATACAGCTGCCTTGTAGAAGGAGCTCTGGTCTGAATGATCTTGTTAACCACTGTGGGTGGTAGACCAGTTAGGTTTTCCGCGTCCCATCCAGGGACCAGACATGGAGATTCCAGAGGTCTGGGCATGGGTGCCAGAGGGTGCCCCGTCCCTGAGAAAGAAGTTCCTTCCTCAGAGGAATTTGCCAGGGAGGTGCTGTCGCGAGGGGCGTGAGGTCCGAGAACCAGGTCTGGGTGGGCCAATACGGAGCCACGAGAATGACCTGCTCCTCGTCCTCCCTGACCTTGCACAGAACCTGTGCAAGTAGGCTCACTGGGGGAACGCGTATTTGGACCACCTGGGGGTGGAGTCTCCAGTCTCCCCTGAGCATCACCTGGCCATATGCCCCAGGAGACTCTGAAAGTACTTCAGTGGGACCGACATTTCCCACCTGGATAAGTTCAGGCAGTTCAGCACCGACTGCGCGCGCTCGCATGTGAGGTGCACTATCATTGACACGAGTATAACTCCATGACGAGTATAACTCCATGCCGAGAAAAGAGATGCTCTGAACCGGGGAGAGCTTTTCCCAGTTGATCCGAAGCCCTAAACAGCTGAGGAGCGTGAGCACCAGGTCCCTGTGTGCACACAGTAACTCTCGAGAGTGCACTATAATCAGCCAGTCGTCGAGGTAATTGAGTATGCGAACGCCCACTCCCCTTAATGGGGCAAGGGCTGCCTCTGTGACCTTCGTGAAGACACGAGGGGATAGGGACAAGCCGAAGGGGAGGACCTTGTACTGATATGCCCGACCATCGAATGCGAACCGTAGGAAGGGTCTGTGTCGAGGTAAAATCGAGATGTGAAAGTACGCGTCCTTCAGGTCTACCGCCGCGAACCAATCTTGATGACGGATGCACTTCAAAATGTGCTTTTGTGTCAGCATCTTGAACGGGAGTCTGTGCCCTGTGAAGAAAAAATCAGAATGAATCCGCATTCCAGCCTCCCTTTTATACCCGTATGATGGGGGAGTAGCATGCAAATTCTACTCACCAATTCTCATTGGCCTTTTATCAAAGATCTGAAGGTGTCTCGGGCTCTCAAGATCGACCCCTAGTGTTACTACATCGACACAACGTCGAGTGAGTGACAGAAGGGGAAGTTGGGTTTCCATACATAGGAAAGTGAAGTATTGTGCAAATATAAAATACTGTGAGAAATATAACCAACAACTAACTTGTTCTCAGTTCGAAATGTCCTAATTATTCTAACTACAGTATAACAATTTAGATGAGGCAGCACTCTCTGTCCAGCTTTCCTAAAGCTCATACCATGGTTGATGACACTATCTTTCACAGTAGCTCTTACTGTATCTCATTTGATATATTTCTGCATCTTTGTCTTCCTCTACCTCCTCATGCTCTTTGTTGTTCCATGTTTTTGATGTTTCAATGAGCTTTTGTTTTTGCAAAGTTTGACTTTTATATATTTGAGACAGTAAAGTATTCCGTTTTGGTTGATTGTGTTTGCATTATTTCATCTGACTCCCTTGGTTATAAATTTGAAGTAGGTGTATTCACAATTAAAATTGTGCTGGACTGCTGAGAGTTGTGTGAAGAGTATTGCAAATAACATGCATGAGAACTGCAAAATTGTATGGAAGCAGGAAAAAAGTGTTAATGGTTTTGCAGTAAAGGTACATGTTTCTGGCACATAAGCAAGAGAAATTGATGAATTGGTGAATTGTTTCAGTCACAGTGTCCACAGTATCCAATTGAAAAAAAAAACCTGTAATACCATTACATACTATTCTCTTCTTACAGTAATGAAATAAACTTGCTTTGTAGAAAAGTAAGACATTTTATTCCTGTTTTCTTTTTTTCTCATTTTTATCAGAATACTCTGAGCAATAAAGGTGAGCTAGATATGTTCACATTCTGATGTGAATGGCTTGTGTGTGTGAACATCAAGATCACTAATAAACTTTGTGTTGTTATTGTAATTGTGTGTGTCTGGTTCTTGTAAACATGCCTTTGTTTCCTGAGAGACTGATAAAAAAACAACATGTGTGCAACGGACTTCGTATCTAATTATCCAATCAGATTATCACTTACTAGACTCAGAAAGTAATTACTAGGTTTATGTGCAATTTCGATTGGACGGTTGGTGTGGGGACTGTGGGCGGTCCATGGATGTGCCATCTGAAGCTGAGACTAGGCCTGGATACATTCAGGGATGTGTGAGTCATGCAGGTTTGCAAAGATTTTATGTGTTTGTATTTATTTAAGCTGCAGCCCCAGGTCATCCAGTGCCTAAATACAAAAGCAAGGTCTTCTTTAGATGTCACGTGAAGCAGGCGTCTCTCCTAATGGTTGGGCCTGTGCAGAAGACCGGATTTAGAGAGGGGTGGAGTGCACAGGTACACCAGCCCTCCACTGTAACATGCTTTATGACACAAGATTCCTGTGTGTTCTCCTTCAAAATGCTCTCCATTCACATATCTTCCCTTTAGAATTCCAGATTTAGGCCATTTTCAGTTATAGAGAACTTTTTGTTAGGTATTCATATGTAAAATATAAGTCTGATTATTACTGTGAAATACTGGCAGTAGTAAACTGCCTGTTGCATATCTGATTGTTTTACTAAACCTGGTTTACACCTTGGTGATACACTTGAAATATTTCACAGCTCTCTGGAATACTTGATTCCAACTGGTCAGTTGCAGCATTCCGTGGTCAAATATTTTTGTTTAATTAACTGTTGTCCCAGGCAACTGATTTCTAACATAGCTGAACTAGTTTCATGTCTCTTCTCATTTAATAAAATAATTTTTAACTCAGATCCATATTTCAGGTCCATTTAATTGGTTAGTAGCTGTGTAATAAGCTGATCATCCTGAGGCTTTATTTTGCAATAATGACAAGCTGAATGTACACTATCTTACTTAAATCACTGGACTGAGCTATGAAAAACAATGCTATCACATTTTCTGTTAAAAAATTTAAGAAATGAAAGTGAAGATGTTCCATGTTCAATACAAGTTAAGCTCAATCGAAAGCATTTGTGGCATAATGTCCATGACCACAGAAAATCATTCCCTCATTTATATATATACAATATATATACAAATAAATATACATATACTGTACATACATACTGTACATTTATATATACAGTGTGTGTATATATATATATATATATATATATATATATATATATATATATATGTATATATATAGACTACCGGTCAAAAGTTTTGAAACACTTACTCATTCTTTATTATAAATTTTTTTCTCACATTTTAGAATAATAGTAAAGCCATCAAAACTATGGAATAACATAAATGGAACTATGGGAATTATGTTGTGACTAAACAAAATCCAAAATAAATCTATAAAATTATATTTTAGCATCTTCTAAGTACTCACCCTTTGCCTAGAATTTGCAGACATGTACTCTTGACATTTTCTCAACCAAATTCTTGAGGTATCACCCTGGGATGCTTTTTAAACAGAATTGAAGGAGTTCCCATCTATGTTGGGCACTTATTGGCTGCTTTTCTTTATTATTTGGTCCAAGTCATTAATTTAAAAAAAAAAAAAATTTTAGTTTTATATAAATACATTTATATGGTGGCACAATTATATTTTTGTCTACAAAACTAATTTCAAACATTTAAGCATACTCCTTCAGATCAAAAGATTTTTAAGATCATGAGAAACATTTCAGACAAGTGTTTCAAAACTTTTGACCAGTAGTGTGTGTGTGTGTATATATATATATATATATATAGCAAAAAAAATTTGTATAATGTTTACATCTTGTGGCTATACTTATGAAACAGTGTGTATTTTAATGTTTATAAACTGGCCCCATTCACTTCCATTATGTAAGTGACAATGTTTTTTTTTTATTTTTTTTTTTATAAAATATAGAATGAGGAACGAGTCAAAATAATTTTTTGTGATAATCAACATTGACAAATTTGTACTGAACCTTCCTTTATATTGTTGTAAAATGCTGCAAAGTGATGTGTTATAATGTTTTCCAACAGCATGTGGTGTATGAATGTAATGACACTGAAGACACAAGCAGTTTTATATTTAACAATATATATTTTCCGATTTCAATGTACATTCCGTGTTGACATAAGCTTTTATTCACAAACAAAAGTAGGCATCTAAATAAATACTATATAAAATAGAACTTCAAAATAAATATATATCTATAAAGGGACATTTTCATGTGTGAGAGATTTTTTTCTTCTTTTTTCTTTTTTAAACAAAACAAAAGCACATTGCTCTTTTCTTTAATCCTCAACATTAACAATGAAGCCAAAGTAACGCAGAAGATTACAAGCCCAGTTTGGAAGGCAGCTTGAAGTGGGTTAAATCTAATGGGTTGCTATAGTGGCCAAGAATATGTACCACAAACAGATGAAGTCAGAGCGTCCTGATGAAAACATCTCAGCATTGAGTAGCAAGAAGGAAGATCGTTCAGTTATGCAAACAACCATTAAGTTTGTATTTTACAGCTTTTTTGTGTATTTTTTCTCTAGTTGAAAAGATCGTGAAAAATTAACACTGTAAGAGAAGGAGGGGCAAAAAGCAACACCAAATAAGATGGAATGGAATGTCACTTGAGAGAGATCCCTGTTCCTCCCAGACAAGTTTTCGCACAGCAGCTGTATATGTCAATCAAGCACTGAAGATGGTGCACCATTTTAGGAGGAAATTCCAAAAAAAAAAAAAAAAAAAACCTTGGCCACCTTTAGGTGGTTAGCGTGATGAAATGGCGTTCCTTCAGTGAATTCAATTAAATCTACAGTTTCAGGGGCACAGAGGATCAGGGAATCAGCCTTGCCTCTCTCGTGCTAATGAGGCATGGCTAGCATTAACGGAGGTATTTTTATTGCCTGGCACACTTTTCTAAATCAAGTGCTTGTAATTGAAATACTTAAACACCCTACATACTACGCCACAGTCACGTAATCCAAACTCCCACCCGCACCCGGCCCTCCCAAAAATATAATAATTCATTTATATACTTTTGTACTGAATCGTAATTAAATTGTACCATGCAATTCCTCAGGACATTTGAAACATATTTTAAGATCGCTAGTTTTCTCTATTAACTATTAACAAGAATGTGTAACCTGCATAGGTCAAAAACTCTATCTAGATATCTATGTTACATTTGCAACTCTTCCCTATGCAGCTATGTAAGCCTTTCCATCCACAACTACTCTGGCACCTATCCATGGTTTAGATTGCAAAGACGTAAACCCTAGCCTTATACATTCAAGACTAAGAACAGTAGTGTATTTTGCTTATTCTGATTTGTGCAACGAGTACAAACATTGGAGTATGTGGGACTACATGAGCGAGGTGCTAGTTCGGTATAAATACGTGAACCGTTGGTTTGTATTGAGCAGGCAGACAATATTCCCTCATGCTCCCACGACGAGGAATCCTTGAAAGCAGAGTACCGTACCTTTAAGAGCTTATTGTCGCACTGGAGTACAACAATGCATGCCCACTTGCACACAAAAAATTATAAAAATGGTCAACTAAAACTATGGTGCACTCCTTTGGCAAAATCTCAATAATCTATACACATAACAAAAATATATGTGGAGAAAGCAGTTCGATACTAGGGCACGTTATGTTTGGTGGTGGTCTGGTGCGTCGTAAACTAGAGGAATTTGTCCAACTACAGTGAAACACTTTGTACACGCTACTGTACATAATACTGTGCTTTTGCCTCATTTATAATAGAGATACAGTTGGTTTTGTTTATCAGCGGCAGAACAATATAAGATAACTTTATAGCTTTTCCTTTTCCCATAATCACTGACCCAATTCTCCTCGTAGCTCGGTGTCTGAAATGCTGCATTGTGATTTCTTTAAATAATGCCTCCACCTAATTCCAAGCTGAATTCACATTCAGCATGTAATTCCCATGAACTGATGATCCCTGAGGTCATTTTCTACATCAAATTGAACTGCTAACATTTGGAAGAATTATTGTGGAAGTTCATGTACTGTATGTCATCAAAAGGGAATTATGAAAGCTATTCCACCTATTTGCCATCTAAGAGTCAAACAATCTGTCCCCATTGAAGATAGAAATCATCCTGTCAAGAAGTAACGGTTATAGGTGGTCTTGATTCATGTCTTTCGCAATGGTACACATTGCATTTAGGGACATCAATGGAATCCTTCAATGCAACAAAATGACCTCCTTTGATGCATTCTAAACAAGAGAGGAAATAAAGCTCTAGAACAAGCTTGTAAATGTACTGTGCACTGAGGTGAAGTTTGGTTATTTTGATTGTGACGTGTTATCAGCTTGGAATTCACTGCAACCTTTCCTCTGTGCCAGATCTGGAGGGGAATTGTCAAAGTATAGAGTGTTCTTGTATGGGTGATATGTACTTTGACTTTTTAAAGCCACCCAAAGAGAAAATGAACATCGGAAAAGAGATTGGACTCTTTCAAACAGACATTTTGCTAAAATGCAGCATTTTGTGGTAGCAAGTTGGGGCTGAAATAGCAGAACACCTTGATTCCACAGCCATCTTGAGAAACCCCAAGGAGAAGGAACTACAGGCCTCTCTTTTGTAGTACTTGACAAACAAGTAAAGTAATGGTTTGTGCCCATTGTTTGAACGTTGCTACTGATTTACGGTAGAATACCTTAAGCACGAGGGTTATGCGTGAACCTTAAGTACCATGATTTCGGGAAGTACGCCACTACCGTAGATGGTCCTGCAAACTTTGCTCACGAGTCTCTGTTGTACACTCCATTTCTAGCCATCAGGATGCATGTTTTTCCACTGGACAGGCCTTGACCTCTGCCGCCTTGCAGGTTTGGGTGCTTTTGCAGCGGCAGCCTGGGCGGCTGAGTCCATCATAGCACTTCTGCGAAAGCTTGGCGCAACCAGTGGCAGGCAAGTAGCACATCAGGCAAGGCAGGACCAATGAAACAGCTGCCATGAAGGACCATCGGGCACAACAGTTCGAGTTTGAGCAAGAGCATGGCTTGTCAGCGCAGGAGCCTTCCTCGTCCTCATCCTCAGTGCAGTGGTAGAAGACACCCTTGACTAGACACATGCAGGTGACTGAGTCCACTAGATTCTGCGCTGAACACAGGCACTTTTGGTTGCAGACCCAACATGACGGCAAGGTCCGTGGCAACGTGCACTCTGTGCATCGGCATTTGCCACACTTTTCACACAAAGGCATGTGCTTCTTCTCTACTGGCAAAGCTGCCACTGCTTTCATGTTCTGGGTCTTGGAGCTTACCACCTTGGGTTGCTCTGCAGCAAGGGTCCTGCCGTGGCCACCGCCAGTGGTATATGGATCCACAACAGGAGGTGGAGCAGCGTGGTCCAGCAGCCGTTGGTCGGATGAGGTGCTGCTGCTACTGCTGATAGAGCTGGGCCGACCGCTGAATGAAATCCAAGGGTGTGTGGTGGCATCTGGGATCTCACAGCGGGACAGATTAGGATGGGGTGGGGCTCCCAGCAGGACTTCTTGCCCCCTTGTGGCTGCCTTGTGGCTCGGTGGCTGTTGTGAGATCACCGCAGGAGTGTCGATGTAGTCATTCTCGAGATGTAAAGATTTCATTTGGTCAATGGGGTAGATAGTTAATGGGTGCTGGAGCCGTCCGTAGGGTATGCGGCTGTCCAGCAATGGTTGCACCATGATGGAGGAGGAGACTCCAGGAATGTGGTGAGGAACCCTTGACTCCATCTGTAGGTTGTGTTCCTCAAACACCAGAGCTCAGGACAGCATTTAGCACTCCTGCAGAGATAACAGCATGACTTAGTAATGAAAAATCCCTTTACAGGAGGATAGTCTCCTTTTTTTGATCAAAGCCGACCAAGTATAATTCTGTTCTTGACAAATTTGCTATTATTCTACAATTTAAAGACAAAGGTTGTGTGGAAGTGACCACTGTCTGAAAACTCAAGGTACATTTAAAATAAATAGAGACCTTTGTGTAACAGAGCAAAGATTTTAAAAAACAAACATAATTCATGACCGTGTAATTAGGGCTATATATTTGTTATTAGAAGACAAGGTTACAAAATGATTGTTAATCCTTCAATCCAATAATCAAAGTCATTATTCTTATATTATTAGTAGTTTAACTGCAAGCCTACAAGATACGCCTTGTTAAGGGAGGGCATTTTGAATAATAGTGAAATGTGAGATGACAAAGATTAATCTACACTTGAGTTTTCTCGTAAGTAAAATCAAATTAATATGACGATTGGTCGGACGTTATCAATCACGAGTTTGAGGGTAAAATTCTCACATGGACACGGTTAAATCAGAAAGTCAAATATATTTCAGTTAGACGGTGCTGTAAAAGGTTTTAACAAGCCTATGTGCTATTTGTTAGAGAGCGCTTAAGAAATTATATTTGACGAGAAAAGAAAATCAACCTGTTGAAGGATTTTTGCGTACGCTTATACACTATTGAGGTGGCATTGACTCGAGATGTTGCGTATTGGGCTTCTGCGCTTCTCTTGTTACGCAGTGAGCCTATACATTCTCTGAAGCGTTGTCATCTAAAACGGCTTATTATATGCTGGCGTGCTTGAATTATTACGATTTCATATTCAAAGCGGTCTTGTTCTTAAACGGCGTACTTGACTCGTAACCGTTAGCTACATTTCTTCCATACCAGAATATAAAAACGTCTAGAACTTCGATACAGCGATGTCGTCGGGCTGTAAATCATCTCCGTTCGGTGTTTTATCCACGAAAAGGATATATTTGGCTGAAGATGATAAGTCAAGACCAACTGACCGAATGACGGGCGAATGCGCGAGCTGCAGCGGAGCGTCACGCGATGATATTCGATAGAACGCGAATGAACGCGTTGCTCGCGCGAGCAAATGCCACCGAATATACGCAACACAACCAGCTCTCGTTTACCTGATCAAATGAAACGACGTGTGTGTAGTTAACCTCACATTTTCACCTGCCCTTCTTGTACATTTCATTGTTAAATTGCCGACGACCCTGCCGTGGCTAGTTTCCGTAGTTAAATATTTACACAAGGGACATCGTGTTGCAAAAGAACGGCTGTGTATCGGCGCTTTCTGATAAGCCAGCAAAATGGAAACGAGTCGGTCGCGATTTGGAAACAGAAAATAAGCAGTGTTATAGCATTGTATTTGACAATTGTGTTGCATTCCAAATGAGGTTTTAGAATAATCGTTGAGCATAAATACCTATATATCTGAAAATAACCGGGGAAAACTCACTTGCTTTAGAAAACTGATCATTTCCTTCTCCGATGAACACGGTATAGCGTTATATTCCAATATCAGATAGATAGATCCAAATGAAGCCACGGAGGGGAAAACAAAAATCCGGACGACTCTCCGTTTGATGTGCACTGCAGTAAGGACACAGTCTTCTCCATACGATGCTGCAACTACATGAGGGAAATGGCTTTTTATGAATGGGAGGGTAAGAAGCGTACTGCGCAGATGCTTTTGACAGATTTTTTTGTGAATGGGAGGGCATTACGACTCAGGGCGCAAATGCGGGGGTTACACTTTTATGAATGAGAGCGCTCCGGACTTCACTGCGCATGCGCGCTTTCAAGATTTCATGAATGGAAGAATGGGGGCTTTTCGTCACAAGGGCAATGTCAAAGCGGATTACATGAAAAAGGCGGCTACTAGTTCAGGTTATCTATACATTACCTTATTCGTGTCCTGTTAAGGTCCTGACCTGCTATATGCGAGCAACTCGTACAATAACCTCTTGAAACGATTTTTAAAGTAACTGGGCGATTTCAGCACAGTGCTGTGTTGTTATTAATAAGGTGTCAAAGACTAAAAATGGTGAGGACAGAGAGTGAGTTCTGCGAATATTGTTTGATATGACGAATTAAGCGTGTGAAACTGTCGAAGCAAAATGCATGTTAGTGAAGTTAGATCACGTTTAGTCCATAACATTAGTGAAACAGACCCTTGTGGATTTCATCAACATTTTAGTGTGAGCAAGGATTCATTTTTAAGCCTGAATAGAGTGAGGTGCACTTTATCCTCATTTTGTGCAACCACAAAACAGGTCAGTGACTCTATTGGTCTTGTGACAACTACAAAAAAAGAGAGTTTGCATTTAAGCGATCCTATTTAAACGCTTAGATAAATAAAGGGGCTCTTGAGCTCGCGCACTGGAGTAGTAAAACGCGTTTATGACGCAGCAGCATGAGGTCATGCGGGCTCAACAAAAGAGCAGGATGTTGTCGATTTGTAATGATCCCGCTAGCAGGAAATGTGTGTGAATTTCCTTTTTAACATCCCCCCTGTCTACCCTTCCCCCCACGGATAATTCCCAGCTTGTGGCTTGACTAATGCTGTCAAATGTTAATGGACAGCAGCCTCTACATTAGCACAGATTTCCATGACAACATCCGCTTTCATATTGAAAATACAATTTAATGCGAAATGTTGGTGATAAATGATGATGTGATATGATTTGTGCCTACAGCTTTGTTCGTTGTATAAACGTTGTGCCAAAATGTATTTCATTTCGCCTCTTAGAGATAAGGAACACGGCACTTTCGATATTGATTAGATGGGAACCTGGAGGAAAGAGACAGAGCTAAAAATAGCACATCATCACACACTTTCAACGCCATGTTTTCCGTTTGGTGCAAATGACCACAAACTGAGAATAGGATTATCAAGTGGGCATTTTAACATCTCTAATACACAATGGGTTATATGGGTTAGTCTACTCCATACCATAGAATAAACACTAATGACGAATCACCAATGAATGGATTAATATTTATTTATTTATTTATTTATTTGCAGTGTATTCTGCCTATTTTTGAATTTAACCATTACATTTTAAATGGTCAAGTTAGGCTTATGGATAGAGATTTCTTTTTTGTGAAACAATAAAAAAAAGAAAAAAAAAGAAAAAAAAAGAATAATGGGCCTATAATTTGATATTTTGATCGTCGACAAATAAGGGTTTCAGAGTTGATAAAAATGATAAAAATCTAGTTTAAAACACACGTGTCAAGTTCATAGAAATGTAATCTTTGTGTCCAATTTGGTTTCATTATTATCCAAAAAAAAAAAAAAAAGTAAAATAAAATTAAAAAAAGTATAGCATTTGCTGACTTTTAATAAAGGTACTGAAAAACTTTTCTTGCACTTTGAATACATGCCAGTGAACTTAATCATTAACTTAATTTTTTTTATTTTTTCTGTGTTTTTTTTCGAGTATCATGAATTTTTTAGTCAAGAATATGAAGAAATTTTATCAGGGTTACTCTATATGACCTGACAAAATTTGATTTTTCAAAGAAATTTCACATTTTCTGTTTTTCTTATTATTTTTTATTTATTTATTTATTTATTTAGTTCACACACTGTAATGAGGATCTAAAGGGGTCTTCTCTGTTTTATATTTTGTTTTTTGTCACATGACAAGAAAATGGCAACCCACATGTTGGTTACACCATATGACTTTGATTTGGTGGACAAAAGTAAAAAAAAAATATATATATATATATATATATATATATATATATATATATATATATATATATCGGCCTATACAGTATATACATATACATATATATCAGAATTGTTTCTGTGCTTTTTTCTTGCTTATTTTTAATAAATAATAGTAAAAGAGTATTTCTAAAATTTGGGAAATCAAATAAATCACATTATTGACCCATTTAATAAATATAGAATATATAAAAAATATAAATAGAAAAATAATAGAAATATCACTTTTATTATGTTGATGGGAGATCAGATAAGGCTGATACTTTTAATTGCTACAGTATTTAGCTTGCCATTCATTGACTGTATCATTAGCCTATTATTTATGTTCCTCAGTAACTTAAATCTGACTTTTTTAAATGACTTCTGTATTTATCTACAGAATGTATACAATGAAGTGGTAGATTGCAACACAAATAGTTCTGTCCCTCCTCAAAGTTTGTTTTAATCAAACAACTCACACTATACTGCAGTCATTATCTGCTTAAAGATTTATCACCAACAGCCACTTTCCAAACCATTCACTTTTTTTCCTCTATGGAACACAAAAGGAGATGTTAGGCAGATTGTTAGCCTCAATCACCATTCACTTTCATGGTATGGAAAAAAGATGCAATGAAAGTGAATGGTGACTTAAGACTAACATTCCACAGAAGCGAGAATGTCATATGGGTTTTGAACAACATGAGGGTGAGTAAATGATGACAGAATTTTCACTGTGGGGTGAACTATCCCTTTAAATCTATGCATTTGCGGAGTTGCTTTTAGACCAGAGTAGAGTGGTGACCTGATTTGAAAAGCAGCAGCTTGTGGCCAGTTAGGGGTCCCTCAGCTTCAAGCCAAGCCCACAGGAAGAAACTTGTGTGAGGGATGAATGCAGAGAATGCGAGCCTTTGGAGATGTGGGTCTGTGTGGGAAGAAGGGGAAGGCCCCTCCTGCTCCCCTGCTGATACGGAGAGGAAAGCCTAGCTCTTGGTGAGATGGTGACCCTTGACCCTTCTTCACAGGACTGACAGGAGCGGCCCTGAACTCTCACCCATGGGACAAACTAGCGATGAAGCGTGACCTGTTGCTGGGGGCGTGGACTTGCCATTCAGGCCGCAAGCATTCTGGGCATTCCACGCGCCATTCCCCCAACATAGCGGACTTCTCCTTGACGAGAACCCGCTTCAACCCAAAACACAAAGACACCCATCACAAAGTACCCATTCCACACTGTGAATGTTAGACACCATAACCTGCATTTTCACATGCACAGAAGCCATGCATAAGAGAAAGCAAGAGAAGGGAAATGCACTACATTCCAAAATGGGATCAGACAGGCCACACAAAGTCAAAGGTTTGCCAGGTTTGAGTAGTTTTGTGTTCATTCAGTCTTTTATGAGTGTGTTTGCATGGATTTGTGCACCAGTGAGCGTCAGTTTTGTGGACGAAAACGCCTTGTTGATGAGAGAGGTCAACAGAGAATGGCCAGACTGGTTCGAGCTGACAGAAAGGCTATGGCAACTCAGATAACTGCCCATACAACGAGGTAGCTCGCTGCTTAACCACCATAGTACAATGCATCGTTGGAGAAACCAACTAACTAGTCACGACTGTTTCCCGAAACCTTGGTACCTGTATAAATAACGAACATGGTAGAGTCTCTGGGTTTTTCCATTGTTTCGCTTTATTTACAGATGTCCCATAGCTGCTGGTGTGTTTAGTTTATTGGGATTTTTATCGTACGTCACTACAATTTGCCATTGCACCCAAGCACGCATGCACATTCTTCAAAAAGCTTTAAGACCGCCACATTGATTCTTTACACGATAAAAGATATAGAATTGTGTGCGTGTATGTGTGTATATATATATATATATATATATATATATATATATATATACACACAATAATCGTCATAATATAATATACTACAATCGTCATACACTTTGAGATCAGAAAAGAGCACCTTTTTGACTCTCTCTCTCTCTCTCTCTCTCTCTCTCTCTCTCTCTCTCTCTCTCTCTCTCTCTCTCTCTATATATATATATATATATATATATATATACACACACATTGTCAAAAAGATGCTCTTTTCTGATCCCAAAATGTATGATGATTATATTTCACAATTTCTTGTAAATGTATTTTTATTTTCTTATTGAATATTGAAGCAACACAATTAAAATGAAAACAAATAATCATTTTTTTTTTTTTAATTGAACACACAGTTATAGTGATTGAGCTAACTGATTGTAGTGCATCTGTTGCTTATTTTGCTCAAGATCATTACCTATTTAAGCCCACTTGCCATACAGTCATGTATGTCATGTCAGTCATGACGCAGAAACCACAATTTTCAAAGACCGAAATGACTGTGCTTTTGGAAGAGGTGCAAAATAATAAAAAACAGCTATTCTCAAAGCTTAAAAATAGCCTTACAAATGCTGAAAAAAAATAAATAAATAAATCTGGGCAAATATGACCCAAAAAATAAATGCAGCTGGACTGGATATGAGCGAAGCCCTGAAGAGGTAAGGAATAAGTGGAGGGACTTTGCAAGTGTCACAAAGCGGAGGGCTGCAGCACGTAAAAGGGAGTTTTACATGTTTTACGACTGGTGGTGGTACCAATTCTGTTCCTCCTCTGACTGCAGAGTAAGAGAAAGTTTTGGCCATCCTGGGGCCTGAGGCATTGGAAGGGATCCCTGGAGGCATAGACACATGTGCTTTAACCAGCACTGTGCCTTTGCCTTCAAGGTTGAGCCCCTCAATATTTGGCCCTCTCCAGCTTGACCCCTCAATATTGGGCTCCCTCCACCCTGGACCCTCAGCATTGGCAATGGGTTCTGGTACTGGGCTATTGCTCCCTTCCCCTGATTCACCTCACTCTGAGGGCTCCACATGTCCTAAGCAATGTCCTCCTAACATTTCAGAGCACCGGCCATTAATCTCCTATTAATCTCCTGCCAAAGGAGAAACAGGGGACGTTATAGCTGCAGTGAGAAGCTGCTTCAGTCTGAGAGGAAAAAGATAGCTGAACTCCAGGGAATCAGGGAGGAATTAAGAGCCCTGAGGTAGCAGCAAGACCGGCATCATGAGGAGGTTATGGCATATAGGAGGGCTGAATCAGAAGTATTCCAGCAACAGGCCAGCAAGCCCTCTTTAATGTTTTTACCAACAGACAGTAAGTGGAAAATGTGTGGCTGATACCTTTGTAGCCTTTTTTGAAATTTTGTTTTTCACAGATCCATAGACATTACCCTCTTCTTTTTTTTTTTTTTTTTTGGCTACATTGTTGGCCACCATGCCTCCCAAAATCCAACCCCTCGTCCTTGTCGTGGGAGGTGGAAACAGACTGGGTCTGGTAAATGGAGCTCTGGTGAAGTTGTGTGGTGCATGACATTCAGTTTGCTGTTCAGTGACAGAAAAGTTAGAAACCTTCACCAGTTGAATTGAAATACAAAATAAAATATCCCATTTGATGACCAAATATACTCTTTAGTAATATGTATTTTGAGTAAGTGCTTTTCTAATATACTGGGCATTCATATAGTAGTTTAGCCTGTGGAAATGAGCACATAATTGTAACTTGATTCATCGAAGTACCATAGTAATGCCAGGTCAAATGTAAACAGTTGTTGAGTGAAGCTGAAGCATGTCTACCATGCAATGTCATCCCTTATTAAATACCTGAATAATGTGACTAATAATAAGTCTGATTTTGAAGCATATGTATGGAATGGAATACAAACTTGTATTATTTTGCAGTGGTGAGCCACCATCACATGCACTACAACCATCAAGTAACTGAAGTTGGCTAAGTGAAGATTTTGTCAATACACAACATAATAGCCATGACAATATAAGCCAAACATGACACAAAACACATCTTTTATTTAAGAACTCAGATAATTCTTAAGAGATGTTTTCTTTGTCTTAAGCCACAGCATGAAAACTATGAAAAAAAAAAACAGAATGACAACAGCCTATTTTAAAACCAGTACACATTAATATAATACATTGATATTCAAATTAATCTGTGCCTTATTACTGTCACAAATCATTGATGAATCACTCTCGGTTAGTTAATTTAGATGATTATTAGCCACCAAGGTGTTTCTATCCATTCCTCAGGTGCATCAATAGCAGGTGTTCTAACGACTCTCCTAACAGAAACAGTATCTTTGTGTGTTTCAAATGATAAACAATGGCGGCTTTACAAATAATCCTACAGCTTCAGCACAGAAGGCGACACAGAAGTCAGGCAGTGTACATAAATGCCTACATCAGGACTAATTTTACCCCACTTGACTCTCTATCTGATGACGACATCATAAGAAAATTACAGCTTCCAATGACCAAGATCCTTGAATTGCTGCAGGTTGTGAAACCACACCTTCAGAGGGCCACAAGATGAAACTACGCCTTAAGTCCAGCAGTGCAGTTTTTAGCGGCATTGCGTTATTATGCTGTTGGAAGTTTTTTGGAGGTGGTTGGTGATGGCCTGGGGCTCAGCAAGTCTTCAGTCAGTAAAGCTGTGTCAGCAGTAACACCTTTGCTGTTACAGATTTTGAAGAACATGCTGACTTTCCCCAAAACTCCTCAAGAAATCCAGCTGGCCAATCAACAGTTCCACAATATTGCCAACATCCCCAGAGTGATTGGCATTATTGATGGCACCCTTATCCCAGTGTCAAGCCCTGTGATAAATGAGCCCTTGTACATTTGTAGGAAGGGTTATCCAGCCATTAATGTTTAAGTAGTGTGTAATCATCTGGGGATCTTCACGGACATTGTGGCAAAATGGCCTGGAAGCACTCATGACTCTTTTTTGTTGGCCAATTCTGCAATTTGCCAGGTGGCTGAAGAGGGTGGCTTTGGTGATAGCTGGCTGCTAGGAGACAGTGGATATCCTCTTTGCCCATACCTCTTGACACCTGTGCAGCATCCAGCCACCATTGCTGAGGAAAGGTTTAATCAGACCCATGGAAGGACACGCTCTATAGTGGAGAGGGCTATAGGAGTATGGAAACAACATTTTCGCTGCATCAGCAAGTCCAGTGGTGGCCTGAAGCTGAACCCCTCCAAAAGCTGTCCTGTTACTGTGGTTACCGCAATTCTCCACAACATTGCAGTCAGGGAAAATGTCCAGCTTCCAGAGGGGGAAGAGTGGGGTCATGCAGGTGCTGATGATGACAAAGATGCTGTTTCTGATGACGATGATCCTTTGAACCCACATCAAGGTAGAATGCATCCTGCAGGAGCAGAAGTTAGAGAGCATTAAATTCAGAATATATTTGGTTACTAATATTTTTAAATACAGTTTGGATACTGTATTTTCTATTTTTTGTTCCATTTCATCTGACATAACTTGTGTTAACAAACATTTAGTGTATTTGCCTACCTTGGTCTATTTTTTTCCCCCTGCAAACAGTAATTAAAACACTTTTGCAAACAAGAAGCATGTATTTGTTTTCTAATACAAACACTATTGAGAATATTCCATATTCTATTCTACTTCTGTGAACACGACACAACACCACTTACATGTAATCCCATAAAGAAATTAGATATATGGCCATACACTGATAAGTATAAAATTATTAATTTATTTGGGTATATTGCCTATAAAAATTACACTGTGGTTTGAGAAATTATTTTTTACAATTATTAAAGTGTAATATTTTCAAATATATGAATGAATGAATTTTACATTTGCATAGCGCTTTTCTGACACTACACTCAAAGCACTACAGATATTTTGCATATATGTACAGTACAGATAACTTTTTATACAAGTGAAAATTAACATACATATTGTGTTTTAAAAACATTTCTATATGAGAAATTTCTCTTTGGAAATGTTGTAACAAAGATTATTGCTTGTAAATGATAAAATAACTCAACTTTCTTTGCATAAATGAAGCCAAGGCATGCACACCCACCCACATCCCCATGCACACACCTCACCAACACTTTGTGGTTCGTACCCAGAGCCCTGTCACGAACCAAGCCGTGGTGGATCGAGGTTTGGTTGCAACCCGAATCCACCAGGGCTTCGTATGTACGCCCCTTAACCCTTACCGGTAAGCGATACATTCTAGCTCAATCGGGGCGGCCTGTGGCATGCCGGGGACCCGGATCCATGTACCCACCTCCATTACTGGACACCGGTCCTGGACATGTCCAGGTTCCCTGCAACTCCAACAGACCAGCCCAGGCTCCCCGGCTGCACCCATGGTGGCGGAGACATCACCCTGGGAAGGACGATGGAGAGGGGTAGGGGAGGGAGCCAGCGCATAGTGCAAGCCCACGGAAGCGGGGCGCCAGTTTGGGAAAATACAGAGAACAGGTCAAGAGAGTGGAGTGGGAGAGACATGAGGGGGAGGAGTAGCAGGAGGGGAGAAAGAGAGAGAGAGAGAGAGAGAGAGAGAGGGAGACTTGGACTGCTCGCCGGCTTCAGGGTAGGCCGCCATGTGGGCTTCGGCCAGCTGGACGGTGTCATCCACCGACGTGGGGCGATGGCACTGGACCCATTCCACAGTTTTCCTGGGCAGTCGAACGGTCAGCTGCTCCAGCACCATCAGTTCAATTATGTCCTCCATGCTGTGCCCTTCCCTGGCTAGCACCCATTTTTGGCAGGCGTCCCGGGGCTGTTGGGCAAATGCAAATGTGCAGCCGACTTCGCTCAGCTTAAGGGAGCGGAACCGCTGGCAGTGTTGTTCGGGGGTGCGGCCCACCCGTTGCAGGACAGTGGTCTTCAGCTTTGCGTAGTCCAGGCGGGCCTCAGCTGGCAGTTGTTGCACCGCGAGTTGGGCCTCCCCAGAAAGCAGCGGCAGCAAGTGGAGGGCCCATTGGGCTTAAGGCCAGCCGGAGGCGGTGGCTGAGTGTTCAAAGAGGCCCACGAATGCCTCCGGATCGTCCTGAGGGCCCATATTCGTGAGGAGATGTATTCTTCACAACAGAATATACACTTTAGCTTCACGACAGAATATACACTTTGCTTCACAACAGAATATACACATTAGCTTCACAACTACAGGTTTCTTTGTCCCTGACTCTCTCTCCCCGTCTGTCGCTTTGGCGGCCTCTTAAAGCCCGTCTCCATCATCACTGAAACGAGACACAGGTGTTTAGTGTTAACAGTCACCAGGTGATGGTCCTTACTGCTTCCTCTCTCCCCAGTGACAGACACATGACCACATCCCACTCCACATGATGCTTTTGGGAAACGCACCCCTGAACAATTGTTGAAAACAGAATAGCATCTCAGAATGCACAACACGTCGAACCTTGAGGCGGGTGGGTTACAACAGCAGAAGACCACGTCGGGCACTTTATTAGGACCATAGTGTTGCTAAGAAAGTGCTCTGTGAGTGTAGTTTTGATTTTTAAATGAACTATCCCTTTGATTTTGGATCCTGGTCGCAGGTCTTTTCTGACCATAATGTTAGTTTGTCTGGTTGGATGGTAAAGTAGGAGGTCAACATTCCTGCTTTTCTCAGCGCTCCTTGTAACATGAGAATGCCTGACCTTCATTAGTAGTTCATCATGGAGTCACTAACAGCAAGGGGCTATATTTGAGACCTGAATCAGCAATGCTAGCCTGAGCAATGCACAGTTGATCAGCATTATCCATCCTGAGGAGGCCTTTGTTGACAAGCTATTGGCTAAAATAAGCTCCAGCCGGGAGGCACACATCCCCATCAGCAGTCCACTTCCTGTGAGACAGCAATTTTCTGAATGATGAAGGAGAAGTGTGCACACGTCCCCGGACATTACTCTAGTTATTTATTTGTCCAGCATCAATGATTAATGAGCAGGACGGCTTTGAGTGGCAGTCAATGAAGGAAGAAAAGGAAGTGAGGGAGCAGACAGGATATTTTAACGAAACAAAACTGTGATAACTACAGACCATATTGTTTCTTTACAATTTATACAGACTTTTAATTACTAAAATAGACTAATACAGACTTATTTCTGCTTATTGACAGTAATAAATGAATACTCATTTGACTACAACAATAAAATTAAATATAAATTATGAATATTTTTCCAATTACGATTGATATTAATAATAATTTTAGTATTATCTAAGCAATTATATTTATGCAAAGTTGTTTGATTCTCAAATAAATTTTCATATTTATTTTGGGCTGTCTACTGTAAAGCTTAAATTGTTATGTGTTTCTTCAGAATGAAAGACCAAAATCTAGAAAGTTGAGTAATTTATGCTAAACAGACTTACATTAAATAAGTAAGTTACTTTACCTGTGTGCACTGTTGTTTCCTATTGATCACACAGCAATGTAATGGCATTATTTAGAATGAGACCCAATAAGAGACCCAATAATGGTGCCAATATCAGACCAGATATTAAAGAACCGATAAATTATGAAGTACAATAGTATAAATATTTATAAAACGAGTTATCGGTCAAAACAATTATCAGTAGATCAGATATTAAAAACAGATAACTTATTAAATAGAACAGTGTGAATATCTGTAAAACCAATTATCAGCAGACCCAAGGGCGTAGGATTGGTTTGAAAGTTGGGACATATTACGAGGAGGATAATATTAAAAATGTAGGTATTAAGAAAGTGCAAGAAAAATCATTCTGGTAATATAGCCAAAGTAACATTTATTTTCTTATATAACAAGGATAATTTCCTATTTCTCTGCCCCACCATATTAAAAAATAGCCTTTTTTATTATTATTATTCTGAAGAATAAACTGGTTTAGAAATTACTACTAGGACTGTACAATATGGAAGAAAAATGTGACATGCGATAAAATTGTTTTATAATGCGACATACATAAAACGTAAGCATATTGATTTTTTTAATAAAAAAAAAAAAAGGAAGCTTGTTCCATTTACAAACGGAAATCCGCCCATCTAATCTCCAGAAAATTATTTTTGTAAAATCTTTCTGCACAATCAACTGTGATTGTTGCATCCTGAACAGCGCTAAGAAAAGTAATAGGTGCCATGTGACAACACCGTTTATGCACTGCTTCAGAAGAAGTCGGACAATAATTTACATGTGAATAATGATACTGAGAAACTTTAATATTCATTACAATGAAAATAAAAACAAAAGTATTTTCTATGTGGAATATTGCCAAAATGTTGTTCGGACATGTCCCTACCATCCCTACCTTAATCTATGGCTATAGGCAGACCAGAAATTTAAGAACCGATTACTTGTTAAGTAGAATAGTATGAATATCTGTAAAACCAATTACTAGACCAGATATTAAAGAACTGATAACTGAATATGTAGAATAGCATGAATATCTGTAAAACATATTGGTCAAACCAATGATCTGCTAGTGATAACATCCAGTGACGTCCACAAAATTTGGTCTCTTTGGTATTTATTAAATTTTTCTAAGCACTGTTGCCCAGCAATCACTGATGTGCTCAGGGGTTTAGCTGCTTCTGTGCCGTTTCCATTTTGTTAATTAGCCCTATTGTCTGCATATCAATCAGATTAACGCTGGGGGATCTAGGTGGAGGGTGCTGAGTGGAGCACGTTTACCCAGGAGGAAGTGCAGGGCTTTGATCTTTCCTAATTAGCTGCCAATACTGCCCTCGAGGACTTACTTCCTGGGGCCAGCTGGATGCCTGCAAGTTAGGCCACCTGTAACAACACACACTCTTTCCGTTCCCATATGCCCTCACCCCACCTGCCCTTCCCCCATTCTTCTTCATTGGCAACCCTTCCCCCAACTGAACTCTGTGATGACTGGGGATAGAGGTGGGCTACAGTCACCCGGGGTTGTTTTGTCCTCAGTGTATTCATTCAATGTCTACCCAGAGGTGACACTAGTGGTCTGATGGATGTATGTTCTCTGTGACACTTGGCTTTATTTAAATCAAGAACCTCCTAAATGTAGTTATTTTGTCTTGGTCTTAGGTAGGGTTTGGTGAATGATTGATATGACATTCTGTTTGTTCTGTCACTTCCCAGTCAACAATGTTACATTTAAAAGTGTTTGAAATAATCATAATCAACACTTTGTATTACGCAACCTTCTGACACAGTCCTTCCCAATTCAAAACCATATTTTCCCCATATTACGACATTTACAAAGAGAGAATGCTAGTTTTCCAAACTATTTTGAGATGTTTTCACAATAACACATCGTGGACCACATTGAGTCACCAGTGCAATCGTTTTTAGAAAAGACACTGGATGAACATGGGCTCTGGTATGTCCAAATAGAAGCTCCTGACTCACTCTAGAATGTCCCTTAATCCACACTGCTTCCAGTAAATCTCTCACCACTGGGTATCCTCTCACTCTTTTGTGACCGTGGGAGAGGGTTGCAACGGAAAGCTCTGCCAATCCTCAGAAGCTCTGTTTCACATCCATTCTCTCCCTTGATCCAGCTCAGGTACCTGTAGTCCTGGGAAAGAAGCTACTGGCCACGTCTTTCCCCACTGGACATTGAGCCATGGGGTTGATGGCGAGCACACAGCAGTCCCTTTGATGGGCGTGGGGACAGGGCGACACAGGACACTTCTTGGGCTGAATGGCGCCCCGACACTCGACACCTGAGACAGCGGCGCTCTGATGCTGGCCCCGTGCCAACTCAACGAGGCACCTTTGTGCTCCTAGGCTCAGTAACCTATCCGGAAAGATCTCTGAGGGCTAGTTCCCATGCATCCCTCTACTCAATTCCACACCGCTTTTGTGCCCAACTGGCTCGGGGACTCTCCTCACTTCCTTTTGCTTCAATCCAGGCTATAATTGCTTGGTCCCAATGAAAAGC
This sequence comes from Myxocyprinus asiaticus, assembly GCF_019703515.2. NCBI lineage: Eukaryota > Metazoa > Chordata > Actinopteri > Cypriniformes > Catostomidae > Myxocyprinus > Myxocyprinus asiaticus. The sequence continues at coordinate 8,860,016 of NC_059383.1, forward strand.
AAGTACAAACTTGAAAGGAGGGGTCTAACTTCATAGTGTTAGGGATCAGGCCACTGAATACAGTTTCTTGTGCATGTAAAACTGTTCTCCTGGATTAATTTGAAGGCATTGTTCAAATGAGGGGTATCTGGTGTCCTACTGTCTTTACTGAAGCTCTTTATGTCTTCCTCACAATGAGGTACAAAGTGTTACATTCTCTCCACAAAAAGTCAGCACAAGGACCTCTTGTTGTGGGGATCCATTATAGATCTTAAAGAGCTACATTGAACATAACTTAGGCTGCGTTTAGTCAGTGTTTGGGGTTGACAACCGTATTTAATAAAAGGTGTGACTCTCTATTTTTCCTTTTCATATAATAGCGTACAGTAGCAGCTCGAATAATAGCTCTTATTTATGAAACATGAGGAGATTTTTATGTAAATCATTTATAAATCCATTTGTACGCGAATTGTTGCATTAACTTCAATGAGACAATTTATGAATAAGAGCCAGTGTCTGTATGAACAAATAACAAAGCCCCATATCTCTTCTCATTATTCATGAAATATGAGGAGATTTGTGTAAATCGTTCTTGAATTTCAGATTCAATACAACAATTTACAAATTGCTTTACATACAATTTACACAGAAGTTTGTTCTGCTCATGTTTTATAAATAAGGGCCAATGTCTGTATCTATTCTCATAATTAGTAAGAGATAATCTACAGTCAGTCGATTATAATCACAAAATTAACCCCAACACGGAGCGGAGGGGCCTTTATCACCCGGAGAGGGGTTTATTTTGCGATAATGATCAGCTGACTGTAGATTATGCCACTTGTTACACAGCGATGAACCAAATAAATAATTTAATGGACACAAAATATTGATCTTAGTTGAAATGACATTATTATGCGAAAAGAAAAGACAGCAGAGTCTCTAGAAACAGCTGAATTCTACCTCGGGTTTGCGTCGATGTTCTTTTGGGGTGTAATTTACGTAAAAGTGTTTTCAACCGAAAACGTATTAGTGTGTGATAACGTATTCTGCTGCTATGTGAACATAGCCTATAGTAAATGCTAATTCTGTTTTACCTGCTGATAAATGCACCTAAAGTATTGAATATGAGATGATAACCATGGTGAACCTGCACATTACATTTTTTTTACATTTGGCAGACACTTTTATCCAAAGCAACTTGCAGTGCCTTTATTACAGGGACAATCCCCCTGGAGCAACCTGGAGTTAAGTGCTTTGCTCAAGGACACAATGGTGGTGGCTGTGGGGATTGAACCAACTACCTTTTGCTTACCAGTTCAGTGGTTTAGTCCACTACACCACCACCACTCCATGATTAATTATGGGACATTAATGGGAAACAGGGGTCTAGAGACTGTTGAAATGTGAAAATGGCTAACCACAACAAGGCATACGCTGGATAGCATGTATGCAGGACTTTAGGACTCTGCTAGGTTTGAGGTGCTGGGCGGCTTGGTCCAAACCCACCAACCTGTCTGGCTTGTCAGACGCACAAGACTGTCTCCCCAGGAAGGTTTAGTGCATTGTACAAAGTGACAAACCCATCAAAGGAGCCAGGCCCAAATAAAAGCTCTTTTTATGACTTTCCTTCAAAGCGCGGCTGGGAGTTCAAAGCACACACAGTGAGCGCAATTCGATGGAAAGTACAGATTCATATGGAGAGGCAAAGAGATGTGGGGGTGGTGATGGGGGGGCTCAAAGGGGATTAAATTTTGCTCATGAAAGGCCTCCCCAACCTGCCATACTCTGTTTTCTCCTAGGCAGTAAATCTTCGACACTAGGTTATCATTCTCCCATACACACCACCTTGCCGCTGTACTAAATATACCAGTTTCATAAATGTATGACGTAGTTGCTGTATCTTCAGTAACATATGGCATGTCTTTTGAAGGAGAGGCAGTCAGCGGCTGTAAAGTTTACCCTGCTCTGTGCAGATAAGAAATCAGGCTCGCCATTGGGAAAAGTTTTTTCGCTTCCTGCCCTCAATTTGTCCCTCCCTTTTCAGAAACAGAGAGTGCTCTTTAATTAAAAATGCATGTCACTTGTGGTAAACATCTTTATTTATGTGCATACAGTTGGATGACGCCTAACAGCAAATACATCTCAGATGTTAAGGCATGTTAAGCCTCAGTTCGGTCTCGAGCTTTAAAAAAAAAAAACAAACAGCCAGGGCTACTTTGACACAGCATTTCCTAATAATGACTAAACATCATCATATTTTTGCTGGAATTAAGTGAATCAGCCCTGATTTCCTCACTGTCATGCAGTGGAATGATGTATCATGAAGAGAATGATGTGTCCATTTAGTTATTGTACCATCTACAGTCAATGGATTCATTTTTGCTGAGTCATGTTGAATCATTGTAGAGCACATGTCAGTGTGACTCGTTCACAATGAGCACTGACATTGTGTACATTAGATGAACAATTTTACAAGAATAAACCCTCAAACTGGTGCAAACATCCAATGACGCAAATCTAAATATATGTAATGCTCAAAAGGAAATGTGTTGTTGTTCTGCTAATTGTGCCAAAGTTTTTTTAAGTGGCAGCTCATGCATTTTAAGTCTAGGACTTCAAAGCGATTCAACACCATTTCACAATGGACACACTATGGATATTATACATTATAGTTCCATAACCACAGAAACTGCTGACATTTCAAAAATGCACATGAAACACAAAAGCCACAAACAAATATATGACGTGGTACTGAATGCTCAGCCTTGTTTAAACCGATTGTAAGCAATTGACAAATTCGAAAACTTGTGAAAACTCACAAAAAAAGCACTTACCAATTATTAAGTGAAAACCAGCCCTCCTGTCCTAGTTAATAAATAATCGGCAGAACATTTATCTCTTGTGCTCTTCAGTCTCTAATTACGTACATCACTTAACCCTTAAATGCATAGCTCAGGTCTTTAGTGTCCCGAGAACTCATTCCACAATTGTTTGTGCCTACCTCTTTAGTATTACTCAACCTTTCTCTTATTAATAGTGTATAAAAAAAAATCAAAAATTGTATTTAATTGCATCTTGTGTCCTCTTTTAGACTCGAGAGGTAATTTCACCTCAACAGTTGTTCTGTTTACTTTTTTCCAATTTCTTGAAAAGTGTTAGGGACCCAGATATGTAATATTGTCGCAATAGACAGTATATTTGCCCTTCCATAAATCAGATTTTTATTATTATTTCACATCTATATAAGTTTACTATCACATGATATATATTTCTTTGTTTATTACATGACAAATGAGTACTATATTGAAACAAATGACTACTTTATCTGCTAATGTTCTGCACAACTATGGTGAATTGTCAGTATCCCATATGCGTGTACACAAACATATTATACATGCAGTTTGTTCCTTAAGGTGGGGCTGATGTTTCAGTTGTTGACTTGATTTACATTTGCATCGATATTTGATGAAGAAGCAATGTGGAAGTAAACTATAGCAAGCACAACACATGAACAGTATGATATGACTATTGCACTCAAATTATGTAAGTTGTGCATCTATTTAAACTCAATGAGTGCCTGAGAAAACACATATGTGTAGCTTATGTGTAATGTGTTGTTCAAAATGTGTTTAACAACCAGTTGTTTCTCATTCAATTTCAGCGTGTAAGTGACAAATGATGTTGTATCATTTGTTGCATCATCTGTTTGTGCAAATTAAAACATCCAAATATATAAAAGTATTTTCTATTCTAATTTTCTTGAAAATTCTTTGAAAATGTTACAGTCTCTGGGTAGATATACGTGGTGGGTCGCTAAAGACTCAAGGTATGTAATAATGGTTGGTGAAACACCCATGCATTTTAGGATTAAAGCGTGATTGTGTAACTCAAGGCCCTCTAGAAGGCCATGGTTATGACATATCTAAAAGACTACACCCACCACATACACATAAATCAATCTTCTGATTGGATAAACCTTTTACTACTATTCACTTGAGCACTGACAAAGTCTGCAACTGGACAGAATCAGGAGTGGAGGTGATTAAATATACTGTAATTAATCACATAAATATAAATGAGAAAGAAAAAATATATATATAATGATTTATTTTGAGACCTGTTATGCCAGCAGAGAAGGCTTTGCTGACCACTGATTTAGAGTATAGTTGTAAATGTTAGCATGATAGCATGATAGCACAACAATAGTGGTATAACTGAGCAAAAAGCCACCTTGGAATTGCCCAATGTGATCTCATTATTATTCGTAGGTATTTGTATGTAAAGACTGATCACATCGTGCATACAAATTTATACGTTTGCATAGACACGGAGCATACAATATCGCTATTTTTAAAGCATCTAAAACGCAACAGATTTTAAATTTGAACAACTTTAGAGGTGTACAAGTGTTTACGAATCCTTTGGGGCTCAAAGAATTGGATGTTTCAGAACAATTGCGATAGCATAAACACATCAGGAAATAAGTTAAATGCCTTGATAATACATCATAGCATTGACAATATTTCACCTATTTGATGATATATTAAATTCAGCCATTGGAAGGTTGTAAATTGTAAATACAAATAAGGTTGTAACTTTTTAAGTCCCATCTAGACATCAGTAATAAATATCTCATTAAAAAGTTCCTTCTCGAACAAAGTTTCACTTGAAATCGTTCACCTGCAGTGGTAAATTGGTAAAGGTTCCGTGAATTTCTGTTCTGATCAGTTGTCAGAGGATTCATAAAGATATATACATCTCTAAATCTGTACATCCTTAAAATTGCGTACTTTTTAGATGCTGTAAATTGATTGATATTATACGTTGAAGCATTGACTAAATTTTTTTTAAGTGTATGCGTAAACAATGCATACAAATATCTACGAATACTAATTAAATCCCCCTGCAATCTCAGCTCTGTAATTTTATGAATTGAACTGAAAAGAGTTCAAATCCAACTCTCTCAACCAAGTTGGGTTAACTCTCCAAGCAAACATGAACAGTGGAGTGGAAAATCAACCGAATCAAATGAAAACTCAATCACATTTGTGTGCATACTCACTAATAACAAAGCAGCATGAGTTTATGTTGGCAGAGTGGCCTGATCCACTAACCAGCAGAAGGATCAGTGCCCTGAAGTCATTCCATTTGCTCTGCACTGATACCATATCGAGTCACCTGTGTCATTGTATAAATAAAGGTATGATTTCTGCTCGTAGATACATAATGCAGGTATCTCCTTACCGAACCCTCCCTTCTCTCTGGCTTTGTGCCTCTGCAGTGCTCCTTAATCCCCACTGCAACAAGGGTCTGTTTCTCTGCTTTGGACTGAAGTAAGCCTCTGAGGCCTGCTGTATGCCTAGGCCTGTTGGCCAAAAGCCGTCTGTTTACAATTTCCCTATTCCTGTTTTTAATGTTGCTCCGTGAGCGGCCACAAAGGGCCAGTTTTGTCCAGCGTGAACAAGGGAGCCATTAGAAGAGAGATGGAGGAAGGAAGGAAGGGAGATTTGGGAGGGTTGATTTGGAGGGGGGAATCAGGTGCCCCAGGGGGGATTAGTTATCCCAGCTGCTCCCTTTGGGGTAAGACATGGAAGGCATTTTTATTTCCCAAGGAATCAGAGTGAGGGACATCTAGGATGCATTAAGGAAATTAAAAAAAGAGTAATACGTAATGAAAGAAAGAAATATATAATAGGGCAGGGCAATTTATATTTTTTGTTTAACACAATAATAATAATAAAAAAAATAATGCAATTAATGCAGCATCCATTCTTTTTTTTTTCCTTCCTGAAACTTTACACGATGTAGGAGAAAGGTGTCCCGAGTTGTTCCTGGCAGGCTACTGAGCCTTACAGGCTCTGATTAGGGTGGGGGTGGGGATAGGATATCTGCTACCTGCCAGGAACATACCCAGGCATCTTTGTACAATCAAAGAAACTTCACTAATGTTTTTCCCCACTTTCTGTGGCTAAAATTGGCATACACAGTATAAATGTTCAGGAGGTACATGATTGACTCAGCTGCATATTTTAGCACAGAAACTGATTGTGTGAAGCAGTACACGCCTATTCTTTACACGCAACGCATGTCCTTGGCATAATACACACACGAGAATGGAGAAACGGACAATGGAGACTTCACCCGCAAGCGGTGAACCAGGCGTGCAAGAAATACTGGCAAGCTGCCTTATCTCTTCACATCACCCGAAAACGCTCACTGACTTTCATCTGAACCACTGTCAAAAGCAAAACCACCCAAGTGAGACCCTGTGTGTACGTGATAGAGACGAACCTGGACGTTCAACAAGCTGCAGCCAGATTTACTTGTAGAGACTGTAGAGACTGAACGGTAGCCAGAATATTGTCGAAAATGATAGTTTTGATATTTTAAACTTCAGAAAATTCAGCTTCAGCATTGAATATGTTTTATATTTGTTTGTATAATGTCTAATAATGCATTGGTAATGTACACTATATGAAGTTTGATATGAATTGAATTTGCCCATTTGATCCTATTATTAAAAAAAAAAAAAAAAGTCCACTGGAAAACAGCAATAAAATCCACTGATTTTATGCCATGTATACATATACATTTATCAAAGATTAAAACCTTTAAAATGTGTCTAATTAGCTATAAAAAAAAAGTACAATATGTTCAATATGTACAGATTAAATTATTAAAATAAATGACATCTAATCTATTTCTATAATGTAAATAGTATAGTAATAGTAAATAGTATAATGTAAATATATGTATGATAATTTTTTAATGTTTGTTGTAATGTATCATCATTTAATCTCTAGTAAACATGATTAATCGCGAATAATCACAGAAAACTGTGCAATTAATTTGTAAAATTTTTCAATCGATTCAAAGCCCTAATATATGAATAAAGCTGCAATCAAGCGATAAACAAAAGCATTCACTAGATGATTTAGAGAGGCACATACTTGTGTACTTAGGGCTGTCTGAAAGAGATAATAAAAGAGATAATGCTTAAAAAAGTTGATTTTTGAAAATGCTTATCTTGTCTTCTTTTAGACTCAAGAATTACTTTCACCTCAATAGTTGTTCTATTTACTTACATTATCTGAGTTTTATGAAAAGTTCAGTGAAAAATAATGTAGTTCTAAACTCATATGACTTTCCATCATAGAACAAGTGAATTTCTGTAAAACATGACGGTCACTCTATTTCATATAATGAAAGATAATGAGGACTGATAATGAGGACTGATAATGAGGACTGGGGTTGTCAAGCTCCAAAATAGCAAAGAAAGCATCATAACAGAGGTCCAAACAAATTATAGGCTATATTTCAATTCTTTTTAAGTCATATGATGGCCTTGTGTGAGGAGCAGACTGAACTTTTAAGGCCCCAGCACACTCACAGCAAAGTGCTTATTTGTTCTTCGCTCAAAGCCAAAAAGAAGTTCGAAACAGCTGAGCGAAGGTACACTATACTGTTTGCAAACATTCAGACATGGGGGAGGCATTTAGAGGAGCATTTAAATATGAGGACGCTCAAGATTACATGTCTTCATCAATTAATATGACATTTAAATATGTTATCAATGACTTCATGCCTCACTTTATGAGTAGAATTCACACAAGATCAGTGTTTTAACTACTTGATGATGATTTAAAGTATTATATCTGCAGTAGATAATGTGTAATTTGTTTACATTTTGCATTCATGGCAAAACACGCATTGCACAGCCATAATATGCGCCAATTTCACCCTGTTTTTGTCATTTATATTGACACTGTTACTACTGCAATGATGGGTGTATAAAAGAGTGTTCATGGGTAGAATACAGACAAAAGAATGATGATAGGCATATCTCACTTTGGGCAGATGTGTGAATGGCTTTCGGCTGCAGATGGCACATGAGTGAAGCTGCATATCAAACAACAGAGTGAATGGGCACTTAAGAGTATTTGAGTAGATTTGATCCCTTTTGTAGACTAATAAAAAAAATTCTGGGAAAATGTCTTTACGTGAACGATTGTTTAGATCAGAATCAGAATCAGCATTATTGCCAAGTATGCTTACACATACAAGGAATTTGTCTTGGTGACAGGAGCTTCTAGTGTACAACAATACAAAAACAATACAAAAACAGCTGTATGTAAGTTTGCACAAGCTCGCAAATAACTGTACACACTGGTGTGTTAATGTTGACTGATCTAAACTGACTGAACAGGAATTAGTTGTCGGCCTCAAAGTAGGTGGAGCTCCAGGTCACACCTACCGATGACTACCTAGTCGCATCAGTAGGGGGCAGTCAGCGCACCTCAATAAACCTCACAATCAGCACAGCCACAGAATGAGAGTCGCTCACACAGGATGCGTTTCTGAAAGCTGGCCGAAGCACAACAGAATGCAGGGATCGTGAGACGTAATTTTCAAAGTTTCATCTACATTTAACTTGACACTGCATCCTAAAAATGTGATGTTTATGACATTCAAAACCATTAATACTCTCTAAAAGCCTCCATCTGGTATAAATGTACATAAACCAACAACTGAAAATAGACGGAATGCAAGAGCATGTCTTGTGAATATAGGACATAATAACAAACTCAACTGAAAAACGGATTGCTGTCATCTGTTGCCATATGTTCAATGATATGGGAATAAAACAAAAATATATTGACTTCTAAAGCCACTTTTTTTTATAGTCTAATCAGTGCTTTATTTGTAATAATGCAATATATTTCAATCTGAGTATCTGAATTATTATATTTATATTTATAATTATTTGAATTATTATGCATTATTTATATTAAATACCTTTAATTGATGGCTTTTCTCTGCAAATGTTGGTATACGAGGTTCATTTCATTATTTAATCGGCATGTCATGTAATTAACAATATTTTTTATCAAATGACAGCCCTGGTTAAAACTAATCGTGTGTGGTTTGGACATGACATTCTTTATTTATTTATTTTCCTTAACTTACTAATTTTAAAAACTAGACCACGAGTAGTATAAAGTAGTAGATTAGGCCTAAGGCTACTATAAGTCTTCTTTCAGGATAAGAATCCCATCTACCCAGTGCCCAGAGCATGAGTTCATTCAGACCCATTGCTTTTCTCTAGTCTTATCTATGGGATAATTCCCCAGGGTTGCCCTGGACCGGCCAGCCCTCACAGTGAAAAAGCACCATGAGTTTTTCTTTTATACATATGGCAGCCATTTGTCTCAAGGAGCTCTGTCAAACATAAATAATATGTTATGAAAAAAGGGGCAGAAAGCATTGCTTCCTCTGGGACTTGGATCTCCGGAGGCCTGGTGTCCTTCACATCTTTGTCCTTCAGAGAGAGAGAGAGAGAAGGAAAGTGAGGGAATAGTACAGACTGGTTGCAAGTAAGTTAGATACAAGTCTGCAAAACTCATGTAACTCTTAAAGGGATAGTTCACCCAAAAATTAAAACTCTGACATTTATTCACCCTCATGTCGTTTCAAACCCATCTTACTTTTTCCATGGAACCCTAACATCTCATCGTGTTCCCCGGAAAAAATACAATGTGTTTGAAACAACACAAGGGTGGGTAAATGATGATCATTTTTGGACTATACCTTTAATAAAAACAGGCCCTGAAAACTAAGCCCATCTGTTTCTTTGGACTGCACATACTGGACTCGAGCTATCAGGAAATGACAGAGAGTTTTTTAAAAACTCAATTATTCAGGCAACGAGATGCCAGCCATTTAAGTGCTGATATGCACTGGAGTCCAAAACAAGGAAGTGTAAAACTACATATGTGACCTGCTCCATCATTTTAAGTTACTTTGACCCAGAATCACATTTTGAGATTTATACACTTCAACAAAAAGGAAGTTCTCAGCCTTCTAATGATATAACTGATACATTTATATCCCAAACCCTTGCTGAGATATAATTATTTAAATGATGACTGTCTTTTTTGTTTGAGAAAACGGCTTTCAAAAATTCCAAAAAGTTCTCAAACATTATTTAAAAGAATTGGAAGATTTATTCAGGCATACTGTAAATTAAGACATAAAGAACATTTAAAGTGTGTATATATATATATATATATATATATATATACTGTATCTATAATGCAGGGATGCAGCTTTTGCTTAGTGCACATAATTGCATATTAATATAACATCTATAAATCTATATAACATCAGTGCAGGCTCAAAAAGCATACTTAAATAATGACTGAATTTTAATTTTGGGGTAAACTATTCGGTTACACTTTACAATAAGGTTCCATTTGTTAACATTCATTAATGCATTACTGTAGGTATCATGAGCAAATAATGTTGAAATTAACATTAACTAAGATTAATAAAAGCTGTAAAAGTATCATCATTGTTAGTTCATGTTAACTAATGTTGTTAACTAATGTTACCATATGGAAACTTATTGTAAAGTGTTACCAACTATTCTTTGTCACTGGAACTATCATTTTAACATAGTGACAGATGTGATTATTTGACTGACCTAGAAACAGTCCTGAATGTAAAATATGTCTTATTCATTTCACATCATTCAAATCCTAAAACTTTCTGTTTATTTCCAGGTTTCAATTCGATTTTGAATCCCAGATTTTCAATATGATCTCAGATGTTTGGACACCACTGTACGGAAAATGAATCTCTCTATCTGTTTCTCTCTTTCCTTCAGTATCCAGTCCGGACTGGAGCTTTCCGTGTGTGCCGAAAGGATCATGATTAACATTCGTTCAATTCGCTGAGGGACACGCATTCTAAGCCCTTCCTTCCTGCTGCAAGTGGAATTCTCATTAAGTCATAACTACTTTTCAAGAGCAGCATTCCAGCTCAGGAGTCCCTCCAAAACTCCAGCACAACAATTTTCTTAACGGCAAATTAATTGCCAAAGAAGGCAAAGAAAGAGGGCCATTTTTCTTAGATCTGTCACAGGGTCATTTATAAAAGAAAGATCGGGTTCGACTGTCATGCATGAAAGGATGAGGTTTTGTCAGGAAGTGTACAGGTAGCATCGGGTCAGAAAAAAATCATTATGCATTCAGCCATGCACTGTGTTTAAACTTTCCTTTGACATGTGAATATCCACCATTTCTTCTGTGAAGTTATAATTCTGCTCTATAAAACAGAATTCAAAATTCTGATTGAATGAGCTGCATTCAAAGCAGTTGCTCACACCTGTGACCGCACATTCCATATTAAAGTTAAGTTGCAACATTGCTTGGCAACTGCAAACATTTAGAATAATGAATATTACTTAGTGGAAGAACAGTTTACTAAAATAACTGTTTGTAATAAATGTAACTGTTGCTTGAACCTTAGTCATCTTGTTGTTGCCTCCCAAAAGAAGTAGTTTGTTAGGTTTCAAATTATAAAGCAATAAGGTTTATTGTCCAAACTTTGTCAAAACACATTGGTAGTTAAATGTAAGTGGAACATGCTTATAGTTAATGTGTTGAACTACACATGTGGTTACTCTGATGGGACACTTGTGTGAAACTGAGGGGAACGGACTCCATACAGCAGCTAAAAATCTCTTTCACGCCAATTGATTTAAACCAAATTAAACAAACTGGCTAGTTTTAAGAAAAGCTTAAGTATAATTTGTTTGCGGATGCCACTTGCTTTGATATTTTATCTATTGCAATGAAGCATCCAGAAGTGTCCAGATACTTTCTGTGGCCACTATATGTCTCCTTATATTGTAATTTACATTTTATAAAGATGAAAATCTTATTAGTTAATTTTTTTGTCCCAATATTTTAATTAAGTGAACTTGGGGTGAACTTTAAATAATTTGATTACTTTGTGCCATGTCTCTTGGTGCCTATGAAGTATTCTAGGTTTATTTTATTTTTGAGATATTTATTTATTTATTTTTATAGATAAGACCCTTTAACTTCTTCCAGGAGGCAATGTAACAGGGGTGAGGGATGTCAAGGCCTGCAAGACCATTTTACCCGGCCCGGTAAAATATTGGTGCATGAGCATATAATGGAATGCGTAAATTAATTTCAACCTCCAATCAGAAATCGCAAGCAAATGTATGGCCCACTTTCACTTTCACATTCTTTCACATTTTGAAAGTGAAAGTGGAGATTTACAGTAAAAAAGGACTTAAATATTGATCTGTTTCTCACCCACACCTATCATATCTCTTCTGAAGACATGGATTTAACCACTGGAGTCATATGGATTGCTTTTATGTGGCCTTTATGTGATGTTTGGAGCTTCAAATGTCTGGTCACCATTCACTTGCGTTGTATGGACCTACAGAAGTGAAATATTCTTCTAAAAATCTTAATTTGTGTTCTGTAAAAGATAGAAAGTCATACACATCTGGGATGGCATTAGGGTGAGTAAATGATGAGAGAATTTTCATTTTTGGGTGAACTATCCCTTTAATTCTGAAAATGAATTAAGTTGAAAATGTACAATAAAACAGGAATGACCCGGCTGCAATGTGTTGTTTAGCCACTGACAACAGAGAAAAGGACAGATGGGGTCACCTGCTGCTGGATCATCTCTGTTATGGCCACAGGCCCTTTCACTCTTACCTTGACTCAATGGCTCTGATTTGGGCTAACTGGAATTGGGTACCCCCCTACTCGACTCATTGAGTAATTTGTCTGGCTCCTTTCCTTCTTCCCTACGGCTTGTAAAATGATCCAGAAACCTAATTTCCCCCTTCCCAAAAAGATGGATGCTAATCGTGTAGAAGAACAAGAGGGAAGGGCTGTAGGCAATTAAATCAACCCTCAAACTTAAACATATACACAAATATACATGTGAACTTACATGGCACATAGACAAGACAGAGCTACAGAGCTTTACAGTTTATGAGTAAGCTTGCTTTAACATTTCCTTTACACAACATACTGTGATTAGGGATGTGCACCATATGTACCATAGTTTTTAAATGGACTTGCCATAAAGTTGCCTGAATGACTAGTTAACGGATCGGTTTTGAGGAAGCCCTGTATAATTGGACTGGTTTTGGGTGTACCTGACCTGGATTGTACGTGTTTCTTAAGGGGTGTACAAAAGACACGTTAGTGTGTTCAGAAACAGCTAGACGTTGTGCAATGGAACAGAATAAAGAGGTTTCAAGATGCGTTTTTAAAAGTACTTGACATGCCATCTTAAAAATGCTCATGGCGGAACAATCAAACAACAGCATGAGACATGATGCAATATATATATATATACCGTATATACTGTATATATTAGGTTTAAGGATAGGGGTGGCATTAGCCGCTTGAAAATATAACAGAATATTGTTACTGAAATTATTGTCACTGTACATTAATCTGCCTTTTGCTTTTTTGGTATTGTTGAAAAGGGGTTCTGTTATGTATTAAGGGTAGGGTGGGGTTAAGTGATCTAAAATATAAGCCTAGTAAAAATGTAACTATACAAATGTATTTATAATATAAAGGATTTGCAAATATTTTACATTTCTAAAGCTGTCAATATGTAAAAACGTTTATGTTTTAGATGCCATTAATATGTACTTATTACACACATCTATCCAAACATACAAATATGTATGTGTAAATGTAGAAAAAAGCATGAATAATTATCAGATTAGGCAGGTCCATAATAAACCATCCCTAACAGTGATGGTATCAGATGGTAATTCCATGGTACTTTGATAGCAGTAAATGATTTCCTTATTCATATCCCATGGTATTTACATGATTCTCCAAGGTACTTCAAAGAATGCTATGGTATTACCATGGTACATGTCAACAAACCATGGTGCCATGTCCAAACAACCCATGGTAATCCCATGGTACATTTTTGTTTTATTATTCTATACTAAAAAACTGAATACTGAAACTGACAACAAGACTAGCACGATCGATAATCTCAAAGACGGAGCCAGAATGTTGAAAGAGGAGAAAGAAGTAAGCCTGTAACTACAGTGACCAAGAGACAAGATGAAACTATTGCCCAACTGGAAGAAGCAGCAGAAGTAGCCAAGTTTTTGCCATTCAGTTCTCCACCAACATCCCAAGGAAGCCAGACAACAGTCCTCAAACATCGCGAAAAGTTCGACTCAATCAGCCAGTCAGCAGACAAGAAATCACCGAGGCAACGAAAAAATTGCAAAACAACCAAGCAACCGGGCCGGATGGGCTGCAGAATTAACTATGAAAATACGGCAAAACGAGACCCTCCACAAAAACATCGCCCAAGCATTGAACCGAATGTTTGAACAAGGCGAAGACCTAGAAATTGGCAAAGGTACACTTGCTGTAGAACCGGGAAAACCAGCAGGGCAAATTAGCAGTCTGAGACCTATAGTCCTCCTGTCATCACTGAGAAAGATCCTCTTGCTCATCACACTAGCCAGAATCCGACCTGCCGTCGAGAGATTCATATCAAAAAGCCAAAGCAGATTTGACAATATAGAAGCACTGCCGACGTGGTGTGGGCTCACAAATGTATGATCACCAGAGTAACGAAATTCAAGGAAGAGATTTACTGTACGTACTCGGCATTGACATGAGCTACACATTCGACACAATCGATTGCAATAAACTCCTAAAAGAGATTAAAACAATTGTAGATGAAGATAGCTGGCGAATGGTCCATGTACTGCTAAACATCATTAGCAGACAAAATAAAATCAGCATTATCAGAGCCATTCACCACGAACATAGACGCACAGCAAGGAGACACGTTAAGTCCAGTACTCTTCACGATCTACCTTGAACTGGCTTTTAGAGTATTGCGATTGAAATTTCGCAGTGGACGAAAATATACCACACTAAATATACTATGCTGATGACACTAACTTTATCACCAAACTTATGCCTATGATCGACCAACAACAACAGCAAGCACCTGGAATATTGGTGGAATGGAACCTCCTAATGAACGTGAGTAAGATCGAACTGACTACACTAAAGCGGTTAAACAACACAGACAAGGAAAGTTGGCAAATGGTGAAAAAGTTGGGCACTCTTCAAATCAAATCAAAATCAAATCACTTTTATTGTCACACAACCATATACACAAATGCAATAGTGTGTGAAATTCTTGGGTGCAGTTCCGAGTAACATAGCAGTCATGACAGTGATGAGACATATACCAGTTTACAATAAACTTCAGATTTACACAACACGATTTAAAATCTAATATACACATAATTACACACAACACAATATACAAATAATAACATAGAATGTACAGTATACAATACACACAATATAGAATACACATTATACAATAAAAAATATTATATATAGTATATATAAAATGTACAGTAGGTTGTATTGTACTGTATTGACATTCAGGCTGTCGGTTGATAGTCAGTTGCCAGTGTGTTGTTAAGAGAGAATATAATTTATGACAGTCTAAGATTAAAGAATAAGATTTAAGATATTATAAGATTAATAAAGTGCAGTGCTGATGTATATTGATCGTGAGAGATCAAGAGTTCAAAAGTCTGATTGCTTAGGGGAAGAAGCTATCGTGAAGTCAGCTGGTGCGGGTCCTGATGCTGCGATACCGCCTGCCTGATGGTAGCAGTGAGAGCAGCCCATGGCTCAGGTGGCTGGAGTCTCTGATGATCTTCCGAGCTTTTTTCACACACCGCCTGGTATATATGTCCTGGAGGGAGGGTCTGGCAGATCGCACCACCCTTTGCAGGGCTTTGTGGTTGTGGGTGGTGCTATTGCCGTACCAGGCGGAGATGCAGCCAGTCAGGATGCTCTCTGCAGTGCTGGTGTAGAACCGTGTGAGGATGTGGCGGTTCATTCCAAGAAGAGGCACTGATGTGCCCTCTTCACAACGGCCTCAGTGTGGACAGACCAAGTGAGTTCCTCAGTGATGTGGACACCGAGTAACTTGAAGCTGCTGATTCTCTCCACTGGTGCTCCATTGATGATGATGGGGCTGTGTTCTCTTTCTCTTCTCCTGAAGTCCACCACAAGCTCATTTGTCTTGCTAACATTGAGGGAGAGGTTGAGCTCTTGACACCAGTGTGTCAGAGTGTGCACCTCCTCTCTGTAGGCTGTTTCATCATTGTCAGTGATCAGACCTACCACCGTCGTATCATCAGCAAACTTAATGATGGCATTGGAGCTGTGTGTTGCCACACAGTCATGTGTGTACAGGGAATACAGGAGTGGGCTGAGAACACAGCCCTGTGGGGCTCCAGTGTTGAGGGTCAGTGATGAGGAGATGTTACTGCCCAGTCTAACCACCTGGCATCTGCTTGACAGAAGTCCAGGATCCAGCTGCACAGCGAGCTGTTTAAGCCCAGAGCCCGGAGTTTCACATCAAGCTTGGAGGGCACTATGGTGTTGAATGCTGAGCTGTAGTCTACAAACAAGATTCTCACATAAGTGTTCCTTTTTTCCAGGTGGAAGAGAGCAGTGTGTATTGTAGATGCAATGGCATCTTCAGTGGAGCGGTTGTTGCGGTAAGCAAACTGCAATGGGTCCAGTGAGGGAGGCAGCACAGAGCAGATGTAATCTCAGATTAGTCTCTCAAAGCATTTGCTGATGATGGGGGTCAGAGCAACAGGATGCCAGTCATTTAAGCAAGTGATTTTGGATTGCTTTGGTACAGGCACAATGGTGGACGTTTTGAAGCATGTGGGGACCACAGACAAGGAGAGGGAAAGGTTGAAAATGTCTGTAAAAACACCAGCCAGTTGGTTCACGCATGCTCTGATGACGCAGCCCGGAATGCCGTCTGGACCTGCGGCTTTACGGATATTCACCCATTGGAAGGATCGGGTTACATCCGCTACAGAGACGGAGAGTGAACTAACCTCTGTAGCTTCGGCCACGAGAGCTCTCTCTGCGGGGCGGTGTTATTTCCCTCAAAATGAGCATAAAAAGTATTTAGCTCATCCGGGAGAGAGGCAGCGGTGTTCACGGCAGAGTTTTTATTCCCTTTAAATTCCCTGCCACATGCTTCAAGAGTTGGTGGTGTTAAACTGTCCTTCAATCTTGTTCCTGTACTGGCGTTTTGCTGCTCTGAAAATTTTGCAGAGGGCATAACTGGCTTGTTTATGCTCCTCCGTGTTCCCGGAATTAAAAGCGGAGGTCCGCACATTTGGTTCGCCAAATGTCTGGTTTTCTGGTTCGGGTAGATCTGTATTGTTTTGGTCGGAACAACATCCTCTACGCACTTGCTGATGAAACACGTTACGCTATCAGCATAAAATTCTATGTCGTCATCAGAGGCGGAACGGAACATCTCCCAGTCCGTGTGATCAAAACAATCTTATAGCGTAGAGTCTGATTGGTCCAACCAGCACTGGATCGTTCTGAGGGTGGGTGCTTCCTGTTTCAGTTTCTGCCTGTAAGCGGGCAGAAGCAGAACGGAAGAGTGATCCGATTAGCCAAATGGTGGGCGGGGGAGGGATTTGTAGCCATCCCGGAAGGGAGAGTAGCAATGCTCCAAAACCCGGTCCCCTCATGTGTTGAAACTGATGTGTTGGTAGTATTTCGGTGCTATTGACTTGAAGTTGGCTTTGTTAAAGTCCCCGGTCACAATGAACGCAGCCTCAGGGTACGCGGTTTCCTGCTTGCTTATACTCTCATACAGTTCCTTGAGTGCCCAGTCTGTGTCGGCTTGTGGCAGGATGTACACAGCTCTTCTGAGCGATTAAGAAGAATTACAAAGAAGGAAACAACTAGCTGAAGTTGCTGTGAAGAGAATGTGGACTATCTGGCAAAATAAGAGCAAGCGAAACACGTTACGCTATCAGGGTAAAATTTGATGTCGTCATCAGAGGTGGAACGGAACATCTCCCAGTCCGCGTGATCAAAACAGTCTTGTAGCGTAGAGTCTGATTGGTCCAACCAGCACTGGATCGTTCTGAGGGTGGGTGCTTCCTGTTTTAGTTTCTTCCTGTAAGTGGGTAGAAGCAGAATGGAAGAGTGGTCCGATTTGCCAAATGGTGGGCGGGGGAGTGATTTGTAGCCATCCCGGAAGGGAGAGTAGCAATGGTCCAAAACCCGGTCCCCTCGTGTGTTGAAACTGATGTGTTGGTAGTATTTCGGTGCTATTGACTTGAAGTTGGCTTTGTTAAAGTCCCCGGTCACAATGAACGCAGCCTCAGGGTACGCGGTTTCCTGCTTGCTTATACTCCCATACAGTTCCTTGAGTGCCCGGTCTGTGTCGACTTGTGGCGGGATGTACACAGCTCTTCTGGGCGATCAAGAAGAATTGCGATGAAGGAAAAAACTAGCTGAAGTTGCTGTCAAGAAAATGTGGATTATCTGGCAAAAGAAGAGCAAGCTAAGTGAATGCAAATGATTGCCGTTGTACAATGCTTAAGCCCATACTAACATACAATAAGGGCACATGGGCACTCACAGAATCGGAGATCAATGGGTTGGAAACTTTTCACTGTAAACAACTCAGATCTGTCATTGACATCTACTATCCGAACATCATAATGAACAAAGAGTTATATGCCAGGTGCAGCACTTCAGAATTATATTCGTAAGTACACTAATCACACTGGTGAATGTTCAGACATGCTTTCAGAATGATGGATGACACATCAGCAAAATCCGCGTTGCTACAATACTTCAACAAAAGCAATGCTGAATGCTTCCTAGGAAGACCGAGAACAATGCTACCAGTTCTCATCAAAGCAGACATTGTAGTGATCAAAGAAAAATTGCCAGCCTTAGCCACCGAACTTGAGTTACCGGACACATTGGCAACAGTTGAAGACATCAGACGCCTTGAGGCAGCCACACACCAAAGAAAGAAATGGTGCAACCTTGCTGATAATATGCATGCTTTCAATAAGCCACCACCCAAAAACAACAGCTTAGAGAAGGCGAACAGCAATAATAAAAAAATTGTAAATATATAAGTTCAGGGTGAAGTCACTAAACAGTTGTGTTACTTTTGCATGCAGTATTTCAGCGAATAAAAGCCTTTATTCACTAACAACCTGTTACATTTCGACAACACTAAAAAGTAACTTGCTAATGTAGTTCAAATTTTAGAGCATGGTGCTAGCAACGCCAAGTTCATGGGTTTGATTCCTAGGAAACCCACCTACTAATAAAATGCATCTTAA
Organism: Myxocyprinus asiaticus; assembly: GCF_019703515.2. Classification (NCBI taxonomy): domain Eukaryota; kingdom Metazoa; phylum Chordata; class Actinopteri; order Cypriniformes; family Catostomidae; genus Myxocyprinus; species Myxocyprinus asiaticus. The sequence continues at coordinate 8,879,049 of NC_059383.1, forward strand.
ATGCACTATAAGCTGCTTTGGATAAAAGTGTCTGCCGAAAATGTGAAAATATCCAACTCTCGCAACAATGACCTGTTACACAATCCAGCCAACATTAGTCACAGTTAATGTAAATGATCTAAGTAAATTGAGTAGCAGTTTTATTCCACACACATTCGCTGACCGCTGACTTGTTGATGTTTAGCAGTTGCGGGGACCGGAGGCACACTTGTAGACTTGTGGATGAAGCAGAAATGCATTACGGTCTGTTATGGTTGGCTGATCGCTCTCATTCATACTGTGAGCTGCTCACAAAAGGGCCAGGGCCGAGTTCAAATAATGGATCAACTCCCACCCCCTCCCTCTAGCCTGACCACCCCATTTAGATGATCATGAGGCACTTTTGGTGGCAGGGCAGAATTTGTGCCCCCTAACCTGGACTTGTTGTTACGTACTGGTGATGAACAGCAGGCCTATTGGTCGGACTTCCTGTGTTTCAAAGAGAGCGTTGCTGACCATGAGGAAGTCAAGCCTGAAAAGCGGAACATGCGTGCAGACCTGCTCATTCAGACGGAGAGGAGCGCTTGAGGAGGGGGATGTTGGGGATTTAGTTCAAAGCAACTGCAGACAACTTTTCGGAGTTTATAAGTAATGGTATGCGTTTACCAATAAAGCAGTTCTCAGCAAGCGCTTCCCTCGCAGGCAGAACTAGCTGACAGGACTTGTTGTCTAAGCTAATGCTAATATAACTACAAACACTTGACTTCTTTGAAGCTCTGTGGAAGCCCTTTGTAAAACAAACAGTTTCACTGCATTCCAACATCGACATTTGGAAGTGGATTAATACTGGTTTGACAATCCAGTTGCGCCACGATTTACTGCACTCCATTGAAATTTCTACTAGATTGCCAACTCGGTCTCATGACAAGTCGTAATAATAGTATGAGATGGCAAAATCCTACGAGTTGGCTCATACAAAAACGTACAGCGAACAAACGAATATTGTTGTTATGATTGGTCCTTGACGTTCAATGTAAGATCTGGGTCTTAAAGCAAAACCAGTTGAGAACCACTGATTTAGGCAATGTTAGTTTGCCCATACTGTCCTTAAATTGGCCCAACTGTCTTCTCGTCTCCTCTTGTGTCCTCTCCTCTCCTTCTCTGATTACAGGGCATAGGCAGTGAATTAAGATGATGTTATCTGTTTTTCCTGCTCTCTCATCTGTTCTCCTCCTGTTCTTTCCTTATTTACTGTAAAAGTAACAGTGGCTTCTTTCAGCTTGTGGAGAATAAACAAAGTTGTAGCCCTTTCTGGCTGTGTGCTGTGCCCAGCAGCTTGGACACAAAACTCAAGGCCCACCTCATTCACTCAATCTGAAAACAATGCAGAGAGTTATAAAACCAGGGATTAGAAACAAAAGGTTTTCATTTTGGTTATTTCTGAGCAGAAACTGTATTTTGACGTTCTGGCTTTGAGTTCCGTAGACTCCTTTCCAAATGGTTAATGGTTAATATAAAATGATACATTTTTGGGCAAACTATTCCTTCAACCGGGTAACATTTGCACTCTTTGCAGGGATTTTGATTCCTTTGTCTATTAAATTCTGTTGAAAATCTAGTGTGTTTTCGATTTTTGGTTTCATTCCTCTTGCCTGAATATAACACGTGTGAACCAGATTCTCTCTCTTTCGCAACTTCAATATTTTTCCTAAATATTCAAGAGGATGTCTGGTCATCTGTTACATCTGACTCTGATAGTTCAGAATCAACATGCTGACATGAAGGCCAGTGTTGTAATGGCACAAAGTCAAAATCTATTTTTCCGCAATGTTGGATTGCAGTGTTGTGTAATCAACTCGTGCAGGTCATACTTAGGTGAACTATGCAACAGAGCTGGTTGTTTTCGAAAAAGCACATATTTTTTTATGATTACTCATAACTGAACAGGAAGAAGTTGTTATTGTAGCAGCACTATTATCTAAATCTGGTGGTACTTATGTTGTGATGATTTTTTTATTTTTTTCATGTAATAAGTACATTTGAGTTCAATTTTATTTTATTTAAACCAACAGGTCAATGTACAGTACCTTTATCCTTGTCTGGCCTAATGTTGTTGACTTAATACAGATCTACTGTACACTATTAAGGCTGAAACATACACATTGCATGTACGTGAACGCAGACACATCAAGCTACGCCAGATCGATTTTGTGCATAGGTGCGTTCCAAAATGTATCAGACTGCAATGCATATCACAACACAAGTATGTGTTGCATTCTAAACATTGCCACAAGATGCACTATAGCAGACATTAGTTTGAGCAACCTGCTTCTTCTGTGAGTTTGCTCTTTCTACTGTAATGGTGAAACAACAGTTTAAAGAGAACATTGCTGAGCAAGTTAAAGTAAATTTATTTACAGCAACTTGCCAGAATAACAACACATCCAATTTAAGGGCACAGACTTTTGAAGGTAACTCTATCGCCCCCTTGAGTACTGAGGTTTGCTCCCATCAAGATGACACATGAAGGTATGGTTAGCATGTTTACCTGGACAGCACGTTGGCCATACAGTGGCGCAATTTTCATTATAGCACAAATTATAAGTGCAATTTTCGTGCCTGCGCAATGGGCAAGTGGGCGTGGGTGGGAGTGTTTGCACGCTATCTGTGGGTGTATGCCCGCAAACTGTGGTTGTATTTTATGTTAATAAAGTGGAATTAGCTATTTTCCTGAATAATAGGTCATTGTGCTAAGACATCTATTGTCGCTGGAAAGTCTAAACTGAGTTGCTGCATATGAGGTTTGGGGATTCCACTAGCAGATGATGTTAAAAAGCTATTGATAACTTTTAATATTAGCCTTATAATTTTATAATATTATTTGTGTGTCAGTAGATCGATATGATTCATTATACTTAGATTCTTTATAGTTTTACGCAGCCTAATATTAGATACAAATGGGTCATATTTCTATTCTCCTAAGGCATTGAGTAAAGCTCATTTACACTACCAAATTTAATTTGTATGGATGTGGCTTGACAGGGAATGGACAATATAATGGGAGTCAGGTGGCACAATAACTGGAGAAGAACCTCAGAATTAAAATGCACTTTACCAAACCCATTAGTGCATTGCGCTTGCTATTTCATCAAACCCACTTGCGTCTAGATTTAGCGCATGATTGCACGAAAATACCGAAACTTCATGGTAATGCCCACTGACTTTGGCCATATGGCTTATAGCTTAGCAAAGACATAGCGCTCCTAAAATTGGTCTTAATGACTTAAAGGTTCACTCAGTAATTTTTGTTTATGTTACGCTGAAAATATAACAATACAAAACATCTTCATTTTCTTGAAGCAAAACATAAGTTTCTTGTTTCTTTCTTTTGATTTATGTTGAAATATGACACAGTCTCAGACATATTCTTGACAAGATTCATGATATTTACCTTTTCACGTAATTTAATGTCACCCTACATAGTCAAATTGCAGAGGTTTGAGGGATTTCATTGCTTTGGCCAAGCTGTGTGTCCTCACTAATTTAAAACACCTTTGTAATGTAAAAAATGTAAAAACAGTCTCAAGCCTTCCTCTTCCTCCCCTTGTAATCCATCTCACAGCCTCTCCTGTCTTCTTGCAAGAGTTAGGGGCTGATAAGGGTGATGTCATACCTCCGCTTCCTGGGGATATGAGTAACTGTATACACTGTGCTGAGGGGCACACTGGGGAAGCCTCGCTAGAGCACAAGTGCTCCAAACTCACACACACACAGTCACAGCCAATGAATGCCCTGTCAGCCTCCATTACGAAACTTTGCAGAACATTTGATGTTCACACTTTGAGTTTGGTGAAAATAAGTTTCTAACTAGCTTTTTATTTATGGAGAGGTTATGCTTTTTGAGTCATAAGATGTTTTGCTATTACTACATGATCTTGGAGTGTGTAATCTAATTTCTAGGTATTTGTGCACAGTGTTGGGTAAATTACTCATAAATGTAATCAGTATTTTAAGTTACTTTTTCAGATGAGGGTGTAATGTGTTATACTACGTTTTTTTGACTAAATAAAGATTACATTAACTAATTATTGATGTAATTAGTTAATCTGATTACACCCAAATCTGTTCATTCATAATCTTGTAAATACAATGGGATCCAAAAGTCTGATCCCACATTGAAAATCAGGGATTCAAATTTGTAATTTAAACCTGAAAAAAAAAAAAAAAAAAAAAAAATGAGCAAACATTGTTCCCTATGTTAACTCATTTGAAAGAAAGGTCAGATTTCCTTGCTTCCATAGAAGCACACAAGATGCTCTATGAAGCAGTCTCAAATCAGGCTGGATAACGTGACCATCGGGTTTTGCACAAGGTTTTCCATGCCAGTTCAAATACAAACAGTCATTAAAGCAAAAGGGGGACAAACCAAATACATCAAAGAAACGTTGATGTTCATGTAAAGTTTTCAATTCAATTGTTCACTCAAATTATTTTGCTGATAACATAATTTGTAATTTAAAAATAAATGTGTCTAAAATCTAAAATAGAAGACCCCCTTCTTTGGTCTTTGGAGGTCAGCTTGCACTGTATGCACCACAGACCCTGGTGTTCAGCTTCCTTTGGCATACTTGGGCCGCACAACCTGAGGCTTTGGAGGCCCCATTGGAGCAACTGCAAACACAATTCTCTGCTTCATGTCTGGAGATTCATAAAAAGGAGGCATTTAAAAGAAAACAATTCCTTTTGTCATTGTTAAATGAAAACCTATGTACTTTGAAGAGTGTAAACCGATATTTCGGAAACGTGAGTCTACATGTATCTGTCAGCAGGTTGTCCTGTGCAGAGTATCTCTTCTCTGTAAGAGATAACAGTCTTGGAGGTTTGCTAAGTAGGTTTAAAATGGCCAGGACATGGTCCATCTTGTAATTTACACCATGCAAAAAACAAAAAAACAGGGAATGTAACTCAAGTCGGAAAAACAGCAGAATGTCAGCTATGCACAACGCACAATGTTAATTGTGTCAGGTAAATAGTGCTGACTTCTGTGGATAAGATGCATTCTATAATAAGCCGGTGTGCTTAAAAACGTGTTTGCGCTGTAAAGAATGATAATGGCTGTGTCTAAGTTAGACTGAACTCACTGTGATTCGGCCAAAAGGTCAAAAGTCCTGCTGCTGAAATTGGACTGTGCTTACCAAAATTCGTACCACTGCCCCCTGTGGCTGAAGCTGGAAGTGTTTTTAGCGTGTGAGCTCCAGTTTCTGGGTGAAATGTCCAAAGAGTGGTACCACAAACAAGTTTTTAGTTGTAAATTATGTAATACAGTAAACAGGAATGAATATTTTATTAACTCTACCCACTCACCCAATCCCCAACCCTAAACCTAATTGTCAGTTGAGTAAAAATGTCATTTTAAAGCAAAAATACAACCTCCGTTTCACTCGTTGATCACTGATTATGTAAACACGATTACTTCTTGATTTCCATGGGACCAGAACTCATGTCTCTGAAGCTGTGAGTGGAATACCCTATCAGTCACACCACAGGAAAAGTTTAACATGTCTGAAATAATGTTGAGATAAAAGATGATTGATGAAACTCGCAGAATGAGGTCGAACATTCAGTAGCAACATGTCAAGTTCCCTTGTGATCATGTTGGTATCAATTCCTGTTCTTTCATTGTATGTACTGAATTCAATGAAGAACTTTCTTCTCGTGATGAAGTACACTCTTTAGAGTTGCAGGTGTGTAGTGTAAAAATCCTCCAGGACACACTGCATCTGACATGTTGCCATTTTCCTATTCCTTAACCTATGACGTACTAACAACAACTTTGTTGTTGTTAAGTATAATTTAACCACAAGAACAACTTTCTTGGTACCTATTGCCAGTCTTGAGTAAAAAACTGCTTAACTAAAATGTTAATCAGTAAGGTAATTTTATAATTACACTTTTAAGGTAATTTACTCTGATTACATGGATTACCTATTGCATGTTTTGATTAACCTCTTATTTTAAGTGAATGAAGGACCAAATGCACCCCTCCTCCCACTTTGAAAGTCAAGGCTGATAGTAAATGTAATCATATACTAGATAAAGACCCTGTTTACACCTGGTATTAAGATGTTTTTGGTGATCTGATCACATATGGTCAGCGCTAAATACAGGTCTAAACAGGGTCTAAAACCTTTTGTGATCGTATCACAAAAACCACATCCATATGTGGTCAAAAAGTCATGTGACCACATCGCCTTTGAGGTGTAAACGCTAATCTGTCCTGAACGTGTCCTGGCAGCAACGAAGTGCCATCCTCACCTGTCAATCAACCGGTACGCTAAAACAAGAGTTTTAACTTTGTCGGTTATGATCGGTTTAAAAGGAAATAACTGTCTAATCGGGAAAAATTAAAAAAGCTGATACATACACAAGCAATAAAACTTCACGGATCTTCTTCGTTTGATATTAACATGCAGGGACACTTATGAGAAGCACGAACATCTGCAGCTCAGGTTAACACAGGTAATCCACTAAAATAACGGACAATTCTGCTCAAAATTTTATTTGTGCTTAGATTAAATTTCAGCTGCATCTGGGAGAAACAGTGAGCCATTTATTTATTTATTTATAGCACTTTCTTTAAAGTCTTATCTGACTTTGTTGCGCTTTAATGTCATGCAGTAACACACTGAAATAGTGACTGATGTATGTCATCATGACATAGAGTCCCTCCCCTCCGAATCCGATCACAAGTGGTCACAGGAGACGCATTTAAATGACCACATGTGATCGGATCACCCGAGACACATCTTAATTCCAGGTATTAACGGGGTCTATAAATAACTGTAATCTGATTAGGCACATTTAAAAAATGTATGTTATCTAATTAGAAGTACTTGAATTTTATAATCTAATCCATATTACACAACTCAACACTGTCTATAGCACTAATAGTTGAGCAAATGGAGACTTTTTCTCCTGTTTCTCATTTACTTTTTCTGAGAAAAATACCCCAGTAATATCACAAGTTTCAGAAGAGGTCTCAACAATGTCTCAAACTGTGCTCAGATTTGCCAAAATACTGAAGTCTGCAATCAAAAGTCAGAGACTCACACTTTTATCATCAAATACTTTCAAGACCAAATCTTCTGAGCTATGCTATCCACATCCATTTTATTGCTCTGCACTCTTACTGTAGAGTGAATACGGGTAAAGTGGGACACTTTATTACAATATATGTAAATTTAACTTTCCTGGCACTTTTAATTATACTATAAGGAATTTAATGGAAAACATCTGAGACAAAGTTGATACGTAAGTGAAACACAAAAGAGATCTCCATGAAGTCTCTTGAGTTTTGAAAGAGCAACCTCTGTCTGAGCAGTCAAAATGCCCTCCAGGTTTCCCTTTTAAGAATATGTTGGTGTCAGTCCTGGTGTGATTTAAAGAGTGAATGGACAGAAAAGTTCGGCCTCTGCTCCTCACAAACTTTCACCCACATCCTTTCAATTCCACATGCATACAAAGATGCAGGCGAGCAGTGATGTGTGAGCGCGCCTCTGCTGGCGGGGCCCCAAACGCTGCTGTTCTTCTCTAGTCTACCGTGGCACTGCTCCTTTCACCGGCTCCAAAGGGACCTCTGATTAGAAATCCGGCTTTGCCGCTGAATCCCCTGTCCTCCCCTCTCTGCAGAGTCCAACAGAAAGACGGAACTTAACAGAACTTAACACAAGGACAAAGCAAACATTTAGTTTGGTGCAGAGTTTTTTTTTTTTTTCAGTGGCCTGGGTTTATTGGGTTCTTTCGGATGATTTGGGGTCTGTCTTTACAATATAGGTTCCTATAAGGGCAGTGCTGCCTTGCAAGCATTTTAAAAACAATTAGCCATTGAAAAAGAAACGATTACTGTATGACTATGCCACACATCAGGCAAATAATAAGAAAGAGTTCTCTGAGGATACAGGGGCATCTCATCTCACACATATCTGTATGTCCACAACACACACACACTTCCAGACAGGAAATGACAAGTCTCCCCTGACGAGTCCTTAAAGGGCCCTGCCTGAAAATCCCCTCTAACCACTTCTCACCACACCCACTGCAGCTCTATGGCACCTTTATATTACAAGCTCAACAGCCTGTCTTATCAGACATTATAATGGCAACAACACCTGCACATTTCCTGACCAACCCATTACTGCAAATACACAGATGACTAATGCTTTTACATACACATTGTTTTGTTTATCCATGCTGCTTCTACGATTTTGCTGTATGCTGGAACTTGCTGTAGTATTGAATTCTTCTCAATGGATAAATTAGGGTTGTTGATTAATGTGTTAATTTAGTGGGATTAATTAAATGAAATAATGTCTGAACAAAAAATAATGCATGCCCCCAGACCATAACAAGGAATTTTCAAGCTTGAAGTTTTGTACACATTCATGATTTTGTTAGTCTCAGTCAGCAGGGGGCAGTAAGTGCAACTCCAGCTGTGCGAACCACACTCACTGACAGCAGACAGCCTAATATGAGGATGTGCTCTTGCATTCAAACACAACTGGACAAAGAGCAACTCGAAATCGGTTTTGAGACGTGTTTCAAACTACGTTTAACTTGACAGCGTCCTAAAAATGCTGTGTTTATTAGGGCTGGATATTGATTCAGATTTCCCAATTCAAATTGATTCCGATTCACAAGCTTAAAAATTGATTCAATTCTGATTTTGATTCGATTCAATTCTATATCAATTCATATGGGTATATTTCATTTGTAATGTCCCTTTTGCTTGCATATGATAGAAATTATTTTCCAGATAATGCTGTTAATTATACAGGGGACCTTTTAACTAGGTACATTTCTAAAATATGGATGAATCTGAGCATAGCTGAGCCAAACAAGTCACAGGACAGATCGTAGCATTAGGCCCCGTTTACTCCTGTCATGCGTTTTGGGTAATCCATATAAAACCGGACAATGCTAAAGACAGGTGTAAACGGGGTCTAAAAAGTTTTGAGATTTGACCACTTTTGAGATTACTGGGAAGTTAGTCGAAAGTGGTTGAAAACACAAGTGACCACATTGGGCTCGTAGTATAAACACTCATCCTTTAAAATGCGTTCGGACAACAGCAAAGCACCGCCTACCTGTCACTCAACCAATGCATTAAAACATGAGTTTCAATTTGGACTGTTACGTGCTGCTTTAAAAGGAAATAACCGTCCAATTGGAACATTTGAATAAGTGAATACATGTACATGGACGTAATGCTCACATGATTTTAGTGTGATAATATCACTTACTAACCTTTTCTGTGTAAAGTTATCTAATTTTACAACTTCGTTCCCATGATCTAATGGCATAAACCCTAAAACAACCGTAATAACACCAATTTATACCACTCAAATAATACACAAGTTTTAACAGAAGAATTAATGTAAGTGCTTTTATATAATTGTAAGCTTCACATTTCTGCCTTAAAACCCTGCAAAAATTGGCCCAATTCACTTCCATTATAAGTGCTGAGCTTCAATACGAACTTGTATTGAACCCAGAATATTTCTTTAAAACAGGTACTCCAGTATTCTATTTAATACAGAATTCTGCTCTAAACATCATGTTTGGGCTTAGATTAAATATAAGTATAATTAAGAGAAACAGTGTGCCGGATTTTAGTGCTTTCTTTTTCATCTTTTACTTTTTTGGCCTTTAATTATGTTTGGTAAGAAATGTCTAAAAAGTCACTTTCTATTGTCATGCCCATCTGCATTTAGGCTTCTCTTTTTAGATGTGTTACCTTATTGCATAATGTCACTTCCCAATTTCCGTTCAATCATAGCTTCTCACATGCTTTTATCCTCCCAAGAAAATTCCGATTATCTCTCCTAAAATTGGGGCTATGGTCAACAGGGACTTTTTGTTCAGGGGAGTGCTTGTGCGACTTCATTCGAGACATTCTGTCCAAAGGAAGTTGCTCTGTGCCCGGCCTGTTCCACTCCCACATGGAGACAATCGCCACTTCAAAAGGGCCTGTTTGTTTGGACATTCCTGTGAATAAGGGAATAATTACAGGAGCTCTCCTGCCCTTTCACAAGAGAGGATGCAACTCAAAAAAGACGCAATGAAAGAATGACAAAAAGGGATATGTGGGTGTGTGAGTGTGCATACATACATTCGTGAGTGTATATCCGGCAACACTGACATCGTAAAGGGAAGGAGATCTCTGGGTCATACTTGGTATGCGAGGCATTCACCATAAATAGGGCCACGACATGCTTCTTGTTTGTTGTTAGACTGAGGCTATTTTAATTCCAATGGGATTCTATCTAGAGAATGACTGGAAAGGAAAAAAGGGAAGTGATGATGGAAGTTAAACCAACAACATCCAGAGGCCACAGTTTTTTTATGGATGACGGGCCCGCGTATGTGCTATTATGTGGAAAAAGGTGGGCACGCCTGTTACTGTGCATGCTGCACTCTAAAATAGAGCTTTTTCCATGAGGACATTAGCATAATCTAACCCTCTCTGGTATGCAATAGCTCAACAGATTTTTGTGATATAAAAATGTTTGTTTAAAGAAAACTTTTGGGATGTATTGTCATAACTCTGTATCACAATGGGAAATGAATCATTATCATTTATCCTTGAATATTTAAAATCTTACCTCATCGTCACTGTTAGAGACAATGGGGAATATTTGTTGCATTTTCAGAGAATAAAGATGAGTTCATTTTATTTGAACTAATGAAACATAAATCACAACTGTGTTTCTTATGCATAAATGCAATTATAATGTTATAATCACCTCCAGATAAATAAATAACTGCAATAATATAATTAATGCCACCATCTATAAACATTCCCAATGAGTTACAAATTCCATTGTGGTACTTTGTTGTTTTGTGACCACATGGGAACATTCATATTTTCTTGATGTACAGTTAAACATGTAACACAAAGTTAGTCTCTAAAAGAAAAAAAAAACAAAAAACATTTAACTTGAAGATCACCAAAAAATCCAAATGTAGGCCTACAAGATACACTGGTTAAAATGAATGTGGCCCTCAGTAAATTGTACGCCATCAAATTTTGTTCTTTTTATTTATTTTAATTTAATGTGTTTAATGTTTTTTAATTTAATCAACTAATATGTTGTTTTTAAATGTATTCTCTGTGTTTGCAATAGACAATTGTTTAAAGTCAATCAGAAAACTATTGAATGTTTTCAGCTGAGCAGTGTTTAGGGGAGTGGCTATAGGCTGTTATTTAACTATGTAGGCCCGGGCAAGATATGGGGCTTATGTGGAGCGTAATTTGTTGTTGTTGGTAATTAAAAAGGGCTGTTGTTGTGTTAACAGTTCTGTTTAGCATTACCCATGCTGTTTTGTGTTAAATTATTGTGTTTTATTTGAAGTCACCATCACCGAGATAAGTGCTCCTTTTTTCTATTGTAAATCTTCTTGACTATATAGCCTTTTCTTTTTTTTTTTGAGTATATGTTCTGTATAACACCATATTAATATCTGAAATTAGGACATAAGAGACAAAACATCTTACCTTAAATAATGTCCTGCAACAACTGTACCTTACATGACAATGTACTACAATTTGAGAATATTGGGTTGAGAAAAGTCTATTGAAAAAAGGCTAATGTGCTTATTTTAATTAAGTAGTATGATGATGATTAGATCTGTTTGATTGAACTCTGTTTACTCAATATAACAGAGCTGTTATAACTAAAAATAGTTATATTCAAAAAGTATTTTCAACTCTTAAATTTAAAATGTAGACAAATCAAATTTGTGCAGTTTTCGTTCAACTGACCTTTCGCAAAGCCCCGCCTTAAAAGTGCTTCTGACCAATCCTGTCATAGCAACTGCTGCCCTGCCGCCATTACTCTGACAAGCGTTTGCCTTTTTACAATGTCAGCTTATGGAAGTAATGCGTGTTTGAGTACTTTTAAGTGGGATTTTATCAAAAATAAATAAATAAATAAATAAATTAAAACACATTGTTGCCGGGTCATTTGTAATAGTAACTGAACGTTAATTCATTTATGTATTGATTCAAGTCATAGTAAAAGCAATAGTAATTAAACAGTTCACAGCATCAAAATGAGTGTGTCATGAGACATTTTAAACAGCTCTGTTCACTTATGCTAATGTTATTAGATGTGTAATTGCTTTTTTCTTTTTCTTTTTTAAGTTTTTCTCTTTTCAAGTGAAAGAAAGGGCTCAGCGATGGGTCAGTTACCTTTAAAAAAATGTGTAAATTCAAAAAGTAATTTTTTCAGTGTTCTAACACATTTCAACCCACTAAAATTGAAAATGTAATTGCTGCCTTTTTTCTACTCCATTTCCTTTTGAAGTAAAATCAAAGAGGTGCTAAATTTGCATCATGCATTTATTAGTATTTTACACTTTTTCAACCACTTTAAATGTTATTACTGATGAGGAAAATCCAGTTGAAACTCTCAAAACTTATAAAATCATAAATAAATGCCAGAAATAATTGTGACAAGTAAAATGGATGGAAAGATGTTTGTTAATAAAACACTTTAACAGCATACAGAGATGAATTTACTGTAATAGTGCAATTTGAGATGCACGTTATTCCACAAATCACTCAAATTATTTGTTTTCATTTCTGAAAAGGAACTGAAAAAAATGCTGAGATTAATCCCAAATAGGTGTTGTTTTACTACCGTATATGGTAACACTTTATTTTGATGGTCCCCCTACAGATATTCAACTGACTATAAGTGACTTATCAACTGACTTGCTATAGCTAGTAAACAGTGTTTCAACAAACATTCAGTAGACTTTCAGCAGCCTGTATATAGATCTTTATTAATGACCAATTTACATTTCTTTGCTTAACTGCTCGTTATCTTATTTCACCTTTAGTTACCCAAAGGTTTTCTGGAAATGTTCTACTGACTGTTTGTTGCATATGAATTTCCTATCAGTACAGAGTCACTTTACTTTAAGGTAGTATCAACTGTTCATCTATAGTTACCTAGGGACCATCAAAATAAAGTGAACATCTAAGGAATACTGTTAACTGACTGCTACATGTCTCCTTTTTTGAAACAGACTATCAACAGATGATAAAAACCAATACTGATAATAACACACAGGAATAGCAGCACCACATTGCAACCAGCACATAGACTGTATGTAAAAGAAATATAAATGTACAGAATTCATTGTTTTGTCCAACAATTTTAATGAACTGATGTTCTCAACAATAATGTAAGTAAGTCATTAATAAAGATCTATATACAGGCTACTGAAAGTCTACTGAATGTTTGTTGAAACACTGTTTACTAGCTATAGCAAGTCAGTTGATAAGTTACTTATAGTCAGTAGAATATCTGTAGGGGGACCATCAAAATAAAGTGTTACCCTGTATATTAGTAGTTCTATAGTTTTATAAGTAGTTGTAATCTATTGACAGCCCTAAAGTTTTAAGGTTTTTATAGGTTTAACCAGTCAAAATCTTTACAAGTACCCCCTGGGGTACACACACCCCTGGTTGGGAATCACTAGAGGGTTAAAACCTGTTTCACAACCCCCAATGATTGGTCTTCTGCAGAGAAAAACAAAGCGATTAGCAGAACATGCTCTTTATGACCTCACACCAAAAAAAAAAAAAAAAAGCTTTTCTGCCTACGTCACATAATAGGGCAGTTTAGATGAGAATCTTTCTGACGGCCACTTAATTATTGAAGATAATGTCAATATACGATTTCCTGAGGACGTATTACAGCTTATCAAAGAAATGGGACAGGGATAAAAGATTGCAATATTCCATTCGCAATCTCCTGCCAAGAGGATTTATAATCAGGAAGTATGGAAGACAGGAGGTGGACTTCCTGTTCTTCTGGATAGAGATGTAATAGCATGTGCTGCATCACATCATGGGAATATTGAGAATATGTCCTGCCAAGAGCCTTGGCTGTTTTAATGTGACACACAAAGGGAAAGAGCAGCTGACATGTATTCGTTTTTTTTTTTTTTTTTTTTTACAAGAGTTTTTACAAGAGTCTGGTTCTGATTGGATAAGCAGCATTCCAAGAGTGCTAATATTTAGTATAACAGCATTGGGATCCATCATTGGCACAATCACAGCCAATCAGAACATAATTGATGTTTAGAGTAATGTACAATTCTTGGGCGCAGGATTTTGGACCAATGAGAGTTCACAGTGGGCGGGGCTACCCAGTGCAACAGAAACCAAGCAAAAACTCAGTTTAACATGAAAGAGATACCTTGTATCATTTACCTAAATGTAATTGTGTGCCACTGTAAGACCTATGAGCTTTTCCTAAGCTCGACAACTAATAGCTTGACTACGCCACCCTGGGCATCTTACCCAGGGAATATAGTTTAGTGTCCACAATTAACTGAGATAAGTACAGGTTCATTGTGTACAAAAAGAAAAGCAGAGACTTATTTCTCAGGTACAAATGCACACGTACATTTTTATTAACAATGATCCACACACACCTACAGTATATTCACAATAATGTAGCTAAAAAGACTCAAATATAAGACTTTATTTTCTTTTTGATTAAAAATAAGGAAATACAAACTCTAAAAATTACCAACTGTAACAATTTACCTATTGATACCGAACAATCACAGTGGACACAGGGGAGGACCGATTGGCTACAGGTGCGAGCCCACACTAAAACCCAGCAGGATTCACCCTTAACAGTGCCTGTGAAAGAAAACACACATGCACACACACACACACACACACACACACACACCAAACACACACAAGAAATACAAGTGCAACACGCCGTGAGTACACTATCCACACAGCATGCAGTGAAAGGGGAGGGAGAATCCACCATCAAAGAGCCAACACCCACAATCCAACCAATGCCCCGATGAGGCCCACTAAAAAAAAGGATAAGGAAAATCAGTTGGTTACCAGAAAAAAATTCACGGATAAATCACACAATTGATTAAACAAGTCCACGTATTGCTTTAAGGCAAAATCACAATGTGAGGCAACACATTACCTCACAAACCATCAAATAGTAAATACAACAGAATAACGAAAACCAAAGAAAAGAAAGCTCCTAAAAGAAAAGAAAAGAAAACACATTAAAACTGCATGGTCATGAACACAATCAACTAACTACCATTGGCATTACAAAATTACCTTAAAGTACAACCATTCCAAGCATACTATGATCGGTTGAACAGGCCACCGACAAAGATGCCGTTTTGAACGGTCACTAAAGTGCATCCACCAGCCCGACAGCCAACGGTAAAATCTAGCGACCCTAAAACAAAATCACTGAAGCATTAAGGCAAGCAAGGTCATAACATCAACAACGGCAAATAATCCTGACCTACCTTGCACAGAATGCCCAGTGTTTACACGTCGAGAGGGGAAAGGGCCTATAAAGAACACAAAACCTTTTAAGACAACAGCAACTTCAATGTTCAGCTTTAAAAGAGGAGAGAAATGGGAATGTAAGTGGCCATGATACCTTATTACAAGTGAAACCCGAAAACCAGGAAGCAAACGGGAAGTGACACTTTCAACAGCATTGATTCAACCGCTCCTTATATGCCTTATAAAGTGTATGGATTGTCTCAAAACATTCCCCCATTCGCTATATCGCTAATTCATACACTTCCTCTTACTCTTAAATGGGAATCATTTTTAAAAGGACATCACTATATAAACATTTGTCACATTTTATCACATCTGACACTGTGTTATAAACAAATGCTTAAAGAGCACAAGGAATTTTCTGGAGAATGTTTCCATGCAGCACAGATCTGTGGTTTTGAAAACTAGAAGGCCTGGATTCTAATAAGCTGTTCTTCGAGGCCCTACCACAAGCATGTGAGGCACACCATAAAGAAATTCTCCATTCTGTCAGTGGACTGAACAATCTCCCCCTCTCTATCCCTCTCTCCCTCTAACCCCCCACCCCTTCAGCCTCAAAGCTTTTGCAGCCACTCGGGAGGTTGCAAAGTGCTTGAGCAGATGGAAAATAGACTTTAATTACAGTAGAATCAGCTGACCGACTTGCATCCCCTCTTTCCATCCTGGATGGACGGAGGTAGAAGAACAGTGAGGTAGAAAAGTGATGGCACACGCAAAGACACAAACAAAAGTGTACACATATTCACACAAAACAGCACACACAAAGTCAACAGTACACTTCCCAGTTAGTAGGGATGGGAATCATAAGAAATTTACTCCTTATTGAATGGTTCCGATTTTGATTCCACTTAAAGCTACACTTCGGAAGATTTTTTGGTTAAAAATGAACAAAATGCCATTATTGAGTGTTTAAAATCCATTAACACTCATGCATTTACTTGGCATTAAAACAAAATCAGTGTTCAAAAAAATGTTCTTGCCTTACCCCAATTCACTACGGAAAGCCTTTTGAGCTGTCAGGTCGGATTTGGTGTAAAATCGCTGGCTTATATCGTTCATCCTTGCACCTTTAGGTCATGTCTTTAAACACAAGAAAGAAGTACCGGCGTCACGTGTTCCAGCTGGGAAATCTGAGAAATTCATTCATTCATTCAAAAAATGTAAATGAGAGTGTACAGGTGCATCTCAATAAATTAGAATGTCGTGGAAAAGTTCATTTATTTCAGTAATTCAACTCAAATTGTGAAACTCGTGTATTAAATAAATTCAGTGCACACAGACTGAAGTATTTGGCTCTTTTAATTGTGATGATTTTGGCTCACATTTAACAAAAACCCACCAATTCACTATCTCAACAAATTAGAATACATCATAAGACCAATAAAAAAAACATTTTTAGTGAATTGTTGGCCTTCTGGAAAGTATGTTCATTTACTGTATATGTACTCAATACTTGGTAGGGGCTCCTATTGCTTTAATTACTGCCTCAATTCAGCGTGGCATGGAGGTGATCAGTTTGTGGCACTGCTGAGGTGGTATGGAAGCCCAGGTTTCTTTGACAGTGGCCTTCAGCTCATCTGCATTTTTTGGTCTCTTGTTTCTCATTTTCCTCTTGACAATACCCCATAGATTCTCTATGGGATTCAGGTCTGGTGAGTTTGCTGGCCAGTCAAGCACACCAACACCATGGTCATTTAACCAACTTTTGGTGCTTTTGGCAGTGTGGGCAGGTGCCAAATCCTGCTGGAAAATGAAATCAGCATCTTTAAAAAGCTGGTCAGCAGAAGGAAGCATGAAGTGCTCCAAAATGTCTTGGTAAATGGGTGCAGTGACTTTGGTTTTCAAAAAACACAATGGACCAACACCAGCAGATGACATTGCACCCCAAATCATCACAGACTGTGGAAACTTAACACTGGACTTCAAGCAACTTAGGCTATGAGCTTCTCCACCCTTCCTCCAGACTCTAGGACCTTGGTTTCCAAATGAAATACAAAACTTGCTCTCATCTGAAAAGAGGACTTTGGACCACTGGGCAACAGTCCAGTTCTTCTTCTCCTTAGCCCAGGTAAGACGCCTCTGACGTTGTCTGTGGTTCAGGAGTGGCTTGACAAGAGGAATATGACAACTGTAGCCAAATTCCTTGACACGTCTGTGTGTGGTGGATCTTGATGCCTTGACCCCAGCCTCAGTCCATTCCTTGTGAAGTTCACCCAGATTCTTGAATCGATTTTGCTTGACAATCCTCATAAGGCTGCGGTTCTCTCGGTTGGTTGTGCATCTTTTTCTTCCACACTTTTTCCTTCCACTCATCTTTCTCTTAACATGCTTGGATACAGCACTCTGTGAACAGCCAGCTTCTTTGGCAATGAATGTTTGTGGCTTACCCTCCTTGTGAAGGGTGTCAATGATTGTCTTCTGGACAACTGTCAGATCAGCAGTCTTCCCCATGATTGTGTAGCCTAGTGAACCAAACTGAGAGACCATTTTGAAGGCTCAGGAAACCTTTGCAGGTGTTTTGAGTTGATTAGCTGATTGGCATGTCACCATATTCTAATTTTTGAGATAGTGAATTGGTGGGTTTTTGTTAAATGTGAGCCAAAATCATCACAATTAAAAGAACCAAAGACTTAAACTACTTCAGTCTATGTGCATTGAATTTATTTAATACACGAGTTTCACAATTTGAGTTGAATTACTGAAATAAATGAACTTTTCCATGACATTCTAATTTATTGAGATGCACCTGTAGTTTATCTTCCTCAAAGCAAGGAATATTTTGGTTCTAAATGTTCAGTCGAATAACATATTAGCAACATGAAAATGGCACATCATGATTCTGGCTCTGCAGGTGAAAATCACAGGTAATGTCCAGGTAACCTCAAACCATGAGATTAATCCGCACAGAATAGCAGTGCCGAAACACAACTCACATAAAATGTTCATCAGCAAGTTGCTTGCAATTTTATGTTTCAACCACAGATGTCGCTAGAGAGCACAAATTTACGAAGTTCAGCATTAAAGATTACAGTTCTATACTGTATGTAAGAGTGAATGTAATTAGCTATTGCACCACTAGTGGCAACAAATGGAATTGCAAAAATCATAATTGTTTCCAAACAGGTTTCCCCCAAACACTCTCCCATCTTCCATTAGTCGGACAAAAAGATAGTTATGTCCCAAACTCACACCATTGGTTAATCCAGTGATGTTATGTTGTGCTAGTATTAATGTTGCCAACAACATGTCCCAACAAGCGATTAACATGTCCCATGGGCTGAATAAAACTACTAAACAAACACATTAACAATTCTCGGTTCAAAACACAACAAAAGTATCGACTTTACACTTCAATGAAGAACCACTCTGAACAGTTTAATGAGTTAGTGAGTCATTGGACTAATTCAAACTTATATGAGTCTTTTAGGACAATTCGGCTAATAAAAATTTGGTCATACCCACACTCAGAATGGTTAAACTCAGTTTTAAGTTTCCTAACCTCATTGTTTTCCAAAGTATGCAGTAATCCACCTTTTTTCTGAACATGAAAGTGTTCCATGATTTATAATGGAAGCCTGTTTCTGTTTTCTGGTCTCCAGTGTTTTCACTTACATCGCTGTGTTTCAACAGATAATGTACTGTTTAGCGTATTAAATTTGTACAAAATTGCCGATTAAAAAAACATGTGGCTCCTATAGTGCCGACACTTTACAGAGTGGCGATGACCATCTTTTGAAAGTGCCTCAACCGTCAAAGTTTAAGAGGGTAGATGACATGAAGTGATGGCCCAAGGTTAGTTACATTGATTTCATTAACAACTTTGAGTTTTAGTATAATGACAGCCAACATCTGCACAAGTTTAAGCCTGAACTTATTTTTACTCCAACTAATACTTAAAATATTTGTTGTTCTTTGTCTGGATCACTCATTGTGGTAGTTTTTACTTTGCTTCTTAAGAAGAATGGAACCAATTGGCAATCAGAATCATCATGGTGCTATCCAGTGGTTGGTCAGGAAAACCGGATTGAGTGTGTGCGGATGAGAGCAAGTAGGTAGAGCTGCAGGCCGAAGATCTCCAAACTGGGGTGGAATCTTCAAAAGAGGGCGAGGCTACTCTAGAAGGGTGTTGTGCCAACTTCAAAAAGGGGCATCACTTTTACACAAGGTTAGGGTTAGGGAAAGGGTTAGGGGCTCTGTATATCTTTTCTGGCAGTTTGGAGCTCCCGTCCCTTTTTGGAGCTCTGGACGCAGCTATACCCTGAGAGACGTAAAGGCTCTGCTCCAAACAATTCAGCAAGAGATTGACTCATTGGACTGAACTGATTCAAACTTATGTTATCCTTTCAGACTGATTTATTATAAAGAACCGACTCATAAGAGTTATTCATTTGCAAAACAGACTGCACTATAGTCGCACTATATATTTAGTGTCCCGTTCTTATCAGCGGATGAAAGCAGAAATTCAAAAACCGTTGACAAAACCGAACGTCATAAAAATCAGCAGTATTATTTTATTTCTTTATGGAACCGGCTTTGAATGAGAAGAGTTTGATGACTCCTCGAGGGGTTTACAAGAGGGGTGTATGTATGTGTGCGTGCTTGAGGTAATGAAGGAGTGTTTGTACAATTTATGGAGGATTTGTCTTCCGTTTTGACAGGGGTCTGTCAAAGTGCTTTATAATGCTGGTATCTTGGCTGCAGTTGTGCTGAGGGAGTCCCAGAGGAAGCTGATGCTTGTTCAATTTACAGTGAATGGCTCCCTTCCTGCTCTGACCGTGGCCCCAAAGGCTGGAGGCCAGGGTGCAGTGCTGTGTGTAAGTTTGTGTATGTGTGTGTGCAAATGCACTTGAGTTCTTGTTCTTGTGTGGGTGGAAATGCATCGCACTGTACATCTGTTTGTTTGATAATGTGTTTGTGTATGTGTTTGTCGTTAAACCTCGCTGATTTGCACGATTAAAACAATTCTGCATATTTCTTCATGGCCTAATCTATTTAATACATTGCTTCTCTCTTTAACAGTTTACAGAAGGGGCTCTCATTTCCTGCCATTACTGCTGCAATTGGCCATTTGCTTCAGTTGTCTTTCCACACATCTCCACCTTTATATGAGCAAAGGCATTCAGCTCACAATCTGCATTACTGCCTATTAAATACCAAATGACAAAATAATTGAGGCCCTTACAATGAAACTCTTCCCAGAAAGTATCACTAATATATGATGAAGGGTTGTATTTATGGAGTGCTGCCATGTTCTGCCAAAGTCAACTGAAGTGTCTAATTACATACATTACTGCCATCTGCTGGAGAAAGAGCAAACTGTGTTACACTCAGAACAAATGGTCATAAAGGTGATAAAAATCAAGTACAGGCAATATAGAAGGTATTCCATTGAAATTAAGGGTTTTAGCAAGTTGTGCAAAAACACTAAATAGTTCATTTGGGCAAACTATGTTATACGGGGTGTGTGTGTGTGTATATATATATATATACAGTATATACAGTATATTTACACAAGAAAGGATCAAGCATAACTTTTCTTAAAAAATTCTGTAACAAAGGCTCCTGTGATATTGAAATACTTGTATTTGTTGGGGGGGGGGGGGATGCAATTGCAGCCCTTTAAAAATCTTTCTTTTCATTCAAATACAGGCAAAACAGAAAATAAATAAATAAATATTTTTATATGAAAACATGTCATATTCCCAGTATATTATGGCTTTCAACGCATTGTTTTCTCCTTTCATTGCAACATGTAGTGACACTGCAAAACTTTTCTGTGTGCTGCCATCCACTGGCATTGACAGGAAGTAGACTGCATTTTGGCCTTTGTGAGTTTTGGATCCATTCTTCATCCATCCGTTCTTCTTGATCCCCACGTACCAGTCTCCGTTCTACTGGTACCTCTGTGAACAGTACGTGTTGTAGTGGTTCTCCTCTATCTTCTCCAGAAAGTAACACTCCTCATTCAACATGACGTGAAACACAGGATGGAATTCAAGATGAATGGCTTGTTATAAGTCATTTACAATCATCTTTTAATGAACCACAGTTCAGGAATGCAACAAGTTTAAACATTTTGCACTTGGGTCTTATGATCAATGTCTTTACAATTCTAGCTTCTTTATCTCCATTCATTGAAAGTGAACTACTCATTTCATGTTAATACTTTTTAATATGATACTTTTATTCAAATAACATTATAATACCCAAACTTACACTCCCATATAGTTTTCCGCACTTGTCCATGGCCAGGTATAGTTCAGTCTTATGACCCCTGTTGGCCACCACTCCTGCCTTGACTGCTTTCACCTTCAGAAGAGCTGCATTACAATTAAACATATAGTAATAATAATAGTTTGTGAAAACACAATATTAATATATGTTAATCTACCTGTACATCTTCTTTAAGGGCTATATCTCAGTAAGTCCAGTTACGCAAATGATTGTTTTCTCTAGCAGTGGTTTTCAGTGTTTCTATACTTCCTGCTCCACACTGAAAAGCATTATTTTGTGGTGAAGTAAATATAGCAGACAAATTAAGTACTTTCTGCATTGAATAAGTTAAAGCATGAACTTAAAAGTATTACGTAAATTCTACATTTGTTCTCAATTCAAACATGCTCTAGCTTACTGTAAATAAATATTATTTTTGATTGTTTGTTATCTTTACAATGCATCATTATGTATCAGTTACAAAGTGGAAAACCTTGTCATATTTAATTGCTAATTTGAGTACATTTCACAGGTGAATGCAATAAGTACATTTTACTTTTCAAAGCTGGTGTTTCAAGTACATTTTACTTTTTAAAGCTGGTGTTCCCCGTGGAAGTCTTACGAATGTCATGTAATATGAAGAAACATGTTTATAAGAAAAGTTAATATTGTGAAATATTCACAAAAAAAAAATGTTTGTTTAATTTTAACATTTTAAAGTTTCAGTTTATTTAAGTGTCATGTACATTAGATTTGTAAGTAAAAGCCATTAAAATATTAAAATGTACTTAGAAAAACTGTGTGCAAAAACTTGCAAAATAAAATATATGTAAATCGTACTAGTCTTTTTTTTTTTTTTTTTTCAGTGCAGAGGTCTGTTGTCACAAACGGTCAACTTGTGTTCAGATAACTGTATCTTTTTTCCTGGGCAATAACAGTGAAAATGTTCAAAAATGAGGACATTCAAACATAACTCTAGACGGGGCCTGGGTAACTCAGCAAGTTTTTATTTTTTTCTCCCTTTTTCTCCCCAATTTGGAATGCCCAATTCCCAATGCACTCTAAGTCCTTGTGGTGGCGTAGCGACTCGCCTCAATCCGGGTGGCGGAGGATGAATCTCAGTTGCCTCCGCGTCTGAGACCGTCAATCCGCACATCTTATCACGTGGCTTGTTGAGCGTGTTACCGCTTCACACTATTCTCTGCCGCATCCACGCACAACTCCGAGAGCGAACCACATTATGGCGACCACGAGGAGGTTACCCCATGTGACTCTACCCTCCCTAGCAACCGGGCCAATTTGGTTGCTTAGGAAACCTGGCTGGAGTCACTCAGCACGCCCTGGATTCAAACTCGTGACTCCAGGGGTGGTAGTCAGCGTCTTTACTCGCTGAGATACCCAGGCCCCCCAGCTCAGTGAGTATTGATGCTGACTACCACCCATGGAGTTGCGAGTTCAAATCCAGGGTGTGCTGAATGACTCCAGCCAGGTCTCCTAAGCAACCAAATTGAAGGTAGAGTCACATGGGTTAACCTCCTCATGGTTGCTATAATGTATGGTTCTCGCTCTCGGTGGGGCGTGTGGTGAGTTGTGCGTGGATGCCGTGGAGAATAGCCTGACGCCTCCACATGTGTTATGTCTCCGCGGAAACGTGCTCAACAAGCCACGTGATAAGATGCGCGGATTGACGGTCTCAGACACGGAGGCAACTGAGATTCATCCTCCACCACCCGGATTGAGTTGAGTCACTAGCCACCATGAGGACTTAGAGCACATTGGGAATTGGGAAGTATTTTTGTCTTTTAAAAGTATTCTTTGGAATTCTCTGTTACTGCAAGGTCATAAAATTGCATGCACAACAACTAAACAAGACTAAGAAAATGACGTTAGTATAACCTGTCACATTGCAATATAGTGTATCTTCGATACTGAGTGTAAACGTCGTTATCTTGTCAACTCACGTCCACAGTCCCGGTAGGTTGGATCCGGAGATGGTATCCTCCATTCTTACAGTAGAGTTTTTGGAGTGGATTCTTTTTCGGAACTTTCTGATCGATCGTCATCGATCCGAATGTGAAAAAGGTGATATCCCCCTCGGTCATGCTGCAGAATGCTGCTCTCGGACACGCTGTGAACACGAACACCCCTGAGACTGAAATGGAACAGTTGGCACTGGGCGGTAATTGCGCTCAACTAGCACAACGAGCAAATGTCATTAAACCTCCTTCACACCGTCTTATTATAACCAGCAAAAGGGATTCTGGTATTATTTTAAACATGATCATATTGTCTGGTACAGATGGGCCTCATAACAAAGAATATTTATATATATATATATATATATGACTTTGATATATTATGATAGATATCAGTTTCTATTTCTTATTTAAAATATCCATATTCTAGGCTAATGTTTTTATTTATATATATTAAATCATTTTTCAAGCATGAAAAAAAAAATCAATTTGAAAAAGCTAAAAGTATCTTTGCCTACTTTTAAGATGTATGCATTTCCATTTCATGACAAAAGTCAATCAAATTAAACTAATCTTTAACTAAATTTAATTAATAAAACTTGAATTTATACATGTTCTATTAATTTATTTTGTTAAATATTACTCAATTCAAATTCATGGAATTTTGTGGTGAAACTGAAATGCATAAATCTTAAAAATGGGCTAAAATGTTATTTTGAGTGTATTATAATATTGCTCACGACTTTGTGTAGGCACAAATGTATAATATTTAACCACAGAAAGTATATGTACATTTATAACACTAAGGTGCAGGTTCTCAACCACTATAAAACAATTAATCAAAAAGAGGGGGGTAAAAATCACTCATAAACATCTTAGACAGACACATCTAAAGTGGTTTTAGAGGCTAGAGTTCAGGAAACCAAGCAAGAACACACACTATAAGAATGTCATTACTGGAAATAGAGCCCTGGTGCCAGACAGCTCCCTGAAAACACCAAGCAAAGCAGCCGGTGGGAATGAAGTCCCTCAACAAATGAACTGGGCAGCAGCAGCAGTTAATGCTGTGACAGTGGGGTGTCATATCGCCCCTTATGAGCCAGGGTTCTTGTTTTTAGCTCTAGAACAAAGTTGGTGCTTTGCGTTTTTGAGTTTGGATACCAGGCATCTTCTCCTTCACCGTCTGTCTGGAGTAAAGCACATTCAGCTGTGGTTCCTGCCCGGTGTATGAGCAGGCCTGGTTTTCTTCTGCTGAAGGATGACTTGTGTTAATGTACGCATTCCAGGGCAAAAAATAAATAAATCAGCATCTCTACGTTCACTGGCTGGCTGATACATACAATGTACTGGCTGACTGTACATTACTGTCACTTCATTATAAGACTTGTGAATTATAAGGCACACTATTTGTGTGTTCACTGACACATTGACTTCTGAGGTATTCAAACATTTTGCCATTTCCTGTAACTCCACTGACAAGGTCAGATCTCTGGAAGCTTGTGACGTCAGCTTGCCCAGACAGTGAACTGAGCAATGAGGATTATAGGGTTCTTACAAGGCCTATTTCCCATCTCATTGTATTATGTATGTATTTATGCATCCAATTTATCTTAACTTTTTGAATAGAAGCAAAAGTTTACTACTACAAAAATACAATATGAAAATGTATGTACACATTTCTGTGTCAATACAAATGCATTTGTCTTATTGGATTTGCAAAAATCATGTTTTAACTATTTTCAAACAGCTTTCCTCCATGGTATAAATCTCCACTTTCACGTTCTTCTTGTGTTTATGGCGATTCACATTCTTCCTGTATATCGCCACCTACTGGTCAGGGAGGAGAATTTATAGCAAAAAAGCACTTAAATATTGATCTGTTTCTCACCTACACCTATCATATTGCTTCTGAACACATGGGTTTAACCACTGGAGTCTTATAGACTACATATATGCTGCATTTATGAGCTTTTTGGACCTTCAAAGTTCTGGTGCCATTCACTTGCATTGTATGGACCTACAGATTGGTCGGTTGCTTTGAGTGTCAGAAATCGTAAACCCGCCCCTGGTACTTACAATGCAAGTGAATGGTGATCAGACATATGTAACTCAAAAAATCACACAAAGGAAACATAAAAGTAATCCATATGACTCCAGTTTATAAATCCATATCTTCAGAAGCAATATAATAGGTGTGGGTGAGAAACAGAGCAATATTTAAGTCATTTTTTACTCTAAATCTCCACTTTAACATTCAATTTCAGACCACATGTGACCTTCAGATGTAAAAGTAAAGTGAAAGTGGAGATTTAAAATTTTGATCTGTTTCTCACTCACACCTATCATACTGCTTCTGTAGATAAGGATTTAAACTGGAGTCATATGGATTACTTTTATGTTTCCTTTATGTGATTTTTGGAGCTGCAAATGTCTGATCATCATTCACTTGCATTGTGAAGAACAACAGAGCTGAGATATTCTTCTAAAAATCTTAATTTGTGTTCATCAGAAGAAAGAAAATCATACACATCTGGGATGGCGAGAGGGTGGGTAAATAATGAGAGAATTTTCATTTTTGGGTGAACTGTCCCTTTAACAATCATATTAAATCACATTAACACCAATCATGTTTTATAAATACATTAATACACAATTAAATAATAATTATAGTTTGTGAATTTACATTTATTGTTGTAACTTTGTTATAAACTGTTACCAAATGACTCGGATCTGTTGTGACATTAAAGATTTAAAAGATTTGTTTTCGACAATAAACAACACCCAACTTTTCAATGAAACATATGTTTACACACATAACAACTTTTTGCACACACACAAGCAATTATCCAGTACTT
Source organism: Myxocyprinus asiaticus (assembly GCF_019703515.2). NCBI lineage: Eukaryota > Metazoa > Chordata > Actinopteri > Cypriniformes > Catostomidae > Myxocyprinus > Myxocyprinus asiaticus. The sequence continues at coordinate 8,905,487 of NC_059383.1, forward strand.
GGACACTGGTAGCTTCTGGAGTCAGACACTTTAATATAATATTTTAAAATCCCCTTTTTCAACACAAGATGGCATTATACTTTATATCAGACACAAATCCTTGAAATTGCAAACACCCTTTTAGTTTGTGCAATTTCAGCATTTAAGTTATAATGCAATTGTATCTTTCGCTTCCTCTGCAACTATAGCAGGGTTAAACTGAACTTCCTCTGTAATGAGAGCAATACTGTATCTGTTCTGCTTTCAGTTGTTATAAATACCTGCTCTTTTCATTCTCATCATCGCGAATGGCTACGGGAGATGCGGACGGGTTTTAACAAGATTCCGACAGAAATGTTGTAACAGTAAATGTGGAACTAACAAATGAAAGCATAGAGTATTTCAGGTTGCAAGTAACCCATGGATGACTTTATGTCTGTGCTGGAAATACACTCTTGCCAACTTTGTGGTCCAATATTACTGAACAGATCTAGTCTTTTTTCTTTTTTTTCTTTTTCTTTTTTGGAGACAAAAAGCCAAGTGCACTGCTCCTAAATTCATCTTTGTATGTAATACTAATTGGTCTACAGCCTGCTTAGTGTGCATGACAATATTAGCCCTTGTAGGGTCAAGAAAAGCAGCCCAAGATTATTGATAAATTGATGAATTGGTAACAATAATGTTAAACAAACAACAAACAAGATATAAACACCCATGCACACCTAACCGCCCATATACTGTGCTTGTTGTGCTCGTACAATATTATTATTAATTGTATTTAATAGACATATTGTGATTTATTTGTAGGAACACACAGTATACAAGTATTATTTTACAAATATTTAAGTGTGGCAGATTTTGAACATTCTTCATGTATTAAACAAGGCTGTTGCCTTGAAAATGGACAAAAATGTGATGTTTTGGTGCAAGCAAGTGCTTTAAAGGGAAAGTTCACCCCAAAATTCAAATTCTCTCTTTATTTACTCACCCTCATGCCATCCCAGATGTGTATGACTTTCTCTCTTCTGCTGAACACAAACAAAGATTTTTAGAAGAATATTTCAGCTCTGCTGGTTCATACATAGCAAGTCAAAAGGGTACCAACATTTTGAAGCTCCGAAAAAGACAAAGTCAGCATAAAAGTAATCCATAAGCCTCCAGTGGTTAAATCAATATCTTCAGAAGCGATATGATAGGTGTGGGTGAGAAACAGATCAATACTTAAGTCTTTTTTTTTTCTTTTTTTTTTAACTATAAGTGCTCCTCCCTGTACAGTAGGTGGCGATATGCACAATGAATGCAAATTGGCAAAAACAAAAGAAGAAGAATGTGAAAGTGGAGATTTATAGTAAAACAAGACTTAAATATTGATCTGTTTCTCATCCATACCTATCATATCGCTTCTGAAGATATTGATTTAACCACTGGAGTTATGGATTAGCATACTTTTATACTGCCTTTATGTGATTTTTGGAGATTCAAAGTTTTGGTCACCATTAACATGCATTGTATGGACCTACAGAGCTGAGATATTCTTCTAAAAACCTTCATTTGTGTTTTGTAGAAGAGAGAAAGTCAGACACATTTGGGATGGCATGAGGGCGAGTAAATGATGAGAGAATTTTCATTTTTGGGTGAAATACCCCTTTAAGCTATTTAACAAATAAATAAATGAACAAATAGATAAATAAGAACCAAACATGAAAATTCTTGCCTTAAAAAAATGTGTCATTCTGCGTGTTATCCATAGCCTACATTTAAGAGACTTTACAAAGTGAGGCATTTCAAATAAGTCTTATGTAGGTACGCTTTTCTTACGGATGACTCATTTACAGTGTAAAACATGTTATTACATGTTACATACAGTTACAACGGCGAGGTCAGTACACGAAATGTTACAAATTAAATCTTAAGTTCCCATGAAAGGAACTAGATTTGTTTACATTTAGAACAGTTCATGAAATTAGACCAATTTTTAAATTGAAACAACATGAAATCCCCGCATCGATGTGACGTCATTGCTTTTGACCAACCGATCAATCAGTTTCTCATATATGGAGTCAAATCCATGCCACATATATCTGCAAAAATATAAAGTTTTGCAAAAGAAAAAAGTATTGAGCAAAAAAAAAAAAAAAAAAACATTTTTTATTTTTTTGCAAACAAAAATTAAGTATCACAAAAAAATGTTTTTCGTTTTGCAAACAAAAATAAAGAATTGCAAAATATAAATAAAATATAGCAAAAATAAAGATATAATTAATTGCAAAAATCAATGACTGTTGTAAAAGAAACTTAAGAACTTAATCCTTTTTTATCTCTGCAACAGATTTTTAGCAGCAATGATTTTGCCACACATCTTTTTCTTTACCATACCTACTAATTAATTTGCAAAGCTCCTTTTAATCTGCGTTTTCATCAAGTGTGAGCTCGTGATACCGTTTTGCAGGTGGATCTCAGGTATGTAAAGTTGATCGTTTCCTTTTATTTAATTAGCATTAAATGTGTATTAACAGCGATTACTTCAGATAAAGAAGTTAAAGTGGTGGATTTATTAGCCATACTCGCTAACGCGAACATGTCTGAAATAGCCAGCATCTGCTGTTTAATTCTCTCAATTGATTGGACTATTGATGGATTCTTATGTTTACTTTATAAATGATAATTATAATTGTCTATACCATAGTATGTTGGCTTCTAAAATTTTATAAACTCCACATTAAACAAAATATAAATAAATATATGTTACATTATCACTGTTGAAGTAGACTATAAATAGATTACAAGTAAAATGTAAAACGATCATATCTAACGTGCATTTGTTCTGCCTTTTTATATTTCAAGGTTTTTTGAAAGGTTCACATCCCCAATTTTCTTAACTCTGTGTTATACAGCTTCTTAAGTTCTTACGATGCTCACTGTAAATATACATTTATCTTGATCATCTCATGTAATTATTTGCCATGTCACATTTAGCAGAGAGAATATCCAGATGTTGTAAAGGCAGCACAGAATCTTATTAGTGTTCTGACCCAAAGCCTCGGTCATATTCAGGCAGCTCAGGGGCAGCAGCAGCATCAACAGCAGCAGCCTTCTCCTGCTGTTTCTCAGCCTTGAATAGAGCAGGATATGGCCTACTCTTAAGAATCAAACTGTTCAATTTGTTTAGCTTTTGCACAGTTAACTTTATAAGTGATGTTCTTTTATTGTTTGTAGATCGTTTCCCGGGATGTTTAAAAATGCAAAAAAGAAAATTGCATAAACCAGAAAGTGACACCTTGGAAGCCATTTTCTGTTATTATATACCTCATGAACAAAAACACTGACACCTCACCTTCACCATCTGAAGAGTTGTAGTTATTCCAGGCAGGACTGGAAAATCAGACTATTACAATTTCTTCCAATGTGAACCATTCTGAAGTAAGAACATTTTTACAGTACAAATGTAAATTTATGTCAGTGCCATCTGATAACAAAGCATCATTAGAGCTGTACACACTGCAGTTAACATTGGGTTGACATCTTTATTAAAAGAATATTCCGGTTTCAAAACAAGTTAAGCTGAATCAACATCATTTGTTTTAAAATTTGAAATTAATTTTGACTAATCTATTATTTATTTTCTTTAAAAATGAAAAATTCTGGGGTACAGTAAGGCACTTACTCACTGATTAAAAAAGTATAAACACAAGACAAAATATGCATGTAAAAATTATTTTAGTGTGATAAAATCACTTACCTTTTCTGTATGAAGTTGTGCCCAATTTTACAACTTTGTTGCCATGACGATGTAATGTCAACAAACCCTAAAATTTCTGAAAAAATTACAATTTAATAAACTTAAAAGCTTAAATAATACGCAAGTCTTAAAAGACTAAGCAATGTAAGTGCTTTTATGAAATTAAAAGCTTAAAATATCTGCTTTTAAACCCTCCAAAAATTTGCCACATTCACTTGCATTGTTAGTGCCTCACTGTAACCTCTATTTTTGCTAAATTATTTTAAAGAAACAAAGGGAGTAGTTGAAATAACTTTTTGTGGCTATCAACAATCATTCATGTAAAGCCCAGTGCTTGCTTCATTAAATACTCACACACTTTGAACAAACTTATGTTTATGTAAAATTATGCACATAGTCTGAGGGAAACTGTAAAGAAAATGTTTTACATGTGATTTCATAGTAAAGAAAGGAAAGATAAATGCAGAATAACTTGGTGACATTTCCATAGATGAGTGGTTCCATTGATAAGCAGTTATTAATAGTGGTTGTGTGCCCATCACAAGTTGTATTTATATATTCAGTGTTTTTGACCTCATAAATATACTAATAGAAGTATTAATCCTGGTTTTGTAAATATGCAGCGTGAAACCTGAATCCCCTTGGTTATAAATGACCCTAGATTAACAAATTGAAGTATGGGGGCTGGGTAGCTCAGCGAGTATTGACGCCGACTACTACCCCTGGAGTCACAAGTTCGAATCCAGGGCGTGCTGAGTGACTCCAGCCAGGTCTCCTAAGCAACCAAATTGGCCTGGTTGCTAGGGAGGGTAGAGTCACATAGGGTAACCTTCTTGTGGTCGCTATAACGTTGTTCTCGCTCTCAGTGGGGCGCATGGTGAGTTGAGCGTGGATGCCGCGGAGAATAGCGTGGGCCTCCACATGCGCTATGTCTCCATGATAATGCGTTCAACAAGTCACATGATAAGATGCGTGGATTGGCAGTCTCAGACTACTGAGATTCATCCTCCGCCATCCGGATTGAGGTGAGTCACTACACCACCACGAGGACTTAGAGTGCATTGGGAATTGGGCATTTCAAATTGGGGAGAAAAAAAAAAAAAACTTGATATATGAAAGGCTTATTGTATGTTTTTTTTTTTTTTTACTCTTTCAAATTATGATTTGATTAAACTGCAATATGGTCATTGAGAACAATATCTCATAGCATGCTTGTATTATGCTTTTTAATGTTGCATTCATTTTAGGAATTTAATTGAGTTTCTAATTTTTATTAATGTATTCACTAATGTTTCAGATCCATAACCGCAATTTATTGTTTTATATTTGTCATGCATTTACATAACCATTTCTTTGTGTCTGCATTTAGTTTTGTTCTCTTGTTTGTGAACCTTTGTTCTGTTTCATGTTTTCTGTAGTTATGCAAGTTACTTGAAGCCGAATTTCCCAAAATGAGATCACTTACTGGAGGTTGGCTGCTTTGTAAAGCCCCAGGTGCACTGTTTTGTCATCCAAACCAGACCCCAGCTCGTGAAGAGCTAAACACAAAATTTTTAGCACAAACTGTACAAGTGATATCTTGAGTGGTGTTATAGACACAGGGTTATAATTGAACCTTTTTCATGATATCCCTAAGCTGACATATGTATACATTAGAACTGAATCCTTTATGGCATTGCACAGGGAAGGGATATTAGGATATGGGTAGAAAGTCCTGGTTATTATTATTATTATTGTTTATAGATTCCACTTTACAGAGTTAAGCCTAATTATACTGTAAGGGCCCACTATTGCTGCACAGTTGTAATTTGTTTTTGAATTGGCAGGTGGCAATGGAAAAGAAAGTTTACAATTGTCCCTCCAGACTCAGAGGGCTATACAGGCAGTCTTATCAAGATGGCAAGGATTACTGGAAGAACAGCACTGTACATGGTCCCTCTTCAAGATGAGTTATGTCTTGATCCACTGCCATTCTAAGCAGAGGAGTTTGCCAAGATGCCAAAGGTGGAGTGTCGGACATGTAAAACAACAATGCCACTACTGGTTTTATACTTGCATGTCAAGTCCTGTGGTGGCACACAATCAGCTGATGATGAAGAGGTATGTTATGTTACACATAATAATGACCATCTACTTTTCATTTAAGTTTTGTTTTAGGCAGCATTTATACCCAGTTTTTTCATTTCCCAAATACTGTGTGTTTTTGCTCGGCATGTCATATTTAATCATTTGTATTTTCTTGATTTTATAGGATGAGAGACAGTCTCCCATTTGTTTGGACATATTTACAGAGAGAGAGTTGCCCGTGCATGCAAGTATATGTGGAGAAAGGTAAGATGTCATGATTTGTAAAAGCATATCATTGTCAACATTTTTGTGTTTTATGAGGTTTTTGAGTTAAATCAAGGTTTAGTGTAATGAGAACTTATATCCTCAGTGTATTACAGACATTACCTTATGCGATCAGTCCTTCATGTGGCACCCCTGAACACCAAAACCAAAGCCCAGAAATAAAATGGTAGAGTATTATTAATCAATACATCAAATCAAATCAAATCAAATCAAATCACTTTATTGTCACACAGCCATATACACAAGTGCAATGGTGTGTGAAATTCTTGGGTGCAGTTCCGATCAACATAGCAGTCGTGACAGTGATGAGACATATACCAATTTACAATAACATCAAATTAACAACACAATTTAAACATCTGTTATACATAATTACACTCAACAATATACAAATAATAACATTCACTGTACAGTATACAATACGCTGTTTTTGTTTTGTTTTTTTGTTTGTTTTTTTTTTGTTTTTTTTACTATATAGATACACATTATTCAATAAAAATTAAAAATTAAAATATATATATATAAAAAAAAGTATATATATATATATATATATATATATATATATATATATATATATATATATATATAGAATGTACAGTATTGTACTGTATCGACATTCAGGCTGTCGGTTGATAGTCAGTTGTTAAGAGAGAACATAATATAATAATAATAATATAATTTATGACAGTCCGGTGTGAGATATAAGAGTAAGGGTAATAAAGTGCAGTGCTGATGTATTTGATCATGAGAGATCAAGAGTTCAGAAGTCTGATTGCTTGGGGGAATAAACTATCATGGAGTCGGCTGGTGCAGGTCCTGATGCTGCGATTCCGCCTACCTGATGGTAGCAGTGAGAACAGCCCATGGCTCGGGTGGCTGGAGTCTCTGATGATCCTCCAAGCTTTTTTCACACACCGCCTTGTATATATTGTATATATTGTGGAGGGAGGGAAGCTCACCTCCGATGATGTGTCTGGCAGTTCGCACCACCCTTTGCTGTGCTTTGCGGTTGTGGGTGGTGCTATTGCTGTACCAGGCAGAGATACAGCCAGTCAGGATGCTCTCCACAGTGCAGGTGTAGAACCATGTGAGGATGTGGCGGTTCATTCCAAACTTCCTCAGCCGTCTCAGGAAGAAGAGGCACTGATGAGCCTTCTTCACAACGACTTCAGTGTGGACGGACCATGTGACAGACACTTAAAGGGATAGGTCACCCAAAAATGAAAATTCTGTCATCATTTACTCATCCTCATGTCGTTCCAAACCTGTTTGACTTCTTTCTTCTGCGGAACACAAAAGAAGATATTTTAAAGAACACTGGTAACCAAACAAAATTGGTGCCTATTGACTTCCATTGTATGGACCAAAAAAACAAAAAAAAAACACTGAGACATTTCTCAAAATATCTTCTTTTGTGTTCCACAGAAGAAAGAAAGTCATACAGGTTTGGAACGACATGAGGGTGAGTAAATTATGACAGAATTGTCATTTTTGGGTGAACTATCCCTTTAAGAATATAGAATTTATGACTAATAGGGTTATATTTTTTCACAGTCCAGATGATGTACTGCGTTTGTTGGCAAATAGGGTTGATGACAGCAAGGATTTCAAGATCTGCGTGTCTCGCACAGACTTCTTTCAAAGTGCTATGGTACAGTGGCAGTGCCAAAAGAGAGGAACCCCTGGCAACACTTTGCGTGTAACATTTTTGGGGGAATCAGGTGTTGATACAGGTGCCATTTGAAAGGAATTTCTTACAGGTAAGTCATCTTCTCTATTACGTTATCGATTTGTTAATTAATTTATTTTTATTCATGGATTAGAAATTAGACATGAATTAATGACCAATAATCCCATTTGTATGTGACTAGTTATGGATTTGTTAGTAATTCTTAACATATAACTTATTATCTACATCCTTTATAGGTTCACAGTGCATCATATAAATGTACATCTTATAACTATAAAATTATATTCTTCTAACCACAATTGTACAGAGCGCTTATCTGAGTTACCGTAGACTTTGTCAGTTTGAACCAGTCTTGCCATTCTCTGTTGACCTCTCTCATCAACAAGACATTTCTGTCCACACAACTGCCGCTCACTGGATGTTTTTTGTTTTTGGCACCATTCTGAGTGAATTCTAGAGACTGTTGTGTGTGAAAATCCCAGGAGATCAGCAGTTACAGAAATACTCAAACCAGCCCATCTGGCACCAACAATCATCACCAGCCAACCATGTGGCAGCAGTGCAGTGCATAAAATCATGCAGATACGAGTCAGGAGATTCAGTTTATGTTCACATCAACCATCAGAATGGGGAAAAAATAAGATCTCAGTGATTTGGACCGTGACGGTTGGTGAAAGATTTCTGGTTTGAGCCCATCTGTAACTGCTGATCTCCTGGGATTTTCACACACAACAGTCTCTAGAATTCACTCAGAATGGTGCCAAAAACAAAAAACATCCAGTGAGGGGCAGTTCTGCAGTTCCGCTATTCTGAGGGGCACGAGGGGGACGTAGACAATAATAGGCAGGTGGTTTTTAATGTTGTTGCTGATTAGTGTAAATATCAAATGTACTTTTCATCAAAGGAGTGAAATGAGACAAAAAACAATGTGCTGTTATTCAAAAGTGTAGAAAGCAGATATTCTAATATCTAGATATTCAGTCTTAAAAATTTAGCAGTTTTACCAATAAATAATTTTTATGGTGTCATTTTAAGGTTTCAGATTCTATTTAGACACCTATGGCATGGGATTTTTATGGCAAATTTCTGACTCCCTTGTATACTTATGTTTACTGGTAGGTGTTGGAATGGGCTCAATGAAGAGGCACCAATGACTCCACTCAATAGTTAGGGTGGGCACAGGGATGAGCTTTAGGGATATGTACAACTGTATAACTGGCTACTGTTTTCTTTTGTTGTTTTCTGATAAGTTCATTGTAAGGAAGAAAATTAATGTAGAGGGGCTATAAAACAAGAATCAGCTAATAAAGGCCTAATAAATAACCTGTAATTCATAACAAGCCCATAGCTAGTCCCTTATTAGTTCAACTACTAGTCATTAATTACTGTCTAATGTTTCCTCCATATTCTAAAGTGTTACTGTATTCATTTGGGGGTCTGAGACAGCTTCCTTTACCACAAACTGATATAACATTCAATTTATGCACAACAAATCACTTTTGGCACTTTTTCTACATCAGGCATAATGGTTGTTGTAATGGAACTGTGCTGTCTTGTACCACATTTGGGGTCCTTGGCATGGTTATGATTTGTTTTTACTCTGTGGTTGTACAAAATCAGGATTGTAATAAATTTACTAAGCAAATTTACTACTAGGAAAATGTTCCTAGCTAAACATGTTGAGGAATCCATTATGGGAATGATTTGTAATCACATAATAGTGAACGGTGTTCATTTGGAAATGAGATTGGATGTGTGATTCACGGTGCTCAGAACCATACAGTCTAGTGAAAAAAATGCTTTTTGGAAACATGTAGTGCCTGCCAAATGTGTACATGCATTTGTAGATTTGGTTGGTGAGATTGAGAAACACCTCTTTGAGCATAGACGACACCAGAGTGGGAAGAGTCCTATCTACTCCATAAGTGATCTGGAGAAAGGATTATTCAGGTTAACATTTGTTTTTATGTAGTTATTTTACATATAGTGTAATGTCAGATATCATTTGACAGGCTTGCTGCTTTCTCTTTCAGGACTGCGGGAGAGGTGTTTTCAGTCAGTCTTGCTCAGGGTGGACCAGCCCCCCGTTTCTTGAGACGGTGGTGCTTTGATTTTCTTTCAACAGGAGAATTGGATGAAGCGAATCTTAATAAAGATGACGTTGATGATGCTGAACTTTTTGATTTGATTAAAAAGGTAGTCATTTAAAAAAAAAAAAAGTCTGATTAAATTAGTACCAACTTTTTTAAGCATTTTCTTACTTTTCTTGCAACCCACCCCCCACATTTTCTTAAAGTTTACTATTTGAAATGAATGTCGAGTCAGATTTATTTGTATAGCACTTTTCACAAGACACATTGTTTCAAAGCAGCTTTACAGAACTAAGTTGTTAGCAAAATGTAACAATTTAACAAAATGTAATAAGTCTGTTATGAATTAAAATGATTAGTCTTTTAGCCCCCAGTGAGTAAGCCAAAGGCATTCTGTGGCCAGGAAAAACAAAACTCCATAGGATAATGGAATGCAGAATGCATTTTATCATTTCAGGTAGAAGGTGACGCTGATCTCTCAGCATGGACTGATGCTATAATTAATTGTGGTTTCACTGGGGCCATTACACCGGAGAACAAAGAGGCCATCATATGGTAAGAAAACAGTCAGATATTTGGTCAATTGACTCAAAAAGATTTATCAGACCACACACAAGTTTATTTTAGCTATCAGGGAAACATCTACAGATTTTCATTGACATAGTACAAATAGAGTATATTGTGAGGGGTGGATATAACAACCTCACTTTTAACTTGTACTCTGTTTCTATTGTGGCTACATACCATATACACCAATCAGCCACAACATTAAAACCACCTGCCTAATATTGTGTAGGTCCCCCTCGTGCCACCAAAACAGCGCCAACCCGCATCTCAGAATAGCATTTTGAGATGATATTCTTCCAACCACAGTTGTACAGAGCGGTTATCTGAGTTACCGTAGACTTTGTCAGTTTGAACCAGTCTAGCCATTCTCAGTTGACCTCTCTCATCAACAAGGCGTTTCTGTCCACATAACTGCCACTCACTGGATGTTTTTTGTCTTTGGCACCATTCAGAGTAAACTCTAGAGACTGTTGTGGGTGAAAATCCCAGGAGATCAGGAGTTACAGAAATACTCAAACCAGCCCGTATGGCACCAACAATCATCCATGCGATTATCTAATCATCCAATCGTGTGGCAGCAGTGCAGTGTATAAAATAATGCAGATTCAGGTCAGGAAATTCAGTTAATGTTCACATTAACCATCAAAATGGGGAAAAAATGTGATCTCAGTGATTTCGACCGTGATTCTTGGTGCCTGACAGACTGGTTTGAGCCCATCTGTAACTGCTGATCTCCTGGGACTTTCACACATAACAGTTTCTAGAATTTACTCAGATTGGTGCCAACAACACCATGTTATGGCTGATTGGTGTATTTTATGCCTGATTTTTATTAAAAATGTATGTCTATTCCAGATCTGTTGTGCTGCATGCAACCCTGCATCTGATCCCAATGTTGAAGCAAGTCAGAAAATGTCTTAAAGTGTACAATTTTGTGGAGATCTTGGAAGAGCATTCGGGACTGTGCCAACATTTCTTTGTCCCCAGTGCAGTGGACGATGATGATGATAAGGTATCATTCATAGTATAAAATATGTTTTATTAATTGAGACCCCATCTGTATTTAATTGTAGAATTGGTTTGTGGAATTGCTCTGAGCACTGCATGGGAAGAGTATAATTTACTGGGTTAAAGATTAAATGTAAAAAATTCGGAGGTGCTGTCCTCTACTAATTATTACAGAACATATTTGTTGAATTAGTATTATCGTTTGATGAATTAGTATCAACTTTTTTTTTCTTATCATTGAGCATGGATGTTATTGCTTATTTCATCTAAAACTTCAGATATAAAGTACATCTAAACATCTTTATTAGTGGTGCTCTCAGTACCTGAAAATGCATATTTGTTGTGTCATTACACAGGCTGATGCAGATTTTATCATGCAGAGCATTCTTCCCGAGCTATCAGAGAAGGGAACAGTACAAGAGACCCGTGAAACAGCCATCATCAACTTCCTACAAGATTTTCTTCAGGAAATTGAAAGCGCTTGTATGTATGACATGATTTTAAGTTTCTAGGAAATAGTTTCTGATCTTCTATAGATGATTTAAGATAAGACAAATGATGTCTAAAATTACATGTGACCTCACAGTGAGCAAGAGAAATTAACAATAACAACTGTCATACAAACTTTCTAAACGTCCACTTAGTTTAAGGTAATTTAATGGGAAAATGTTATTGGTCTCTTATATTGTTGAACCACTTTTGAATAAGTGAGAGGGAGAGATGACAAATTGTTCTCTTGCTTGTAGAGGATAACCCTGAAGGAGACACCTGGCCCCTAACTGTCCCCCGTATAATGCAGTGGCTTACTGGCCAGGGACACAAGCCTCTTCTTATGTCAGAACTTAGGGAATTCAGAATCTCTTTGAATTTTGACCATGAGTGCAAGCAGAGGATGTCAAAGCACAAGATTTGCTTCCCAGTTGTAAGTGCCTGTGCCAGAAATATAACATTTCTTACAGCGCACATGGACAACTATAATTCATTCAAAACAGGCATGTTGCAAGCCATCCATTTTGACACTGGATTCAACAGAGTTTAAAATATTATATGTTATAGAATTGTATCCTACTGACAGTGTACATGTTCAAGGCATAGAACCCTGCATTGTTAAATGTTCTTGTTATTGTTCTCTCTTTATAGCAGAAAAAAACATACAAAGTAAATTATGTATAAATTATTTTATTAATAAAAACAAAAATTAATAAAATCAGAATGTATTGGGAATAAATTCATTGTAAAGTGCCTGATTATATTCTGTCAGTTAAGAATGAAGGAACACAAAATTTAGTACAGCTAAATATTTGTCTCTCCCATAGTTCTGAGATTGTGAGGTTGGGTCAATAACAGTTTGAAGCTGGGCCATATGTTCTTCAGTCAAAGGGCATTCAACTGGAGGAACTAGAATGGCTATTCCAACCACAATTGAAGGATTCAAGGTTGGCCTGGAGGCAAGGCAGTAACACAAAATGACAACAAAACAGGTGCAGGCTGTTGATTGGATCAAGTAACCCTTCCTCCTCAAGAGTGTGTAAGACATCATAGAAGATGTTTGTAACTGCCATCCATATGTCACGCCAAAGGCGTTCAATGCTGAGAAATGCAGGCAAAACAATGTAATAATTTGATTAACCTTGCATAAATGTTGAGTACAAACAGTCACCCTTAAATTTAGAATACTCATAAATTTAGGTCTAGGTATGACTATTTAATTAATCTCGATGCTTACCGCTGGTTATGCACGCTTTTTCCTGACTTGTAACTTCCCCTCCCACAGCCTCGCACGGAAAACATGCACCTAGCGATCTCCACATTTTCTACTCCTTGGTCTCCTCGAACTCTAAATGCATAAGTAATTAAAAAGGGCATAGCTGTTTTAGAAAAGAGACCCAACAGTCTAATAAGCATAGTCAATGTCAGTTTTATTTTGGTCATGTTTGTGAAGACAGACAGCAGAGACGTATTGCACCTAATGCTTTCACAAACAGTTTATAGAAAAATATGAAAGTATGGGAACATAATTTCATCCTCATGATGTTCCAAACATATGACTTTATTCCCTGACAAGCCTCAGTAACTGTTTTTCATAAAATCAAATCATATTTTACGTTTTAAGAAAGCAAGTCAAACAGGTTTGGAACAACAAAGAATTGAAGGCAATTTACATTTTGTGATAAACTTTTCCTTTAATGAAACACGTATCATACACAAGATGGACAAACAATGCTTATCCATTTAAACAAATTTTTTTTTTTTAAATACAAATTGTCTTACCTTAATGGAAACCCATGTCTCTCCACTGACTGAAGGAAAAAACCAAGGGCAGTTGCTGCTTTGTTATCTGTAGCAGCTCCAAGGTACATGATCTGAGGGAAATTATCTAATGTTACATTTATGTATCCCATCAGTAATTTTTTATGTATTTTTCAAGGCAAACAAAACATAGTGAAGAGAAGAATTAGAAAAATACCTTTCTGGAGTAGCCATCAATGGCACAGAAACATACTTCAGCAGCTGTTAAGGCTACAAGGTAAAACAAATTTTGTTTTAATGGCTTGATGTACGGTATACTTTACAATATGACATACCTTATAAGTTTGTGGTTTGTGTCTATGTGAACAACATGAGGGCCCCGCACAGAATAAGTCCTTCTGACTATACACCTCAACTGTGGCAGAGGCCACTCGATGCATGGAATCCCATACTCTTGTCCATGGCACATGGTGACTCTTTGCTTGCAACCGTCCTTTCATCATTCTATGCCCTAGGTGTGGACTTTTAGCCTTTACCGAACTGACTAAGTTGTCAAGCTCCTCATCTGTGATCTTAGAGTAGGTGTCTTTTACAGAAATACCATACTCATTGAGTCGATTGATAGTCCTTGTTGACACACCCAGGAGCTGGGCAATACATGGAACAGACAGCTGCATATTCACTAGTTTCTGAAGATGCTCTCTGGAAATAGTAAACTTTGGAGGTCCCTTTACTCCATATTGCACTTCAAGGGCAGTTATGGGTGCACTGTTATTTGTAACATGCCTCTCCACTGTGTTTTTTATGGTTGAGAGTTCATTAAAATGTTCTTCTGGGACTGTAATTTGATTATACACATAGGTGATGAAAAGAAGCTCATGGTTGCATACAAACTGAAAGTTGTCTAAATCCAGTGGTTGGCGACTCATTGCATACTGCAGTTTGGAGAGCAGTCTCTCCATTATCATCTTTACCAGTTCAACACTGATGGCATCATTGTGCCCACTGCCCTACAACACAACAGTTTCTTCAATTAGTAATGAAATATACAAAACGCAAAATAAGGTTTGTATGGTCTTCTTGACTACAAGATATTATGGAAATTACAGCTTAATTTGTTATAATATTACTTTCTGTGTAGCTGCTATACAAATACAAATGACTTCTTGACAGCGTGTTTGTTGTTTGACATCAGAGGATCCTCTCACGATTGTCAATTATCTGTTAGCAATAATAATTTCTTACAAATATGTACACTATCCAAAGCTGCTGGTTAACGTTAGCGAGTATGGCTAATAAATCCACCACTTTAACTTCTTTATCTGAAGTAAACGCTGTTAATACACATTTAATGCTAATTAAATCAAAGGAAACGATCAACTTTACATACCTGAGATCCACCCGCATGCCTCTGCTCGGCCATGATGATTGATCCGTGTCTCAAGTTAATGATGTAACTTGAGCCCGTTGTACACGCCCCAATACCCTGACTCCACCCACACGTCAAAACAGTGCCATAAAGCGAAACACACAGAAAAGTGAAGCGCAAAGGCAAAACGGTATCACGAGCTCACACTTGATGAAAACGCAGATTAAAAGGAGCTTTGCAAATTAATTAGTAGGTATGGTAAAGAAAAAGATGTGTGGCAAAATCATTGCTGTTAAAAATCTGTTGCAGAGATAAAAAAGGATTAAAGTTCTTAAATTTATTTTACAACAGTCATTGATTTTTGCAAATAATTATATCTTTATTTTTGCTATATTTTATTTTTCTTTTGTGATACTTAATTTTTTTTTTTTGCTCACTTTTTTCTTTCGCAAAACTTTATATTTTTGCAAATATATGTGGCATGGATTTGACTCCATACGTTTCGCGGTCTCAGCCTGCCCACATTGGAATCGCGCAACGCTATTGGTCGAAAGACCTGTCAATCACGGGATTATCCGCTTCACGGTAGGTTGGTACGGACACCCAAGCAGGAACACGCAATAAACGCGTTTTGTCTTCTAATCATCATTATGACGTCGTAATGAGAGGCGCGCGGCTCTTCTTTGGAAGCCTTTGATTGACAGGTCACCCCCAAATATTTTTTTTTTCCTGCAGAGAGGCATTTGTAGCGCGTAGTGATGCATTTGGGATTGTTTTGAAGCAGCATCCGTTTCCGAGTAGAACTATGAAGTGTCCACTCATATGCAGTTTATAATTAGTTGAAGGTTCTTTGCGTCCAGCTCAACTGCACTACATTGCACTCCCTGCATTACATTGTTTTGGCTTTGGAGTTGGAATAAGTATGGGATTGCCTGCTCTTGAGTTCAGCGACTGTTATTTGGACAGCCCGCAATTCCGAGAGAGGCTCAAGTCTCATGAACTGGAGCTGGAGAAGACCAACAAGTTCATCAAGGAGCTTATTAAGGATGGGAAAGCTTTAATTCAAGCACTGAAAAGTAAGATATATTTTGTTTGTTTATGAGTGTGGTCTTGTTGTGGGGCATGACATCATAGTTTTATGTACTTTGCTTTGTTGTCTTGTCTTGTGAAATATGCAGATTTTTACATATTAATAATCTGTTCTTGATTAATAGTCAGTTAGTGTTGCTTTTTCGAAACATGACAGAATAGTGTGTTGTAATAAAATTATGCTTGCTGTATAACTGTACTATAACTGATATTTTAAGTGTGGTAGTATTATTTGTAGTCGCCATTCATATAAATAATAGATCACTTATAAGTTGAAATAGCTTGCGTACAGTTGTCCCTAATAGTAAAGCCTTAAATGTAATAACATTTGGTCTTAAATGATATAACTACTGAATTGAAGTGTAATAACCATACTGAACTGTATGTAAAATAAATAAACTGCACCTTTTACTTTCATCAACTGTACTAATGTAACTATACTGACTATCAATAGCTATCAATAATGAGTGCATAAACATGATATCTAAGTAATTACAAATACATGCAAACATCATAAAGTATACCAAACACCCTTCTGGTGCATTTGTATACATTTAGGACCAAAGGTTATTACATTTAGGACCTATATTGCATTTACAAACTTTACTACATTTAGGACCAAAAGTTATTACATCTTGGACCTTTATTAAGTTTAGGGCCTTTATTATATTTAGGACCAATAGTTATTACATGTAGGACCAATATTTATTATTTCTAGGACATGTATTGCATTAGAAACTATAGCTATTATATTAGGGCCTTTATTAAATTATTAAATATTAAATATTATTTAATACATTTTAAATCAGTTATTACATTTAGGACCAATAGTTGTTGCATTTACGACCTTTATTACATCTAGGATCAATATTTATTACATCTATAGGACCTTTATTACATTCAGGACCAATAGTTATAACATTAAGGCTTTGATTACATTTAGGACCAAAAGCTATTGCATTTAGGTACTTTTTATATTGAGGACCAATAGTTATTACATCAAGGACCTTTATTACATTTTGGAACAATAGTTTTTACATTTAGGACCTTGCACATCTAGGACAAATATTTATAACATCTATAGGACCTTTATTACATTTAGGACCAAAAGTTATTACATTTGGGACCTTTATTAGGGACCAATATTTAGTACACCTACAGGACCTTTATTAAATATAGGACCAATAGTTATTACATTAGACCCTTATTACATTTAGGACCAAACGTTATTACATCTAGGACCTTTAATTACATTTAGGACCAAAAGTTATTACATTTAGGACCTTTATTAGGGACCAATATTTAGTACACCTACAGGACCTTTATTAAATATAGGACCAATAGTTATTACATTAGAACTTTATTACATTTAGGACCGAACGTTATTACATCTAGGACCTTTAATTACATTTAGGACCAATGGTTATTACATCTAGGAGTCAGACCTTTATTATGTTTAGGACCTATAGTTATTACATTAGGGCCTTTAATTACATTTAGGACCAATAGTTATTACATTAGGGCCTTTAATTACATTTAGGACCTATAGTTATTACATTAGGGCCTTTATTACATTTAGGACCAATAGTTAATACATTTCGGACCTTCTATTACATTTAGAACCAAGAGTTAGGCTAAAACATCTAGGATCTTTTTACATTAACACCAACAATGATTATATTTAGCAATTAACTTTTACATTTAGTTTGACATTTTGTTATAATTAAATGGCATTCATAAATGTTTAAGTGTGGCTTAAGTGTCCAAATACATTTTGGGTCCACTGTATCTGCATGTAGAGTTTAAAAGCATCCGTTCTGTCACACCAACCTTCCTCAGTGACCCACAGTAAACACAACACACTGCCTGAAATTTTCACTCCACTCCCCATTGCCTTTCAAAACAAACATACTGGCCCCAGCAGAATGAGAACACACTGGAACTCACATTCAGTTTGACTTGAAAGCAAACAGGCTTTCGTCAATTTACAGTGTGTAAAATCATGAGACATATGGTGTGTCCCAATTTCTGAATTTGAATCAGCTATAATTCCCATGGCTTTTATGATATAAAGTCAAATAGCCTGGAAAAGCCTCATCTTGATTTTTGGAACTGACAGTTTTAACAACAATAATTGTCAGGGCAAGACGTGTAACGTTAGTTTTCTGTAGTCTAGAATAGCACTCTGGCCTTCCCAGAGTAACATTTTATTGTGCTGGTGAGTTGAGTGAGGTTCTGTATAGAGCGTATAAGGAAATGTTCTCTGTGACTCATGTTTTGGCAACAACCAAATTATTGCCTCAGGAAGGATTGTTTCATGTGCAAAGCATGTCATTTTTTGAATGCGTTCATGGTATAGGGTAACAGTACATTTTAAGGTACTTCTATTAGCTGGTATGCTTTTTAGTTTGTTGTCTTTTACCTGTAGTAAAAAACAGAAACTTGCTGAGAAAGTTTTTAGTGGTTTTCACTGTGTTGCTGCAAATATGTTCTGGGTGGTTGCTTAGTAATTAATTAATTGTAATTTTATTTATCACACATTATACATTTGCACATATACAGTGAAATTCTTTTTTTCACATATCCCAGGTAAGCTGGGGTCAGAGTGCAGGGTCAGCCATGATACGGCACCCCTGGAGCAGATAGGATCAAGGGCCTTGCTGAAGGGCCCGACAGTGGCATCTTGGCAGTGCTGGGGCTTGAACCCCCAACCTTCTGATTAGTAACCCAGAGCCTTAACTGCTGAGCCACCACTGCCCTGATGTCAATAGAGTGCTTAGATACTGCTCCGATCCCTCCTTTAATGTCTATGTGATTTTTTTCACCCATATTATCATTATATAAGTACTGTATATTATATTACATTGTAGTTAATGTGTACCAATGTCATTGCAGTCACATTTCTTTGGAGGGACTCTGGGTCATAAAGTTAGACAATTTGAGGTTGATCATTCTGTGTTTTTAAAGTTAAAGTAAAGTGCAGGTGATTAAAATTCTTGTAACATTGTTTCACATTGCTTGCGTTTATCACAATGTAGAGTTCCCTACTGGTCCACCCTTCCTTTTTGTCAGATGGCTAGGAATAGGATATGGCAAGCCGAATTGACTTTTCAGTTCAAATTTCACTAGTTAAAATTATTTATTTATTTATTTTTTAGATTTTTCACCTGTTTCACCCAATTTGTAATGCCCAATTCCCAGTGCGCTTTTAAGTCCTCGTGGTCGTGTAGGACGAATCCCAGTTGCCTCCGCGTCTGAGACCATCAACCCGCGCATCTTATCACGTGGCTTGTTGAGCGCGTTGCCACGGAGACATGGCTTCACGCCATCCACCACGGCATCCGCGCTCAACTCACCATGCGCCCCACCGAGAACGAACCACATTATAGCGACCACGAGGAGGTTACCCCATGTGACTCTACCATCCCTAGCAACCGGGCCAATTTGGTTGCTTAGGAGACCTGGCTGAAGTACTAGTTAAAATTCTTGATATCAGCATTACTACTAGTGAAAATGCTGAATCTTAAATTATCAGAAAATACATTTGCTCTAGTAAAAATGGTTAATTCTTGATATCAAAATAATAAGTTTTTAAATCTGTACCTGCATTTACACTTGTAGAATTTCTCAATGATGTCATTCACTCCTGTGTAAAACCCAATTACAGATATCTAAAATAAATTTCTTACTAGTTAAAATTCCAATTTTACAATAGGGCTGGGCGTTTTTTCAGATTTTTCAGATTAATTCGATTTTGCATTTTGACACAATTTTTATATTTTTTTAAAATCGAGAAATCGAGATTTTGCAAACAATATTGCAAACGCTATAGTTAGATACATTGTAAGTCCGCCAAAGGCTGAACAAGAGAAAAATAATTCATAGCGCTTGTCTTAATGCCGCTCCCGATCTGATCAGCTGCACGTGTGTGGCACGCTCCAAATGAACGTGACGGGTTAACAACACGGAGACTGACATAAAAGACAGCAGTAATATTCCCAGTACGATTGTACACAGTGTGATTGTATCTCAGCTTCGTCCATCATGCAGGTATACACCGGCTTAAGACCATAACTGGCCCCGGTGTGTGCATGTTGATGAACGGTCTCCTTTCTTTTCTTTTTACCCATAAAAAAGCATTAGTTATGTGACAGTTATGGGCGCTTCATTTCATATCACGGAGAGGCTATATATGGGAGAATCAACCATCTGCCGCTCCTTTTACCATGATGATTCAGATAGATTGCCAGTTATTTCTTTGTTCTGTGACGTGTTTCAAGTGTACTGCATCTATAGCCATCATTTGGTGAGCTATCATTTTGACAAGCTTTGTGAGTTGAATTGTGATGATAAATTATTTCATATTGCTGCACTGCTCAGCATGAAGCACTAGAGGGGTTTGTGCAGGGGTTTATGAATATACACACAAATCATCTGACATACATTGAGTACTCTCTAGATAACCTTGATAATTTATAGATATTGATTTCTAGATAACTTTCTAGATAGACTTGGTTTAGATAAAATAAATAAATACACTGGCTAAGAATTATTTAGCAGTTTTCTTATTCTATTATTTCTGAACATTTGGGTTTATTAGATTTTAATTTATTTTACATTAACATTATATTGACAACTTGCCCCTGTGGTGCATTTGTACATTTTTCTTGCACACCTTTGTTTCCAATAATGAAAAGAACTTGGATTTCTCTAACCAGCCTTGCATTCTAATACAGAACATACAATTTGAATCATGTTGGAGTACATTTAAAAGTTGAAAAAATCGAATTGTGAATCGCCCATAAGTTTGATAAAAATCAGGATTTAATTTTTTTTGCCAAATCGCCCAGCCCTGTTTTACATATGAGCAATGAACTTACAATAAATAGGATAATTTCTGATATCAGTAGTCACTATACTGCAAGTTCCTGACATCAACAATTGAATTACTAGTAAAAATGCTCATTTTTGTTATCTGTAAATGTATTGCAAAATGATAGATGTAGTATTTTTAAATATCTGGAAATGGATTTCAGATATCAATAAACTAAAGAGTGATCAAATATATTCTTACTAGTGAAAATCAAATTACAGATATCAAAAGTTTGCATTTTTACTAGCTGTAATTGAATGGTTGATATCAGTATTGGACATTTGCACAAGTAACAATGTAATTATTGATATCAGAAATGATAATTTTTTACTAGTAAGAAGCACATTGCTGTCATGTTGAAATTAGAATTTCAACTAATAGGAAATTAATGATATATATCTGTAATTGCATTTTAAACAGAAGTGAATGACAGATCATTGTGAAATTCTACTATTGAAAATTCAGTTATAGATATAAAAAAACAAGTTTTTTACTAGTTGGAATTCCAAGTAATGATGCAATTACTGATATTAAGCAGTTTTCACTAATAATTCCCTGATATCAAGAATTAGTATTTTAACAAGTGAAAATGGAATTATTGATATCTATAATTCATATCCTGCACATGATTAAATGTTGAAAATGCTTGAGTGTAAACGCACGTGTAGGAGTGTCCTTCACTTCATTCCTTCAGTGATTTATTGGGGATTTCCTTTCACTTTTTGCCATCTGTCCTAAGAGGGCTGACTCATGTGGAGATAAATGATCCTCTGAACCTCTCTAGAACACTATAAATGGTGCTCAACATCTGTATCACCGCTGTCAGCTGTGCTTGATAAATGAGCCCAAAGCTGCTGTAGTTCTTGAGCTGTGACAAATTCATAAACATCAGGCATCAGCAAAGCCAACATAACAGCTCGTAATAATTTGCGCGAGATGGCGAAATAGTAATTTAACATACGACTTGGCTTGTGCGGAAAGCTATGACTTTTATTCCCATAGAGACCAACCAATCAACAAACTTTGCTGATTGCTCACATTTTAGCTAGCCTCCTATCCAATACTTATTTACTTTTTTTTTTCAACTTGTGTGCGATTTCTTACGATATCACCATCTCATACTATTATTATGACTTGTCATGGGACCAGGTTGGACAAACCTCGACAGATTACTCCCTGAAAAAGCTATTCCTTTCAAAAAGTTGACCCTCACTGAAGGTCATTGTGTAATTCACACACTGCTACGACTTTCACAGGAAGTAAAGGGAATAAGAGAGCGTGTTTCCTCTTGGTGGATGAGTTTGTTTTCACACTGCACATAGAGGAGATATACATTCAGTAGTGCTTCCCTAGAGATTAACACATCATGAGAACAAAGAAACAGGCGTGTGTGTGTTTGCATGGTTTGTGCTCCATTTGGAGCGAGTTGAAGGGAAATTAGGGCAGCCTGCGCTTGATAATTATTGTCGTCTATAATCTCAGACCTCCATGTCTGGAGGCAATTTATGAGAGTTGATGTTGTGTTCTCCTTAAGTAGACTTCAGTCTGTCATGTTGAGCATGAGTGAAGCTGGATTATTTTTTTTGTAGGATTATGGCATATCCTCTTTAATGATGAAATGTTGATATACTTTGAGATTATAACTGCATTAGGTGGATCCTAACACCCCGGATTAGAATCATTTAAGGTTCTTTGATAGAGGCTTTCCATTAGTTACTAATTGAGATAAGCAATGAAAACTTTTACATGGACACCAGAAAGCCATTTATTGTGAGAAAGCTGCTTAAATGGATAGTTCACCCATAAATTAAAATTCTCTCATCATTTCAGGATCAGAATCAGAATCAGAATGAGTTTTATTGCCAAGTATGCTTACACATACAAATAATTTGTCTTGGTGACAGGAGCTTCCAGTGTACAACAATACAAAAACAACACAAAAAGAGCAGTAAGACATAGATAATAATAAAAAATAAAAACTAATTATACACAAACGTACAGACACACACATACATACATACACACATACACATGGGTAGTGCAAATCTAATACAATCTGTTATGTACAGTGCAAATGTTTTTTTTTGTTTTTTTTTCAGAGGAATGTAATGGCAGAAGAGGTTGGATGTGTTGGATAAATATAAGAAAGACTAAACTGTGTATTGCACATAGTTATTGCTCAATGGGGCAATTTAACTGTTCATGAGATGGATAGCCTGAGGGAAAAAACTGTTCCTGTGACTGACGGTTCTGGTGCTTAGAGCTCTCAAGCGTCGGACAGAAGGCAACAGTTCAAAAAGGTAGTGGGCAGGGTGAGTGGGGTCCAGAGTGATTTTTCCAGCCTTTTTCCTCACTCTGGAAGTGTACAGTTCTTGAAGGGGGGCAGGGAGCAACCAATAATCCTCTCAGCAGTCCGAACTGTCCTTTGTAGCCTTCTGATGTCTGATTTCATAGCAGTTTTTGAAGTGCAGAGGACAGACTCAATGATTGCTGAGTAAACTGTATCAGCAGCGCCTGTGGCAGGTTGAATTTCCTCAGCTGGCAAAGGAAGTACAACCTCTGCTGGGCCTTTTCCACAATGGAGTCAATGTGGGTCTCCCACTTCAGGTCCTGTGAGATGGTAGTGCCCAGGAACCTGAATGACTCCACTGCTGCCACAGTGCTGTTTAGAATGGTGAGGGGGGTCAGTGTTGGAGTGTTTCTCCTAAAGTCCACAATGATCTCCACCGTTTTTAGCGTGTTCAGCTCAAGGTTGTTTTGACTGCACCAGACAGCCAGCTGTTTAACCTCCCTTCTGAATGCAGACTCATCGTCATCTCGGATGAGGCCGATGACAGTGGTCTCGTCTGCAAACTTCAGGAGCTTGACAGAGGGGTCCTTGGCGATGAAGTCGTTGGTGAAGAGGGAGAAGAGTAGTGGGGAGAGCACACATCCCTGGGGTGCACCAGTGCTGATTGTACAGGTGCTAGAAGTGAGTTTCCCCTGTCTCACAAGCTGCTGCCTGTCCGTCAGAATGCTGGTAATCCACTGACAGATAGACATGGGAACAGAGAGTTGGTGTAATTTATTCTGGAGTATAGCTGGGATGATGGTGTTGAAAGCTGAACTGAAGTCCAAAAAAAGGATCCTTGCATATGTCCCTGGTCTGTCCAGATGTTGCAGGATATGATGCAATCCTATGTTGACTGCATCATCCACAGATCTGTTTGCTCGATAAGCAAATTGAAGGGGATCTAGAAAGGGTCCAGTGATGTTCTTCAGGTGGGCCAACACCAGTCTCTCAAATGATTTCATGACCACAGATGTCAGGGCGACAGGTCTGTAGTCATTAAGTCCTGTGATTTTTGGTTTCTTTACTCACCCTCATACCATCCCAGATGAGTATGACTTTCTTTCTTCTGCAGAACACAAATTAAGATTTTTAGAAGAATATCACTTTGGGCGAGAAACAGTTCAATATTTAATTACTTTTTACTATAATTGTTTACTTCTGGTCGCTCTCCTGTGCATGAGGGGAATCAGTTCACCCTGCCTCTCGCGTGACGTAAACGCGTTGGCATGTTCGTGCGAGAACTGACACGATACAACGGAAGTGCAGCTTGATTTACATCACACGAGAGTGTGCTTACATCACACGAGAGGCTGTGTGTACTGATTCCCCTCATGGATGTGCACATGAGAGCAACCGGAAGTAAACAATTATCGTATCGCTTTAGAAGACATTCATTTAACCACTGAAGTCGTATTAGGGATGTGCATGCGTAATATCGTACTCGTTCTGCACAAGCTACTCGAGTATTAAAAACACTACTCGAATATCGCAAATTAATTTTCCTTTCCGCATTTGCCTGCTGTGAGCAGGGCTGAATTACACTGTTTTCCCTGTGAATCTCTCACCAGATCTCGCAGTTACAATAGAGTCCACTGGGGGCGCTGTGGATTCGTGTGGTGTTGAGGTGTTGGATGAGAGAAGAAGATATATCATGGCGTTGGTGCAGCCAAGTTGTATTAAAAGGCAATACTTGTTATATTTTGGTTCTTATTGAATTCTACTCTATTTGTATTTGGTTTTTGTTGGAGTCATGCAAACCAATGGATGAGGATCTGCTTTTATGGGGGGAAAAATGTGACGCAAACTCGGAAGCTGGTCAGACCAGTGCAGTTTTTGTGTATGAGTGTGAAATCTATTAACACAGACAGAGTGCATTTTATAAAAAAAAAACAACTTTCACCATTTGTTTTTCTGAATAATAATATGTGAAATGATGGTGAACTATATCTTTAAGGTTCGAAATCGGTGTATGCGTTTACAAGCACTGTGTTTGTGGCTTTTTCTGTACTCGGTCAGTAAGCAGCTTTCTCAACGGTAATGTAATTTTTCCGTGACTCTTGTGTAAATAACAACATGGGATCTGAGGAAGACTTTGCTATTTTATTCTCTGTTTCTTTGCTTTATTTCCAGATATTCACAGTTGTTGCTGTGTTTGTTTCCTTCACTTTCTATCGCGACCTCTAACGGAATTGCACTGCAATAGTGGGGTTTCCCTCTTTCATGAAACTCCCGGATTCCCCCAATGTACGAGCGCATTTGCACGAACATAAGGGACAGTCAGTATTTTACATTGGTGTGTATAAATGGGTATAGTTTATAGTTAATGCGATTTTCCTACTTTAATTCCAGAAATGTTTAATTATTTCCAGTGTGTTGACTTGTTGTTGGGCTCCATCCTATGACGTTTGTTATCCGGTCTGTTTACGCACATACGCACTCCTCAAAAACTTGGAACAACACCGCTTATTTGTTACATGACCACAGTATGCTGCGCTTTTCAGGAGAAACCAAGGTGTGCTCAATTTCTATGTACAATTTATTAAAAATTTAATAACAATTTAGTTTTGTCATGTTAATAAGTAGGCCTAAGTAGGCCAGTGTGAATTTGATTTTGATATAATGAATTTAATGTGAATTTTAAATAATTGATCTTAACATATTAAATAATTTCTGTTCTAAGCTTGTTTTGGAGATGTAGCCAACATAAAGAATATGGCATGAATGGTGTATTTCACAAATCACTGTCAATGTTATCACAAATAGTGTTTTTAATTTCCGAAGTGCAACTGCTGAGACCAAATATGATCTAACAATGATCCTACATGAACAAGATCACCACTGAAGACCTAAAGGGATGAGTGGACACCTGTGTCACCACCACAGCGCTTACTGAATGCTGTTTGAACATTAAGTCTGTTATATTATTCACTGTACGTGGACCAATAATTTAAGAGCTAAAGACACATATTGCATGTCTGATGGTAGTTTTAGATTTTATGGCACCTTTCTCAGGCTGTAGAGGTGTGATAAATGTGTATTTATCAACCTGCCTTATGTCACACAGGCACAGGCTTTTGTCAATAGTTCAGAAAGAACCTACATATATTTCTTCTATATAGATATCCCTTATTAGGCCTAACATGACCAAACATTACAATATTTAATGCTTAAATGGAGCGCAGCTCATATCCACCATTGAAATCTGCTACTCTGTAGAGCTGCATGGTTGCCTACTTTCTGACATCACAGTAATTTAATCTTTTAATCAACATTAATAATCGCGATTACAATATAAAGCACAATAATCAACAATTGTGCAGCCCTAATATACTGTATATAATCGAAAGGTTTTCGATTCGATTCAAAAAAGATTTTTGCAAATTCAAAATGATTCGATTCGATTCACAATGAAATTCGATTCAATTAATGATTCAATTCAGATTTTTTTTTAAATGCATTTAATGTGCAAGAAAAAAAAAAGGCAAACTTCTTAAGATTGTTTATTCCACCAAAAGTAACTTGAAAACCCCCCCACATTAAATACATGTACTGTACATACAGACTACTTGGAATACAATAATAGTACAAGAGTACAATGTGACAATAAAATATTTCAGAGCTGAACATAGCTAAAAAAGAATTCCATATTCCATTTTCACTATAAAAAATATTTGTATTAATTTGCTTTACTTTTCCAGGCCTTGAAATCACAATTTTTAAATTCCCTGATATTTCCTGGATTCTATGACCATGGGGACCCTGAATCAATAAACTAATCCAAATATTACAACATTAAAGTAACATCATCTGACTACATTCAGTTTCAAAGGAAAGAGAAAAGCAATCATATAAATGACTTCAATTTAAATGTTTTCTGCACACCAAGTCCCCAACTAAACAATGATGCCAGTAAAATGGCACTATTTTATCTTATAGAAAATAACTGCTTAATAAGATTCCTCACAATTAAATCTTTTTATTTCAGTAGTGACCCAGTGTCAGAAATTAACTTTTACATTTATGGTCAATATTTGCGCCCTTATATTTGATTTTCAGGGGCATTTTTACCTTTATGAGGGCATATTTTTTTCTAACAATTTAAAACATAAACTGTGTCTAATCCGTTTATGTCAAAATGTCAATTTAATCGGTTAATTCATACAAATTCTTAAGTCTGACAATGTATATGTCTTACCATAAAAATTACATCAACATCAACTATATCAGAGGTTACAAATAAAAAACAGAGGGGGCCTGGGTAGCTCAGCGAGTATTGACGCTGACTACCACCCCTGGAGTCACGAATTCGAATCCAGGGTGTGCTGAGTGACTCCAGCCAGGTCTCCTAAGCAACCAAATTGGCCCGGTTGCTAGGGAGGGTAGAGTCACATGGGGTAACCTCCTTGTGGTCGCTATAATGTGGTTCTCGCTCTCGGTGGGGCACGTGGTGAGTTGTGCGTGGATGCCGCGGAGAATAGCGTGAAGCCTCCACACATGCTACGTCTCCACGGTAATGCGCTCAACAAGCCACGTGATAAGATGTGCGGATTGACAGTCTCAGACATGGAGGCAATTGAGATCCTCCACCACCTGGATTGAGTCACTACACCACCACGAGGACTTATAGTGCATTGGGAATTGGGCATTCCAAATTGGGGAGAAAAAGGGAGAAAAAAATAAAGAAATAAAAAATAGAAGAATTTATTACGAGGGCATTTTTTGCCCCCACATTTTGAATTTGAGGAGCATGTTTATCATTTTTAATGGCATTTTTGTCCTAAGCTCCCCTTAATTTCTGACCCTGTAGTGGCCATGCAGCGAGTTGGTAGCTATATCAAAAGGTTTGAGCACGTTTGACTCGCGACATTGCGAGCTGTCATTTGCTTATGAGTGGCCATCCGGAGGAGATATCAGACATAAGGTGCTTGAAAGACTCAGAAAGTTGCTCAGAAAGTTTCAGTGAGAGTTACAAATGGAACGGAGAGCAGGCGCAATCTCATGAAGGGTGATGGAAGAGTGCAGCGCGCGTCTGTGAGGGGAGAGCTGTGAGGGCGCACGCTCAGGGATGCGCTAGAGAATGAAGCTGTGCATGTCTCATAGAGCTGGGCAATATGGCTACAATATGGCTCGATATATTTCAGCCTATGGACAAAATTCGAGATATATCTCAATAATTATGTTATTGCTCTGAAATGGCTAAAAAGTGTTTTTTTTTTTTTAATCAGAGAAACCATTATTTTTCCAAACAGCCATTGTAGCCAAGTAGAATAAAAAAGGCATTAAATAAAAATGTATTTAAAAGTACTGAAGGCATAATTTCCACAGATTTAGTCATTTTCATTGATATGCACTTTTATATTTATACTGTGTTTTATATACACAATGATGCTCTTTAATATTTATACTGTATTTTATATACTTAGTGATGCTTGGTAGCATTATAAAAAGCAATATCTTCTTATATTTAAAAAAAAAAAAAATTGGTGTAAAGTAATTAGGGCTGAAAAGATTAGTCGACATTATCAACAGCATCGACAATAAAAAATTGTCGACAAAAAATGTCATTGTCGAATAGTCCTTTGATCTCATTTAACATAACATGAGATCATAATAAACTCTAATGATGACGCACGAGAGCTGCACTGCAGTCTGATGAGGAGAAGAAGATAACACAGGTCACAGTCCAGATGCACTCCAAACTTTCACATCTTCAGGTGATGTAGATCGCAAAGTATAAGGGAATTATACAAAAATACCAAATAAGTAAATACAGAAGCACTCTCGTTGTGGAATAAGCAGAGTCGGCACTGCTGCTCCGCTTAAGCAAAACTTGCTTGTCGAGCACCTTTAAAGGAAACACCCTGGTGCTTGCTGCAGCTAGATTATAACGTGATGGCTTGCGACTTATCGAATCATAATATATGTGTCACTGTGCATTTCTTATCATAAAGAAAATTAGCAATACATGGCTTTACTAATAAGAGAGAGTTTGTATTTTTGTGAGTTAAAGATGAATTGAAGTGAACAGAAAGGTGAGAGAGGGTAGTCTTCACCCCATTATACACTGCAACAAAATACATTTTTGATTTGTTTTTGTTTTGGCTTGTTTTCCAATATAAATATCTAAAACTCCTTTAAAACAATGTACATTTACTTTAGCAGCTATACTGCAGAACATTTTTTTTTTATCTGAGAATGTTAAATATAATATTAAAAATATAAATATTTTAAAAATCCTTTAAAAAAAGAAGCAGCATATAAGATATTTAGACTTGCTTTTAGAGAATAGATCTTGAATATAAGTATATTTTGTCTTTACTGCACTTGTAGAAGTATAACCAAGTGAGAAAATACACTTATGTACAAAATAAACTTATATTTAAGAGTCACTCTCTTAAAGCAAGTCTAAATATCTCATATGTTGCTTCTCAGGTAAATGTATTTTTAGACTATTTTAAATGGAAAACAAGACAAAAACCCTTGATAACAATAGGAATTGTTGCAGTGAATTTTTTACTGAATTAAACTTTTTTCCCTTTAATTCAGTGAATGTCATTTTGAGGTATTTTTAAAAGATGATTTTGTCTTCTTTATTGTTAGTAAACACGTTTAATACAACCTTTTAAGTCGGGTCACAAGCTGAATAGTCGGTTAAGAGCTAATGATTAATCGTTGAAATAATCGATGAATAGTTGTTCTAGTAATCGTTGGATTAGTCGATTATCAAAATAATCGTTAGTTGCAGCCCTAAAATGAATAAGGTGTGCAAAAACGACAACTATTTTTTGGAACACAGTTCAGGGTTTTTCCTGCATTGAAAATATTTTGGTGGCCGGCGAAGCAAAATTTCGGAAAGCCAAAGCAAATTTGATGATATTCACGTTGCTTTTGGCACTTTATAAGCGCTAAATATGCTCCTCGTGGTACGCGGTTGTGCGTGGGGTGATTGAAGACTGGTATCGCGTGTGTCGCACGATCCACCAGTGATGCGCTCTGCTCTGACCTACTGTATACTGGAGCATGCAGGTGCATTTGCATCAACCAGGCTTCCCTCGATATGCAAGCTCCGGTAACAGGATAGTGCAGAGCGGATCAAATGCAGGATTAAACAGGGCTTCCCACGATATCATAGCACAAAACAAACCTTACATGAGAATTTTCAGTTTTAAAGCGCTATGGGGCAATTCAGCCATTTCAAATGGCTACAGCACTGACATTCTGAACAGCACTTACGAGGGAAAGAGAAATCACCTGTACCAGCATTAATTACAAGACTTTTTACATCTACACATCAGCACCCTTACTGACATTTTATCACAGTAAATTTTAATAGATTTTTTCATTATATTACAACTGTGGTAGTTGTATTAAAAAAACGTAATATTTTAAATGTGTTTAGGCTTTTATTCTTTCATAAAAATTAAACAGATTATTTATTAAGAAAGACTACCTAACTAAACACTGAGAAGCCATCCATGGTCTTAACTATGATAAACACAAGGGCAAGTAGGCTACAGTGTAGAATAAAAGTTTGGACCTTTATAAATTATGAAGAAAGTCATGTGTAATATATTTTCTGTTCTAATGATGTTTGATATTAGGAAATAAACTGGCCTGGCTTGGCTTCAGATATTCCAAGAATCACAATGATTCCTAAATCATTAAGAGTCTGATAAAAGAAAAGCAATATCTGTTATGGAGAAAGAAACAAACATACAGTATTTACTATAGATGCACAGTCACAAATCAGTAGTGATTTACTCATAAAAATATAACTAGCCATATAGAAATAAGTTGTTAAAATAAATGATATTTATTACAAAAATGAAATGCAGCAACATATCTTAAATATTAATTGCAATTATGTAAAAAACAAAAACTGCATCGTGATGAACGTACACGTCAGCCGGTGCCGAAGACCATATTTGTCCCAGGAAAAACCCTGCAGTTGAATATTGCAAATACCAAATAATACTAAATTATTATTAAGTTTATTATTATCATATAATACTGAATTATTATAATTATTTGAGCATAAGATTTGTTTTTATCTAAAAGTAAAATACACTACCGTTCAAAAGTTTAGGGTCACTTACTCATTTGTTATTTTTATTATTTTTTCACATTTTAGAATAATAGTAAAGTCATCACAACTATGGAATAATAGAAATGGAAATATGGGAATTATGTTGTGACTAAAAAAAATAATTAGGGATGCAGCAATACCACTTCTTCTCTTCCGATCTGATTCCGATAACGGAAATCTCAGTATCGGCCGATATCGATCCCGATCCGATATCAGTGTTTTTTTTGCATAATCAGTTTAGAATATCTTTACATTATTGTGTGGAACTAATTGGGAGTACTCTTTAATATGTAAAGAAACACAAACCTCTAACTACACATTATTTCAATATAAATGTATAGCTTATTAAGAAAATCTTTATTGTTAACTAGTATACTGGATAATGTAGCAGCAAAATTAACAGTAATTCCAGTATAAGTAGAAAAGAAGCCTTTTTTTTTTGGCAACATTTTTTCAACTTGTATCTGGACTTTAAAGGATTCAGATCTCTCTTTTGTTAAATTTAGTTGTAAGATATCAGCTCACTTTTCATTCACTTTTATTTTTTGGAACCCATTCAACTTAAATATTATTATAATTTGTAAACAAATGATAATAATAATAATATATTATAATAGTAATATATAGTAATATATCTCAATCGTGCACATTTTGTCACAGATCCTCTGGTCTCTCTCTCTCTCTTTCTTCCTCACTGCAGTCACAGCACTCACTCTCCCCTGAGTTCTGATTACACGCACCTGCATATCATTAGTGGCTAATCAGGGACTGCATATATACCCCTGCTTTCACACACACTCTTTGTCTGTTCTCATTGATTGTATCTCTGAGACTCCAGACTGGTCTACTATGTCAAACATACCTGTGTCTTCATTATTGCCTGCAAGTATCATAAGACTGTTGTGAGTTATCTGTTCATCGTGTCTGTACCCTGTCTGGAAATAACTCACCTGCTGTTTGCCACTCTGCTCAACTGGATTTACTCACAATGTTTACATCACTGTTTCAATCATCTGTTCATTAAACCTTGCTACTGAGTTTATATCTCCGCCTCTGCGACACCTTTAACTTTTAAATCCTCATGCTTTTATTTTGACATTCTGAACTCTCCAGGAAGTCCTGTATGTGTCTGTTTGTAGGAAAGTTCACAGTAGTTTAACTTATTCAAATTCTGGTAAAAATGCACCTCCTGTGCTGTTCTAAATGCATATTTTTAAGTGAACCGAACTATTGCGCATCTACATCTGAGATGCCGTCTGGGAGTAGTGCTCAAATATTGCGCACTGCTGTGAAGGCTAAAAATAGCCGCGAGTGTGTGTAAACAGAGCAGCGCCATTCAATAACACATTGGAGCTGCATGTGCATTTTATATATTTACTTATTAAACACAGCCTTTTGTGATTCACAGAGCTATCGCACATCTTCAAGTGGCTTTGAATAAAATGCACGAGTCATATGAACTACTTTGCGTTTTAATGGTTCTCTTATGTCAATTCGAGCTTGACAGTAACGAACATGAATAAAACACAGTATCGGATTTGGATTGGGCTTGTCGGACCGATACCCGATCAGTTTAAAAACGTCAGGATCGGTGCATCCCTAAAATAAATCAAAACTGTGTTATATTTTAGCATCTTCAAAGGGGCCATGCTTTGCCTAGAATTTGCAGACATGTACTCTTGACATTCTCAACCAACTTCTTGAGGTATCATCCTGAGATGCTTTTTAAACAGAATTGGAGTTCCCATCTATATGCTGGGCACTTATTGGCTGCTTTTCTTAATTATTTGGTCCAAGTCATCCATTTCAAATGTTTTTTGTAATATGTTGGCACAATTATATTTTTGTCTAAACTAATTTTAAACATTTAAGCATACACCTTCAGATCAAAAGATTTAAGATCATGAGAAACATTTCTGGCAAGTGACCCCAAACTTTTGAACCGTAGTGGTATTTCCATCATTTTTACTTCACCTTCGCCTGGAGCTTTTACTTTGACACTGAAAGTACAATGTGTGTTTGACAGTCAGTTCCACATCTGGTGAACTGCTTTTCTATTATGCTGTTCTGCTTTAAAAGATTTGTATTAAAATCGTATAACGGTTACTAATATTTGGAATTGCGCAAGCACTTGAACCTTCAGCCATTTTCTTTCACAATGCATGTAAACTGGTCTAAAAGCACTACACAAGCCCATCAGCTTTAAACATGCACAGATCAGTGTGTCACGGTTTATTCAGAAGCGCACACTGTCGCTGCCATTTGCAGTTTAATAATCACATGTGACCATATTGCCATTTTTGTTATTTTGATCAATTACACACCCCTGAAGGATTGTGAAATGAGTCTACTGATGTACTATATGAAAGTTAATGGCTAAATAAAAGGCACATTAAAATCATCGTGATATTCACGATATTGCTTTTTATATCATCAGCAAAATCATCACGATTATATTGTGAATATTCGATATCGCTCAGCCCTAATGTCTCATTTAAATTGCACATGCAACTAATTTAATATTTATATATTCTAAAATATTGTATACATATTTGCTGAATCGCGATTCATTCGATTTTTAACAGTCTATATAGATTTTTGACCAACACTAATGATTCTTGATTCAAAAATCCTATTTTGAGATCAATGCATATCGGCAGGATTACTAATTGATGCATTGAGAAAACGAGTGAATCTTTACATCCCAAATATATATATATATATTTTTACAGAATAACTCATGTAAATGCTTAGTTTAAAGGTGCACTTAATATTTTATGCATGTTGTCTTGGACCTGGATACAGCATCATTCAAAGGCAATAGATTTCAGTTACTGATGCCATTGTAGAAATTCACTGTCAGCCATGATTAATATAATCATGGGTGAAAGTGTCCAATAACAGGGTGCTTACTGAGATTAAGTGAGTAGTATTCAGCTGGTCATGTGATCCTAACATGGCAGCCTCCATGAGGGGAATCTTGAATGCGGAAGTTGTTTAAGGACAAATTTAAGTCAATAAAAAAAAATCCCTTTTGATTGGCAACATTTTTTGCCTGAAGGTCTTAATTCTACCACAGCTTCTTTTAAGTGTCAAGAAACCTACATTTGTGGAGTGAAGGCAATTTATTGTGTGATGGTTGTATGTTTGTGGTTTTGGGAAAAACCTTTTTTTATTTTACGTTGTGAAGCGTGAAGCCTTCAGCTAATGGCTGTGTTTCAGGAACACAAAATCCCTCATAAGAAGGGACGATTCCACAGTTTCCATGTGTTGGTCTGGCTACACCTTCCTGTTTTAGTTCAATGCTCCACAATGGAGTGGCCTCTTTTACTAAAACAAGAATTTTCCTTATGTGAATTTCGCATGAGGTTAAAGTATGTTTTTCATTTTGGGTGAACTATCCCTTTAATGTTGAAACAGAACCCCCACAAAGGTGGATGGAGGGTGGATCTCCAGGTTTATTGTTTTGAAGCAGGTCTGTAGACTTACATGAACTTTCGCTTGAACGTGACCTGCGTTGACACAGGGACTCCTGCAGGTTTCATTGTTAAGCCCTGCCAGAGTCAACCACAGCAGTCAGGGCTTATGGAACCCTGTGCGGTTTGGAAACTAGTTCAGCTTGTGTGAAGTGTTGTGTGCGTGTGCCACAGCTTAAGTTCTGTTACACATTAAATTGCTCTTATTTTAACATGCTCCTTCTGGACCGTAAAAGTTAATGAGTTGGAGGGGAGAGAGAGGACACAGGAGATGTTTTCCTGGATTGCTTTGCATGTCTGCAGTGCTGTCCAGCTGGATGTGAAATGCATGTCACTACCTGTCCTGCACAGGTAATTATTCCTGCAGTTCAGCGGGTTTAAAGGTATAAAAGGCCCAAACGAGGCTTTTGGTGCCAAAGTTTGATAAGACTTTCATATTTCTTTAAAAAAAAAAAAAGCATCTCAAATGATGTGCACTGTGCAGTTAAACTATACATCATGCACTGTTCCATCTAGTATTTGAAGTGTAGTATTATCTCAAATGGAACATTGTTTACTAAACAGAAGTATTCACCGTTTTTTAGTTGAAGGAAGCGAAGCTCAAGTGAACATCAAAGGTTATTTTGGATTTATTATTTATGTAATAGGAATGCATAAATGATATTTTGAAGCGGTGGGCTGGTTGTATATTATAAATACACATTCATATTAAATTATTATCTTGTTCCATGTTATTTGACAGCATTTGTGGCATAATGTCGATTACCACAAAAATGTATTTCGACTCGTCCCTTTTCTTTAAAAAAGCAAAAATCTGGGTTACAATGAGACACTTACAGTGGAAGTGAATGAGGCCAATCCGTAAAATTAAAATACTCACTGTTTCAAAATTATAGCCACAAGACATAAACAATATGCATGTTAAAGGGATAGTTCACCCAAAAATGAAAATTCTCTCATCATTTACTCACCCTCATGCCATCCCAGATGTGTTTGTTACTTTGTCTTTAGCAGAATACACATGAAGATTTTTAGAAGAATTTCTCAGCTCTTTTGGTCCATACAATGCAAGTGAATGGTTTCCAAAGTTTCGAAGCTCCAAAAATCACAAAGTCAACATAAAAGTAATCCATACGACTCCAGTGGTTAAATCAATGTCTCCAGAAGCGATATGATTGGTGTGGGTGAGTAACAGGTCAATATTTTATTTCATTTTTACTATCAATTCTCCTCCCTCATTCAATCTCCACTTTAACGTTCACATTCTTCTTCTTGTGTTTTTGGTGATTCCCATTCTTCATGCATATGCCCCCTACTGGGCAGGGAGAAGAATTTCTAGCAAAAACCTGTTTTCTGCATTCATATTTTATGCAATTGTGTTTGGTGACGTAGTTTGCGCATGATGAATTCAGTTATATTGAGCCACTTTTTGACAGTAATTTCAATGTCAAATGTGGCACAATTTACCAATTTAAACTATTTCAAAATTGCCTTTTCTAAGTACAATGCTCAATTGTAAAAAAATTGTTTTTTTTACTATTATTATTATTTTTTATTATTAATTATTGAGCTGTTAGCATGATTTGAAAGAATGTAGTCCAAAGCTGTTTTGACAGTTTGGATGTTGTGTTTGCACGTTTGAGAGATCAAGGTGAAATACTAATCGATGTGTCTCAGCTCGGCCTTTAGTCTCTGAAGTTTGACTTGGCTTTCAAAACAAACATGTGTAAACAGCTCCATTTTATTGAGCTTGTAATACACCAAAAGTAAAGCCTAGCTATTCAAGAAAAAACCTCCATGTATCTTGTTCCAACTTTCTATTTCAATAGTAAATACACGAACATAGAAAAGAAATTTGTGCTCGTCAAGCCATTTCTAGAAATATTTATAAGAAACATGCAAGAGGCTAGTTTTGTAGTATTTGAAAGCTGTTATTATAGGCTTTTTATTTGCAAGATCTATCTAAAAGTAACAGTCTAGCTAGGCAGATCAAATATTACCCAAAAATTACTTCTGTGTCTACCAATTATTCCACTTAATAAGTGGAATCCACTTATCAGTTCTCAAAGGAAAAATTATCAGTATACAGATTACTGATACATTTTACTGTATGGAAAAAGTAAAAAAAAAAAAAAAGTTTCCTTGATTTACTGTACACCAGCACACAATGGAAATACAAACCCAGGTTTTGGCCTCAAGGGATACATGTAATTCCATTCAATCTGATTTATTTAATGGAGAGTAACCACAGTAACTAGTGGCTGCACCACTAGCTCTGTTAAACACAACATGTGTCCAAATGGTCTACTGGACAGACAAACAAGTGCTGGATTAATTTTTCAACCGTTTGAAACAATATATATCTAGAATATTTATGGCTTAAAAGATTTAGAAGGATCCATCCTTTTAACCAAACAACCACTGTTGTCAAGTATGTAGTAAAGTAAACTTCTTCGCCACTATACTACACAATCACTGGTGAGTGTAATCTGAACATTTACCAGCCAGTGGCTAATCACAGACATTTTTGGTTATATAGCGCAAAATTTGGTTGTATATGCGAGTGATTTGCACATTGTAGAGAGTTTTTGGATAGAGTGAAAGATCTATCTTGAGATTTAAGAATCGATATCGAGATCGTTCAAATCAAGATCGCGATGCATTGGAAAATCAATATTTTTACCCAGTCATAGTCTTTAGGATACTTAATGGCCAAATAAAAAGTACATTAAAATCAACACATTATTCACGATGTTGCTTAATTTCATGGCCAGCAAAATTATCGCAAATACAGTATATTGTGAATATTCAATATCACCCTGCTTTACTATAGATTTAATATTACTAAATAATACATAGCAAAACATTCAGTTAGCCGAAGCACTTGTGTGTTTTGCTTGCAGCTCTAATTGCGTTGAATGCCACCCACCCAATGCAGTTAAACTTAATGACTGTGATGTTGAGACTTGCTAAAGGTATGATTTTCAGCACTTTCCAGGCTTTGCCATCTCATCTGGAGAGGAAATCTGAATTCAGGTGTTTTATGATATGTAGGTGGGTCAGGCAGATGTTGTTTATAATGATACAGTTTTCCCATCAGTGTGCTAAATATTGTCTGAATATGCCACAGTCAGTCCATTCACTGTCTGTTATACATTACAGACGTCCCTTTGGACTACTGATGGCACAGGAACACAGGGCCAGTGGGTGTTCAGTCATGAGACATTATTGAGTATTGCTATGAGAACACAGGCCTTTGTTCCATCAGGCAATCCCAGAAAAGTTTCCTTCGCTGTAAACACTTTGGAATTTCAGAACATATCTCTGTAAATTCACTGGAACTTAGGCCACATCCACTCTGCCATTGGCCAAATTGATGCCCTACACAGAGCTCTGGGATCGTCGGACTGAGGGGGGTTGGGGGTAATAACGAGACGCGGTGCGGACATGAGGCGATCATCTGTGCTCCGCGACACGTCCTTGTATAACGTGTGAGTAAGGGTAGCCGGTTGACTTTCTGGTGCCCCCCTTGGGAGTTGGTGCCCTATGCAGACTGCGTATATGCGTATAGGGAGCAGCGCTACTGCTAATAAGTTATCATTTGGAAACGCATTGAACTACGTTTTCACCTGTCATCCACAATAGAACAGTGTTTTTCTCCACCGAGAATGGAGCGTTTAAAAAAAATGCTGTCCATTACTTCATACTTTGGAAAACAATGACGTTAGGAAATTAAAAACAGTTTTCAAAGGAAAACGGATGGGCTCATGATCAAAAGAGTATACTTTGAAAAGCTTGGCGATCCACCATGTGCAAAACGGAACGGAACGTGGAAAAATTAAGTGTACCCTAGCCTTAAGTGATTAGCATAATACCCAAATCACACCCATCTCAATTTAAGGACTTCCACATAACTTTTCCTGAAGAGCCATCCGTCACTGTCTGCAAATGTATCCTTAAGGATGTAACAAACTCTGTGCTACGTGAATGCAGATGCTTCGTGCTACACAAGGTCGATTTTGTGCGTCGTTGCTTTCCAAAATGTGTCAGACCGCAATTTATAATGCAACACAAATAAGCATTGCGTTCTCAACGTTGCCACAAGGGGCACGGACTGTGAGTTGGCAATGAACTAGTCATGCGATAGCATCTGCATAGTTGCATAAAGTATGTTTCAGGCCTTACACTGTCTAAAGATGTGCACACAGCAAGATCTTTGAGTTTAGATAAGTGTGCCATTCTCAGAACCATCTGAAACACAATAAACACCTTTTATATAGGCCTACAGATTTTACAGCTGCATTTTTATGCTGAACCTGTCCCAGATAATTTTTTTTCTTACTCTGCAGTAAGAAATAACAGCCAATTTTTTTTTTTATTTACAATTTTCAGGGGAATCAACCTATGCATGGCTTACTTATAGC
This sequence comes from Myxocyprinus asiaticus, assembly GCF_019703515.2. NCBI lineage: Eukaryota > Metazoa > Chordata > Actinopteri > Cypriniformes > Catostomidae > Myxocyprinus > Myxocyprinus asiaticus. The sequence goes on from NC_059383.1 coordinate 8,944,811, forward strand.
CTTTAAAGATTTGTACTGGATATACAAATGGAGATGATACCATTCGTCAGTCCTCAGTCGTCATTCCTGTCCCATATTCGCTACCACCAAAATCACTGTCTTAAATTCCTCTTTTTCAAAGCTGTAAAATGTGAAGCCCCTTTAGTTGTTTCACTCTCTCTATCTGAATGCTGACCATTGTGGCCCAAAGCTTCTCTCCCATGTCCTAACTCATGTAGAAGCAGTGAGTCCCCAGGAGGAGAGCAGTAAGACAATGGGCCAGTGTTCACAGGGCCTGGCTGGGCCGGACAAGACTGTTGGGATCAGGATATTCCTGGCTGTTAGAGGATAAGGCAGGGACAAACTTGAAGTGTCCTGCCAACCTTCCAGATTCGGTCAGTTCTCATTCACCATACGTATCCACTGGCGTGGATGAAATCCACTCAATACCGTCCAAAATGCCAGAGTTCTGCTGCTTTGGGGATGTGTCTCTGGCATTGCGGTTGTCTTTATTATGATTCATGATGTCTTTCAACACACCATCAAAAAAGTCTTCATATATAAGCACAATTACAGTTGGAAAAATGTTAACTTTTTTTCTGAATGCCCCACGTGTTCATATGGTGTCAGTTTAAAACATTTATGTTAGCCCAGCCACAGTTTGCATGCTACAATGAAAGCATGCAAACTGCATTTTTAATTTGTATTAAATTCAACTAAAAAAACTCCAGAAATATCTTCAGATTTTGAAACACTTTTGACAGACATCACGGCATTCTCACAATGACTGGCTGCTGTCCATTTTCAATCCCACGGGTCTTCCTCTCGGCTCCCATCGAGAATGAACTGAGGCGGTTTGAAAAGAAATGCACTGCAGGTCATTCTGTGAAGGAACTAGATGGATATTTAACCAGGATCAATGACAGGCCGTGCCATCAGTTTCAACAAAAGTGCATGTCAGCAAGTGGCCACAATGGGCGGCACTCATGACACCTGATCCCATTAAGCCGTGGAACTGTCTTTACTGTACAGACTAATAGAATTGCTTGTATAGGATTTGGATTCAATGTTGGTCAAAGGTCAACTGTCTGAGCTTTTTTCTGCAAAGAAGCTCAGAATGTTTAGCAGTGTTCCAAACCCTATTGAGCTGCCTTGCTGTATACTTTTTTTAGGGATGTTCAGATTCCATTTTTTTTGAGAACGAATACGAGTACCGATACTTTTTCTTTAGAAATCGCAGATACCGTTTTTTTCTGAACTCAATATCAGCAGTTTATTTAAATTTTATCATCAAAATTGTTTAAATAAGTACATTATTAAAAACTTTAATCAAATGAAAGTATAACAATTCATTTTCAACATGAAATTATTATTTTTATCAAATTAAGTGATTTTATACAGAACCTCACGGCACAATCCAAAATACAACGTTGGAATGATGTGTCAAATAAAGTGCTGCATAAGAGAGCATCACAGATGAGAGAGATTGCTTAAATATAATACAGTTACTATTGATTTATTAGTAGTAGTATAACAGTGAATATTACGTAACTATACAGTAGTGATATATTTCTGTCATACATTTTTTCATTTAAAATGAGCTTTTATTTTGATGTGTTTCTGTGTTGTAAGAACAAGGAGCTCTGATGTAATGATGGCAGAATCCCAATCCGGAAAAGCCAGTCGCTATGTGAATCACAGTAATTATTAAACTGCAAAAGGCTACTATTTAAATAAATAAATATGTAATCTGTATATGGCTCTCACTAAAAAGTGAATTAGCGCTCTGCCTGCTGTCATTTGGTGCAGAGTATGCAATGCTAATAATAGTGTTTTCCATGTATGAGCCAAAGACCTCTAAAGGTATGAGCAGTTCGTGTCTCTACATTCACAAGCACTCACATTTAAAACGCTGCATGTGCAAACTATATATTTATCTCATTAAATCGCAGCTTTTGCTATTAAATAATCTCACTAGGACATGATGTGATTTTAATCTGTGCGCTGAATGTTTACGTAATGACATTTGTACATCAGATGGTATCGGTTTTTGGTATCGGAGCATTTTTACGCTCAAGTACATGAGCACGGTATCGAACCCGATTCCGATACCAGTATCGGTATTGGTGCATCCCTACTTTTTTTACATGGGCAGCATACTAACTGAAATGGAACCGTAATAAGTGACTGATTCGAAACAACCTTCATGGGTGGCAACCCTGTTAACCGTACATTATATATTTGCTCATCATGGAAGTTCCAGAGAGTAAGGTTGGGAACCAAGAACCAGTTCTTTTTTTAATAATACCAGAACCATTTGATTTCAGTAGATGTTAATTATGTTCAGCTGCTAGGAATAGCTCTTCTTTGCTTTTTGTCTTGTTTTGTGCCTCAGTTCTCGGTTCTTTTTCTGTGAAAGATGTGCTTTCACGTTCTCTAGTGAGTTAAAGAAATGAACATTAGTCAGATTCACTTGACTGTAAGGCATGCCATTATCAGTCCACCTTGCTACTCACTAAAGACTCCAGTAACCTTACACTAATCTCAAGGCTGAATGCCAGATGGGTTTCACCCCACACAATGAAGTCCACATTATCTTGGTGGTCTGCAATGACAGGCCCATCTCTCTGCCCAGTGTGTGTGTGTGTGTGTTATGATGGGCTGACGGCTCTGGACTGTGCTCCGGAGGCTGCAGGTTGTTTCTGGCTCTCCTTGAGCCAACTCAAACAAACCACAACACACTGGCAATTACAGGGAGTGCGCAGGCAAGCTCCCGGGCCATTTCCCCCTCGTGCAGCTCCAGTTTAATCTCCACACTAGGGCTGGGCGATATGACGATGTAATCGGATATCGACGATGTCTTGCAAAGATCCTGATGCAGATTGTGAACAGATGATGATCGACAATATCGGGAACTGGCAAAATCATGGATCTGGGAAGTCTGCAAATATATTAAACAGTGGCCAGGATGTGAAACTAGCACCCGCCACCCGCCAAATGCAACGAGGTCGAATCCAGTTTGCAAGTTCCTCGTCCAAATGTATTTCATGCACGGGTAATTTTGCTCATCTACCCGCAACATGCGGGCGACCTGCGGCAAGATGTCTCGGAGTGACACATGACAAGAAATGCTGTTAGTCAAAATGACATGCACTTGAAGAAACACAATTTAATATTTTTAAGAACAGACAAAAGAAAACCTGTCAATGCTTGTGTCTGATTCACTGTTTGTTCAGAACACTGTCTCGTGGAACAAACGCATGTAAAGAGTTTTCACTTTTTCTCTCTGGTTCATTTGTCTGAAAACTGTTTGCAAGAATAATGATGTCTATGAGAATGCTGCAAATTATCTCCAATCATCTCGGGAGGGGCTGTGAGTTTAATTCGCTTTATTTCTTCATGGTTGGCATGCATTGCGGATTCTGTGATGCAAATGGAGTCGTTGGAGATGGTAAATGATTGGATTTGGTGAGGTGATAATACAAGATTTTTGATCACTTCATTGTTTTATTGCTTTTTTCATGTAGTTTAAAGTGCAATTTGAATTTAGAAATGTCTTTGTTTTTCATGTTTCAATAAATGAATAACATTTTATTTATTAAGCAAAATCAATTAAGCAAAAAAAATCACCTGATTCACTGTTTGTTCAGAGGCGTGCAGCACGAGTCATGTGGAACAAGCACATGTAATGAGTTTTCACTTCATCTGAAAACTGTTTGCAGGAATAATGTCGTCTGTGAGAATGCTGCAAATTATCTCCGATCATCTTGGGAGGTGCTGTGAGTTTAGTTCGCTTTATTTCCACGAGGTTAGCATGCATTGTGAACGCAACTCTGCAGGTTCATTAATATATATCTTTGTATTAAATAAACAAAGATGAAAGTTATTAAATCATAAAGTAATGCAAGATATGTTCACCTTGAACCTAAAATTGAGTTTATTTTCTTTAGGCAGCATTAACTGTATTACCAAAATGCAATACAAACACATTCGAATAAGAACACACTTTTGGCAGCATTATTTTGGGAACACAAGGGAATTTATTAGGCTTAGTTATTTTGATTATTATTGTCTTTACATTTATTATCTTTAGTTCTTAATCTGTAGGCTATTAGATTTTTTCCATTTGTGTTGATGGATGCTTGCGTGATGCAAATGGAGTCGTTGGGAGATGGTAAATGTTTGGATTTGGGGAGGTAGTTAAAAAAGATTTTTTGATCACCTCGTTATTTTATTGCTTTTTTTCATTTAGTTTAAAGTGTTTTTAACTTTAGAAATGTCTTTATGTTTTTAATTTTTAAAGCAAAATCAATAAAGCAAAAATATTCACCGACCCTTGGCAGGGGGTTGACGATGTAATTGGATATCACGATATTAAGGCAATTATCGCAAACATTTTTCATCGCAAACATATCACCCAGCCCTACTCCACACAACCCCGTCTGGTCCCCGGGAGGGTTCGAGGAGGACTGTTGGGCCGATATATTGTCAAAATTCAAGCCTAGTGTTTTCTTTTGAAAGAACCAGTGAACTGTAAGCAAAATCTGGGAGTGATTTGTAGAAGATCACCGGGTGAGTCGTTGATTAGCACCCTATGTGCTATTCAGCAGCCAAGGGTGAAATCTAAGACCTTTCATAAGCTTAGTACTGAAAAAATGCCTGGATTTAACCTTATCACAAGTGTAGAAAAGCTCATCATTTTCAAAAGCTTCTCCTTGTTGAAGACAACAAATGTATGTGTATAAATCTTGCTTTAAACAAGACATTCAATGAAAAGCCAGTCCTATAGTATTGCATTTTAAATGTAAGGGATCATATAACTATTGCCTGATATGAATAACTGGCTGTTCTGACGTTTTCTTACAGTGTGGAGGAAGCTACTTTAAAACTTTAGTTTCCCAAGCTGCAAGCTTGAAGCTACTCAACTTAAATAAGTTAAATAAAGTCAAGCTACACTTTTAAAAAAGTAGTAAGCTACACTAAAAGCTACTTACAAAAACTGATATAAGAAGTTCGGATTGAATAATTAAATAATAACACCTGACATTAAACAGTTAGGGTGAAATTGAACATATACATTTGTATTTAAAGAAACTAGAATACACCTAACTTTCTATAAATGAGTTGAAATATATTGATAAACAGCAGCAACTACCTAAAACATTTTTGCTTCCAAAAAGGAGACAGTGACAGGGGCTCAGCTGAACAGTGAATCATTTACATGAACTGTCCAAGTGCATGGAGTCACTGAAATTAATTGTGATTCCCAATGCTAAATATAAGTAAATTGTTTACATTAACTGGTTCATTTCCATAAATTGTCTGACTGGGAAAGAACTGATTGAGTAAAATGATTTGGATTTTCCCAGTGCTACATTTGAGAGAGAGAGGACAAGGTTCAGGTGAGGGTGTTTGTGACAAATGTAGTGTTTTGTGGCGCTACAGCGCTACTCTTGGAAACATTTTTGCTTGTTACTGGCTACACAATTGTGGAAATGGCTAAACTACTGTCACACTCCTGTATAATGTAGTTAAGTTAGTAGTGTTGTTATATTTGTAGTTAGTTACTCCCCAACACTGGTGTCTAACTTTGTTAGAATAGAGATTTGTTTCATATATGTGTTCATATTTTAGGCAGTTTCTGCCATTCCTATGATTTTATTCTCTTTAAGGTGAAGTTTGTGTAAATTCAGCACCACTTGCAGCATCAAATGGTATTGCAAAAATATTCATTGTTTTCAACAAGCTTTCCCCAAACACTCCCCTTTCTAACACTGGTGGAACAAAGCTTCTATATTTATTGATATAGAAACATTCCAGTCTTATGACTTTCATCAGGTGTTTAAAAGCAGAGAAAGGAATGGATTGGAATAGCATACTAACATACTACTCTTACTCTCTCGGCAGTATGTGTAATGTAAACTGTGCACAGTATGCAATGTATACAACATAGTAGACTGCAGAGAAGAATGTTTCCCAAAATGCAATGCACTCAAGCTGACTTTAGATTTCTAGTGTGATGAATGAACAGGAAGAAATTACAGCAGCGGGTTTTAACAACTCTTGTTTTGTCTCATTATTTGGTCGGACTGCCAAAGTTTAAGATATTTTTCCTCAAAATTAAATTGAAAATGCAAAGTAACTGCATTTATCTCCACTCACATGCAATGCAGCAGATTGGTCACACTGTGAATTTGGTGACAGCAGGTCGAAAGTTCTTCAGCTAAAATCAGTCTTTGCTTATCGAAATTCTAATCACTACCCCCAGTGACCGAAGCTGGAAGTGTTGCTGAACGTAAGGCATGTGTGAGTTTCAGTTTCCGGGGGAAATGTCCACAGAGTGGCGCCAAAAGCTAATTGTATTTTTAGTTGTCAATGATGTAATAAAGTCAACAGGTATGCATATTTTATTAACTCTAATCCCTAACCCAAACCCCAACCCTAAACCAAACCATCAGTGGAGTAAAAATGTAATCTTAGAGCAAAAACGTAATCTCCGAACTAGGGATTGGCACGAGTACTCGGGTTCTCGGACGTGGCAGCAATGATCGATCATGAAAACGATGATCAATGGTGATCACACATAATGTGACTTCACTTAATTCAAAATTCAGTGACAATTTCCTGACAACTAAACACACACGTGTCAGAGAGGGAGCTTATTATTTTAATTTTGAGATTGATTACATTGTGATTTTGAGGGGTACATTGATCGTCAGAGACTTCTCATAGCAACCAAACTGATATACGACGCTGCAGTGGTATTGTTACGATAATCAAAAGAGAGCGTAATTAACAGTGTTTTGAAAACCTGTCTCTGCAGAACGTTTGCTAAACACGTTTTATTATCATTTAATGTAAGAACTTTGACTTGTTAATGGATATTATTTATTAAAAGTGAATGTTTGTCACTAACTGTAAACCTCCCTGCCCTGGGTGCCGAAATGTTTGTGTGACGTACACACCTACATCTCAACGAAATGGGAGCTGAAGATTTCCACACGAGTTTCCAAGTTAGAACTTGAAAGGTGGAAATTCCGACTCTCCGAGTTGAATGGAATGCTTCATGAATCAACACAGTAACAACAATAAGGAGCATCGCGGCTTTCCCCACAGGAGCGAACACTTGGACACACACCAGGCACATGTGGCAGTGGACTCAACGCATATACAGCAGGCGAGTGTTTCAAACAGCGAAACAGATTGCAGCTAAATGGAACAGAATGCAGCGTCTTCAAAACTGAACTTCAACTTAACACGCATATTAAAAACGTGATGGTTATGGCGTCTCCTGTTAAGCCAACTGCAGTTTGAAAATGGACGGTTCAGACAGTCACTAAAAAAACGTGTGCGCTTACTAAGATTACTACGGTAACCTGAAGGAAGAACAGACAGATGCACGTTGTGCACATTCTTTCATTGAGTTGGGCAGCGAATCTTCACATTATATTTTGATTATGCAATCTTTTGTACATTTTATAACGGATTGTTTTATAACAGCCTATAATAATGAATAGACGATACACTGGAACAACAAGACGCAACACAGCAGCCAAAGATGTTTGTCAGACATGTTATTATATATACAGTTATGTACATGTCATTGCCCCTCAGGTAATTATTCCAAGTACTCGAGTAGACAAAATGACCAAAATGCCCATCCTTACTCCAAACCACACTCATAATTTTTCATTGTATGTGAATGGGATCACATCCTGGTTTCCATGGAACCAGAACCATGTCTTTGAGGTTGCTCACGCAACATGCCATCAGTAGCGCTACAGGACAAGATGAACCAACTTAGTCCATTGAATGAACGTTACTATAACAAAATATTTGAAAACTTAATTTGACTTTCCACATTCTATGTTTCACTGCAGCTTCCTGGTGAAATTAACACTAGAGGCACTACAACAACTGTGCGTTAAATTCACTTTCACACAAATCACTAGTACAATAGCTGATTATGATTTTATAAAAATAAAAAATAAACTTTTTGCAAAATCACATTTTGCACGATATTACTCACACACTGCTATGTAATAGGGTTGCGCGGTATGCTGGCTAACGAAATATTGCAATACCAAAAATTTTTTAATGATACAATATCTTGTTCATTTTGGTACCATATTAAAGTATGCAGCCATTAGCAAAATGTAATGTGAGAGTTTTGAGATGAAACCAAAGACCATTTGAAAATAATAATAAAAAAAGTCTCGATATGGCCAAGTGTGATCATTAAACAGCAGAAGGATGTCATTTAATGAAATAATATACAGGCACGTGCGCCACAGAACGAATGAGAGGCTCCGTCCTGCTCTGTCATCTCCTACACACACACACAAGCAGGCGCGCACACAAACGCAACACACACTACTGATGCTTGATTTTCATGCAGTGTGTCCAATAGTATCCATCTGCAGAGCAGTGTGTTTAGTGTATAATCGGCAGTGAAATCTCAAATGACCGTTTCTGTCTTAAATTACGACAGAAAAATATTACTACTGTATAAGTGTAATATTCAAAGTAGTCGCAATAATACTCATAATAACAATAATATAATATTAAATGTTATATTATTAGATTATTATCTGTAAGCAATATCACAAAAGCAAGTGTACTGAATATCAGCATGTTGTGATTCAGCTATGGAAGCCTTTTGCCTCAGGTAATTAGATTTATTTCGTTTAATGTTTTCATTAATACTGTAAAGCTCTGTTGTGCATCTTTTTTGTTTTTTTACCAAAAATTATATATATATATATATATATATATATATATATACAGTGGTGTGAAAAAGTGTTTGCCCCCTTCCTGATTTCTTATTTTTTTGCATGTTTGTCACACTTAAATGTTTCAGATCATCAAACAAGTTTAAATATTAGTCAAAGATAACACAAGTAAACACAAAATGCAGTTTTTAAATGAAGGTTGTTATTAGTAAGGGAAAACAAAATCCAAACCTACATGGCCCTGTGTGAAAAAGTGTTTGCCCCACCTGTTAAAACATAACTTAACTGTGGTTTATCACACCTGAGTTCAATTTCTCTAGCCACACCCAGGCCTGATTACTGCCACACCTGTTCTCAATCAAGAAATCACTTAAATAGGACCTGCCTGACAAAGTGAAGTAGACCAAACAATCTTCAAAAGCTAGACATCATGCCGAGATCCAAAGAAATTCAGGAACAAATGAGAAAGAAAGTAATTGAGATCTATCAGTCTGGAAAAGGTTATAAAGCCATTTCTAAAGCTTCGGGACTCCAGAGAACCACAGTGAGAGCCATTATCCACAAATGGCGAAAACATGGAACAGTGGTGAACCTTCCCAGGAGTGGCCGGCCGACCAAAATTACCCCAAGAGCGCAGCGACGACTCATCCAAGAGGTCACAAAAGACCCCACAACAACATCCAAAGAACTGCAGGTCTCACTTGCCTCAGTTAAGGTCAGTGTTCATGACTCCACCATAAGAAAGAGACTGGGCAAAAATGGCCTGCATGGCAGAGTTTCAAGATGAAAACCACTGCTGAGCAAAAAGAACATTAAGGCTCGTCTCATTTTTGCCAGAAAACATCTTGATGATCCCCAAGACTTTTGGGAAAATACTCTGTGGACTGAAGAGACAAAAGTTGAACTTTTTGGAAGGTGTGTGTCCCATTACATCTGGCGTTAAAGTAACACTGCATTTCAGAAAAAGAACATCATACCAACAGTAAAATATGGTGGTGGTAGTGTGATGGTCTGGGGCTGTTTTGCTGCTTCAGGACCTAGAAGACTTGCTGTGATAAATGGAACCATGAATTCTGCTGTCTACCAAAAAATCCTGAAGGAGAATGTCCGGCCATCTGTTCGTGACCTCAAGCTGAAGTTAACTTGGGTTCTGCAGCAGGACAATGATCCAAAACACACCAGCAAGTCCACCTCTGAATGGCTGAAGAAAAACAAAATGAAGACTTTGGAGTGGCCTCGTCAAAGTCCTGACCTGAATCCTATTGAGATGCTGTGGCATGACCTTAAAAAGGCAGTTCATGCTCGAAAACCCTCCAATGTGGCTGAATTACAACAATTCTGCAAAGATGAGTGGGCCAAAAATCCTCCACAGCGCTGTAAAAGACTCATTGCAAGTTATCGCAAACGCTTGATTGCAGTTGTTGCTGCTAATGGTGGCCCAACCAGTTATTAGGTTTAGGGGGCAAACACTTTTTCACACAGGGCCATGTAGGTTTGGATTTTGTTTTCCCTTACTAATAACAACCTTCATTTAAAAACTGCATTTTGTGTTTACTTGTGTTATCTTTGACTAATATTTAAACTTGTTTGATGATCTGAAACATTTAAGTGTGACAAACATGCAAAAAAATAAGAAATCAGGAAGGGGGCAAACACTTTTTCACACCACTGTATATATATATATATATATATATTTATTATTATTGTTGAAATATTATTATTGGCTTTACATTATTGAAAATTATTATATTTTCATTTGATTAAAGCTGTACGTTATGTATTTAATTAAACACAATTTGATCCCGGAGTGAATTTCATGGGGGAATGGTGTTCCTGTTCAAACTGGCAACATTTGTAAGGGGAATAAAAAGTATTTCTATCTTTTCTTCACTAAATAGCCTACGAAAGCTATGAGGGTTCCGCACAGAAATGCGTGGGATCTTTTGCGTCTGTGGTTACGCAATGCTGACCATCGTGAGTGGCCACAACACATGCACGCAACAGATCCACACGCACTCAATTTACAAATCCACGCACCAGAAGAACGCACATATATATGGGTTTCTTTGCTCAGAATACCATCCACAAGTGTATGTGTTATTTAATGCACAAATAAATACTGAGCCGTTTGTATTGGTATACTTCTTCGAGAATGTCTGTTCTGCAGTCTTGACATACACACACTCACAGTGCTGGGGGCTAGTGTGGCTGACAGCAAATGCCCATTCATTAAAACAAAGCGGAGTATCCAGTAGATTTGGCTATTATTTATTTTTAAGAAAAAAAAGAAAAAAAGAATAGAAAAAAGTGTTAATGTTCGACCATGAATTTTCATTTCTCAAGTGTAATGTGGTTCTAGATTACAGAGATATAATCTCTAGAATCTGAAATAAGTGTTTTATTTTTTTATTTATAATAAAATTACATTTTTATCCATGATGGCAAAGCCGCATTTTCAGCTACCATTACTCCAGTCTTCTAAGAAAATAATGTGTCACATAATTCTTAAGAAATCATTTAATATGCTAACTTAGTAATAAAGAAACATTTCTTTTTGTTAGAACGGTTAAAATGGTTGTGCTACTTAATGAATGTGTGGCAATCGTAATATAGTGTCTTTTTGGAGCTGAGGTATTACATTTTTTTTATTTACTGTATAGTGACACTTGCAAGTCAAAATTCAGTTTTAAAAATAACCAAAAAGAAACATTTCTCCATCAAATTCATTGTTCTTTTGAGAGATAAATGCTATTCCATGCACTTCTGTTTCAGAAGAATAAAACAAACTTGATCTAACTGGGACAGAGAGAGAAGTTGACAACCCAATTGAACAACAACAAGAATAAGAGTACATCAGAGTCTCTAATTTGAGAAAAAGACTCCTCACAGGTCTTAAACTAGCATCTTTAATTAACAGTAGATGCCGAACAGTTGCATTGCTGCAAGTAGAGGATTCATGGATGAACAAAGTTTGAAGAATACAGCATTTATTTTAAAAGAAATAGACAACTGTAACATTATAAATGCATTAATGTAATTTTGCAATTATTTTCAATCAATTTAATGCATCCTTGGTGAACAAAGTCCCCCAACCCCTCTACATTTACACTTTTATTCCAATGTGATTAGCTTCCACGGTAGCTCACCTTATAGAGTGTTGGACATTGGATTTTTAGACTTTGGACTCTCATTTATCTTTTAAGATACTATTGGTTAGGTTCAGGTTAAAGGTTTAGGTTAGGGAGGTACATTTTACTCAAAACATCCATGTAAAATTAACTTTAAAAATCTTGTCCGATCAACATTTCAAACGCTTTTGGCACCCCCCACAGGACATTTCACTGGGAAACTGCAGCGAGATGTATAATACAGCATGTAATTGTTGGTTTGCAAAAATTTTGCCATATTCACATTAATTTCACGAGATCAGGCTAAGATGAACACATTTGAATTGATGCAAAAATTCTCTAATGGGGAATGGGGCTTTTTAGCAATTCGGCAGAATGAACAAAGCCTGATGATATCCAAATATGCAAATTTAAAATGAAGCGGGGCCAATCTGTGTTGTGCTTGGCATACCTGAAATTTCTGCAAAGTCTTTTTAATTCTAACATATAGAAATACTTTGCAGAGCAATGTAGGACTGTTGGCCTACTAAAGTATGTCTTCATTCATTATGTCATGAATTTACTGGTGGTTCATGCTTGTACAGTGTTACATCTCTACATGGACCTATTTCAGGTGGTTTAGAGGATGTTTAAAAATAAAATGAAGGAAACAAGTGCGCAGTATAGCATAGATGATTTTCTCTCACTTATGGCCACAGGCTCTGAAGCAACTGATGAATTTACTAAAGCATACTAGACTGCTCATGCTCAGCCTATTTTACTTGTGCCTGGCATCCTAGAATGCCAGTAACAGCACTTCAACAGGTTACAGCTCGTTTACCTTTGAACTGAAAGCCATCATCAGAAATTACTGCTTACTTGTACATAATTCTAAATGAGGAAGTTCTGGGCATTTCTGTGATTTCAAAGGTATTTCTGTCACAAAAAGGGGAAAGAGCAGTTTGCAATAGTTTTAGTGTTGGGGAGGACGTAACTTGTTAAAAGTAGCAATGCTTTTGCATTTTTCAGTTGCGTGCCAGTAGTTTAGCTGGATTCAAAATAGTGTGCACTGTTCCTGTAACAAGCAATTTTTTTACAACAAGTGGTGTAGCACGATAAAATAAGGCATCTGTGGTTTTATGCCATATTATATTGCTCACAGAGCCTCATAACTGAGTGAACTGAGGCAACAATCAAATACACTGTTGTCGAATGTCCCTTTCTCTCAAGTAGCATTGTGAACCAATTTGTTGGCTTAAAAAAATTAATCACTCAAATGTTTATCACTATGTTTTCGATACACTGATATAAACTTGATAAGTACATGTTTTGAAGCAAATGGGAGTGGTGCTTGCTGTGGCAAAAAATGTCCCAAAAATGTTGCTGCCACAATGTCCCACATGTCTCTATGGTGTTCTGGTGCCGAGATATGATGTTCTGGGTGGTTGCTAGGGTGTTGCTAGGTGGTTTTTAGGGTGTTGTGGGTGATTTCACTAAACTTGTCTTACTGCCCAAGTGAAAAGAGCCCATCCTGATGTTCTGTTCTTGAGATATGAGCCCTGCGCTCCCTTTTCAATGTTAAGTCTATGGGCTTTTTTTTGCCTGCCAGCTGAAGATCATATGTCCGATTGTAAAAAAAAAAAAAAAAAAAAAAAAATGACAGCACATCTCTACTCATTAAGCCGGTCGATTTGACACCTCATTCATGGGTGTATGCCAAACGGTGCAGGACGAGTTACTCACCAAAGTTTTGTCAGAAGAAAAAGGAATTTGGAAAATTCCTAAATGAAGGTCAGAGCAATAGTGATATTGGCGTATTGCTAAAGCAAACACCAGTAATTAGGGAATTTTAGTTTTAGTAGTTGTACTTAGAATGTATATTGTGGTCAAGTTTGATTCTGTCAACCCAACTCTGACTTAAACATTTTAAATATTATATGGTATTTATATAATTAACTTTTTTATTTTTTTTACATTATGAAGAAAATATGAGTGGTGCTTGATTGTGCAAAGCTCACTGCCACAATGCTAGGGTGTTGTGGGTGGTTGCTTCAAGTCAAAGTCTTCAAGTGAAGTTTTCTTTTAGAAAGGTAAAAGCCCATCTCTCCTCAGAAAGCCGCATGATTTGTGGAATCATTCATGTCCGTAGCACAAATGGTGCAGGACAAATTATGTTTTATACTCATGATTAGAAGTTTGTTCAAGTATGAGCAATTACCATTGACAGTGAAAGCACAACTAACAATGTTATCCCCAAAATAGTCTAATTGAAGCTACTTTTTTCTAGTAACTTTAAGTATATATAACGATTTATTAGTCTTGACTGTTAGTTATTGTCTATAGGTAAATACTATAATTCATGAGTAACTTTTAGCTTTCAAAGTAGTTTCCCCAATACTAAGTTTCTCCTCCAATTGGCAGCAGAAATTGTTCAGGTTTTATAGAACCGGTAGGGATGTGTAAAACTACCAATTTTCATTATTGACTAGTCGGTCGTTTGTTTGATTGACTAGTCGGTATTAAAAATTATAATGTATAAATATAGCCACAAGCATCAATTATTGGGGGCCAAGCATGTATGGAAAATGACAAATAATATGATTTGATAGGAAAGATCTTGTGGAACCCTAACTCAAACCCTAACCCTAACTGCCTTCAGAGGGCTGATGGCATAATTCACTGTTCTCTTACAAAGTCATTTATGTTTTGTTGTAGGTAAATTTAATATTTAAACCACCTCAGCTGAGATTTAAATCAGAGTTTAAAGTAATGGAGCAACAGGATTAAAGTCTATTCAAATTTACTGTGACATTTAAATCAGGATCAAAATGATGACTTAAATGTAACCCATATTATTTTTAAACAAAGTTTAAAGTTTGGTGCAACAGAATTATCAGGTAAACCTTGATTTAATTAAATTTAAGATTAATCCTGGTTGGTGCAACCCAACCTTAGTCTACCTTTAAAGGAATAGTTCACCCAAAAATGAAAATTTGCTGATAATTTACTCACCCTCAGGCCATCCAAGATGTATCGGAGTTTCTTTCTTCATCAAACCAGAATTTAAGACTTTTAGGATTTCATTTCAGGCCTCCTCCTCTAAACAATGCAAGTGATTGTCCTCCATTTTTTTGACGGTCCAAAATGCATATTTAGGGTGCATCCACACGAGTCCAGTCGACAAATAAAGTTCTTCTGAAACCAAACGATTGATTATTTTTAGAAACAAAACAATACTTATAAACTTTTTATCTACAAATGTTCACTTCTGTACATCTCTGTGACGTGCGCTCATGAGAGGGATGATGTAAGCTCATTGGTAAGGTCACGCATCACGTGGAGGAGGAGTCAGGAAGTGCGTCATTGTTTACATTTTATTATTATTTGGAAATGATTTTTTTTTTTACATTTTATATTGTTTTTAAATTGTTTTGGACTGTTTTGGTTTGTGAACGGCACAAGTTTCTATTGTAAACAATGACGTACTTCCTGACTCCTCCACGTGACGCGTGACCTTAACAACGAGCTTACATCATCCCTTTCATGAGCGCACGTCACAGAGATGTACAGAAGTGAACTTTTGTAGTTAAAAATTATATAAGTAATGTTTTGTTTCTAAAAATAATCAATCGTTTGGGTTCAGAATTCATGCCAAATTGAAATTGTGCGTGTTACCTCAATGTTCTTTTGTGCATGTACACAAATTCTTAAGTTTAAAATGTGTTCACAAGATATGGGTCAATTAGTCATAATAGGCCATACCCAAAAACCTATCGGCTAATATCTTCTGTTCGATTTACCATATCAAAATTCTTTTGACAAATTTTTGTCAGGAATGTCTGTAGATAATGTATACAGAGTTTCGAGTGGATCGGGTTAACAGCCTAGGACGAGTTTGAAAAAGTATGTTTTTAAAAAAATCTAAATGATAGAAACTTTTTTTTTTTGTTTTGCTGAAATGGAAATTCATGTGACCACATGATTCGGAGGGACTGATGGATTCACAGAAAAACTAATTTTTTTATCCTGTATAGTTCTGGAGTTAATTCAACTGCTTTGAGCACAGTTGCACATTAAGGATTTTCTTAAGTTATAGTGCCCCCTAGCATCAAAAATGAATGAAATTCAGCATGTTACCATTATCTTGTCTATGTGTACAAAGTTTGAAAATTGCGCTCACAATATACAGGTTAATTATATCATTACATCATAAGATACAGGTCATTATAGGCCATGCCTCAAAACATATTTGCTTATATCTTTGGAACGATATGATGTATCAAATTATTTTGATAAATGTTTGTCAGGAGGGTCTGTAAATGATGTATACCAAGATTCATGAGAATCGGGCAAACGGCCTAGGACGAGTTTGAAAAAGTAGGTTTTTCGAATAAATCGAAATTGGAGAAAAAAAATATATAATTTGGGAGTACTGGTGGATTCAGAGAAGCTACAAATGTTTATTGTAGCCTTTACGGATCCAGAGATATTAGCAAAAACACAAATTAGCTAATTATAGCCCCACCGTGTGGCAGATTGTCACAAAATTGTATATGTGGCTTTGTGTAGATACCCTGCTTGTGTATAGTAATTTCCATAACCCACGGCCATTCTCAATGAGTTATAAGGTGCTAAAATTGTATTTTTTGTTAATTTGTCGAATCGATTTTTTTAAGAATATGTTTGCATTTAGAACTAAAGAAAATGCATATTTAATTTGAACTTTGTCGCTCAAACTGCTGCAACGTTATCAGTTTTTTAGTTGTAGCGCCCCCTAGGGGCGGAATTGTATGAAACTTTGCTGACATTCTAAACATCCTGTTGACTGTGTGTACCGAGTTTGGTTACGTTTGGGGTTTGTTTTGAGTAGATATTGATCAATTACTGAAATCGCATTAGACTGAAGGAATTGTATCGTTAATATCTTCGGAACGATTTGTTGTATATACAATTCTTTTGATAATTTTTTGTCAGGGGGATCTGTAGGTGATGTATACCTAATTTCCTGCTGATTGGACTAATAATCTAGGAGGAGTTCGAAAAAGTAGGTTTTTCAAAAAATGTAAAATGGCGGAAAATTATAGATGGAAATGAAATCGGAGATATACATTTTGTAGGGCTTGACTGAAGGAATCAGAAGAAAAATTATTTTGATTCTAGCCCTTACAGTTGCAGAGGTATGAGCCAAAACATAAAGTGTTTATTATAGCCCCACAATGGGTCAGATGGATGTGCGTTTGTGCGCCTGAGTCGTGTGGGGGGTTTGGTTTGGGACCATCCTGCCAAGTTTGGTGTCTCCACAACTTATGGTCTCTGATGCCCAGACACTTTTAGGGCAGAAAAAAAAAAGAGAAGAAAATCAGTACAATTACAATAGGGTTCTAGCAGCTTCGCTGCTTGGCCCCCTAATTATGCTCAGATATGTTCACGTGACCACAATCAGACATGTTTCAGAGGGATATATGGATGCTAAGCGCATCGCTTCAGCATGGTAACTTGTCATGATCCTGTTCTGTCTGCCCTTTGGTCTCTGTCTGTTTTCTGTTTGTGTGTGTGTTTGTCATGTGTATGTGTAATTGGCTGTCTGTGTTTCTGCCATGTGCTACCCTGTACCTGCCTCCTCGTTACCCTTGTCACTCTCCCTCGTTTAGTCCTTGTTATGTTAATTGCCTTCACCTGTTCCTCATGTGCCTTGTCGATATTTTGAGCCCTCTTCATACTTGTATTTGTCAGATTGTTTTGTGAGTTTTGTTACTAGTCAGCATGTTGCTGTCTTGTTCCTGTTCGTTCTTAGTTATTATACTTTTTCTAGTTTGTTTTGATTTGTTTTCTCTCACCTGTGAGTTTTGTGTTACCTGTTCTGTTTTCAGTTGTTTTAATAAAATTATTTTTATTTTCACTAATTCCTGTATTTGGGTCCTCATTCCTGACTCATTCCGTGACAGTAAGTAATGGATATTTTAAAAAATATAGGCTAAAAACTATAACTTCTTATTCAACAATGTAAGAGAAATAAGAAATAGGCTCCAATACAGAGTAGCACAAATCTGCTTATGCGCATCCTGAACACAGAATGACAGTCTTCAATGTAACCGGAGCACTGGGTAGTCTCAGGTTGATCCTCACTGCGAATTCAAAAGCACAGATCCGCAAGATAATGATGCGGGTACACAACATCTAGTTCACAACATCAAGCAGTTTCAACCTTTTTTATTGCAACAATTTATTTAAGCAGTGGTAGACAGAATCAGTAAAAGACTTTAATCTCTCCAAAGCACCTCATAAATACAGGAACATTACTCACAGCAGAGGATTTAATGTCCAACAGTGATCAACTTGTAATGTATTGCTGATGTGGTGCTTTGATGGCTGAAACAGCAGCGGTGCATAAATGGACTAAACTTAAAGCATTAAAGAGACAAAATTGCTTGCAGAATGTTTTACTGTGCTGACTATTAATCACTTTTAAGCACAGCAAGCTATAATCACGCAAAGCGCTCTCTAAGAAGTGGTGTCTCTCAATTCATTTGGGAATTGTCTCCCATTAAAATCCCCACCACTAAAAATATTAATGTTAGTCACTTGTTGGACAACTAGTTGATTAGTCGACCACGGTGACACATCTCAACCAGCATCTAAGTCGTTCAGGGATTTTGTTTGGAATGCCTGTAAGGTTTAAGCACCCTCCCCCCAGCCCTTCTCCCTCGTCCAGATAACAGGGATCACCCGACACCTGCTTACTGAGTTACTACTCAATCCCATTCTGCATGTCTGTAGAATGGCAGGTGTTTTCACATCTTGACAGCACAGTACATGAGAAAAAAATCAGCTCATATGGGCATATGCGATGAGCATGTTTTGTTTTGTTTTTGGTGGATAGTAATTTTTATAGGAATACCATAGTAAAGTAAAGGGATGTTGGAGTTTGCACTACAGTAGGCAATTTGCCCAGTAATTATTACTCCCAAAGGGAAGCAGTCCTGAAATTGGAAGCTGCAGTGAGTCACAGAGCGGGTTAATTAACATTTTATAAAGCCTATAGGCGATTTAAAGCATGTTTTTCATCCAACGTCACTGCAAATAGGTGTTTCATATAATATAAAATCAATATTTACATAGTCTAAGAATAGTAAGTTATCTCACTCCCATGTGCCCTGCAGTGTCCCACTAAATCACGTCTGCTGACCTGCAACAGAGGCTTAATCACTTGGAAACAGGTGCTTCCTCACGAAACTAAGCTAGAGTTTAGTGAGTGAGCGATAATGTTAGGTCATATTTATCGTTGTTTCTCTGTGCCATGACTATAACAAATAGAATTTCGGTGTTTTAATTTCAGGTTTGTTTTATGCAAAACTGATAAATTATTATAGTCCATGAGTGATCCACAATGTTAATTAACCCGCTCTGTGACTGCCGATACCTATACCATAAGTTTGACTAAAATTTTACCACTGTTAAACTTACAATTACATATAGTACCAGTTTAACGCATTCACTGTGGCAGCCTGAAAATACTAAAACTAAAAAATAAAATAAAATGAAAAACATAAACTGAAAACAATGAGTGTGTTTACATAAGGGCTGTTAACTGGCTGAGAAACTAAATTAAAATTTTTAGGTTTCACAATAAATATATACAGTGCATCCGGAAAGTATTCACAGCGCTTCACTTTCCACATTTTGTTATGTTTCAGCCTTGTTCCAAAATGGATTAAATTCATTATTTTCCTCAAAATTCTACAAACAATACCACATAATGACAACGTGAAAGAAGTTTGTTTGAAATCTTTGCAAATTTATTAAAAATAAAAAATGAAAAAAATCACATGTACATAATGTCACAGCCTTTGACATGACACTCAAAATTGAGCTCAGGTGCATCCTGTTTCCACTGATCATCCTTGAGATGTTTCTACAACTTGATTGGAGTCCACCTGTAGTAAATTCAGTTGATTGGACATGATTTGGAAAGGCACACACCTGTCTATATAAGGTCCCACAGTTAACAGTGCATGTCAGAGCACAAACCAAGCCATGAAGTCCAAGAAATTGTCTGTAGACCTCCGAGACAGGATTGTATGGAGGCACAGATCTGGGGAAGGGTACAGAAAAATTTCTGCAGCATTGAAGGTCCCAATGAGCACAGTGGCCTCCATCATCCGTAAATGGAAGAAGTTTGGAACCACCAGGACTCTTCCTAGAGCTGGCCGCCTGGCCAAACTGAGCGATCGGGGGAGAAGGGCCTTAGTCAGGGAGGTGACCAAGAACCCGATAGTCACTCTGACAGAGCTCCAGCATTTCTCTGTGGAGAGAGGAGAACCTTCCAGAACAACAACCATCTCTGCAGCACTCCACCAATCAGGCCTGTATGGTAGAGTGGCCAGACGGAAGCCACTCCTCAGTAAAAGGCACATGACAGCCTGCCTGGAGTTTGCCAAAAGGCACCTGAAGGACTCTCAGACCATGAGAAACAAAGATTGAACTCTTTGGCCTGAATGGCAAGTGTCATGTCTGGAGGAAACCAGGCACCGCTCATCACCTGGCCAATACCATCCCTACAGTGAAGCATGGTGGTGGCAGCATCATGCTGTGGGGATGTTTTTCAGCGGCAGGAACTGGGAGACTAGTCAGGATCGAGGGAAAGATGAATGCAGCAATGTACAGAGACATCCTTGATGAAAACCTGCTCCAGAGCGCTCTGGACCTCAGACTGGGGCGAAGGTTCATCTTCCAACAGGACAACGACCCTAAGCACACAGCCAAGATAACAAAGGAGTGGCTACGGGACAACTCTGTGAATGTCCTTGAGTGGCCCAGCCAGAGCTCAGACTTGAACCCGATTGAACATCTTTGGAGAGATCTGAAAATGGCTGTGCACCGACGCTCCCCATCCAACCTGATGGAGCTTGAGAGGACCTGCAAAGAAGAATGGGAGAAACTGCCCAAAAATAGGTGTGCCAAGCTTGTAGCATCATACTCAAAAAGACTTGAGGCTGTAATTGGTGCCAAAGGTGCTTCAACAAAGTATTGAGCAAAGGCTGTGAATACTTATGTACATGTGTGTGGTTTCTTTTTTTTCTTGTTTTTATTTTTAATAAATTTGCAAAGATTTCAAACAAATTTCTTTCACATTGTCATTATGGGGTATTGTTTATAGAATTGAGGAAAATAATGAATTTAATCCATTTTGGAATAAGCCTGTAACATAACAAAATGTGGAAAAAGTGAAGCGCTGTGAATACTTTCCGGATGCACTGTATAAACCATTCAGCAGCACCATGTTAAATTATTGCAAAGAACATTCCTGACTATTTATAGACTATTTCATCTTAAACAAATGTGCATATAAAAAAAAAAAGTTTTAGTTGGTTCACATTCTCTAATGTTAAGTAAAAAGTAAAGCGAGGGTGGGGGGGGGAAATCCGCTTCAGTAGACAGCTCAGGGGCTCTTTAAATAGACGGAGCATAACAGAATGCAACAGAAGAGAGACTTCGAACACACATTTCCAAATTGAACTTCTTTCCTGACAAAGTGTTTTAAAAAACCCATCACTAAATCTGAGAAGCAGTTTTTTAGCATTCGAATGTACTGTACGTTTTTGTTTCTTGAATTCAACAAACATTAAAATTTTGACTTAATTGACAGCAGTAGTTTACATACACAACCTTACACCAATTATGTTTAATAAACCGACAACATGTAAGTACATGTTAATGCCTTAAATGCTGTTTTATTGGGGTAAGGTCATAAACAGTTTAAGCAAAAACAAATTGTTACACAGTTTTTGCCCATCACCACAATTTTTGCTCTGTATGTACAGTGCTGTGGGAAAGTATTTGACCCCTTCCAAATTTCTTCTATTTTTGTGTATTCTAAAATAAATCTAAATTATTTTAGAGCTTCAGACGAGATATAACATAAAACAAAGGCAACCTGAGTAAACACACAATACAGTTTTCATATATATATATATATATACACACACTACCGGTCAAAAGTTTTGAAACACTTACTCATTCTTTATTATAATTTTTTTTCTTCACATTTTAGAATAATAGTAAAGTCTTCAAAACTATGGAATAACATAAATGTAACTATGGGAATTATGTTGTGACTAAACAAAGTCCAAAATAAATCAAAACTGTGTTATATTTTAGCATCTTCAAAGTAGTCACCCTTTGCCTAGAATTTGCAGACATGTACTCTTGACATTTTCTCAACCAACTTCTTGAGGTATCACCCTGGGATGCTTTTTAAACAGTATTGAAGGAGTTCCCATATATGTTGGGCACTTATTGGCTGCTTTTCTTCATTATTTGGTCCAAGTCATCAATTTCAAAAACTTTTTTTTATTATTAAATTTTAGTTTTATAATGAAATAAATTAATATGGTTTCACAATTATATTTTTGTCTACAAAACTAATTTCAAACATTTAAGCATACTCCTTAAGATCAAAAGATTTTTAAGATCATGAGAAACATTTCAGTCAAGTGTAGTGTATGTATGTATGTGTGTGTGTGTGTGTGTGTGTGTGTGTGTGTGTGTGTGTATATATATATATATATATATATATATATATATATATATATATATATATATATATATATATTTATTGAAGCAAAAAAGTTATCCAACACCTATATCACCCCTGTGAAAAGCTAATTGCCCCCTTAAACTTAATAGCTGGTTGTGCCATCTTTAGCAGCAACAACTGCAACCAAATGCTTCCGATAACTGGAGATCAGTCTTTCACAATGCTGTGGTGGAATTTTGACACACTCTTCTTTGCAGAACTGCTTTAGTTCACTGCTTTAGCCACAATGGAGGGGTTTCAAGCATGAATTGCCCTTTTCAAGGTCCTATCACAGCATCTCAATTGGGTTCAAGTCAGGACTTTGACTAGGCCACTCCAAAACGTTAATTTTGCTTCATTTGAGCCATTCAGAGGTGGACTTACTCTCATGCTTTGGATCATTGTCATGCTGCATAATCCAGTTATGCTTGAGCTTCAACTCACGGACTGATGACCGGACGTTCTCCTTTAGGATTTTCTGGTAGAGAGTTTCCCTCAATTATTGCAAGTCGCCCTGGCCCTGAAATGGCAAACCATAACACTACTAACACCATGCTTGACTGTAGGCATGATGATGTTCTTGTGGAATTCTGTGTTTAATTTACGCCAGATGTAACGGGACCCATGTCTTCTAAACTGCTCTACTTTTGACTCATTAATCCCCAAAACATTCTCCCAAAAGGTTTGAGGATCATCAAGGTGTGTTTTGGCAAAATTCAGACAAGTCTGAATGTTTTTCTGGGTTAGCAGTGGTTTTCACCTCGCCACTCTTCGATGGATGCCATTTTTGGCCAGTGTCTCTGATAGTGGAGTCATGAAGAGTGACCTTTATTGATGCGAGAGAGGCCTGCAGTTCCTTGGATGTTGTCCTTGGCTTTTTTGTGACTTCCTGGATGAGTCGTCGCTGTGCTCTTGGAGGAATTTTGGAAGGTCGGCCACTTCTGGGAAGGTTCACTACTGTGCCAAGTTTTCTCCATTTGGAGATAATGTCTCTCACTGTGATTCTTTGGAGTCCCAGAGCCTTTGAAATAGCTTTGTAACCTTTCCCAGACTGATGTATGTCAGTCACCTTTTTCCTCATCATTTCCGGAATTTCTTTTGACCTTGGCATAGTGTGCTACTGGGTGAGACCTTTTAGCCAATTTCGTGCTGCTGAAAAAGTTCTATTTAGGTGTTGACTTGATTTAACAGGGCTGGCAGTAATCAGGCCTGGGTGTGTCTAGTCCAGCTGAACCCCATTATGAATGCAGTTTCATAGATTCAGGGATTTAGTAATTAAGGGGGCAACTACTTTTTTACACAGGCCCAGTTGGTATTGGATAACTTTTTTGCTTCAATAAATAACATTATATTTTAAAAACTATAATTTAAGTTTACACAGATTGCCTTTTTTTTTTTTTGTTAGATTTAGTTTGAAGTTTTGAAACAATTTAGTATGAGAGACACACAAACAGAAGAAATCAGGATGGGGGCAAATACTTTTCCACTGCACAGTATACATCATTAACGGCCTTCTGGTGACTTAAATATACTGTATAAATGCCATGAACAGCACATTTGTGTGTCATTCAGTTGAACTACGAGTCCGAGAGTCACTGAGCTGCACCGTAGACGTCAACCAGCTCCTGTCTGAATCAGCGTGTGAAGCACTTCTCAGGCGCTCTGATGTGCACGCTGTCAGCAAAGGCTCGCGCCAAACTCCCGAAAAAATATTAACGTACAAGCATAAACTC
Source organism: Myxocyprinus asiaticus (assembly GCF_019703515.2). NCBI lineage: Eukaryota > Metazoa > Chordata > Actinopteri > Cypriniformes > Catostomidae > Myxocyprinus > Myxocyprinus asiaticus. The sequence continues at coordinate 8,968,938 of NC_059383.1, forward strand.
TTAAAGTGAACAAAGTGCTCTGATTTCACTTTAAACCATCATGTAATGGCAAATGTTCCTGGTTCATACACGCAGTGACAGAGGAGGAGACCCACACTTTATTTCCGTGATGTGAGTGATGAAATTATAAAATGAAATCTCAAAGGTTTTGCTTCATGACACATAAGTCACGGCTCGTTGGTTTAATCAGAGCATTAAAATAATGTGTGAAAGTGAAGAAATTAGAGAGAAATATTTTACTATTGCATAATATATTAAAATATTATATAAATATAATAATACATATATATATATATATATAAAATTATTTTTATGAAAATATATTATGTAAAATATATGAGTTCAAAAACAACAGTGTAAATGTAAAATTGACCAAAACTAAAGTTGACCAAAAAGAGATATTTTGATATTTAAAATATAATTTTTCATGTCTTAAATAAGTTTTTAAAGCCTTAATAGAAAATCACATATCCCTATTTTATTATTTGATTTATATATTTATTAGGGCTGTCAGTAGATTAAAAAGTTTAATCGCGATTAATCTCATAATTTTTCATAATTAATCGCGATTAATCTCCGATTTTAAAAGTAGTAAAATTTGACTCTATATATAATTATTTCCTGTCATAATGCATTTGTTTGTTCTTTGGAAAGAACAACACAATAAAACAAAACAAGACAGTATGTAACAAAAATGCTTTATTAACATTTTCCAAACTCCACAGTATAAAGACAGAAATTCACTAAAATAGCTCAAATTCAAGTAACATTAAACATTTCCCAAAGTCTAACTGGGATGTTGACTGATTGAAAGAACAAGTATTCATTGCCATGCACATTAAACCCTCATTTAATATTAATCAGTCGGCAGGCAGTCTTTTCACTTTAGAGTTGGAAAGCACATGATTCGTGTCAGGGCATCAATAGCCACGTTGAACCCCATTTGAAAAGCACGTCTTGTTCTGCTTTTAGCGATGGCACTTCCAGTATAAAGAGAATTCATCTGAACTGTCCAGTGATCATTAGCTGACACATCAAAAGCTCAGCAGCAATGGTTACAAAGTTGAAATTATATGAAATTTTAGCAGAGCGTCAACAGGGAGGAAAAACTAGCTGCACAGTGGGCTTGTAAGAATTGACATGATTATGTGGTAAAATGCTGACTTACAAAAGATGCGTGAAGGACTTCAGTGAAGTCCTGCCAAGTCCCTTCAGCATTAGTTTTATAAGAGTTTTTTTCTCCAGCACTTGATCATTGGCACGGACTCACTGTTGTGTGTTTTGTTTTTAGTGTGTATATGAGCGTAATGTCCCCACTAAACACATCGCAAAGGTTCCGCCCTCTAACAGTGTTTACAACTCACAGAGCTCAAATCAAATCACTTTATTGTCACACAGCCATATACACAATTGCAATGGTGTGTGAAATTCTTGGGTGCAGTTCCGATCAACATAGCAGTCGTGACAGTGATGAGAAATACACCAAATAAATGAGCTGAATAAAATGTCAGAATCTAATGTCAAATCAGTACATGCCTTAATGACGATCAAGAAAAATTAACACATTAAACATTTTAAATTATATTTCAAGTTAAATAAGTAAAAATGACTTAAGGTGTATTCAGCACACATGCAGAAAAAAGCACACCTTAAAGGTGCAGTATGTATGATTCAGAAACCCTTGTTATCAATGACACCTGTGGCTGTTAAGTGAACTGCAGCCAGCTACCTGTCGCTCGTGCTCGTGCACACACTCCATAGGGACCCGAGCAAGTGAGCATCGGCCAAAACAATGACTTAACGTACAAAGAGACTGAACGTGATTCACTGGCATCATGCTGACAGATGAGGTAGCATAATTAAAATTACACAGTTATGATTGTTTTACTACAAACTTTGAGACTAAATTAAAACTACTTATGAGCTTACATAGCATACTGATACACACATACAGCTACATACTACCGAACTATACCAGACAGTTTACTGTTGCACTGCACTGTTATGTTGCACTATTGTATGTTTTGTATGTCATATGTTGTACTATGATCAAGAAACCAGCGTGTTTGCTTAAATTTATCCTGTATACCTGACTTTTAGTATAAAGAGAAGATTGTTTAAATTATTTGAAAGAGCCCAGGAACCAATCATCAAGCCGCAAGGGTTCAGGGGAGAGCGGAGGGTTCCACTCTAACCCGACGCTTGCGGCCGCCCGGGAAAGCATGTCCGTCATTTCGGCATCGGCCTGTGACTGGGCAATCGTCCCCGAAGGGGGAAGCCCAGCTGAGGCTTCTGCATCCGACAAGCCCGCTCTCCGATGCTGCGCTCGAGAGCTCACCATCTTCGCGGGTTCCGAACAAGAAGCCAGACTCGCCGTGAGACAAGCCGGCGAACTCATCCGGAAGCCCGATTGGGGCAGACGAGCATGCTGGGGAATGGGAGGTCCGCGGGGGGATACCCGGCAGAGACGATCCCATTGGGGTCCCCAAATCGCCCCCAGTGCTAGCCGCGCTGGCCTCATACCCGTAGGTAGAAGGACCGAGGCGGGGAGCCGCTGGGGTGGCTTGCTTTCTTACGAAAGCAAGCTGCGACCGCAACGTTGCCATGGTCATGTTCTCGCAATGAGAACATGAACCATCCATGAACGCTGCCTCCGTGTGGGCCGCGCTCAGACATGACTGACAGTGATCATGACCATCTGAAGTTGAGAGATAACGAGCAACCAGGAATAACACACATATCGGAAAGGCATCTTTAAAAAGACGCATCTTTAAAAAGACCTTCCGTGTGTGCCGCTCTTTTAGAGAAATATATACTCTTTTAGAGGAGAAAAAAGCTCTTTCAGAAAATATACTCTCTTGTTTTTCTGCCGAACCAGTGCAGAGGAGGGAGAAGCCGCTGAAATGCACCGTCAGATCCAGCAGAGGTGAATGAACAGTAGAATTCAGCTCAATGAGCATGACCGTTCTGCTCCGAAGAGAAAATCTGAATGAGTGGTTGCATACCAGCTCCTTTTATACCCGTATGTCCAGGGGAGTGGCATGCAAATACCACTCGCCAATTTTCATTGGCCTTTTATCAAAGACCAGAGGTGTCTCGGGCTCCCAAGAGTGACCCCTAGTGTCACTACATCGACACAACGTCGAGTGAGTGACAGATATGGAACTAGCAAAAATGCCTTCTTCAGGGTGCAGCCTACAACACACAAAAGTAACTTACAGTGGATATAAAAAGTCTACACACCCCTGTTAAAACAGCATGTTTTTGTGGTGTACAAAAAATTAAACAAAGAAATCATATCAGAATTTTTGCACCTTTAATGTAAAAATTACAACCTATACAATGCCACTGAAAACCAAAGTGATACATTTCAGGGAAAGAAAATAAAAAACTTAAAATAACCTAACTGTATAAGTGTGCACATCCCTGAACTAATACTTAGTTGAAGCACCCTTTGATTTTATTACAGCACTCAGTCTGTTTGGATAAGTGTCTGTTAGCTTGGCACATCTTGACGTGGGAATATTTTTTCACTCTTCTTTGCAAAAACATTCCAGATCTGTCAAATTGCGAGGGCATCTCCTGAGTATGGCACTCTTCAGGTCCCCTCACATATTTTCTATAGGATTCAGGTCTGGGCTCTGGCTGGGCCATTCCAAACATTAATCTTTTTTTGATGAAGCCATTCTTTTGTTGATTTGGATGTGTGCTTTGGATTATTGTCATACTGAAAGGTGAAAGATCTCTTCATTTTCAGCTTTCTAGCAGATGCCAGAAGGTTCTGTGCCAAAATTGACTGGTACTTGGAGCTATTCATGATTCCCTCCACCTTCAATAAAGCCCCAGTACCAGCTGAAGAAAAGCAGCCCCAAAGCATGATGCTGCCACCACCATGCTTCACCATGGGTATGGTGTTCTTTTGCTGATGTGCTGTTGTTTTTGCGCCAAACATACCTTTTACAATTTTGGGCAAAATGTTCAATCTTGGTCACATCAGACCATAACACATTTTCCATATGGTTTTGGGAGACTGGATATAGGTTTTTGCTGGGCTTGGATGTTTTTTTCGTCAGAAAAGACTTGGTCTTGCCACCCTGCCCCATAGCCCAGACAGATGAAGAATACGGGAGATAGTTGTCACATGTAGGGAGCAACCAGTACTTGCCAGAAAGAGCTGCAGCTCCTTTAATGTTGCTGTTGGCCTCTTGACAGCCTCTCTGACCAGTTTTCTCTTTGTCTTCTCATCAATTTTGGAGGGACGTCCTGTTCTTGATAATATCACTGTTGTGCCATACTTTATCCACTTGTTGATGACTGTCTTCACTGTGTTGCGTGGTATATCTAATGCCTTGGATTTTTTTTTGTAGCCCTCAACTTGAGGGATACCTTTCAACAATGTGATCCCATTGATGCTTTGTAAGCTCTTTGTAGTCCATGGCTCTTGTAGTAGCATGCAACCAAGAAGATGTCAGAAAAATACTACAAGAACAGCTGATATTTATTTGGAGTTAATCAGAGTCACTTCAGGTGAAGAGAGGTGTGTACTATTTCACATGAGCTTGATGATTGGTTGATTCTGAACACAGCCACATACCCAATTATAAAAGGGTGTGCACAATTATGCAGTTAAGTTATTATTCTCTCTGAAATGTCACTTTGGTTTTCAGTGGCATTGCATATGTTGCAATTTCTACATTAAAGGTGCAAAAAGTCTGAAATGATTTATCTTTGTTTAATTTTTTACATCACAAAACCTGCTGTTTTAACAGGGGTGTGTATATTTTTTATATCCACTGTAAGAAAAGACTCACTTCATTATTGCTAAATTGGACACATCTGCTCAGAAGAAATCACTAACACGCATGTTAGCAAGTTTAGTTTGCACTGTCAGTTTTTTTTCTCCCAATATGGAATACCCAATTCCCACTACTTAGTAGGTCCTTGTGGTGGCACGGTTACTCACCTCAATCTGGGTGGCGGAGGACAAGTCTCAGTTGCCTCCGCTTCTGAGACAGTCAGTCCACACATCTAATAACGTGCCCCATCAAGAGCGAGAACACCACGGAGACTCACAGCATGTGGAGGCTCATGCTACTCTCCGCGATCCACGCACAACTTACCACGTGCCCCATTGAGAGCGAGAACCACTCATCGTGACCATGAGGAGGTTACCCCATGTTACTCTACCCTCCCTAGCAACCGGGCCAATTTGGTTGCTTAGGAGACCTGGCTGGAGTCACTCAGCACACCCTGGATTCGAACTCGCAATTCCAGTGCTGGTAGTCAGTGTCCATACTCGCTGAGCTACCCAGGCCCCTGCACTGTCAGTTTTTAACATTTTTAATAGTTATTAGCTTATCTGTGTGCATGTAAACACACCTACCAAAAAAAGAATTAACAGGGAGTGACAACTAATGAAACCTAAATGAAATAGAAAGGACAAATTGAACAAAGAATAAAAACAAAATAAAAATGTAAAACGTTTAACCCTGGTGAGCGCAATGTATGTTCTCTCTCCCGCCGTAGTTTGTTTTAAGTTATCCATCACGGCTTGCTGTGATAATGGGATTTCCCTGCTGACCTAGAATCCTCTCCTGGTGAGCAGAAGCGGCTATCCCAGCACCCTTGCCAGCATGCATTTGCCCTAGGACGTGTGCTCTCTGTGTTGCAATCCCTTTCTCCAGCAAACATCCAACTTGGCACATGTTCAGTCTATTGGCACGGTTCATCTCATGAATAATTTGAATGATAATTTCTGCGTGGGGAAAGCAAACGATGCTTGAAACCGTTTCAAGAAGATCAAAGTGCATATTGATGTAGCCACTTTAGATCCATTGAATCAAGATTTTTTTTATCATTATTTCCTTAGTGGATAATTTGCTGTTGCATCAATTAAAACTAAAGGGTGGCTCTGTTGTTGGGGAGACAGGGGGCGTTGTAACATTTCTATTTTCCTTCATAACTGACAAACTACTACAAATCTAACTGCAGTCTTTTGGGATAAGAAACATACAGTATATATACACTCCCGTTGCATTGTTTAAATCACTAGGAAATTTGTAGGTTTTTTTAAACATATTGATCTTTTTTTTTTTTTTTTTTTTTTTTTACCAAGGATGCATTAAATTGATCTAGAATTACAGTAGAAGTTTAAGGGTTTAAACAGAAATTTGAAGCTTATAATTGTATAAAAGTACTTACATTAATTCTTCTGTTAAAACTGTTGTATTATTTGAGCTGTAAAATTTTTAAATCATCATTTTTACAGTCGTTTTATGGTTTGTTGACATCACATCAGCATGGTAACGAAGTTGTAAAACTGTCTATAACTTTACACACAAAAGGTTTGTAAGTGATTTTATCACACTAAAATCATGTTAACAGCATATCATTTATGTCTTGTGGCTATACTTTTGAAACAGTATTTTAATGTTTACAGACTGACCCCATTCACTTCCATTGTAAGCGCCTCATTGTCTATGACATTATATAAGCAAAAAATCACAATTCTGTTGCCATTTTTAAGTTTATTGGCACACACACATACACACACACACATGTTGGTGCAGATATCCTTATGAGGACTCCCCATAGACATAATGATATTTATACTGTACAAACTATAGATTCTATACCCTAACCCTAAACCTAACCCTCACAAAAAACTTAAATAGCAATAATTCAGGAACCCATTTTTAGCTTATTTTGGATATGCACATAAAGAACATGGCATTGTATTTTGGCATTGTAGTTACCATAGTATTTAGCCAAGTATGTTGATATTAATTGCATTCATTAAGTACAATTACAATTAATAAGCACAATTGCAATGTCAAGGGAATTTGTTAGCAGTTATGATTTTTCTAATCATGCAGCCCTAAATGTTGCAATTGTACAGCTGTGACCGAAAGAGAAATTGCATTGCAGGTTGCAAATAATGTGTTCTTTGTTAACATGTAGGCCTAATGCTAGCTATGACTTGGAAGATCAGCATGCACAGTTCTGTTGAGTTCCTCTCCACAATTTGTCACAGTTTTCCAATTCACAATGAGAGCTGACAGAATGAGGTCATGGAATCACCCCGGTAACCTGTCAGCCGGAAAAACGAATGCGCTTTTGTTTTTTTAGGTCAAGTGTCATACAGTGATCTACAGCTGTGGGTCAGGTGTAGAAATGCTCATTAGACCCAATATGTGATTTTTTGTGTATTTGCGGCTCATTATAAAATATTTTTTTTATGACTTTTGTTATTGTAGGGCTACAGAGCTACAGAATGAAAATGTTGTCATCATTCACTTATGTCATTCAAATCCCGTATGACTTTCTTTCTTCCATGAAACACAAAATGAGAAATTTTGAAGTATGTTCTGGACACTTTTTTTTCCCACACACTTGGAAGGGGGCTAGAGTCTCCAAGGTTCAACAAGAACGCAAACACATAAAAGTATCATAAAAGTAGTCCATATGACTTGTTTTTTATATTTATAAGTCTGCTCTAACTGAAAAAAATAACTTGTAGGATATACTTGATAAAATCCTCGTCACAATTTGCACGAGCACTTTTTAAGTACATTTTGCTGCTGTAATATCAAGTACAACTCACTTGCCAGTATCAAGTAAAATCAACTTACCACTAAACTTAACATTCGTGAAGAAATTAAGTAAATGTTACTTAATTATATTTAAGTTATAATTTATATTTTTTAAATGTAATTAAGTAGTCAATTACATTTTTTCATAGACAGGAACGTCGCTGTCATCAAAATATTAAGTAAATCTTATTATTTACTGTTATGAAGTAAATAAGTAGATTTTATTATATTTTTTTCTGTTTGACATTTCATTTACTAAGTTGTATGAAGTTATATTACTCAGTATAATTATGTAAATGTTGCAAATTTTCTTTTGATAAATATTACCAAATAAGTGTAATCATTTTCTCTAAGCATTTAATATACTTTTATCACAAATCACACAACTAAAATACAGGACAATTAAACAGTTTATTTTGTCAACATTAAACAACAATGAATCAGTCATGTTCACATGACCTGGTAAAGTCTGGAAACAAGTTTTTAAAGGTGCATTTAGTAAAACCTCCAAACATTTGGAATGACAATTGTGTTCCCGGGGACTGGAGCCCTTATTTTAAACAAGTGAAATCTCAGCAGCCATAAATGTAACAGTGGCATGACTGGCATTAATCAACAAAACATGCATACCCCCACCATTATTGAATGGTCATTTTTGCTCTATTGAAAAAGTAAAGTATGACTGAATGCTCATTCAAGTGTCTGCTGTTCTGTAAAACAATCCAGTCTCCATTCACCAACATGAATTTATTAAAAATATCAAATAAAAATATCACTGCTAATTATTTTATCCTACAGAATACACTGCATTTCAAAATGTTTTTGTTTTGACCACAGGAGGCATAAAAAATAGATGGGCATATCACATAGCAAAAACAACTGGAGATGAGGTTTTAACCTGACATAGCTAGGTAGTATTGACATAACCAAAATTCTAAATAGCAATAATTTTAGAATTAGCAATATTAACAACCTCAACCACCCACTCCCACCCCTACCCAATGTTCTTGTCTCCAAGTATTGTACTGTATCAAAGTTAAAACAGTCATTGATTTGTCAGTAAATATTGCAAAGATTTATTTGTGTCAATATTACCTTGTTGTTAAAGAGAAGTCTACTGCATCCAACACAGTTCAGGAATGGTGCTTTTCAAATATTCAATTAAAACCTTACAGCTCTCTGAAACCAATTGCAACATTCAAACTCTGGACTAGTGCACTTTAAGAATGCTATTAAAGGGGGCCTGGTTAGCTCAGTGAGTATTGACCCTGACTACCACCCCTGGAGTCGCGAGTTCAAATCCAGGATGTGCAGAGTGACTCCAGCCAGGTCTCCTAAGCAACCAAATTGGCCCGGTTGCTAGGGAGGGTAGAGTCACATGGGGTAACCTCCTCGTGGTCGCGATTAGTGGTTCTTGCTCTCAGTGGGGCGCATGGTAAGATGTGCGTGGATCGCGGAGAGTAGCATGAGCCTCCACATGCTGTGAGTCTCTGCGTTGTCATGCACAGCGAGCCATGTGATAAGATGCGCAGATTGACTGTCTCTGAAGCGGAGGCAACTGAGTCTTGTCCTCCACCACCTAGACTGAGGTGAGTGACTGCATCACCACGAGGGCCTAAGTAGTGGGAATTGGGCATTCCAAATTGGGAGAAAAAGGGGATAAATAAATACAGTTGTGCTCAAAAGTTTGCATACCATGGCGGAAATTGTGAAATTTTGGCATTGATTTTGAAAATATGACTGATCATGCAAAAAAACTGCCTTTTATTTAAGGATAGTGATCATATGAAGCCATTTATTATCACGTAATAAAGGGAGGGTAGAGTCACATGGGGTGACCTCCACGTGGTCGCTATAATATGGTTCTCGCTCTTGGTGGGGCACGTGGTCAGTTGTGCGGGGATGCTGCGGAGAATAGCGTGGGTCTCTGCAGTAACGCGCTCAACAAGCCACGTGATAAGATGCGCGGATTGACTGTCTCAGACACGGAGGCAACTGAGATTCGTCCTCCACCACCCGGATTGAGGTGAGTCACTACGCCACCATGAGGACATTGGGAATTGGACATTCCAAATTGGGGAGAAAAAAAAAAAAAGAATGCTATTAAAACCTTAATGCATTAAAACATTTTGAGCAACAGCTAAAGGTGTTAACAGTTCTATATAAAGAATAAAATGTTAACTTTTTCTTTACCCTTTATCTGTAATAAACATCAATGACAATAAGACCAGTTGCCTTATTTGACACAAAACGGAAAACATTTCAGACAGACAACTTCCCACAACTAGTTAGCCAGGGTGAAGTTGAACTTAAAGGCAAGGTGGTAATTCTCCACAAGGGTGCGAGCAGGACAACATCACTAAAGCCCAGCGTTACTATTTTTGTCAAGTGCCTTACATACTATTAGGGCCAAGTGTTTATAATGAAAGGTATATTGATATTCATACTGGCACACAATACATTATCATTCCACTGCAATTATGTTTGCATCTATGCATTATTTTTGCATTAAACCATCTTACAAACAGCAAAATAGTTTTCGAAGTCAACAAGTCCTGGCCATATTTGACCCCATCCAACACAGTGTTTTGGAGAGCCAAAACTGAAGAAGGCCGCTGCAAGTCTGTGTGTCTGGACAGTGGAAGGTCTATATAAGAAAAGCTGCTGTATGTGAGCGGAGGGTCCAATGGAGCTGACAGTGTCTTTGCAAGTTGTTGTTACAGTCATTTGCAAGATGGAAAACTGAGTTGGGGTGTACCAGCAGCCAAGATTGTACAGTACTTGCCATGGTGATAACATTTAAGACAGCAACTTCAACTTTAAAGCTTGTACTTTTGGGGACAGCTTAATCCCATCCAGTTCTAGGAACAGTTTCTGAAACACCTCAAAAGTGTTGCGCAGTGTTCGGGGGTATGCGAGGTTGAGGGAATAAATCAGACCCATAAGCAGAGCACAAGCTTTAGCAGTACTGCCGCATCCTGGCAACATCATCTTGCCTTCAAGAAGGATGGATACATCTACTGGATCCTCTCCATCAGCACCATGGACAGCCAGGATCTTGAGGATGTGTTGAGTGGCATCACTGCGCCTGTCCTCCTGCATACAATTTACAAGAAAAATGAAGACAATTCTATTGAGAAACAAATAAACATAGAATTGCCTGAATCATTCAAAGTGACTTAATTATCAGGGCAGAATGAACACGTGCTAAAAACGACCATCATTAAACATAGTTCAGCTTACGTTAAATTGAGTCAAATCTATTTTACCGTGAGCAAGCATAGTAAAACAAATAAAAAATAAAAATCATGCTTTACCAGGCAATCTTCAAAAAGTTCCTCTTCTTTCTCACCAAGGTACAGTACGAGGCTGTGGATAATAGCTTCACGTCTCATCTCAATGCTTTGGTTCTGTGAACAGATTAATATTGTGTCAATACTTAACCATTATTCATACACAATGAACTGTCAAGTGAGAACACAAGAGCATACATGTGCAAGTTACAGTGATTTGAGCACATGGAGCAAGAGCCATGTGTGGAAAGATGGAGCGTGCAGGGGCATAGAAGCTACAGAGTGCGAGGATTTGTGCTGTATATGTGTATGCATGGGGCAGTGTGTGTGCGTGTGTGTGTGAGAGTGAGAGAGACAACAGTCTGTGTCCCTGCAAAAAAAAAAAAAAATGTGAGCAAGTCAACAATTTTGAACAAACACACCTGACTCAGTTTGTCCAGGAATGGCCTCAGCTTGGTCCCCACAACACCTCCCTTGGCCTTCATCAGGGCAATACATTTTGGTGTGTAGTGGTCAAATTTGTACATGAAGCTCTGCTCCAGGGAAAATGTAGTTATTCTCCTGAATTCCTTCTTGATCTGAATTGACAAAAGATTCACAAGTACAACATCAGGAACTGGGCCAAATAGTCCAAAATGGAGGGTAAATTCTGTATAGGGAGTTTTAAACCCGTTTGTGTCTCTGACACAAAATCTGCTAATGTATGACCCACTGAAACTTTCAACAAACTCCCTGACTGAGTGAGCACCAAGGTTATTGGCAATCACAGAAAATACTGTGCCTTTTATGATTTTTCCCAAACAGGGCACAAAAAGACCATGCTTTTCAAAGCTTTTCAAATTACTTAAAGAGCACCTATTATGGTTTTTCAAATATTACCTTTCATGTAGTGTGTTATATAGCTATTTGTGAATGTAAAAAAGTCTGCTAAATTTCAAAAATCAAAGTGCACAAAATATGGAGTTATTGACACCCAAAAGAAAGAATCGATTCTGAACACCTGAAATGAGTCGTTAGTAATTCCAGACTTACTTCCTGTACTAACCTACGTAATTTGGTAACAAAAAACCTGCCTCTGGTCTGTTTACATATACAGCCAGTGCACGCTGTTAGCCTGTTAGCCTCTGCTAACCGGCTAACTCATGTTATTGTCAAACTACATATAAACTAACTACTGAGAAACGTCCTGTTCTCGTTGCGATGGTGCTTCGGGTTTATCTTCCGTGCATCATTGTCGGACTCATGCTCAAATTGGTAAGGTAAAACAGAAATTTTTTCAGACGGAGTTGAAACTCGGATATGGTAGTGGCCGTTTCCTTTCTGAAATGCGCTGTAAGCGGTAGACCAATCACAACAGACTGGGACATCTGACCAATCAGAGCAGAGTAGGCTCTTTGAAAGGAAGAGTTTAGAATGAATCCTTTGAACGGATCATTGATGGAGTCGTTTTTGACACTGGGAAAAAAAGGTAATGCTGCAATTTAAATTATGTGCAAATTAAAGTGTTTTTTGACCTTGGATGCATGTAAATCTATTGTATGAGACCTTTAAAACAAAATTAGGCATGTTTAAAAACCATAATAGGTGCACTTTAATAATGGCTCTAGTACTCGAGGATAACCACATTTCTGAACGTCTACTGCCTTGGACAAAACAGCTAAGTAAATTGACGATAATGTAGACCTTAATACAGACGGAATATCAGCCAACACCCAGTAGACACCTGTTACCTTGTGTTTCTTATGAGAGTTTCCTAAAGGATTACATATTTCAAAATCATCAGAGTAGAGTAAAAGTGAAAGTCTTAACTCCTCTCCATATAGAAATTTGTTTTCCTTGAAGTGGGAACAATCACAAAAACTAGTATACTGACATGAAGAACCAAGATGTCCTGCACTCTTCAACATCTTCTCCTGAATGTCACAATTTTTTAGAATTTCTGACAAGGATTGCAAAATTGGTACTTACTGGAGCGTCTTTCCCTCTTTCACATCAAGCATTCAACAATAGAGAAATGTTTTTTAAGTACCTATTTCCCTGGTATGCTGTGCCAAGAGGACCTTCTTCACTATAGGCTGCACTAAGAGGATTTAACTGACATATGCTATTTACCAAATCTGTGATCACCAATTCTTCAGCAGTGCAATTATGGTTATTTAATATGTTACGGACAATGTATTTAATAATGGGTGCAGATGCTGAACAAGTAATAAATTGAAGCTCCTCTACAATGTCATCTATACATCTGCTAGGCACAATAAAGATGCAGTCCAATTTATTTTACATGTTGCGCTCAAAAGTTTGCACACCCTTGGAGAATTGGTAATATATGTACCATTTTTAAAGAAAACATGAGTGAGCAGGCAAAACACATTTCTTTTATTTCTTATGGGATTCATATTCAACTGTAGGTTATAACAGAATGGCACAATCATGGCAACAAAGAAAAACATGAAATGACCCTGTTCAAAAGTCTGCATACCCTTAGTTCTTAATACTGTGTATTGCCCCCTTTAGCATCAATGACAGCGTGCAGTCTTTTGTAATAGTTGTCTATGAGGCCCCTTGCAGGTGGTATAGCTGCCCATTCGTCTTAGCAAAATGCCTCCAGGTCATGCAAAGTCTTTGGTTGTCTTGCAAGAACTGCACGTTTGAGATCTCCCCAGAAAGGCTCGATGATATTAAGGTCAGGAGACTGTGATGGCCACTCCAGAACCTTCACCTTTTTCTGCTGTAACCACTGGAGGGTCAACTTGGCCTTGTGCTTAGCGTCACTGTCGTGCTGGAAAGTCCAAGAGCATCCCATTCACGGCTTTCGTGCAGAAGAATGCAAATTGTCTGCCAGTATTTTCTGATAACATGCTGCATTTATCTTGCCATCAATTTTCACAAGATTCCCTGTGCCTTTAGAGCTCACACACCCCCAAAACATCAGTGAGCCACCACCATGCTTCACAGTGGGGATGGTATTCTTTTCACTGTAGGCCTTGTTGACCCCTCTCTAAACATAGCGCTTATGGTTGTGACCATAAAGCTCTATTTTGGTCTCGTCACTCCAAATTACAGTGTGCCAGAAGCTGTGAGGCGTGTCAAGGTGTTGTCGGGCATATTGTAACCAGGCTTGTTTGTGGCATTGGCGCAGTAAAGGCTTCTTTTTGGCAACTCAACCATGCAGCTAATTTTTGTTCAAGTATCGTTGTATTATGCTCCTTGAAACAACCACACCATCTTTTTCCAGAGCAGCCTGTATTTCTCCTGAGGTTACCTGTGGGTTTTTCTTTGTATCCCGAACAATTCTTCTGGCAGTTGTGGCTGAAATCTTTCTTGGTCTACCTGACCTTGCCTTGGTATCAAGAGATCCCTGAATTTTCCACTTTTTAATAAGTGATTGAACAGTACTGACTGGCATTTTCAAGGCTTTGGATATTTTTTTATATCCTTTTCAATTTGTATAAAATTCCATTACCTTGTTACGCAGGTCTTTTGACAGTTCTTTTCTGCTCCCCATGGCTCAGTATCTAGCCTGCTCAGTGCATCCACGTGAGAGCTAACAAACTCATTGACTATTTATACACAGACACTAATTGCAATTTAAAAAGCCACAGGTGTGGGAAATTAACCTTTAATTGACATTTAAACCTGTGTGTGTCACCTTGTGTGTCTGTAACAAGGCCAAACATTCAAGGGTATATAAACTTTTGATCAGGGCCATATGGGTGATTTCTGTAATCATTATGATTTAAAAATGAGCCAAACAACTATGTGATAATAAATGGCTTCATATGATCACTATCCTTAAATAAAAGGCAGTTTTTTTTGCATGATCAGTCATATTTTCAAAATCAATGCCAAAATTTCACAATTTCCGCCATGGTATGCAAACTTTTGAGCACAACTGTATTTATTTATCCTCTTTTTCTCCCAATTTGGAATGCCCAATTCCCACTACTTAGGCCCTCGTGGTGATGCGGTCACTCACCTCCATGCGCCCCACTGAGAGCAAGAACCACTAATCGCGACCACGAGGAGGTTACCCCATGTGACTCTACCCTCCCTAGCAACCGGGCCAATTTGGTTGCTTAGGAGACCTGGCTGGAGTCACTCAGCACACCCTGGATTCGAACTCACGACTCCAGGGGTGGTAGTCAGCATCCATACTCGCTGAGCTACCCAGACCCCCAGATGCAGTCCAATTTAAGTAATAATGAACCAAGCTGATCAACAGTGACTTTAACTAAATCTTCACTCTCTTTGACAAGCATTTCATAAGAAGCAACTTCACTTTCATCTACCAGCCAACTACTGTCTTCTGTTGCCTGACTTGAATACGTCTGAAATACTGTATGTTTAAAATCTTCAAGGCAGTGAGGATTGTGCTTCCTACTTTTATGTGAAGCAAAAGTTGATTATATATTAGTACTGTAGTCACAATCTTTAAAAACACAATGAACAGTTTTGTGCTTTTTCAGATGGGCTCCAAAGTGTTCAAAATATTGCTTCTCCGTGTAAAAACTATATGAATTACATACAAGACATGAAAATTTAACAGTTTGCCCTAACTGTTCAGTTTGTTTATGATCTCTAGACAAATGTGTGCAAAGTGCATCCCAACTTTTAAATGAACAAGGACAATCTGAGTTCAAGCAGGGTACTGACCGGCCTTGACTGGTGTGTAGATGTTTCAATCTATAATGCTTTAAGAGCTCTAAACATCTTGATTTCCTGAAGTTACAATTTTTGCATGGCCATCTCATAACATAGGAGACCTACTGTTTCTCCTCGATGACACCAGTGTTGAAAACCGTCAATCTGTCCTCCTTCCTAGACCTCAACTGTCCACTGGCTCATCCTAAGAGTATGGTCACCCTGTAAATGAACAGACACAATTTGTGATATTGTGTTGAACAGTAGAATGCTGTCATTTTAGGTGGCATTTGCACACCCTGGAACACCTCGAAGGGGCACCTCAGCAAAAGGGCAGTGGCTCGAGCCCCTAGAGCAATCCCCTCTGCACATGCCTGGCAGACAGAGTAAAAGATTAATCTTGGGATAAAGGAATCGATATTGAGATTCAAATGAAGATCACAGTGCATCGGAAAATCTATATTTTTACCCAGTCCTAGTAATAACGTCTCTGATATCTGAACGAATCATTCTATTGAGTCATTCTATTTTCAATAAATCATTAAATCCAGTTCACAAAACTATTTGAATGATTCTCAAGTTCAAATCATTGACTCAGTGATCAGGTCCTAGTGGTCAGCAGCTCACTGGATTGGAAGTTTGTCTGTAAATATTTATTACATACATCACCTTCAAGGAAAATTTTTGTTTAGGCCTATTAGGACTGTTTCTTATTTGTGTCAGAGTTCATAATGCGGTATAGCGGTGCATATGAACATTATCATGGGTGCACTTTTGTTCAAAATATTCACATGAGAATCCTATTAGATGTTTACCTTTTAATATGTCTGGCTTATGGATACCACATAGCTTGCCCAAAAATGACCCCAAAAAAACATTTTCACTGCAGACTATTTTTTCCGGCCTTCTTAACAAGAATTTTATGTTCCATCCAACCGAAACATTTTTAATGCCCTATTTTATCTTCTCCAAATTAGAGCAAGCATCACATGATTTAAAGTGTCACTTCTTTTCATATCCCCATTCCATTTCAGTGTACTGTAAATGTTTATTTCCACAAGACAACATTAAATTCCCCATACACAGAATCATTCTGTGGTTCAGTTATCATTTGTGAGACAAAACTATGAGAACTCAGTAATTACAATTCGTATCTTTGGAATTTGCTTAAGAACTGCATGACATGCATCCATGCAAACATGGACACTAACTCTGAGAGCTTGGTTTGTCATCTGTTTCTCTTACTATTTGGGTGCTTAATGGTTTTCCTGTTGCAGACCTGCATTGGCAGTTTCATTGTTGCAGCAGTGTGGTAAAAATTGCACAAGTCGACGCAGCTCAAAGCGAGACGCACACACAACTGTACTGAAGAATACGAGTGATTTTTGTTTTATTTTTTTAGTGTGACCTCCAAACTTTTAATTTTCCTTTCTGGGTGCTGTGTCAGCATCAGGCACAGCTGAAGCCTGAAACCCAAAAGAAGAATTTGAAATAGGGGGAAACAAGGAGAGACAGAAATCTCCCTGACTTTGTTGGAAACCTCTTTGTCGTGGTTGCTAGGAGACGGGAGCTATGTGGCCGAAGACTGCAGTGGGATGGGGAGGGTTGAGAATAGAGATGGGACAGGCTTAAAACAAAAGGGTGAAAAGAGAGATTGAAGACTTGAAAGATGAGATATCACTGGGACCAAACTCCTTATTTATTCATTAAGGACAGTCCTCTCAGTGGTTCTTAAATGCATATTACAGTATAAGAAAGAATATGTTCATTTTTTTTATATGTGAAAAATATGTTGCAAAATAAATGACTTTCATGAGCCGGTTCATTTGAATCTATAGCGCAAAACATACAGCGCGTCCAGCGTAGTTTGATTCCCGAACAAAAGAATCTTATGAGCCGTTTCATTTGAATCTACAGCACAAAACATACAGTGCGACCAGTGTAGTTTGATTCCCGAACAAAAGAATCTTATGAGCCGGTTCATTTGAATCTACAGCACAAAACATACACGGTGTCCAGTGTAGTCCGAATCCTGAATGAATGACTCTTATGAGCCGGTTCTTTTGAATCTACAGCACGACCACTGCAGTCAGATTCTTGAACTAATGACTCTTATGAGTTGGTTCTTTTGAATCTTCAGCGCAAAATATACAGCCAAACCAGTGTAGTCTGATTATTGAACAAGTGACTCTTATGAGCCGGTTCTTTTGAATCTACAGCACAAAACATACGTGAACGAACAGTGTAGTGTGATTCCAGATTAATGACTCTAGTGAGCTGGTTCTTTTGAATCTACTGCACAAAACATACTGCATGGCCAGTGTAGTCCAATTCTCTAACTAATGACTCTCATGAGTCGGTTCTTTTGAATCTGCAGCGCAAAACATACAGCGTGACCAGTGTAGTCTGATTTCCGAACAAGTGACTCCCATGAGCCGGCTCTCTTTAAATCTACAGAGCGACCAGTAAAGTCTGATTCCCGAGTGAATGACTCTAACGAGCCGGTTCTGTTGAATCTATTGTGCGAAACATACAGGGAGACCAATGAAGCCCGATTCCTGAACGAATGACTCACATGAGACATTTATTTTGAATCTACACCGCAAAAGATACAGCAATGACTTTCATCAGCCCGTTCTTTTGAGTAATTCAAAAACTTCACCTCAAGTCATTCTTTAGTCAGGTCATACTTAATTTAACCAAGAATTCAGAGTTGCTAAATACTGGATGCTGATATGACAATGTAAAGTTAGGGCTGTCAACAGCCTGAGAAACTATTTTTCACTAAAATATTACCAAAATTCGATTTATTATATACAAATTTTAAAGACACTATTTCAGGTAGGGGAAAAACAGCTACAAGACATTTAACTTTTAAATTGACGGTGTCTCATACATCCACAAGAGGCCGCAAAAATCAGTATAAACCAATCATCACTGTGCGATAGCGATTGTTTATTGCAAAGAATATATCTGGCTGTTAACAAAAGTGCATAAAATGATAAAATCAAAAGATTTAGCCAGTTCATATTCTCAGATATTAAGTAAAGTTAAAACGAGAATAGAAACACTTCAACAGACTGTTCTATGTTAACTTAGTGTTGCACAGTAGCCTATTCTGGTGCTACAGTACTACCACGGTACCGCAGTGTTGTACGTACCTAATGCATATACAGTGAGATGCTTATAAGAGAGAAATTAGTCAAGACACAATGGCAAATACCTCAACCTAAGAGGCCGTTCACTCTGAATGCGATCCTTCTTTTTCTATGTAAGCATGCGCCAGACAGATGTCTTTGACCGTTGCTGTTTTTCAGCGTCTCGTGCAGAAGCGCTGCATTTTTTAGACGATGCATCAATTTAAGAGGAAATTCAACCTTTAATACACATCTCAAGACAACTGTTTTCTGTTTATTTGTTGCACTGCATCTATTTTAGCCCAAAAATGCGACCGGTCTGAACGGCCTGTAATACATCGTCAGTGCTTGGCACACATCCAAAATTGAAATGCTCATTTAGCATTCAAACGTGCATTTTTTTTTTAATCTTAAATTCAACAAATATTTACATTTCAAATTTAATTTGACAGCCTAAGCGTACTTAAAGATACACATTATGAGTTGTGTTTTTAATTAGTGGTATTTTATAAAAATCTAAAAAGTGTGCATAAACAAATCTTTTGCATGAATCTGTTAAAATCAGAAATCATTCTGATAAAATAAAAATGTAAAACTGAGTATTTCTTAATACTTTTTCCTCAGTAAAAGAATCGTTAATGGAACAATTAAAGGAACAGTTCACCCAAAAAATTAAAATTCTCTCATAATTTATTCACCCTCATGCCATCCCAGATGTGTATGACTTTCTTTCATCTGCTGAACACAAAAAAAGATTTGTAGAAGAATATTTCAGCTCTGTGGGTTTATACAATGCAAGTGGATGGGTGCCAAAATTTTGAAGCTCCAAAAATCATAATAAAAGTAATCCAGATGACTCCAGTGCTTAAATCCATGTCTTCAGAAGCAATATGATAGGTGTGGGTGAGAAACAGGTCAATATTTATGTCCTTTTTTCTGTTAATCTCCACTTTCACATTTTTTTTCTTGTGTTTTTGGTGATTTACATTCTTCATGCATATCGCCCCCTCCTGGGCTGGGGGTTAAATTTTGATCTGTTTCTCAATCACACCTATCATATCACTTCTGAAGATATGGATTAAACCACTGGAGACATATGGATTACTTTTATGATGCATTTATGTGCTTTTTGGTATGTCAACATTTTGGTCACCATTCACTTACACTGTATAGACCCACAGAGCTGAAATATTCTTCTAAAAATCTTCATTTGTGTTCTGCAGATGAAAGAAAGTCCAACACATCTGGGATAGTATGAGGGTGAGTAAATGATGACAGAACTTTCATTTTTCGGTGAACTAACCCTTTAAGGAATCAGAATCGTTAAGAGGAATCAGAGCCAGAATTAAATTCTTAACGATTTCCCTCCCCAATTACAGGACCTTAGATACACACTTTCCCATATACATTTATAACATTTTTACCTAAAATTTTGATTTTGATTTAAAAACAAAGTCCATGGAGACATTATGTAATACCTTCCTATGAAGACAGTATATATAGTCTAATATTAATATTTTAGTATGTTAAATTTAACAGCTTTGTTCATTTTTACACCACTGAGACTAGATATAAAAACATCCTATTTTTCTGCTTCACTCGAGCGTTGGGCATTGGGTAAGGCTTGAGTTTTGTAATCCTTTGGAAAATCGAACAAGCTATTGTTTTCATCTGTATTTTTTCCTGTATTTTTTCCTGTAAAACCTTTGGTGCCATTACTTCAGCGGTATACAGTTTAGGAGTTCCGGGTGTTTGGCATAATGAAAATCCTAGAAAAGATAAATGACGTCCTAATCTGTCCTGGTCTGTATACACTGATATGATGCTCTTCATTGTATCATTTACACACAAACACCTGCTCGCTGGTTCTCATGCTGACACTTGCTGATGTAATGAAAGAGAGCTTTAGCCGACACAAAGGGTGTGTAACCAGCACAGTAACCAGCACATGTTCCACTGCTTTCTTTTGTACAACACAAACAGATCCATGTCACGAGATCCCTTCTGTTTGTCCATCCAGCACAAGCAAAACGTGGCCGTTTATGTGTGTACTCGGTCATCATCACTAAATGAATACATAAAGCAGCTCATGTTTTGCTTCACTTTTTTTGGTGGTTCCCTTTTCCTAATACAAATTTCAATGGCACGATGTATATCATTTATTTCATAATATTCCATCCTCTCCCAAGCCTTAGATTTAATCTAAGGCTGTTTTTGCTACTGTAACCTTAAGACTTCTATATGTAAATATAAGTTTGAGTCCGTTTGGTTGTGTGGTTTTCCACCCGCTGCTACTGCATTTGTGTAGTTTTGGGTCATGTTTAAGTTCAATAAAATGTGTGAGCTTTGCTTTTCTTTCTTTTTTTTTTTTTTGGTAGTGGCTTTTGGCCTACAGGAAGCAGCTGCTGTATGTCAAATTTTAAACTCACATACTGCCTGCTGTGATCTAGAGGGCCAATGTTTGGAGTCCGCTGTACATTTTACTGCCATATTGATGCAATGCATGTTACAAAATTGTTTTACTACATTTTTATGACTTTAGTGCATGTGGAATTGTAGAAGAGGAAGGACCACTAGAAACCTGTATAGAAGTGGTATTCATTTTTTATTAAACACTAAAAAATTAATTTAATTTTTTTATTTGACCTTTGTGTTTGTTTTTTCATTTAGGCTGAACACTATAGTGAAGCTAATAATTCACTTTAAATGTAATTATTAAAGGGATGTTTCACCCAAAAATGACAATTCTCTTATCGCTTACTCACCTTCATGATATCCCAGATGTGATTGACTTTCTTTCTTCTTCAGATCACAAAGATTTTTAAAAGAATATCTTATCTCTGTAGGTCCATACAATGCAAGTGAATGGTGACCAGAAATTAGAAGGTCCAAAAATCACACAAGTCAACGTTACAGTAATCCATAAGACTCCAGTGTTTTAATCCGTGTCTTCAGAAGTGATATGATAGGTGTGGGTAAGCAACAGACCATTATTTAAGTAATTTTTTTTTACCATAAATCTCCACTTTCACTTTTACATTCTTCTTCTGTTTCTAGCAATTTGCATTATTTGTGCATATCGCCACCTACTAGTTGGGGCTGGTCAAAGGTGGAGATGTAAAGAAAAAGAGGACTTAAATATTGATCTGTTTCTCACCCACACCTATCATTTCGCTTCTGAAGACATGGATTAAGCCACTGGAGTCACCATTTACTTGCATTGTCAGGACATACAGTGCTGATATATTCTTCTAAAAATCTTCATATGTGTTCTGCTGAAGAAAGAAAGTCAAACACATTTGGGATAGCATGAAGGTGAGTAAATGATTATGCTTCTAAAATGAGCATAACACTGCTAGTATCAGAAGCTGTTAATTTTGAGGAGCCAAAATCACATATTGCAGGTGTTGCATGGGGTATGTGGTCTTTAAGCTTTAAAGGGACAGTTCACGCAAAAATGAAAATTCTGTCATTATTTACTCACCCTCATGTTGTTACAAACCTGTGTGACTTTAAGGAGATGTTAGGGAGAATGTCAGCCTAGGCCAGCACAAACCAGGGGGACAAGCATGGACATTCATGCTGGTGTGAGATGATCTTTATTCAGCAGGAGTGGCTGTGGTGTAGTGGAAGTAGAGGATTCTGAGGATGAAACGAGGTCATTTCCTGGCCACTTCCTGGTCATCACAGTTTAGTGAATCATGCTGTAGCTGCTGGCATTGCAGGGATTGGACATCCGGTTGTAACCCACTTCAATTTACCATATTCACTTCCGGTTCCTGTTACAGGTCACCATCCTCCTCTCTGTAGGATATGCATGCGTCAGTGTTGGAAATCCACGTTCATTAAGTGAAAAATCCACTTCCTGTACACAAGCTACTATAATAGAGGAAGCATGAGCTTCAAAGACCCCATGAAATGTCTTGAGAATAACAGTTTTCTGCCCTGTGTTGACGTATATCAAAGGGATCATCCCATTTTTTAAATGAACATTTTTTTTTATAGTTGTTAACAGGTTTGTAGGTGTTGTGGATGATGTAAGATAACAAGCATTCATTTTCATTTTCACAACACTTTTTGTGCTTCAACTTCGTCACAACCATGAAATATGATTTGCTACTTCCTGGTCAGTTGCAAGGGGAGGGACATGCTCATTCTAGAGAGCATTTGATTGGACAACAATCTGTAAAGTGCAGCATGAGTCATCAAGATTTCTGGTTCGTTTCCCTGAAGAGAAAGGCTGTACATTTTAAATGTGTATATTGGTGTTTCTTCAACTTTGGTCATCCACTATGGATTTCTAGAAAGTCTTGTAATAACATTTTTCACACAACATTTTTTAATATTTTTTAATTTGCTTGTACTAACAATGTCCAACAGTGTATGTACATGCAGCACATGTACATACATTATTTACATTATTTATAATTTATTTTTATTTTTTGAAAATCATGAAAATTCCCACCACAGTGTCATTCCCAGCACATCTCAGATTCTGAATGGCATTTAATATAATTCTGTGCTGGAAATGATGCTGATGGAAATGACATTTTAAATATATTTTGAAAATAAAATGGCAGACCCCTGTGTGTTGCTAATTTTATATATCTGAATTCACACAATGAAATAATATTTTCACACTTTTTGCGTAATTTGGTAAAACTACAGCTTGATACAAAATGACGCCCAATAACAGTATTCTGCTTGTGATATTTACCCTGATTTTTCTTTGTTTTCTTCAAACATCACTTGTCTCATATTTCATCCCAAGCATGCTCTTCACTGACACTTTTGTCTACTTGATTAACAAGGACACTAACATTTGAAAAAAACTTTATTAGGGACAAAATTGTTTAGTTTGGAAAAAAATTATGCCACAACTGTGGGACAGTTGTAATTAAATAATTATTTTTTTTAGAAATTATTTTCACACATTAAATATTTAAATGTATATTTATTTTACTCTTTGTTTAGATTATCATAATTTAAAACTATGTAACTTTTGGCCCTCTAGCAGTTGAAGCATAAAACTGGAAGATACTTGCGGAGAAACATTGTTTTGGTATTTACATGAGTCTGGCTTTGGCTCTGCTCTTCTGCGCAGCTGAATCTGATGGCCGGTGTAACCATGGTTACAGGTGATCGTCATATCAGAGTGAATGCCATTAACGACATCAAATCTCACACCCTCCCCTCAAAAAATTCAATAATTAAATAACGAAAGAAAGAAAAAGACGTCTTATAAAAAGAAAAAGTATGTCTTATTAGCAGGTAAATAGCATATCTTCTGCTGTTGTTTTGACTTATTGAAAACTATTGTTTTGAAATAATGTTACAAAAGTTGGGTAATGCTGACATTAGACAAAACGCTTGCTAGTCATATCAGACAAGGTCAAACGGTGGAAACTATTATAACTTAGCTTGCAGGCAAATAGACCAAGGTAGTAACTTGTTTAGAGATTGGCATTGTTACCAGCATAAAGTTTAAATTTCCTACTGTCCTTCCTCGAAAATGAAATCAAGCACTGCAGTACCACAATCCATAAAAAAATGCCCCATTAGAGTGGCTAATGCTATCTAATGAACTACAGTGCTACGAGAGCTACATGGCCGATAAAATATCTTACCTGTCGAGCAAGAAAAAGCTATCTCTAGGTCGGTTAAAATCCTTTCAGATCTCTGAGTTGTCACCAGCTCTGAAAGCAACCCGATGTTGTTTTGTGTTTTATTATTACGCGCTGTATAGCTGGACCTTTTATTTACGGACGTGATGTAAACGCACGAATGGCTGATGGAAGTATGCAATTTCTTGCCAAATCCATCTCGACAGCTCTAAAATAAAAATAATTATTATAGGCTTACCATAGTGAATCAAGGAATGACAAAAACATGGTTTGGAAGACAGATTGTTGGTGTACTTTATCATTAATTAAAGTGTGTTTATTTCTAACAAAAACAAAAACAAAATCTTACATAGTGTAGCTTTAACATGTACAATTTAAGTCAGAAGTTTACATACTCCTTAGCCAAATACATTTAAACTCAGTTTTTCACAATTCCTGACATTTAATCATAGAAAACATTCCCTGTCTTAGGTCAGTTAGGATCACTACTTTATTTTAAGAATGTGAAATGTCAGAATAATAGTAGAGAGAAATATTTATTTCAGCTTTTATTTCTTTCATCACATTCCCAGTGGGTCAGAAGTTTACATACACTTTGTTAGTATTTGGTAGCATTGCCTTTAAATTGTTTAACTTCGGTCAAATGCTTGGGTAGCCTTCCACAAGCTTCTCACAATAAGTTGCTGGAATTTTGGCCCATTCCTCCAGACAGAACTGGTGTAACTGAGTCAGGTTTGTAGGCCTCCTTACTCGCACATGCTTTTTCAGCTCTGCCCACAAATTTTCGGGATAATCGGTCAGGGCTTTGTGATGGCTACTCTGACATAGGGCTGGTCGATATGTAAAAAATATTTTAAAGACAATAGCCTTAAAAAAATATAGCTATATATGATTACATCATCAACCCCCCGCCGAGGGTCGTGAATTTTTGTTGCTTTATTGATTTTGCTTTAAAAATTTAATTCATTTATTGAAACACAAAAAACATAAACAAACGACATTTCTAAATTCAAATTACACTTTAAATGAAAAAAGCAATAAAATAACGAAATGATCAAAAAATCTTATTTAACCACCTCCCCAAATCCAAACATTTACTATCTCAGAACGACTCCATTTGCATCACGCAAGCATCCATCAACACAAGTGGAAAAAATCTAATAGCCTACAGATTAAGAACAAGACAATAATAATCAAAATAACTAAGCCTAATAAATTCCCTTGTGTTCCCAAAATAATGCTGCCAAATGTGTGTTCTTATCGAATTTCTGTTTGTGTTGTGTTTTGGTAATACATTTAATGCTGCCTAAAGAAAATAAACTTGAGAGATGAGATCATTTGCAGCATTCTCATAGACATCATTATTCTTGCAAACAGTTTTCAGATAAATGAAACAGAGAAAAAAGAGTGAAAATTCTTTACATGCACTTGTTCCACGAGACAGGCTTGCGCTGCACACCTCTGAACAAACAGTGAATCAGACACAAGCATTGACAGGTTTTCTTTTGTCCGTTCTTAAAAATATAATAAAGTGTGTTTCTCCAAGCGCATGTCTTTGTGTCTAACAGCATCTCTTGTCAGAGACATCTTGCAGCAGGTCACCCTCCTGTTGCGGGTAGATGAGCAAAATTACCCGTGCATGAAATAAATTTGGACGAGGAGCTTGTGAACTGGATTCAGCCTTGTCACATTTTGCGAGTGGCGGGTGCTAGTTTCACACCCTGGCCACTGTTTAATATATTTGGCGACATCCCAGATCCATGATTTTGCCATATAACGATATTGTCGATCATCGTTTGTTCGCAATCGGCATCAGGATCTTTGCAAGACATCGTAAATATCCGATTACATCGTCCTATCGCCCAGCCCTACTACAATACCTTGACTTTGTTGTCCTTAAGCCATTTTGCCACAACTTTGGAGGTTTGCTTGAGGTCATTGTCCATTTGGAAGACCCATTTGCGACCGAGCTTTAATTTCCTGGCTGATGTCTTGAGATGTTGCTTCAATATATCCACATCATTTTTCTTCCTCATGATGCCATCTATTTTGTGGAGTGCACCAGTCCCTCCTGCAGCAAAGCACCCCCACAACATGATGCTGCCACCCCCATGCTTCACGGTTGGGATGGTGTTCTTCAGCTTGCAAGCCTCACCCTTTTTCCTCCAAACATATCTATGGTCATTATGGCCAAACAGTTCAGTTTTTGTTTCACCAGACCAGAGGACATTTCTCCAAAAAGTCCCCATGTGCACTTGCAAACTGTAGTCTGGATTCTTCCTTTCCAGCCTTTCAGTTTATGTCGATATAGGACTCGTTTTACTGTGGATATAGATACTTGTCTGCCTGTTTCCTCCACCATCTTCACAAGGTCCTTTGCTGTTGTTCTGGGATTGATTTGCACATTTCGCTCCAAACAATGTTCATCTCTAAGAGACAGAATGCGTCTCCTTCTTGAGCGGTATGATGGCTGCATGGTCCCATGGTGTTTATACTTGCGTAGTATTGTTTGTACAGATGAACATGGTACCTTCAGGCGTTTGGAAATTGCTCCCTAGGATGAACCCGACTTGTGGGGGTCCACAATTTTTTCAGAGGTCTTGGCTGATTTCTTTTAATTTTCCCATGATGTCAAGCAAAGAGGCACTGAGTTTGAAGGTAGGCCTTAAAATACATCCACAGGTACACCTCCAATTGACTCCAATTAGCCTATCAGAAGCTAGTTGGCTAATTGTCTAAAGGCTTGACATAATTTTCTGGAATTTTCCAAGCTACTTCAAGGCACAGTTAACTTAGTGTATGTAAACTTCTGACCCACTGGAACTGTGATATAGACAATTAAAAGTGAAATAATCTGTCTGGAAACAGTTGTTGGAACAATTACTCATGTCATGCACAAAGCAGATGACTAAACAAATTGCCAAAAATATAGTTTGCTAATATGAAATCTGTGGAGTGGTTAAACAATTAGTTTTAATGACTTCAACCTAAGTGTTTGTAAACTTCTGACTTCAACTGTAATTAAACTTGTAATATTTCTTTTTATTTTTTTTTTTATAATGTATTTCCATAGTTTAATATTGAAAGTCTGGATCTGGTACAAAACTAAAACAATAAAATACACACATAAAAAGGTATTTAAAAAGTACCAAAAATAAAGAAGGCCTGGTAAAAAGTTTCCAATTCAATTTTAATGAGACCTTCACATATCAAAGACAATGTTGAAATCATTTGAATAAAAATCAACCCTCTTGACATTAAATTGTCCTAGCCTATGTATAATAAAAGGGAATTTTGTCAGTGTTTAAAACTACATGAGCACAGTGACCTCAAAAGCAAACACATATGGACTAAAAGCCACAAAACTCTACTTTTAATGTCATGGGGTCTTTAGTGGCTTTTAAATGACATTTTAAAAAGAGATCTGACATCACATTTCATTTGTAATTTCTTAGGTCTTTTATTTTGACATGGGAATTTATTTTGATGGAACGCTCCAGTAAGACTCAAGAAGAGTGTTTGTTTGTAGACTAGTTCACAGTACTTTAATTTGCTTCTCATTCAATGTATGTTATAAGCAAACTGAGCTGTTGAGCATCTACATCTGAGATGAAGTTTGTGTGGAGCGCCCACATATTGCGCATACTGACTGTATATTTATTTATCAAACACAGTCTTTAGCGATTCACAAAGCTATCATATGTCTTCAAGAGACTTTGAGCAAAATGCACGGGTTATATGGACTAATTTAATGGTGCCTTTACGGTTCTTTTATGACATTCTTTGAGCTTGACGGTAACGACCATAACTAGCATGTGGTATTAGATTTGGATTGGGGTCATTGGGTCGATACTCGATCCGGGGAAAAACGTCAGTATCGGAGCCAATACTGATCCGATCTTTAATATAAGTGGCTTTTAAGTGTTATGACACTTTTTCACCTTGAGATCTGTAAGAGGGGAAAAAGTATTCCAAAGGCCTTTTCTGGCAGGTTAGACGTATCTCCTGCTCACTGAGTTTCTAACTAGTATCTGAAAGTGTTCTTCAGCAGCGAGTGCCAACAGCGTCAGTCAGCACATCCACCACACACATCCCAGCTGCTTGCTGCTTTCATCTTATCTCTCTGACTAAACTAAACGAGCAGAAATTGACCAAAAAAACAACAACAGTCAATTCCTGCAGGGCAAATTTCATCTGCAGCACGAGAAAAAATGCAGGGCTTCAATTAGCCTTTTTCACAAGAATCGGAAACTACATCATCTCAGGGTAAAGCTACTTCTGCTATGGGGTTGTGGCTATTGCTTCTTACTTCTTCTATATGGTCTGTTTTCCAATTAGTCACAACATGATATACACAGAAATTATTTATCATCTTTTCCCAACTGATTCAGCTATACAGGCCGCAGTCTCTTTTGAGTTTATGTGCTCAAATGCAGCACTGCGATGGTTTCTTCACCAGCATCCGTCTCAGTAGGAATAATCGTTCAACCATTTTCCTCCTCTCATCACTGTATCACGGGAAATACATTTTAAAAAGCTATATATACTAGGGTTGTTCCGATACCAAAATTTTGGCCTCGGTACGATACCAGCCCTGGTACCTCGGAATCGATACTAACTCGATACTTAGGCAGCAAATTAAAAAAAGTAAAAAAACTCAGATTTATGATGAAATTTCACAGAAAATTACTTGACTAAAAAAACGGCATGATGTCTTATAGATACAAATTATGCCTTTTTTAATTTGTCTGGATTCCATGTTAAATGCTTTAATTAAGTGTTATGATCATATTGCATTTAACTAAATACTTACTATACAGCTTTAATCATAATATTTTTCAATAATGTAGACCCAATATTAATATTTCAATAATAATAATAATAATAATAATACATTATATATATATATATATATATATATATATATATATATATATATATATATATATATATATTATTTTTGGTAAAAAACAAACAAAAAAGATGCACAACAGAGCTTTACAGTATTAATGAAAACATTAAACGAAATAAATCTGATTACCTGAGGCAAAAGGCTTCCATAGCTGAATCACAACATGCTGATATTCAGTACACTTGCTTTTGTGATATTGCTTACAGATAATAATATTAATAATATAACCATTTATTATTATATTATTGTCATTATGAGTATTATTGCGACTACTTTGAATATTACACTTTTATACAGTAGTAATATTTTTCTGTAGTAATGACTTCAATTTCACGCATCTGGTTGAAAAGAGCTCTTATTTCAGTGGGACTTTTATTTTGAAAGACCTTTGAAGTTCTTCCTGTTTGTGAAGGGTTCGTTATATCAAGCTTCCCATGACTCGCAATCTGATATCTCCGAGCTGCAACGGTGAAAATGGTCATTTGAGATTTCACTGCCGATTATTCACTAAACACACTGCTCTGCAGATGGATACTACTGGACACACTGCATGAAAATCAAGCATCAGTAGTGTGTGTTGCATTTGTGTGTGCGCCTGCTTGTGTGTGTGTGAAGGAGATGACAGAGCAGGACGGAGCCTCTCATTCGTTCTGTGGCGCACATGTGCCTGTATATTATTTCATTAAATGACATCCTTCTGCTGTTTAATGATCACACTTGGCCATATCGAGACTTTGATTTGATCTCAAAACTCTCACATTACATTACATTTTGCTAATGGCAGCATACTTTAATATGGTACCGAAATGAACAACAAGATGATATCGTACCATTTAAAATTTTTTGGTATCACAATATTTCGTTAGTTCCGGTATACCACGCAACCCTAATATATACTCCCAGCAAAGATGCAAAAATACAAATAAAATTCAATATGTCTAACTGAACCTTGTATGAAACTCCCAAAAATATTAAATGCAGTTTTTAAGAGAATAAACAATAAAATTTAGGAATGAAACCAAGTCATCTTGTCCCATTTAAAATGTATTTACCTATTTACATAAATTATATACAATGTACATTAACCCCGCTATCCCAGCAAAAAAAACAAAAAAAAAAAACAAAACAGACAGCAATAAGAACTGTGCAATAAACAATGTATTTATTACCAATTATAACAACGTGTACATAACATGGCATAAGCACTACATCGAATATTACAGCGCAGGTTTACAGACTTTAAGATAATGATGAGCAGCCATAAGTGTGTGTGTGTGTGGAGGGGGATTCTCATGATGAAATAGTCACAAAATTGAAATTTTTCCTGAACATTTCAGTCATGGTTCCATTCTTTTATTTATAAGGATGATAAAATGACAATAAAAAAAATAAAAAAAATCTTGTTTTGACATTTGAGCAGTGTGCTATAAAAAAGACAGATTTACCTGTATATCTGAGTTGGTTTGGCTTCATGATGTGAAAAGCACAGAGTTTACTGTATATTATCCTGAATGTCGACTCGACTTAACTTTATCACACTTGGTTTTATGATGGTGTCAGAAGCATGTGAATGAGATGAAATATCGGAGAGAAAGATGACAGAAGTGTCCCTGTTCATGAAGGTGTCCATGGTGCGAGCGATCAGACGTGCTGCGTCTCATTCTGGAGCTTTAAAGGTGCAGTATGTAAGATTCAGAAACCCTTGTTATTAATGACACCTGAGACTGTTAAGTGAACTGCAGCCAGCTACCTGTTGCTCGTGCTCGCGCTCGTGCACACACTCCATAGGGAAGCGAGCGAGCATCAGCCAAAACAATGACATAACGTGCAAAGAGACTGAACATGATTCACTGGCATCATACTGACAGATGAGGTAGCATAATTAAAATTACACCGTTATGATTGTTTCACTACAATCTTTGAGACTGAATTAAAACTTCTTATCAGCTAACATAGCATACTGATACACACATACAGCTACATACTACCGAACTATACCAGACAGTTTACTGTTACACTGCACTGTTATGTTTCACTATTGTATGTTTTGTATGTCATATGTTGTACTATGATCAAGAAACCAGCATATTTGTTTAAATTTATCCTGTATACCTGACTTTTAGTATAAAGAGAAGATCGTTGAAATTATTTGAAGTTACGAAGCAAGGTAGCTTGCAATTCGTCAGCATTAGCAGGCAAGATCAAGTTAGCTAAAATTACACAGATCAATCCTTATGGCACTATATTTCACATGCTCTGCAGTTATGTAAGCTTACAGGTCCAATAAGAAGAACGCCAATTCAGGGTCGGTTTTGATCCCCAAAACTGAACGAAGTTCCCTCCAGGAATCAAATGCCCTGCCGATGTTCACTCTAGTTTTCACTCGACCACGATCACGTTCCCGCTTACCCAGACGGGATTCAGTAGAAGGCTCTCGGGAGCACGCATAAACGTCACATCCTTTGGATTTTCCCGGCAAAAGCATCCCGCTCCCTTCGCATGAAAATCAGTCTACAGGCTTTAATAGGCAACATAGGAAGTCCGGGAAGGTCTCATTTTTTAAGTTGCGTTACAAGCCATTCACACATTGGCACAAAAAAAAAAAAAGGCGAATATTACATGAAACTTGTTACATACTGCACCTTTAAAGAGAGAGGAGCAGGCTGCCGATGATTTTCTCCGCACACACCGTGCTGTTTTCATTTGCGATAATGCAGAGCCGACCCCAACAGACGCAGAGAATGAAATGACAATGAATTCACAAGTTATTTATTATTGGTGTATTCCAGGGCTAGTAGAAGCTCGAATTTCTCACTGAATATGCTGGATTCAGTCACGTTATACCTTTCTCAGAATTGTCAGAATGTTCTTTTACCATAATCAAGATCCTAATTAGAGTCGGCAACAAAGCAAAAAGTCAGATCAAACATTTACACGCTATCTAATTTGTGTGAAGACTTTGATTTCAGCAGATCTTGTTCACGTTTCAATGGCCGTTGTTGATACCGGAAGTACGTTTTCCCTGCGAGGGGCACTCCCGGAAGTGAGAATCGCAGAAGTGTGAATAAGTGAATAAATTTGTGACTCTGCAAGTGACTGCATTCAAACTTCTCATTCATGTTTGTTTAGTCTTATGTGGTAGACAAATGTGATGTTCTTTTAAATAAGTCATCGCATTCAGGCCTTGCTTTAATTGTCATTGAATGGAAAGATTAATTACCTTTCATGCGTTTGGTCTTCAATGACGCTGTAATGACCTGCATGTCGGAAAATGTTTATTTTTGCATCTTGTAAATATATCTTCACTCACTTAGAGTTCATTGGACATTATAATGTGTGTATGTAGCAGTAATGTGGTTGTGTTGGAAGTCGAGTTGCTGATCAAACTTTGGCTTGTATTTAGCTCTCGTTGTGTGGTCCTGTGCTGCTCTTTGCTGCTAAAGCTGGATGTCTAATGAATGGTCTGCTGTGGATCATCTGGAGTGATCTTCCACATCTTCTATGACCTCCATCACAAAGGCTACAGATTTATTTGACATAAGTTTTCTAATAGGAACAAAACATCACAATCTAGTCATGTAGAGACACATTTCTCTCAGATGGCCTGCAATTTTCATCGAGATGCAGGATTAAGAGCCTTGTTTCTGAATGCTAGCACAACAGTAAGTGACATATTATCAGAGCTACTGGCTTGTATAGAGCAACTGTTCAATGTCTTCCTTAATTGTCTTTAAAAACGAATTACACTCTCTTAGTCTGTTGATGCTGATTTATGTGCTCCTGGAGCTCAGGCATGACTCTGTTCTGGGTCACAGAGCCACATATCTTTCTGTTAGCATTTCACAACATTTCCAGGTTAAGGTGCAAACATTTGCATTGCAGATACATAACTGACAAATACGTCAGGAACAGTGGTGGGGAAGCTGCTTTGAAACTGTAGTTGATACCACAGTCAAGACCAGATAACATTCTTCAAAGTGTTTCCATTTGCTCACATCAACACCTGACGGTCACTTTCATTAATTAATAAAGGCAAAAAACAAAACAAAAAAAAAACACCGGAAAAGTGTGAGTTTGTGTTTTATTTGTGTTTTATTATATTAAAAGATTAAAATAAGGCCCACATATTAAATCCTTGATCTGTTAAAATCTTAGTTTTGGAACTAACTTTTAGGTAGGCATAGGTCATGATGGTCCAACAACAAGTGAAAGTTTTCAGTATAAAACAAGCCAGTTCTCTTTACACATCTTTTTTTTCAAACTTGTATCTGGAAATCTGAAATTGTTTTTGTTCACTTTAGTTGTATTAGGATATCAGTCCACTTTTCAATCACAAAGTAATTTTTTTGGAACCCAGTCAAGTTATTTTTTTTAAATATAATTTGTTACATTCCAAGTGTAATTTGTTATTATTGTAATTTGTAAAATAATAATAATAATA
Organism: Myxocyprinus asiaticus; assembly: GCF_019703515.2. Taxonomy (NCBI): domain Eukaryota; kingdom Metazoa; phylum Chordata; class Actinopteri; order Cypriniformes; family Catostomidae; genus Myxocyprinus; species Myxocyprinus asiaticus. The sequence goes on from NC_059383.1 coordinate 9,002,581, forward strand.
TTAAGAATGGAATTTTATTATACAATAGTCATACATTTCATTTGTAATTTCTTAGGCCTTTTATTTTGACTTGGGCTTTTATTTTAACGGAACGCTCCAGTAAGCTCCAGAAGAGTGTTTGTTTGTAGGCTAGTTCACAGTATTTTAATTTGCTTCTCATTCAATGTATGTTTTAAATGAACTGAACTGTTGAGCATCTACATCTGAGATGAAGTTTGTGTGGAGCGCCCACATATTTCGCGCCTGCTTGTTCAGAAAAGCATGCTGCACATGCAGACTGTACATTATTTATCAAACAGTCTTTAGCGATTCACAAAGCTATCATATGTCTTCAAGACACTTTGAGCAAAATGCACGGGTTATATGGACTATAATGGTGCCTTTAAGGTTCTTTTATGTCATCCTTTGAGCTTGACGGTAACAACCATAACAAGCATGTGGTATTAGATTTGGATTGGGCTCGTCGGGCCGATACTCGATCTGGGGAAAAACTTCAGTATCGGAGCCGATACCGATCCATATCGGTGCATCCCTAGTACTCACGACTAGCTTGGTTCAAATCGTTCTAATTGACAGTGTTGACTGGATGTTTTATCTCATCTGGCTGTGATAGCAGCAGTCACACCTCACAATTGCGACACAAAATTTCAGACAATGCCAGAACTTCCTCAGAGGCAAAGATCAATTGCAAAAGCAATTAATCAGCCGATATATTGCTGAAGATTGCTGAAAGACATTAAACTACGACAACATAAATCTTTTTCCAATTCCAGAAATTTGTCTCAGATGGCGAAATCATACAGTGATGCACCTGGCTTTAGCCTGACAGTGTGTTGTGATTTAGCTGTTAGACAGTTATACACTCTCTGAAAGGTTGCACATTTAAATAAACATCCATACACATTCAGACAGACATTTTTGTCTGTTGTGTCTCTTGCTGTTTTTTTTAATTTTTTTTATGGGTGTACAATACACATCGTAGCCAAGACTTTGGTTCCAGTCATCCTGATTGACAGCATTGACTGGGTGTTTTACGGCATTGTAGTCATACTGAATGATTGCGATATAAAATACTGACCTTGTCAGAACTTAGTCGGAGGCTAAGATTCATCACAAAGGCAATTAATCAGCCGTCATTTAACATTGTCACACCAAACGGCGAGAGATTGTCGTTTTTGCCCTACGACAAGAGGAATATTTTACGATCCCTGAATTTTGCAGAAGATGGCAAAATTGTACAGGCTTAACCTGGCACATGTTAAGACCCTCTCAGTTATCTTAATTTAAAAAAAAAAAAAAAATGTTTACTTTTTTTTTTATGATATGTGTGCAATACACATCGTAGCCAAGACTTTTGTCCCAATCATCCCGATTGACAGTGTTGACTGAGTGTTTTCTGCCATAGTAGGAGCAGTCACACTGCATGATTGCGACACAAATTTGCCACTGCCAGAACTTCGACAGAGGCTAAAATTCATCGCAGAGGCAATTAACCACCTTTCATTTAAAATATCACACTGAAGCCCAAATAAATTTTTGTTTTTGGCGCAAATACTTCATATGACTGTGCGCACACACAGACAGTTGACGCATGCGTGCTTGGACTGCAATGGGACACTGGACTATTTCTCTTCATTAGTTTAGACCCATAAAGATGTCTTTATATTCCTTCTGACTCAAGTTATACAAATGCAGGTATCTCCTGACCTCCTCACACACACGCTCTTGACATGCACATCCATTGTTGGTGTTTTCACCTTCGTCTCTTGTTGTTTACCAGCGATTACATCTTTTTGCACTTCTTCGTGAAAGCAACGGCTAAATTGTAAGTGTTGAGTGTAGCGTTCAGAGTACACGTGGTTAGAAAAATCACCAATCGGGCTGCATGTGGACAGTGCTTGAGCACTCTGTTGATGACAAAATTTATGTCACGCATCCTGTTCACATATGCTAAGCGTTCTTGCTAAAACCGAAAGTATATTTAATTGATACTTATACTTAAGTGGCCTTAAGGGATCAAAGACTGACGATTTTGCCCAGTGACAAGAGAAATCTTTGATCCCTGAAATTTGCCTCCGATGTAAGAATCACGCCAAAATCATAGTGTTAACCCGGATTTAGCCTGATGACATGTTGTCATTTATCTGTGAGACAGTTTGCATGTTAATACCCTCTCTGAAAAGTTGAGCCTTTAAACAACCATACACATTCAGATGGACATCTTTTGCCATTGCGTTTTAAAAATGCATAGAACCCGAAAACAGCCTACTTACACAGGGCTTCCTTAAGACCGATTAGTTGACTAGTTGTTCAGGCAACCCACCGACTTTTCAATTTTAAAAATATACCATTTTGCACTTCCCTACAAGCAAGCAACATTGCTTCGAAGGGGTTCGGTGAGTTGCAAGGACTTTCTTCACCCTCCAGCTGGAACTTATACTGTACATTCCTTTCCATCAAACACTTCATCAGAGTTTTCTATAGTCTATTGGCACCTTAAAGCTTTGGGTTCTCTTAAATGTCATATAATGGAGTGTTGGCATTCCACTGGAACCTATTAGGAAACAAAAATGCTGCATCTTTTTATTTGCTTTCCTGTTTTGTTGGCTTGTATGTGTGTGTATGTTTGTACAGTACATACACGATTGTATGTGTGTATCCCTCCCAGACACTTGGACGGTACCATTGTATTGCAAGAGCAGAAGGCAGGAAGCAGGGGATATTGGAGCTGAAGAATGGTGGGGAATTCTGTGTTCATAGAGGACACAAGAAGCGAAAAGCTTGTGAATGCAAATAGAAGCTGCTTATTTTTAGCGCCTGCACTAGTTAACAATCAGTTTTCAGCCTGGCCGGGATTCCCAAGTGCTAAAATAACAGTCTGCTTCAGTGTCAAGGGGAAGCATGTTGGAAAGTTAAACACGTGACCTACAAGACTTATTTTCCAGTATCTTTCGACTAACCAATGAGGTGTCTCTTGCATTATCTCTGCAGTTATTTCGCTGGCTACTGTAGTCCTGCAGAACAAGAGTTGTGATTATTTTCTTCCCTAGAACCACCAACTTAGACAGGAAGAGAGAACAAACAACCACAGTTTGCTTAGTTTTTACGGAATGTTTTGGTGCAAGTAAATCTGAAATCATTGGTGACGCAATAATACAGTAGAAGAGTGTGCAACAATGTGGCTGCTCATTCAAACAATGGTGCAGCATTCTCAACAAAACATTGTACAAACAACACAGACGGAATAGGTGGAAAATATGTGTTGGCTTTGTGGTCAGAATCACAGTCTATCCAAAAGTAGTAGCCTAAATACCTATTATTTCATGGACACACAGTTATTCTGAAAACCATTTCTTTCTTTCTTTATTCTTTATTGGTCACCGTAGAGAGATTTGCCATGGGCATCAAGGTTGCTATTACATATAAACACAATAAAATACTCATCACATACTCACATAATGTCTTCCTGTTACATATGGACACACAATAACATAATACAACATATACCTCCAATACTCTTACATCACAAATTAGCATACTAGACAATAATCACCATATACCCTCAGTACCTCAATCATTTCAGTACCTACTTCTACCTTTCTTTATTTAACAGCTTTGTCGATAATGGCACCATAGAGAACTTGTATCTGGTGTCAATCATTGGATTTTATACAATCAGAAAGGGCTGGCATCTTTAGAGGGGCACTTGTATATCAGGGCTGTTCTTTGCTAGAATACAAAAGATGTGTGAAAGCTGAAGGGAGTCGCTGCATGAATGTCCCAGTGTTGCTTTAACTTAAGAAAGTAAAAAAAAAAAAAAAATGATATCAGGATGTAGCAGCTGTTTTTGGTCTGTTGAAAGACCTGTTTAGAATGTGTATCAAGAAACCCGGCCCAGATATGCTGATCTGCAGTCAGTGGATGTTATCACTTTAGTGTTAATGGCTGCAATCAGAAAAGCACTAACTGGCCTTGGTTCATTGTCAAATGGCAAAAGCTCCACAGGGTTTGGCAGAGTTTCTCGAAGTGATAAAGAGCTTCTTGGGTTTAGGTCAAGACATACTTTGTTTTTAAGGGTCAACCCTTCTCCAGCCCTGACTTCAACCATACAGATCATTGAGGTATACAGCAATAACGTATCTTTTTGCAGTGCCTTATCATCGCAAACAGAATATTAAGAACTCTTAGTATACTGTAGATTGAACTTGCACTAGTTATATCTTCATTTGGTCCTGTTACTATAAGGGTTAGTTCACCCAAAAATGCCATCCCAGATGCGTATGACTTTCTTTCTTCTGCAGAACACAAACTAAAATTTTTAGAAGAATACATTAGCTTTGTAGGTCCATACAATGCAAGTGGATGGTAATCAGCACTTCAAAGCCCCAAAAAGAACAGACAACTGATTCCCCTCATGCATTGGAGAGTGACTGAAGCAATTATATTGAAGGCAGCACAGCCTTCTACAGATGCACTTTTGCACTCTAAGACAGCTAGACCGAGCACAACAGAATGCAGGGATTTCAAGACATGTTTTTCAAAGTTTCTAACTGTTTAGCTTGATATATTGTTCTAAAAACTCAACGCTCATGACTAGAGATGCTGAAAACTATAGTGAGATGCGACACAACCCAAGTGAGACGCTTCAAAAGCACCCGTCTGATGCGTACATAGGCCGATAATTAAACATAGAGCAGAGGGAAGTAGGACAATAATAGGGTTATGTTCAAGAATTTGGAAGCAAAACAAAAACAATTTTTGTATTGTCTAATTTCTTCACTTCTCTGTTGGAACAATGTATACTGTGTGTGTGTGTGTGTGTATATATACACTATATTGCCAAAAGTATTCGCTCACCCATCCAAATAATTGAATTCAGGTGTTCCAATCACTTCCATGGCCACAGGTGTATAAAACGAAGCACCTAGGCATGCAGACTGCTTCCACAAACATTTGTGAAAGAATGGGCCGCTCTCAGGAGCTCAGTGAATTCCAGCGTGGTACTGTGATAGGATGCCACCTGTGCAACAAGTCCAGTCATGAAATTTCCTCGCTACTAAATATTCCACAGTCAACTGTCAGTGGTATTATAACAAAGTGGAAGCGATTGGGAATGACAGCAACTCAGCCACGAAGTGGTAGGCCACATAAAATGACAGAGCGGGGTCAGCGGATGCTGAGGCGCATAGTGCGCAGAGGTCGCCAACTTTCTGCAGAGTCAATCGCTACAGACCTCCAAAGTTCATGTGGCCTTCAGATTAGCTCAAGAGCAGTGCATAGAGAGCTTCATGGAATGGGTTTCCATGGCCGAGCAGCTGCATCCAAGCCATACATCACCAAGTGCAATGCAAAGCGTCGGATGCAGTGGTGTAAAGCACGCCGCCACTGGACTCTAGAGCAGTGGAGACGCATTCTCTGGAGTGACGAATCACGCTTCTCCATCTGGCAATCTGATGGACGAGTCTGGGTTTGGCGGTTGCCAGGAGAACAGTACTTGTCTGACTGCATTGTGCCAACTGTGAAGTTTGGTGGAGGGGGGATTATGGTGTGGGGTTGTTTTTCAGGAGCTGGGCTTGGCCCCTTAGTTCCAGTGAAAGGAACACTGAATGCTTCAGCATACCAAGAGATTTTGGACAATTCCATGCTCCCAACTTTGTGGGAACAGTTTGGGGATGGCCCCTTCCTGTTCCAACATGACTGCGCACCAGTGCACAAAGCAAGGTCCATAAAGACATGGATGAGCGAGTTTGGTGTGGAAGAACTTGACTGGCCTGCACAGAGTCCTGACCTCAACCCGACAGAGCACCTTTGGGATGAATTAGAGCGAAGACTGCGAGCCAGGCCTTCTCGACCAACATCAGTGTCTGAACTCACAAATGCGCTTCTGGAAGAATGGTCAAAAATTCCCATAAACACACTCCTAAACCTTGTGGAAAGCCTTCCCAGAAGAGTTGAAGCTGTTATAGCTGCAAAGGGTGGGCCGACGTCATATTAAACCCTATGGATTAAGAATGGGATGTCACTTAAGTTCATATGCGTCTAAAGGCAGATGAGTGAATACTTTTGGCAATATAGTGTATATATATATATATATATATATATATATATATATATATATATATATATATATATATATATATATATATATACATATAGTACAGTATACTGTATACGCATACAATGTAATGTATTTGTATTATTTGACTGATAATATCTATTATATATTATATTTATATTTATTTTAATTATTACATTCTACAGTATATTACCTTTATTTGGTGGCCTTTCTTAGGAAATATTGATATGCGATTAATTTAATTAATTAATCGACACATCATGTAAATTATTCTATTAAAATTTTTAAACATTTGACAGTTAGATAAGAGCAAGTTTGTTTTCATAATCTTTCATCAAAATGAAATAACTTTTTCTGCATCTGAAACAACTTTGCTTTTCTGCTTACATAACCAAGGCAGTGTAGACAGGAAAAAGTATTATAAACCAATAATATCACTCAGCTTAAAGGTATAGTTCACCCAAAAATGAAAATTCTCTCATCATTTAATCACTCTCATGCCATCCCAGATGCGTATGACTTTCTTTCTTTTGCAGAACTCAAAGGAAGATTTTTAAATTAATTTCTCAGCTTTGTAGGCTCATACAATGCAAGTGAATGGGTGCCAAAATTTTGAAGCTCCAAAAATCACATAAATCAGCATAAAAGTTATCCATAAGACTCCAGTGGTTAAACCAATGTCTTCAGAAGTGATATGATAGGTGTGTGTGTGAGAAAGATATGTGTGTGTGTGAGAGATTAACATTTAAGTCCTTTTTTACTGTAGTCAGTTGCTGAGTTCGGAATTGCATATTACCATACTACTCATATTATTTCTGCCATAGTCACAAATGGCAGATGTAGTAAGAGCCATATGGTAGTATGCCATTCCAAACTCAGCCAATCTCCACTTTAACTTTCCATTTCACATTCTTGTGTTTTTGGGGATTCACATTCTTCATACATACGCCCTTCTACTGGGCAGGGAGAAGAATTTCTAGCATAAAAGGACCTAAATATTAGTTCCTTACAACACTGGAGTCGTATGGATTACTATTATGATTCCTTTATGTGATTTTTGGACCTTCAGATTTTTGGTCACCATCCACTTTGGACCTACAGAGCTGAAATATTCTTCTAAAAATCTTTGTTTGTGTTCTGCTGATGAAAGACAGTCATTCCCATCTGGGATGGCCTGAGGGTGAGTAAATTATGAGAAAAGTTTATTTTTTTGGGTGAACTAAAATTTCACCCTGTCACGTGGGTGAAAAAAATGTGTCATATAACAAAAAGTGTTTTGAGTGCTGTTTCATGTTGAATTAAAAATGAACAGCCTTCAATAAAATGTTAATGTTCATCCTCAACTACTGTATCTTGATGTTGAAGAAACTTGCAAACCAGTTGAGGTTGATGTCCAGCCCAACTGGTTTATTTTCATGCAATGTATTCCGTTTGTTTGCGGTTTTTCAGGAAGAAGCTTTCCTAAGTTATGACAATGTAAAACCAAGTGGTCTGCCCTCCATTTACATGCTGAACTTACCAGCAAAAATTTTATTCTATTACAAACAGGATTCATTTTTTATGGAATTTATGGCCTATTCTTTCTCATTCTCATTTTCTTTTCATTTATTTAGTCTTTCCACTTCTGTCATCCTTGCAAACTCTTTTTCTCCTTGCCTCTCTAAATCTTTGTCTCTCTAACTTTGTCAGTCTTACAGTTTACAGCCATGAAAGCCTACTACAAACTTTCTGAAATGCAGTGTTTCATTCTCATGTTCTCAGTTTCATTCTCTTTCTGTGGTTCTGACTTTCTTTGTCAAAGTCATAACAAAAAAAATACTGATACCGTGTGGTTTCATCACCTCCTGCCTCTCTCGTCTGTATATGCTTTCAAAATATCACCCACGTCTCTCATTTTAACACTTGTCATTTGCATCTTTTGCAGATTTGTCTACTGTAAAGAGGAAGTTTGCAGAGTCACTGAATGAATTTAAATTCCAGTGCATTGGCGATGCAGAAACAGATGATGAGATATGCATTGGTAAGACTGCAACATACATTTTTGGATATTTTAATGTCTATGTTTCTTTAGCTTCAACGTTCAACTGGTAGAGCATAAGTCTAGCAATGCCTAGGTCATGGGTTTGATTCCCAAGGAACACACAAACTGATAACATGGAAAGCTTGAATGCACCATTAGTCACTTTGGATAAAGTATCAAGTGCATAATGTGAAAATAAGATCTCCACTGCAGACAATGAACAGCTAGTTCTGCAATAGAAACATGACCAATGTGAATGGCAGGTTCATTCCTTGGCCAATGTAATGGAAAAAGCTCTTATGCATAATAACAGGGATCATATAGTGTCCATATTGTTGCCTAGAGCCATGAGACTTACAGTACATATAGTTTGATGTAAAAATTTAGTGTGTCATTTTTGCAGCATGTAATGGAACAGTCTGGCTCCAGAAGTAAAAGTCCCATTAATGTTCTTCATAGATGAATTGATTTTTTTAACAAAAGCGTATAAACCTTTAAAGACAGTTCTGCCATGAGCTTCGAGGCTGTTAATTGTTTAGGGTTTAATAGCAGAGTTTCTGGTAAAGAACTACACTACCCATAATTCTGAAGAGAGATCCACCAATCAGAGAATTGCGGCAAAGTGCGCCAAAAGAGCTCTGCAGCGACCGCCCACTCCCATGACTCACTGTGAATACACTGTGACACAATCGAGTCAGTTCTCACTACACTCTCAAACAACATATACAGTATATTTGTATGTATGTATGAATATTTTGCAAAAAAAAAAAAAAAAATATTGTTTCTATACTTCAACAACTTAAAATCTATAGCTTTGTTTTCCATTGTTTTTAATTTGATAATGTAAGTCTTTTTTTTTTTTTCTCCCCAATTTGGAGTGCCCAATTCCCAATGCGCTCTAAGTCCTCGTGGTGGCGTAGTGACTCACCTCAATCCGGGTGATGGAGGACGAATCTCAGTTGCCTCCGTGTCTGAGACTGTCAATCCACACATCTTATCACGTGGCTTGTGGGGCGCATTACCGTGGAGACATAGCGCATGTGGAGGCTTCACGCTATTCTCCGCGGCATCCACGCACAACTCACCACGTGCCCCACAGAGAGCGAGAACCACATTATAGGGACCACAAGGAGGTTACCCCATGTGACTCTACCATCCCTAGCAACTGGGCCAATTTGGTTGTTTAGGAGACCTGGCTGGAGTCACTCAGCATGCCTTGGATTCGAACTCGCGACTCCAGGGGTGGTAGTCAGCGTCAGTACTCGCTGAGCTACCCAGGCCCCCTGGTAACATAATTCTTAATGCTTTATTGGATTGTCGTTTATTACCTCATTAAAGACATTAAGTACATTCTTGTTCCTTCATCTTTTTATCTTATTTTCAAATACTTTTTTGCTTCAAATCAAAGTTTGTAACGTTGTGATTCACCTCGGAGCTGGTTGGTTTGATTCATGGCTTTGAACTCTTTAATGAATGATTTAATAAAATCCCTATGGAAAAAAATAATATGAAAAATACTTCTGAAACCAAGACAACTGAAACTGTGGCACTCTATGGCAAAAAAACAAAAAACATATTGTTTTCAAACAGGTTAGACTGCTCAAAACAGGCAAAGTTTTGAAAGTGCCACAGAGGACGCTCAACCTTTAAATGGCTTACTTACAGTTGTGTCTGCACCTTAAACTGGGATCTGAGGAAGTGAAATGATTTTTTAATGGCTGATACTATTATTTAGAGACATCTGGAGAGCAAGATTGCCACTGGCTGATATAATAATTATATACTGTATATAGTTTCATTTAATGTTATCAAATGACACAGTATTGCTCAAATAAATATTTACTCAATTCACTAAAATATAAATAAAATATATATATATATTTTATTTATTTATTTTTATTTTAACTCTTCTGTTAATTAATTATGACTGACTTTGAATTGAACATTTATGTAATGGTTTTGATCAACTTAAAACTTTTGCTTTTACTTGATATTGCATCAAAGCCTTAAGTGTTAGTATACGATGACTGCCATATCAGCCAGCACAAAAAAAAAAAAAAAAAACTGTTTCAACTGCTTCTTTATGTATTTATTTTACACATTGATGATCTTAATCCAAGTCTTACACAATATATTCAAAACAAGCTTTTAAACTGGAAAGGACAGATTTTACTGAGCCCGTCCACATTACCATTTCATTAAGTTCCTATTTTGCCAAAATGAAGCGTCAGCTCTACTTTTATTCATCATAATTCCTCATGATTGTGTGGCATCAAAAGCTTAAGTGTTGGAACCTGTGGGGATTTTTGTGGCTTTCTGTAAGTTCTGGCACCTTGTATGGAAACACACTGAAATCCTGCTTGGCTGAATTTTAAGGAAAAGCAAGTCTTGACTTGCCTTTCTTCTCATCTCATCTTGAATTGCAGCCTTGCTTTCGATGATAATGTTCTTTATAAAGTTAAACATGACAGACATTGGCCACAGCAGACACTACATTATTATTTCTGAAGTTTTCTTAGTAATGCGCCAAGTGCATGTCTGAGATTTGGTATCTTGAGAGGTTTGATGAGTTAACTGCTTTATATATATATATATATATATATATATATATATATATATATATATATATATATATATATATATATATATATATATATATATATATATATATATATATATATATATATATACTATATATATATACTGTATATATATAACTAAATCAATATACACTCACTGACCACTTTATTAGGTACACCTGTACATCTCCTTATTCATGCGATTATCTAATCAGCCAATCGTGTGGCAACGGTGTAATGTATAAAATCATGCAGATATGGATCAGAAGCTTCAGTTAATGTTAATGTTCACAACAACCATCAGAATGGGGAAAAAATGTAATCTCAGTGATTTCGACCGTGGCATGATTGTTGGTGCCAGATGGGCAGGTTTGAGTATTTCTGTAAGTGCTGATCTCCTGGGATTTTCATGTGCAACAGTCTCTAGAGTGTAAAGAAAACGCCTTGCTGATGAGAGAGGTCAACGGAGAATGGCCAGACTGGTTCGAGCTGACAGAAAGGCTACAGTAACTCAGATAACCCCTCTACCTATATAATTGTAGTGAGCAGAATAGCATCTCAGAATGCACAACATGTTGAACATGTCAGGCTACAACAGCAGAAGACCACGTCGGGTTCCACTTCTGTCTGCCAAGAACAGAAAACTGAGGCTGCAGTGGGCCTACCATCGGTGTACCTCGGTAGAAATCCAGATTTTTCTGACCAGGCGAAGTTTTTCGAATTGTCTAGTGTTGAGATGTTGATGAGCCTGTGCCAACTGCAGCCTCAGTTTCCTGTTCTTAGCTGACAGTAGTGGTACCCAGAGGGGTCTTCTACTGCTGTAGCCCATCCGAATCAATGTTCAACGTGTTGTATGTTCAGAAATGCTTTTTTGCATAGCACTGTTGTAATGCATGTTTATTTGGGTTACTGTCACCTTCCTGTCAGCTTGGACCAGTCTGGCCATTCTCCTCTGACATCTGTCATTAACAAGCCATTTTCGCCCACAGAACTGCTGCTCACTGGATGTTTTTTGTTTCTGGCACCATTCCGAGTAAATTCTATAGACTGTAGTGCATGAAAATCCCAGGAGATCAGCAGTTACAGAAATACTCAGACCAGCCTGCCTGGCATCAACAATCATGCCATGGTCCAAATCACTGAGATCACATTTTTTTTTTCCCAATCTGATGGTTGATGTGAACATTAACTGAGCTCCTGACCCATATCTGCATGATTTTATACATTGCACTGCTGCCACATGATTGGCTGATTAGATAATCGCATGAACCAGTAGATGCACAGGTGTACCTAATAAAGTGGACGGTGAGTGTATATATTTTAAGGACTAATAGAAGCTTCTTGTGAGAAGTGTCCAGTATACATGGGAACTCCTTCAATACTGTTTGAAAAGCATCTTGACACCTCATGCCTCCAGAATATCACTGCTATACAAGCACAGACATAAAAGAAAATTCTGTTTCAGCAGATATTAATGTAAGAAATGTGAGGAGAAACCACATTTGACAACATATTCCACAGTTAATGTGGCCTACATATTCAACTTCTGGTAATAAAATAAATAGAAATAAAAAATAATAATGATAATTTAATTAAATAATAAAAGCATAATAATAATAATAATTATTTTTATTATTATTATTATGATTATTCTTCTTCTTATTATTATTAGGCTATTATTATGAATAGGCATGTACAATGAATATTTTATTTATAGATATTATAAATGTAATAGTTACATTTTAAAATGGCCACTTCATTTAGTTTAGATGCATTTCCAATTTAAGCCCCGCCCACATCTGGTTCTATCCGAATACAGATACAGATAATTTTGCCATAGTAATAGATACAGATACAGATAATAGCTTCACTGCACACCTCTATTAAAATGTATTTGTAAAGTAGTCAAGATGTTGTGTGCTTATTTTTTTCTCTGTTCTTTTGTAGCAAAATCACTGCAGGAGTTTGCAGGAGTCTTACAGAACCTGGAAGATGAGAGAACACGGATGGTGAGCTGGATTTTTCATCATCATCTTCATAGTCACTGGTTGTGACTAATAGTTTAAGAGTAGATCATTAAAGGACTGCTGTGTGTTTGTGTCTCCTTAGATTGAAAATGCCAGCGATGTGTTGATTTTGCCCCTGGAACGTTTCAGAAAGGAGCAGATTGGAGCTGCTAAGGTGAGAGCAGACGTTCCTGTTATAAGCATTTTGCACTGTTACAACATGCATTCATATCAGAGAGAGGCTCATGGGATTTCTGCACTTAAGTCAATACACTGAATACAGATTATCAGCACTGTTTATCATTTTTACCTTCACAATCTCAGGGTAAAAAAAAAAAAAAAAAATTTAATGGAATTGTTCACCTAAAATACAAATTCTGTCATTAACACACCCTCATGTCTTTCCAAACCTATTTGACTTTTTGTTCTGTATAAGGTACCATGGAACATACCTTTCAAGAAATTGCAAGGAAATGGGGACTGAAAATGGGAAATAGCACCATAGAAGCATCATAAATGTTGTTCTTATGACTCGGTACAATGCGGTATATTCCAAGTCTTTTGAAAATATACAGTATATAATCTTCCTCTCCACCGCATCTTTCAACTCTAATTGCCATTCATGTATGTTCAGATATGATGTCAGATATGACAAACGGCACTAGTTCTCGCACAACATGTCTTTTTACTGAACTATGCTGAAGTTTGAAAATGCGAAAGTGCAAATGAGATTTGAAAGCTACTGCAGAAAGCAAGATTTTCGTGAATAATGATTAAATTTGGTCTGTTTCTCACACAAAGCTATTATATTGTTTCAGAAGACATGGATTATAGCACACTGTTCATACAGACTACATTTTGAGTGTTTTTAGTCATATTGACAGCATCCATCCGCATCCTTGTCATTGTATGGGAAAGAGTAGCTAAGATAATCTGCTAAAAAAAAGTCATTAAATAACATGAAGGTGAGTAAATGCTGCAGAATTTTCATTTTGAGACAACTATTGCTTGTAATTGCCTAAATGAATAAAGATTGATTTCTGTAGAATTGAAACTATAATACGTTTTTACTAGGCTTGCAAAGAATCTGTGCCAGCAGAAAGCTTTGATCAATTCAACACTTGTCATTCATAAGGTTCCACATATGCACTGCTCCTCACATGTGCATTTATTACTTTTCTTGGCTAATCTGATAATGCTTACCAGTAAAATATAGGATACTAAGGTATCATTTCCATACACATTTTACCATACTTCAATCCAATCCACAGCGAATCAGCACAGAAAATTTTTAAACAAGTGCATAGATTGTATGTAAGCCTAACCAATACTAATCAGAACGCTTCAAACAACACTTATAAAACACTGCCATCTGTTGGCTTTGATATGTAAGCACTCATTTCTAAAGCTCTTGAGAAATACAAAATCAGAGATACAGTAATTCTGCTTAATTTGAGCCATATCACAGGATTCAGACGATTTTTAGTGTCAGTGCCAAAAAGTGTTGTGAAATTTGTATAGCTAATTATATGACCCGCATTTGATTGAATTCTCAGAGAGATATATTTTATATATTCACTCCAGTCTATCAAATGAGTGATACAACCACGGCCCTTGCAGATGTTTGATTCCCGAATGACGAATCAGATTCACACACCCCCTCATGGCAGTTGTCCACCATTGCGAGCAGGCGTCTTGTCATTGGACACTTCCAGGTGTCTGGAGTTCAGAGACCATGGTCCCTTAAGAGCGCTTAAAGAATAGGAAATTAACAATTGAAAAGAATGAACTATTGTTCCTTTTCCATGTTTATAGGTTAACAGGGAATTTTAGGCATGTCTGGTCACACATCTGAAAAAACAGTAAAAAGCCATGAGAACTTCAGCATACAGCACAAACACAGTCCATCATGTAGTTTAATCCATGTATATTCACTTTAAACAGGAAACTCAAAAATGAAAATTCTATCATCGTTTACTCACACTCATGCCATCCCTGATATGTGACTTCCTTTCTGCAGCAGAACACAAACAAAGATTTTTAGAAGAATATCTCAGCTCTGTAGGTCCTCACAATGCAAGTGAATGGGTGCCAACATTTTGAAACTCCAAAATCCACATAAAGGGAGCATAAAAGTAATCCATAAGACTCCAGTGTTTAAATCCATGTGTTCAGAAGCAATGTGATAGGTGTGGGTGAGAAACATAACAATATTTAAGTCATTTTTTACTTTAAATCTCCACTTTAAATCTCACTTTCAGATGTGAAAGTGAAAATAAACAGGCACCACGTGTCTTTCAGACGTAAAAGTGAAAAAGAAAGTAGAGATTTAGAGTATATAAAAAAATGACTTAAATATTGGTCTGTTTCTCACCCACACCTATCATATCACTTCTGAAGACATGGATTTAACCACTGGAGTCTTATAGATTACTTTTATGTTTCCTTTATGTGACTTTTGGAGCTACTAATGTCTGATCACCATTCACTTGCATGTTATGGACCTACAGAGCTGAGATATTCTTCTAAAAATCTTTGTTTGTGTTCTGCTAAAAAAAAAAGAAAGTCATACACATCTGGGATGGCTTGAGTATGAATAAACAATGACAGAATTTTCATTTTTGGGTGAACTATCCCTTTAATGCAACAATAAAATTTGACAACAAGAAAGTGTCCAATACTTTCTGTCTCCATTTTGAACACTATCTACTGTTTTATCATTTGTGAAATGTTTTGCTTAAAAAGTGTGCTTGCACCATCTTTAAGAATGAAATTCATATGATATTTATACATTAAGTGTGGTTTAAGTGTCTAAACACTTTTTGGGGTCACTATGTATGAAATTAAACAGCATTTATTTGTATTTTCAGACTGTGAATATTTTTGTATATGCATATAAAAAGACTCACTTGTGTTGTTTTGTTCTCGAGTTGACTCAGCATTTGCACTCTTGCATTTGTACTAAAGGAGGCAAAAAAGAAGTATGATAAAGAGACTGAGAAGTATTGTACTGTGTTGGAGAAACATCTGAGTCTGTCTGCCAAGAAGAAGGAAGCACATCTTCATGAAGTATGTACTACCCTTATTTGCTACTTTTAAGACTGAAATGCAGATGTTTTGCTTGCTATAGGACATATACACTATATTATTATTAGTTATGGATTGATTTACTGAACTCAATTTTTTTCCTTTGGTGTATATTGGGGTGAGATTACAGTTATTTTGTCGGCTTGCCGTTTTTTTAATAGCCACTAGTGTTTAGTTTAGGAGATTTGTTCAGTGATGTATTTGCTTTGTGTTTGTGAACTAATCATCCAGGCCGATAACCAGGTGGATCACGTGAGGCAGCACTTCTACGAGGTCTCGCTGGAGTACGTCTTCAAAGTGCAGGAAGTTCAGGAGAGGAAAATGTTTGAGTTTGTGGAACCGGTAATACTTCACCACATCTCCATCTCACTTTATATCCTGCAGAGTTTCTGCATCTCAGTGTTTCTTTAACTGCACTAAAAGTACTGTCGGGGTGCCATGGAACAATGATGGGTAATACCATGGTACTTTGATAAATGGGACTGAATGACTATATATTATATATAATAGAGCTTTCAATTTAATGCATCAGTTCAGTGCGATTAATTATATAAACTATAACACGTTAAAAAAATAGCACAGTTAATAATTTACCCCCGACTGTAAAAAGGAATATTCCTACCGTCAGAGCAATTCAACCTTGATTTACCACTTTCATGTTTATTTGAGTCTCAGTCAGCAGGGGGCAGTAAGTGCAATTCCAGTTGTGCAGGCAACAAATAACACTTACTGACAGCAGAAAGCACAAGATGATGTTGCGTTCTTACTTTCAAACATAACTGGACGGAGCACAACTGCGAATGCAGGGTTCTCGAGATGTGTTTTTGTACGTTTCAAACATTTAACTTGACACAGCATCCTGAAAATGCTTTGTTTACGATGTCACGATCCAACCAAAGTGACTTCTGACGCATGTGTACAATGACACATCTTTAGAAATTGATGTTACATTAACTGAAGCTCCTGACCCGTATCTGCGTGATTTTATGCACTGCACTGCTGCCACACGATTGGCTGATTAGATAATCAAATGGATGATTGTTGGTGCCAGACAGGCTGGTTTGAGTATTTCTGTAACTGCTGATCTCCTGGGATTTTCATGCACAACAGTCTCTAGAATTTACTCTGAATGGTGTCAAAAACAAAAAACATCCAGTGAGCAGCAGTTCTGTGGATGGAAATGCCTTGTTGATGAGAGAGCTAAACAGAGAATGGCCAGACTGGTTCAAACTGACAAAGTCTACAGTAACTCAGATAACCACTCTGTACAATTGTGGTGAGAAGAATATCATCTCAGAATGCTGAGATGTGGGTTGGCACTGTTTTGGTGGCAGGAGGGGGACCTACACAATATTAGGCAAGTGGTTGTAATGTTGTTGCTGATCGGTATATATATATATGTGTGTGTGTGTGTGTGTGTGTGTGTGTGTGTGTGTGTGTGTATACACTGGCAGCCAAAAGTTTGGAATAATGTACAGATTTTGCTGTTTCGGAAGGAAATTGGTACTTTAATTCACCAAAGTGGCATTCAGCTGATCACAAAGTATAGTCAGGACATTACTGATGTAAAAAAACAGCACCATCACTATTTGAAAAATGTCATTTTTGATCAAATCTAGACAGGCCCCATTTCCAGCAGCCATCACTCCAACACCTTATCCTTGAGTAATCATGCTAAATTGATCATTTGGTACTAGAAAATCACTTGCCATTTTATCAAACACAGTTGAAAACTATTTGATTCGTTAAATGAAGCTTAACATTGTGTTTGTGTTTGTTTTTGAGTTATCACAATATGCAATAGACTGGCATGTCTTAAGGTCAATATTAGGTCAAAAATGGAAAAAAGAAACAGCTTTCTCTAGAAACTCATCAGTAAATCATTGTTTTGAGGAATGAAGGCTATACAATGCTGGAAATTGCCAAAAAACTGAAGATTTCATACAAAGGTGTACACTACAGTCTTCAAAGACAAAGGACAACTGGCTCTAACAAGGACAGAAAGAGATGTGGAGGGTCAGATGTACAACTAAACAAGAGGATAAGTACATCAGAGTCTCTAGTTTGAGAAATAGACACCTCACATGTCCTCAGCTGACAGCTTCATTGAATTCTACCCACTCAACACCAGTTTCATGTACAACAGTAAAGAGAAGACTCAGGGGTGCAGGCCTTATGGGAAGAATTGCAAAGAAAAAGCCACTTTTGAAACAGAAAAACAAAAAGAAAAGGTTAGAGTGGGCAAAGAAAGAAAGACATTGGACAACAGATAATTGGAAAAGAGTGTTATGGATCTTAACCCCATTGAGCTTTTGTGGGATCAGCTAGACTGTAAGGTGCGTGAGAAGTGCCTGACAAAACAATCACATCTATGGCACGTGCTACAGGAGTATCTGGACAAACTGACAGCTAGAATGCCAAGGATCTGCAAAGATGTCATTGCTGCACATGGAGGATGAGAAATCTTTGTAGTAGCTTAGGAAGTTCTGGAATATCTTTTTCAAATTGTAATAGTAATTTTTCACATTATTAATGTCCTGACTATACATTATGATCAGTTGAATGCCACTTTGGTGAATAAAAGTACCAATTTCTTTCCATAAGAGCAAAATCTGTACACTATTCCAAACTTTTGGCCACCAGTGTGTGTGTATCTCTCTCTCTCTCTCTCTCTCTCTATAATATATATAATAAATACAGTATGTATATATATATATATATATATATATATATATATATATATATATATGTATGTAAAATTATTGAAATATAATTGTAGTTATTTAATGATCATTATATATTGAATTATTCTTATTTATCCTTTCTCTGCAAAAATTGATATTTACAATTAATTGCTGTTCATTTGATTATTTAGCATTTCATGTAATTAATTTGATTAACTTTTTTAAGTGATTGACAGCCCTAATTATATTATATTATATTATATTATATTATATTATATTATAGTGGATTAGATTAGATTAGATTAGATTATAAGAACAATAATATTAAATTCCCTGATCACTGACTGCTGTTTTTTCATTGTTTTTGTGTGCAGTTGTTGGCGTTTCTACAGGGTCTGTTTACGTATTATCATCATGGGTACGAACTGGCCAAAGACTTCAACCATTTCAAGACAGATCTCACAATCAGCATTCAAAATGTGAGAACATAAATAAATTAAAAAAAAAAAAAAACAATCCCCATGTCTGTGTGTATCAGTCCTCTCAAGGTTAGGATAATGCCCTATTGGGCCAGTGCTGTTTTGTCAGTGTTTGGAAATGTGTTTTTTATACCTTGCAAATGTATTGATTTCTATGATGTTTCGATCATTGAAATTTGTGTGATATAAACTTGCCAGGGTGACGCTGTCTAGTTGGCTAACACTGATGAGTTTTGTCAAAATTGTGAGATTGATATGTAATAGGTTTAGAAGTGTTTGTTAGAATGGGATAGAAATGATAAACCAATCAGTAATGCTTTGCTTTGTACAGTGCATCCGGAAAGTATTCACAGTGCTTCACTTTTTCCACATTTTGTTATGTTACAGCCTTATTCCAAAATGGATTAAATTCATTATTTTCCTCAAAATTCTACAAACAATACCCCATAATGACAACGTGAAATAAGTTTGTTTGAAATCTTTGCAAATTTATTTAAAAAAAAAAATGAAAAAAAAAAAATCACATGTACATAAGTATTCACAGCCTTTGCCATGACACTCAAAATTGAGCTCAGGCGCATCCTGTTTCCACTGATCATCCTTGAGATGTTTCTACAACTTTATTGGAGTCCACCTGTGGTAAATTCAGTTGATTGGACATGATTTGGAAAGGCACACACCTGTCTATATAAGGTCCCACAGTTAACAGTGCATGTCAGACCACAAACCAAGCCATGAAGTCCAAGGAATTGTCTGTAGACCTCCGAGACAGGATTGTATGGAGGCACAGATCTGGGGAAGGGTACAGAAAAATTTCTGCAGCATTGAAGGTCCCAATGAGCACAGTGGCCTCCATCATCCGTAAATGGAAGAAATTTGGAACCACCAGGACTCTTCCTAGAGCTGGCCGCCCGGCCAAACTGAGCGATCGGGGGAGAAGGGCCATAGTCAGGGAGGTGACCAAGAACCTGATGGTCACTCTGACAGAGCTCCAGCGTTTCTCTGTGGAGAGAGGAGAACCTTCTAGAAGAACAACCATCTCTGCAGCACTCCACCAATCAGGCCTGTATGGTAGAGTGGCCAGACGGAAGCCACTCCTCAGTAAAAGGCACATGACAGCCTGCCTGGAGTTTGCCAAAAGGCACCTGAAGGACTCTCAGTCCATGAGAAACAAAGATTGAACTCTTTGGCCTGAATGGCAAGTGTCATGTCTGGAGGAAACCAGGCACCGCTCATCACCTGGCCAATACCATCCCTACAGTGAAGCATGGTGGTGGCAGCATCATGCTGTGGGGATGTTTTTCAGCGGCAGGAACTGGGAGACTAGTCAGGATCGAGGGAAAGATGAATGCAGCAATGTACAGAGACATGATGAAAACCTGCTCCAGAGCGCTCTGGACCTCAGACTGGAGCGAAGGTTCATCTTCCAACAGGACAACGACCTTAAGCACACAGCCAAGATAAAGGAGTGGCTACGGGACAACTCTGTGAATGTCCTTGAGTGGCCCAGCCAGAGCCCAGACTTGAACCCGATTGAACATCTCTGAGAGATCTGAAAATGGCTGTGCACCGACGCTCCCCATCCAACCTGATGGAGCTTGAGAGGTCCTGCAAAGAAGAATGGGAGAAACTGCCCAAAAATGGGTGTGCCAAGCTTGTAGCATCATACTCAAAAAGACTTGAGGCTGTAATTGGTGCCAAAGGTGCTTCAACAAAGTATTGAGCAAAGGCTCTGAATACTTATGTACATGTGATTTTTTTATTTTTATTTTTATAAATTTGCAAAGATTTCAAACAAACTTCTTTCACGTTGTCATTATGGGGTATTGTTTGTAGAATTTTGAGGAAAATAATGAATTTAATCCATTTTGGAATAAGCCTGTAACATAACAAAATGTGGAAAAAGTGAAGCGCTGTGAATACTTTCCGGATGCACTATATGCAGTAATTTTCTAGTAAACTAGTTTTGTAAAGAAAACTTCTTATTAATCTTTATATCAGTTTGGAACATTGATGTCTCATTTACATCCAGTTAATCATGGGAAAGTAGTTGTAGTAGAACGTTGTGTGTGGTCTTTCAGACGCGGAACCGATTCGAGAGCACGCGATCAGAGGTGGAATGTTTGATGAAGAAGATGAAGGAAAACCCGCACGAGCACAAGAGCATCAGCTCACACACCATGGAGGGATACCTGTTTGTGCAGGAGAAACGTACGTTGATAAGTCTGGAGTTTTTCTCTGCAAGATACCACTAATTTACAGCATTGGGGTTATTAGAAGCATTGTTTCTAGGGTGTAAATATGGATTACCTGTGGCAATGATTCAATTCAATAATGATTCTTTACTAAATTATGTGATGCATTCTCCAAATGATCTGATTTGAGCTGATTTTTTTCATTGCTATGGACAATTCGAGGGACAATATACAGTAGTATACCTTTGTGGAATATTGACAAAAAGTAATACACAGTGTTCCCAAACCGTTTAACCATTGAATTTCCATGACTTTTCCAGTCGTTTATGATTGCAGGATAAGAACTTTTAAAAATGATTTTATGTTTTGCTGGAGAAGATTTCCATTTTTATGTCAGGTACTAATCCTTAGAATCAAGATTTAAACGACAAATTAATTTACAAATATCTCCAATATGACCAAAATGGCCTGCGATTTGAATGCGGCTGATCTGAGTTGTTCAAAGAGTAATATCTACTGTAATAAAATATTTTAGAGCAAACCAAGACTAGAAAAATATATACTCACTAAAATATAAAAATTCTAAAATATATAAATAAAATTTATTAAGATTTTATACATTTCCGTTACATTTCCAGGCCTGGAAATAAAAATAAAATAAAAAAAATTATGTTAGATTGTCTGATATTTCCAGGCTGTCCTGGACTGTAGGAACCCTGAAAACAGCAGGATTAAGACGATAACAAGCAACACATTGGATATTAATTTAGCAGTTATAATCTAGTTTTAAATTATGTAACCGATGTATTCAATTTTGACTCAAATGTTTTACATTTAAGGTCAGATTCTTTGATAGATGCATTTTTACACCCCAAGTCCACACTAGTAATCTTTTCTCTCTAACTGTCTGTCTATCTGCATTTTTTCTATTTCAGGTTCTTTCGTTTCCACATGGGTGAAGTACTACTGCATCTACCACCGAGAGCCCAAACGTATGACTATGCTGCTCTTTGATCAGAAGTCTGGGGGCAAAAATGTAAGTGTTTTTTTTTAATTTTTTTCTCTCACTTGTTTAATCCAGTGACATGCAGTGGACTTCTGAAATGAGGATGCAATGTGCCCTCTCTGTTTGGATATATTAGACCAATGCAAATTAACGTTCCAGTTGATGTTTACACAGTTTCTGGGTCAAAGGCATTTGAAAGATTATTCACCTTACATTATCAGCAAACAATCGATAGTATAATAATTTATATGCTTATATTAACACTCTGTTATTAAAACCAACTCACATCAAGATTTCTTCAAGCATTTGTAAAAAAATTTGCATTCCTTAAAAATATTAGCTACAATAATGTAGCAAAACCATATTTTGTGCAGCTTTTATTTGTAACCACTAACTGTTTTTTGGCTGTGATTATGAATAGTCATCTTTCTGGACCAATTGTGATCATGATTGGTGGGCTTTTATTGCATCGACCGGGTAATCAGCCAATCACAGCGATGTGATATTTTGGCTGTATTTTGTGTCTTTTGTTTTTATATACTGCAAAAGGTCATTTTCTTAATCAGTATTTTTGAATTGTTTTCCAGCAAAAATATCCAAACATCCTTAAAACAAGATACATACATTAACTTGAGATGCAAATTGTACAAGATAATAAGACTTGTTTTTACTGAATATATTATGAGTAAATTTTATTTTTCTTACCCAATTAGCAAATAGTTTTTACTTGATTTATATTAAAAAAAAAAAAATGTTTTTATTAATTTACAATTTGAAAAGTAAAATAAATGTACTCTTAAGATATATTTTCTGAAGTGTACACACTATTTGATTTTATATTTCATAATATTTGTTTGCTTTATTTTTAAATACTGCAAAAAAAAAAAATATTATACAGTATTTTTATCTTGTTTTGCCAGTAAAAATGTATATACATCCTCATAACAAGATGCATTTACTTAAGAAGAAAGATTACATTAGATAAGTCTTGTTTTAACAAAACAATTTGAGGTTTATGCTTGATGCCTCAAGCTTTATGCTTATAAAAATAAAAAAATAGCATCACAGAAAGAAAAATAAACTTAGTTGTCGACGAAGTTGTCAACCCATTGACGTATTTTTTTTTCCTTACGCATAAACCTCTCAAAATTTTGTTAGATTTCTCTGCAAACAAAAATTCTAAATCATTTCAAAGAGTGATTTATTGCAGTGTAATGCTTATCATTTAAGATGCCTCCTCAGAGAAAACTCCCCTGGTACAGTCACTCTTTCAGCTCTTCACTCAACAGCATGTGTGACCTTTGGATTGGAGAGTGGATGCTGGCACTGGTTTCAGTTCTTGTTCCTACACTGCCAGTAACAAGCCTCTTATCTTGGCACGAGGAGCTGCATGCTACACCATTGAGCTGGCACTGGTGTCAGTACCTGGCACTGCGCCCACTCCCCTCTCCACAGCACACATGCAGGGTCAATAGTGCAACTCTCACAAAAGGGACTGCATGCAGACTGATTACAGTCCCACCCCACCACACACAACCGCACGCCACTGATCACACAGATCTGCCAACCACAGGAAAAAAGCAAAGAGAAAACATGTTTTATTTTATAACATGTCCATTTGAAATGTTAGTCTTATCACCAACATATTTACATAGAACTGAACAAACTATAACAACTTAATTTCAATTTTTCATTTCAACTAAAAATTTCAATTTAATGTAAACATGAAGGTAGTTTAATGTATGACAATAAGCGATTGACAAACAGATCAAATGCTTCAGGAATATTGAAGCTTGAATATTGACTCTGTATTAGTGTGAATCTCACAAAACCTTTTAAGAAAATGTCCTGGTTATATTTAACCTCAAATCAAACCTTAAAAATAAATACATGAATATATTTTGCATAAAAAAAAATGTAGCCTATATTTAGAACCATTAAGATTGTTTTCCATTTTGAAATTTTTTTCGGGACACTTAAGCACATTTTATCCCCTGATTCTCATTATCGGAATGCTTCCAGACGTTTGACTTTTACTATTCCCATTGTTTTCAGTGATGATTCTCATTACAGTGACACATCCGGATGTTTTACTTTTACTATTCCCATTGTTTTCGGTGATGATTCTCATTACCATAAGGGGTCTTGATGTTTTACTTTTACTTTTCCCATTGTTTTCTGTGTAGATTCTTATTACAGTGACACATCCGGATGTTTGACTTTTACTATTCCCATTGTTTTCTGTGTAGATTCTTATTACAGTGACACATCCGGATGTTTGACTTTTACTATTCCCATTGTTTTCTGTGTAGATTCTTATTACAGTGACACATCCGGATGTTTGACTTTTACTATTCCCATTGTTTTCGGTGATGATTCTCATTACCATAAGGGGTCTTGATGTTTTACTTTTACTATTCCCATTGTTTTCTGTGTAGATTCTCATTACAGTGACACATCTGGATGTTTTACTTTTACTATTCCCATTGTTTTCAGTAAGGATTCTTATTACAGTGACACATCCGGATGTTTTACTTTTACTATTCCCATTGTTTTCAGTGATGATTCTCATTACAGTGACACATCCGGATGTTTTACTTTTACTATTCCCATTGTTTTCTGTGTAGATTCTTATTACAGTGACACATCTGGATGTTTGACTTTTACTATTCCCATTGTTTTCGGTGATGATTCTCATTACCATAAGGGGTCTTGATGTTTTACTTTTACTATTCCCATTGTTTTCAGTGATGATTCTCATTACAGTGACACATCCGGATGTTTTACTTTTACTATTCCCATTGTTTTCGGTGATGATTCTCATTACCATAAGGGGTCTTGATGTTTTACTTTTACTTTTCCCATTGTTTTCTGTGTAGATTCTTATTACAGTGACACATCCGGATGTTTGACTTTTACTATTCCCATTGTTTTCTGTGTAGATTCTTATTACAGTGACACATCCGGATGTTTGACTTTTACTATTCCCATTGTTTTCTGTGTAGATTCTTATTACAGTGACACATCCGGATGTTTGACTTTTACTATTCCCATTGTTTTCGGTGATGATTCTCATTACCATAAGGGGTCTTGATGTTTTACTTTTACTATTCCCATTGTTTTCTGTGTAGATTCTCATTACAGTGACACATCTGGATGTTTTACTTTTACTATTCCCATTGTTTTCAGTAAGGATTCTTATTACAGTGAC
This sequence comes from Myxocyprinus asiaticus, assembly GCF_019703515.2. Taxonomy (NCBI): domain Eukaryota; kingdom Metazoa; phylum Chordata; class Actinopteri; order Cypriniformes; family Catostomidae; genus Myxocyprinus; species Myxocyprinus asiaticus. The sequence goes on from NC_059383.1 coordinate 9,027,924, forward strand.
ACATCCGGATGTTTTACTTTTACTATTCCCATTGTTTTCAGTGATGATTCTCATTACAGTGACACATCCGGATGTTTTACTTTTACTATTCCCATTGTTTTCTGTGTAGATTCTTATTACAGTGACACATCTGGATGTTTGACTTTTACTATTCCCATTGTTTTCGGTGATGATTCTCATTACCATAAGGGGTCTTGATGTTTTACTTTTACTATTCCCATTGTTTTCTGTGTAGATTCTTATTACAGTGACACATCCGGATGTTTGACTTTTACTATTCCCATTGTTTTCGGTGATGATTCTCATTACCATAAGGGGTCTTGATGTTTTACTTTTACTATTCCCATTGTTTTCTGTGTAGATTCTCATTACAGTGACACATCTGGATGTTTTACTTTTACTATTCCCATTGTTTTCTGTGTAGATTCTCATTACAGTGACACATCTGGATGTTTTACTTTTACTATTCCCATTGTTTTCAGTAAGGATTCTTATTACAGTGACACATCCGGATGTTTTACTTTTACTATTCCCATTGTTTTCAGTGATGATTCTCATTACAGTGACACATCCGGATGTTTTACTTTTACTATTCCCATTGTTTTCTGTGTAGATTCTTATTACAGTGACACATCTGGATGTTTGACTTTTACTATTCCCATTGTTTTCGGTGATGATTCTCATTACCATAAGGGGTCTTGATGTTTTACTTTTACTTTTCCCATTGTTTTCAGTGATGATTCTCATTACAGTAACACTTCCGGATGTTTTACTTTTACTATTCCCATTGTTTTTAGTAACGATTCTCATTACAGTAATGTGTCCGGACGTTTGACTTTTACTATTGCCATTGTTTTCAGTGACGATTCTCATTACTGTAACATGTCCAAATGTTTTACTTTTACTATTGACATTGTTTTCAGTGATGATTCACACTGCCATAATATGTCTAGACATTTTACTTTTACTGTTCCCATTGTTTTCAATGAGGATTATCATTACCGTAACATATTTATTATTTTTTTTTTTACTACATTGCGGTAGTGAGAATGGGGGTGAAGGGTAAAATGTGCATAACAGTCATGAAAATAAAATGAAAGAGTGATTTATTGCAGTGTAATGCTTATCATTTAAGATGCCGCCTCAGAGAAAACTCCCCTGGTACAATCACTCTCTCAGCTCTTCACTCAACAGCATGTGTGACCTTTGGATTGGAGAGTGGATGCATTTTGAAAATGAAAAGAAAAAAACATCTTAATGTCCCTGAAATTTGCTTGATTGTCTTTATGCATAATATTTAGTTTTTTTGTTTTGTTTTGTTTTTTATTATGTTTTTGTTTTAGAATAAAATGAGAACGAGAATATTAGGGACATTTTCTTGACTGTTTTTTTGAGAATCACCCTTTTTGCTCTTTTCCATACAGCAACAGTTCACAGTGACCACGTCTGTCAAGCTCTAAAAAGAACAAAAGAAAAGAAGTCCATACGACTTTCACTTAACAACAAATAACTTCTAAACACACAGTCCAAACTTAACAAAACTTGGTAAACTTTGATGCGAAAACATTTTGAGGTCGTACGCCAAATTTTGTCCACTTTGTCCACTATAACTTTTTGTTTGCAACTGTTTCATCAAGGAAGTTGATAGTTTTAGACCTCTAGAGTTACACTAGTGTTACATTGTCACATTCTCCTGTATGATCAAGAGCTGGAGAATAGATGACTACTAAGAGGAAGATAGACAGGGGAACAAGAGGACTCGCTCAACAAGGTGGATAAATGGAAACGATTAGGTTGTAAGTGGAGAGGTCATTGAAGGAGAGGAGTTAGGGATCGGCATGACAGTAATGTGGTAATGAACTCTGGAGGCACGTGGGTAATGTGTCACTGGACAGCAAAGGAGTTGTTAAGTGTTCAAATAAAAATAGCTCACCACATTTGAACCTCATTCCTTGGACACACTTTTAAGAAGATATATATATGAAGTAACCAGACACTTGATCATATACTGTATATAAATAATAATTTATGTGATAATAGCATAGTCGGTAAATATAGAACATCTAGTCACACTTTCCTGACAAGGGTCCAGGCTTACATAAAAATGAAATCCTGGACTTTCTGGAAATGAAATATTAGTCAGTAATCTTGCAAATCCTGGTCTGTGGGCCTATGTTTAATCAGATATTATCTTTCAGGGAGAAGAAGAAAGCTTCACACTCAAATCCTGTACCAGACGGAAAACAGATTCCATTGAGAAGAGGTTCTGCTTTGACATTGAAGCTGTAGACCGGTAAGTCAAGAATCCACATTCACGCCACCAGATGGTGCTGCAGTCCACATAACAACTAGCAGGAGTCCAGCTTCGTGTGTGCAGCTCATGAAAGCGGGTGGAGATTGTAACCAGGACAGGCAGTAAAGACGCAGTACACTGCAGATAGCTTTGGCCTGTCATAACTGTCACAGTAACAGTGAGAAGAACTGAAGTGGTAGGCAGGAGGAGAGGTCTGAATAGTTTGCCCTTAGTTAGGCCCATTCCCAAATGACACCCCTGCGGTCCTGTACTCTTATGCTGCAAAGACCAAGGGGTTTAAGGTTTGGCTGGTTAGCATGGTCCAGTTAGCACCTGCAGGTAGATGCCACAACTACACAATTATGGAGGCAAAAAGATGTTTCTTTTTTGGCGACCATTCAAAAGTAGTTGTGCATTTGGCAAAATAAAATTAATAATATAAATAGTTTATTTATATAATATTTTTCTTCTGGCACTTTTACCAATGTGGATTTCTAGAAAGTAAAGTCTCGTTAAAACATGTTTCACACTCTCATTAAAAATCATCAATATCCAAGAGATTTGTCATTTTTGACTATTTTTCTTTAAAAATTTAAATTAAAAATTCCCATAACAGTGTCATTTCCAGCACATCTCAAATTCTGTGTTGTTAAATAGAATTCAGTGGTGGAAATGATGCTGATGGAAATTACATTTTTAACATTTATGAAATTGAAAGGCAGGCTCCAATGTCTTTCTAAGGCAAATTTTATAGCTAACATTTGATGTATCCTAAATGCACACGATCAAATAATATATAGTTATATCAGATAGTATGATGGTCGGATGTCTCCAGAAGTGTAGAATTTACTTTTCCAAGTGTGAATTTACTAATGCTCATTGCATTCTTACATTTTACATGTGTCTTGAAAAAAGCAATAGAAAGCTTTAGCGACACGGTGGAAACTGTTTCTGTCCACAGACCCTTTTTCACACACTGATGGCATATTTCTAAATTATTTAAAATACATTTATATCACTGTACCATGTCGTGGCAACGTAATAGTGCCCTGCTTTAGTTCCTCTTTCCAAACCTGGATATGTGAAATAGTGTTTTCTCTGATTTACTACTGAAGTAAAAGCCAGTGCACTTTATGTGCTTTGTGTTGGAAATACTAATATTTCAGTATGGCAGCTCTATTAGTAAAATAGCACACACATTCACACTCACACTCTCTCTCACACACACACACACACACCATTTACGTACTGACGACTCAAGGTTAGGATGTGCCAGGTCAGGACAAGTTATGGGAATAGAACTGGACCTGTTCAATTGAGTCTATGAACAGTATGCCAGGTAGATTTATGATACCATAGACTACTGATGATGTGAGGAATGACTTTATGTCAGTTAATGTATGCGATGGTGTGCTTGATGTTTGAATGTTTGTTTGTTTTTTTGTTTTTCATTAGCCAAGCCGACAAATGGGAACATTTGTATAGTGTAATTGTGGTTCTGTAATCAGCAATGCATAATGCTTATGTAAAACTATAGTGTGATTTATGTATTATTGTGTGTTGTGTATTTGTGTCCTTTTGCATTAACTGAACAGAGATGATATTGGTTGTCACAAAATATACTACCAGTCAAAAGTTTGGACCCACTTGACTGAATTTATTTTTCTCATGATCTTAAAAGCCTTTAGATCTAAAGGCTTAAATGATTTTATACAAAGATGAAATGCTTTAGTACAAATATACATTTATTTACAAATCTGCGATTTTTAAGTAATTTGTTTTTAAATGGATGAACTGAACCAGATAATGACGGAAAAGTGGCCAAAAGTGGCCAGCATACTTAGGAACTCCTTCAATCCTAGAAAGCATATAAAGTATCAATAAGAGAATGATATTTAATCCTTTAATTCAAACCTTATAGTTTATTTTCTAATGAAATGGATGGTAAATGCAATATTTTTTTTATTTTGTTTTGTATAAGTCAAGTCATTTTTATTTGTATAGCGCTTTACAGAAAATCATACATTAACAGAAAATGAAACTGTAATATCTATAAAGTATTAGAGTCATCATTGTGTAGTTTGATTAAATATGATTGTAAATTGTGTTAATCTAGAGGTTGAGACAGGGAAACAAATAGAATAATATTAGTGTAGATGCCATTCAATTTATTGCAGAGTTAAAGATCATGATAAGTGTTTCTGGTTTTGGCAGACCTAACTAAAGCAGCCTAATTGTGAGCTGATGGATAAATTAGGTGTATGATTGGCTAAATAGATGAGTCTTTAGTCTAGACTTAAACTGAGTGAATGTGTCTGTATCCCGAACAGTGTTAGGGAAACTATTCCATAGTTTAGGAGCCAAACAGGAAAAGGATCTTCCTCCTTTTGTGGATTTTGATATTCTAGGAATTATTAGCAGGCCAGAAATTTGTGATTGTAATGAACGTGATGGAATATAGCATGGTAGAAGGACACTTAAGTACTGCTGAGCTAGACCATTCAAAGCTTTGCATGTAGTTAACAAAATTTTTAAATTAATATGAAATTTAACAGGTAGCCAATGTAACGACGATAAAATGGGGCTAATGTGCTCATATTTCAGGGTTCTAGTCAGCACTCTGGCTGCTGCATTTTGAACCAATTGAAGTTTATTTATTGAACTTACTGGGCATCCTCCCAGTAATGCATTACAATAATCTAGTCTTGAGGTCATGAACGCATGAATTAGTTTTTTGGCATCAGCAACAGAGAGCATGTGTCTTAACTTAGCAATATTTCTGAGGTGGAAGAATGCTGTTCTACAAACACTGCAAATTTTCAAAGGACAGATTGGTATCAAATATAACATTTCTATATAAATTGTTTTGAATATTTCTTCGCTGTAAAAGATGATGTAACAGTACATCCATCGAGAGTCAAATTATATTTTAGTGGCTTATTTTTATAATTAGTAGCTCTGTTTTGCCAGAATTGAGTAGAAGGACATTTCTGGCCATCCAATATTTGATTTCATTGATACACTCTAATAATGTGGAGAATTGTGAAATTTCGTCGGGGTTTTTGAAGAAATATAAAGTTGGGTATCGTCTGCATAACAGTGGAAACTTATTCCACGATTCTTGATAATATTTTCCAGGGGAAGCATATATAAGGAGAAAAGCAGAGGCCCTAAAACCGATCCCTGTGGCACTCCACACTTTTGTTTGATTTGACAATTCCTCATTTACGTAGACAAAGTGGTATCGGTCTGCTAAATAGGACCTAAACCATGCTAATGCAAGTCATTTGTAACTCTGATAAGTGCAGTCTCTGTACTGTGATGGGGCCTAAATCTAGACTGAAATTGTTCATATATACTATTTCTCTGTAGCAATAAACATAGTTGGGAGGACACTACCTTTTCTTGTATTTTTGACATAAATGGGAGATTTGAAATCAGTCTATATTTAGCCAATTCTCTTAAGTGGTTTGATAACTGCCTTTTTAAAGTTTCTTGGGACATGTCCTAAGGAAAGCGAGGAGATAATAATATTAAGAAGAGGTTCTGAGATTTCAGGGAATACCTGTTTTAAGAGCTTAGTTGGTATTGGATCTAACATACATGTTGTGGCTTTTGATGTTTCAGTAAGTTTTGTTAGCTCTTCATGACCTATGACAGCGAAAGATTGAAGTCACTCGTGAGGAAAATTATAAGACACTGTTTTCTGAGGTACTGTGACAGACGATTGCTTAATTCCAATGTTATTTCTGATGATTTCAATTTTATCAGTAAAGAAATTCAAGCACAAGTCATTTTGTGCTGCGACGGAATATCTGGTTCAGTCGAGGCTTTATTCCTAACCAATTTAGCCACAGTACTGAATAAACACCTAGGATTGTTGTGGTTATTTTCTATGAGTTTGCTAAAATATGCTGACCTGGCAGCTTTTAGTGCCTGTCTGTAGCTACAGACACTATCCTTCCATGCACCACAAAATACTTCTAATTTTGTATTCTTCCACTTGCTTTCCATTTTCCGAGCTGCTCTCTTGAGAGCATGAGTGTGATCATTGTACCATGGTGTTGGAATTTTTTCTTTAATTTTCTTTAATCGAAGGGTGGCGACACTATCAAGAGTGCTAGGGATGACTATATTTATATTTTCTGTTATTACATCAAGTTCTTCTATACTTTTTGGCATACTGAGTATATGAGATAAATCTGAAAGATTATTAGTGAAGCTATTTTTAGTGGTCGAAAGAATAGGTCTACCTGAACGATAGCATGGTGTAGATTGAGTAACAGCTGATCGCAGCATACAAGAGACGAGGTAATGATCTGAACGCTCTGCAGCAGAATTTCTATAGTATCAACATCAACTCCATATGACAGAATTAAATCTAGCGTATGATTATGGCGATGAGTTGGTCCTGTCACATTTTGTTTGACTCCAAGAGAGTTGAGAATATCGATAAATGCTTATCCCAATGTGTCATTTTTATTATCTATGTGAATGTTGAAGTCACCAAAAATTAAAGCTCTATCCACAGTAACTACAAGATCTGATAAAATATTTGCACCAAGGGAATCAGAATACGGCCTGGGTGATCTTTATACTGTAGCAAGGGCAAAAGACGACATAGATTTTTTATTTGTATCTGACTGTGTCACATTAAGCATTATTAGTTCAAAAAACTTAGACCTACGTATATCCTGTCCACTGAGTACCACAAAAAAAAAAAACTTAAATGTAAATTGGTTTATCAGTTGTTTAGACAAACTATCCTGTGTGTGCGTGTGTGTTTTGCATGCATGTTTGCTGTATTCCTGTGCATGCCTGCCTGTGGGTGTTTGTGCATGTTTCAGGCCTGGCGTGATCACTATGCAAGCTCTATCAGAGGAAGACCGCAGACTGTGGATGGAAGCCATGGATGGAAGAGAACCGGTACTTTATCTGATAGATTGTGGATTTGTTACGCTCTCTAAACTGATAGGTCTCTTAGCTTGTCAAATGCACTGTTGAATTCTAAATGCATCAGATAAACTGAAATGCATAATGAATTCTTATTTTGAATGCATATTCAGGAGACCCATTGTGTTTCATACATATGCACAATAAGGCCTTTAGCCTCTGAATTCTGATGAAGCAGTTTAGTTAAGTGGTGGCTTCAAAATTGATGTTATAATGCTTTAGTGTGCTAAATAACTCTCTCTGTGCGAATAAGTCTATCCTCAAAAGCGCATCATTCAGAAGTGAAGAACTTACATGTGTGCGATAACTTTGGAATACACAGCAGTATCATGCATTGTGATTAAAAAAACAATTTTTTTATAAAATGTGTAATCTTGGTTAGTGCCACAGACTGTAGAGCCGATCAGTTTTTATTCCTAAAACCTTGAAGATTATAGCATTTTTAAGCCATGGGTTCCCTCTGGAATTTCCAGTGGGTTTTTAGAATGGTAATTTCCGAGTACAATAAGGTCTGTAGTTAAAATTACTTGAAGAGACATTCACATTTAGTTCTACAATATAAATGACACCCAGTCATACACTTTTGCAGCCATAAGAAACACTGTCCCGCACCCAAGGCTGATTGACAGGTGTCCCTGGTTAGCAGCACAAATGCAATTGCAAAAGGGATTGCACTTCCATTATCCACTTCAACTTTACATTATCAAACGGGAAGTAGGCATGTTGTTTCCGAGAGTTCCAGTTCCATAGGATCGACCATATCTCCTATCAGACATGTTTGCATTGGCTCCAGTGTGTTAACCTTCCCCTGTGGCGTGACCAGAAGTATGCCTCATTAGCAGCGTGAGAGACCCGGGCTCAGACCCTGCGCTGAAACTAGGAAGTAATCGTGTTCGCATAATCAGCAGTGAGCGCGATTCGTAGGTTGTATTTTTCCCTCTAACATTACATATTTACTCCACTGATGGTTAGGTTTAGGTTTGGGGTTTGGGTTGGGTGGAACAGTTTATAAAATATACATTCATCTTCACTGTATTACAGCCTGCACAGCTAAAAACAACTCTCTTTTGGTGCCCCTCTGTGGACATTTCACCTGAAAAATGGAGCTCACACATGCCTGTTCACCCAACAACACTTACCTCTTTGGCCACTGGGGACAGTGTTTTGAATTTCTGTAAGCACAGACTGATTTCAGCTAAAGAAAAGTCAACCTACTGTCTTCTATTTCACTGTGAGATCAGTCTGTCTCAGTCTCTCATAGTGAAAAGTGAATGAAGAAGCAAATGAAGACATCATTACTATTTTAATTTGACAGGGTCATCACTCGCAAGACATTAGAAATTCAGTTGCAAATGAATATTGCATTTTCATTCGAAATTGGCTGACAATGTGCCTTTACGATGAGGAAATGCAAACACAAATACACAATTTGCGGTTGAATTTGAATTATGTCCCCACATACGTGTCCACAACTAGGAAACGGCACTTATATACCTTTTGAATATTTTCCGTAGAAAAAATAAATAAATCCTATACATTGTGCTTTTTTAGAAAGGTAAATTGCTTGTGAGTTTACATGCGTGAAGAATCAGGCATCCGTTGTAGTCATTGTGTTGCAACTTGTTAGGAAAAAAAGAAACAGTTTCAAAATTCACCTTTGAGATGTGACTGTGTGTAATTTATATGAATAGGTTGTGTAAGTCTCTTTTAAGCAATGTGAAAAAAAAAAAAAAAAAAACAGCAACTAAAAATGTTATTCTAAAAACCCAGTGGTAATTCCCAAGGGAACTCATGTAGGATTTGCCTTCGGGGTTGGCATACAAATTATTGGGGCTGAAGCATAACCAAATGTGTTGTTTCACAGGTTTACACATTGACCCGTGACAGTCAGAATGAAGCCAGTAAGTGTGATGCAAATTCAGTCATATACTATCCATGCATTTTGGGGATGGGAATGGGGCCAATAAATAACATGAAATTATACTACATTTTCCACACAAAATACTTAGCTCACTTATATCACTTTTATTGTCACATACAGTAAATGTGCATTACTGTGTGTTTTCACGAGTTATCATAAAGCCGTATTGGTGATTTCTACTGTTTCTCCCTATGTACTTTCAATGTACATTTAGTGGCCCAATTGGACATCATTGGCTTCAACGTGATCAAAAAATTCATCTATGCCGTCGAAACAAGAGGTACACCTCATCTTGTGTTTCTGTTTGTTTGTAAGCATCAGATGGTGACCAGCACGAGTGTGTGTGACAGTCTGTGGTTTTTCTCTTGTCATGTAACAGGTATTGACGAGCAGGGGCTGTACAGGATTGTTGGTGTGAGCTCTAGAGTGCAGAAACTACTGAGCCTGGCAATGGGTGAGAAAGAGCCGACGTCACGTTGGCATTGATATTACTTCACTTCAGTGAATTCAGGAGATTAAAATACATTTTAGCTATATGGGTCAAATTTTTTTCAGCCTTGTGATTGGAGTGTTTTGACTAACACCTACACCTAGAGTGATAATTGGGCCCACACAAGGAATCTGTGTACTTTCACATTTTATGCACCAACTGTGGGTGAAAATCTGAATTCTACAGATTGGATTTAATTATATTATGGAAATGTGTTAGTATCCACTATAAGTGGCAGTTGAAGGCATTATCAAATTAGCCAAAATATGTAACTACACATTGCTTGCTTACAGTGTACACAGCTTGGTTGTTTATAATGGGAGTGATCTAGTTTTGTTGCAACGCAACGTTCGCAGTGTAGACGTGTTTATAGTTTTGATTTCTTTTTAAATTCTGAATTAATCTACTGAATTTTACAGTAGGGCTGCAACTAACGATTACTTTGATAATCAATTAATTTAACGATTATTAGAACGATTATTCGACTATTCGGCGATTATTGCAATGATTAATCATTAGCTTTTAACCAATTATTCAGCTTGTGACTCGAGTTAAAAGGTTGTATTAAATGTGCTTACTAACAATAAAGAGGACAAAATCATCTTTTAAAAACACCTTTAAGTGACATTCACTGAATTAAAGAAAAAAAAAACTTTTTATTAAGTTTAATTCAGTAAAGAAAGTCACTGCAAAAAATCCTATTGTTATCAAGGGTTTTTGTCTTGTTTTCCATTTAAAATTGTCTAAATATCCTTAAAACAAGATAAATTTACATGAGAAGCAACATATAAGATGTTAAGAATTGTTTTCAGAGAATGTATCTTGGATATACAGTAAGTGTATTTCTTCTGCAGTATAGCTGCTAAAGTAAATGTACATTGTTTTAAAGGAGTTTTAGATATTTATACTGGAAAACAAGCCAAAACAAAAACAAATCAAAAATGCATTTTGTTGCAGTGTATAATGGGGTGAAGACTACCCTCTCTCACCTTTCTGTTCACTTCAATTCATCTTTAACTCACAAAAAACAAACTCTCTCTTATTAATAAAGCTGCGTATTGGCAATTTTCTTCACAATAAGAATTGCACAGTGACACATGTATAATGATTCAATAAGTCGCGAGCCATCACGTTATAATCTAGCTTCAGCAAGCACGTGCGCTCAAGGGACGAGTGTCCCCGTGCCAGAGTGTACATCATTCGGGTGCAGTTTCAATCTCTCCCCCTTAGATCGGGACATTCGCGCAACTCATAGAAGAGGCGCTGAATGGAGTTCGCAGTTATTTACATGACCTGCTTTCGAAATATTTGAACTTTATTAAAGCTATAACGCATTAAATATAACTGCATTAAAGATGTAACGCCGGGGTGTTTCCTTTAAAGAGCTCCGGCTCCGCTTATTCCACAACGAGAGTGCTTCTGTATTTACTTATTTGGTATTTTTGTATAATTCCCTCATACTTTGCAAACTACATCACCTGAAGCTGTTTGGAAAGTTTGGAGTGCATCTGGACTGTGAGGTGTGTAATTCTTCCTCTCCTCAGTCAGACGCGAACTGCAGTGCTGCTCTCGCATGTCATCATTAGCGTTTAATGTGATCTTATGTTACGTTAAATGAGATAAAATGACTATTCGACAACTTTTGTCAATTTTTGTCAATAATTTTATATTGACGATGTTGTCGATAACGTTGACTAATCTTTTTTACAGAAGTGGAAACTAAGCTATGAGCCATAATTCTCACCTGCTTAAGTTCAAACACACTCTTAAGACTCTAGTCACACAAGAGTGACAGGAATGCTGCCACACCCTGTGGTGAAAGCAGGATGAATAGACTGTAGTGTTGTTGTGTCAGTCAATGGGAAATCACCTGGCCTTTCTCACTGATAATGATATACTTTGACAGTTTTGCTTAAGGAGATACCAGGAGGTACTAGGGCTCCACGATTATGACAAAAATCATAACTGTCGATTATCACCTTTGAATTTGTAATTCCAGTAATTAATGTAAATTAATAGAAGTTACATTAAATATTTTTTTATTCAACATCATGCCATATTCTTCATGTAGGCTACACATCCAAAACAAGCTTAGAATTGTTGAGCTGAATTACTTTATTGATGTTTTATATTGTGTATTTCCTGCACAAATTACCTGCTGCACAAAAATTCAAAGTGCCAATTTCATACACTGCTCTTGTTGTAAATGAAGCTGTCTACACTGCACAATAAATCACTTGCACAGCGTTCATGCCTTGATTATAGTGGGAGTGTTCTAGTTTTGTCACATTACTGATTTGCAGTTTATTTACTGTCTACATTGCAAGCAAGTGGCGCAATCATGCAACAACTTGAAAATAATTTAAAATGACAGACTTTTTTTTCTAAAGCTTCTTTGTGAGTGTCAGGCAATGTTTGTTTAGTAATAATTTCCATATGCCACTGTGAACAAGAAAACAAGAAACAAATTTAAGCATAAACCTGGTTAAATTTATGCTTAAAACAAGAAATAAATAGTTTAAAAATCTCAAATTATGTTCGATTTATGCTTAAAACAAGATGTTTTTTTTTAACTAACTAAATGTTGTTAGATTTATCCTTAAAACAGGAAAGCAAATTGCATAAACACTATATTTTGCTGGATTTATCCTTCAAACAAGAAAAAGTTGCATAAAGCTTACAAAATTTTGTTAGATTTATAATTTAAACAAAAATAGCACAAACTCACAAAATGTTGTTAGGTTTTTGCGTAAAATAATAATAATAATAATAATAAATAAAAAAACTCTACACCTTATTACATTTTGTTAGATTGCTTAAAACAAGAAAAAAAAAGAAAGAAAAAAAAAGAAAACAAAACAGAAAAACCCCACTTAATTTTGCTGGATTTATGCTTAAAAAAACAAAAAAAAAACAATGTTAATTCACTTTTTTATTTTTGTTAAAAGTATAACTAGATTTATGCTTAAAACAAGAAAAAAACAAGCATAAACCTTACTAAATTGTGTTAGATTTGTGCTTAAAACAAGAAAAGCAATGACCATAAACATCTCTACATTTTGTTAGATTTGTGCTCAACCCTGTAAAGCCTGACATATGAAAGAATTGTCAGAAAATTCAAATTTTAGTACCATTAGACAAACTATAAAAATAAATTATAAAAAAAAATTTAAAAAAAAAAGTTTTTTTATGTATCATATTTGATACATTAAGCTTTAAAGGTCATAATCCTCCTGAGGCCCATCAATTCATTTTTGTATAGGACATTTGTTATTTAAGTTTTTCTTAGCCCATACATGCTACAGTGGTAAATCTTGGGGTATCATCAGAGGACTCCCTGGGTTTTTCAGAGATACCAAATATTTGAGAGTTTGGCCATGACAGCATCCTCTCCTTGGTCTATCCACCTTATTTTGCAAAGCGGAAGTAAGCAGCGGCTACATTTCTGGAAATGTGAAAAAGTTCCACTGGCATTGACCACAGTGTAAATAACTAGAAGGTTATAATACCAGAATTTAGTGATATGGTCTTATAAACTATCATACAACCACATGATATACAGCAGAATTATGTGCCAATTTCTGATAATTTTCTAACGTCATTTATGGTAAAAGAGTAAGTAGTTCATTCACTTGTTGCTGTGTGTTGTATTGAAGAGACGGTAATAAAATCTGCTGCTTTCTTTACCGAGATCGTGATGATTGAGTTTTTTAATGTCTCCATGTAAACCTCCGTTCATATGTACCTGCGTAAGCTCCAATGATGCCTTTTATTTGTTTATTTCCAAAGGCGATGTTTCATAAGCCATGCTGAATGCGAGGTCTGCGTATTTGTTTACTGTGCTCCGCTAAGTAAGAGAGAATGCTCTCTGACAAGAACGGAGAGTAAAATACGTTTATTATTTTGCCAAGGTGAAACATTATGCAGTTTTAATTCAAAGAAAGTTGTAGCAGCATTTTCCCGGCAGCTTTCTCCTCTCTGCTGGTTGTGTAAAGTTTATGGAGGACTGTCCTGTCAATGCCTGATTTCATTCATTATGCCTGTGCAACAGTGTGTGATAAAACAATGATAAACTGCGATAAACGGTAATACTATTATGCGCTCAAAACCAATGAGTTTATGAAAATTTATGATTAATGATAATATGTTGACATTTATTGCCAGCCTGTAATATAAAGCAGCATGATGTAGTATTTTTGTATAGCTAAAATAGTTGGAAGTGGCTTATCCACATGGTCCACATTCAAGGTTGATAATGGCGGCTCCTTAGTTTCGCTGAAAAATAAGGTGGATAAATATGGATTGAAATGTATCACAGTTTAATTCTGCACATCAAATACACAAATACAAATAAAAGGAACAAAATTTTATTTTTTCAATAAACAATCATATGTATTTTATACACCAAACACTATATTGACATTTAAAAAAGGAAAATTGTACAACTTTTTTTTTTTGCTGGGTCTCAGGAACTTATGGTAAGATGACATCATAATTGTTTGTAAAGTAAAATATGGAGATCTTGAAAGACAGAGCAAGCATATATGAAAATACACGGAAATATTAGTTCACACTTTAAATATATAAAGTTATATATAAGTATATGTAAAATATATATGTCAGAATTTTCAAAGCTCTGTGATTTTATTATATATATATATACCATATATATATATATATATATATATATAAAATCTCACACACCCCCAAAACATCAGTGAGCCACCACCATGCTTTACAGTGGGGATGGTATTCTTTTCACTGTAGGCCTTGTTGACCCCTCTCCAAACATAGCGCTTATGGTTGTGACCATAAAGCTCTATTTTGGTCTTGTCACTCCAAATTACAGTGTGCCAGAAGCTGTGAGGCATGTCAAGGTGTTGTCGGGCATATTGTAACCGGCTTTTTTGTGGCATTGGCACAGTAAAGGCTTCTTTCTGGCAACTCGACCATGCAGCTCATTTTTGTTCAAGTATCGTCATATTGTGCTCCTTGAAACAACCACACCATCTTTTTCCAGAGCAGTCTGTATTTCTCCTGAGGTTACCTGTGGGTTTTTCTTTGTATCCCGAACAATTCTTCTGGCAGTTGTGGCTGAAATCTTTCTTGGTCTACCTGACCTTGGCTTGGTATCAAGAGATCCCCGAATTTTCCACTTCTTAATATGTGATTGAACAGTACTGACTGGCATTTTCAAGGCTTTGGATATCTTTTATATCCTTTTCCATCTTTATAATGTTCCATTACCTTGTTACGCAGGTCTTTTGACAGTTCTTTTCTGCTCCCCATGGCTCAGTATCTAGCCTGCTCAATGCATCCATGTGGGAGCTAACAAACTCAACTATTTATACACAGGCACTAATTGCAATTTAAAAAGACACAGGTGTGGGAAATTAACCTTTAATTGCCATTTAAACCTGTGTGTGTCACCTTGTGTGTCTGTAACAAGACCAAACATTTAAGGGTATGTAAAATTTTGATCAGGGCCAATTGGGTGATTTCTGTTATCATTATGATTTAAAAGGAGCCAAACAACTAAGTGATGATAAATGGCTTCATATGATCACTATCCTTAAATAAAAGACAGTTTTTTTTTTTTGTTGTTTTTTTTTTTTTGCATGATCAGTCATATTTTCAAAATCAATGCCAAAATTTCACAATTTCTGCCAGGGTATGCAAACTTTTGAGCACAACTGTACCTCAAAAGCCTGTTGTATCATATTTGATACATATGGATTTCAACATGCTTTTTCAATAAAATAATATAAAAAACTTTAACCAAGCATAAGTTGCTTATATTCTGCAAATAGTCATTTTAAAGTATCAGTAACAATATAATCATTACTGTTACTTTTACTTTATTAAAATAAGCTGTCATTTATCCCAACATAAGCGTCATTTTTCACGCAAGTCTGCCGCCATATTAAAAAGATTGATATAAACATTAAAACCACTATTTTTCACAAATAACCACTAGATGGTGCCATAAACATGTGAAACTTGCATACCATAAATTTTTTTTCAGCTTGAACAGAGAGTGAAACAGGAGCTGTCAAACATTGTGTGTATCATATTTGATAAAACAAGAAAAAAATCCTTATACATAACGTCTCTGGTATGGATGTAACCTCAGTTCCCTGAGATGAAGGGAACGAGACATTGTGAGAACATGTATTGGGAATTCTTTCCGACTACCTAGTTGAAACCCTTGTATAATAACGCCAATCGTCTGATTGGCAATGGTGTTTGAGCCCCGCCCCTTAAGCGGGTGCAAAATCACCATTTCTTCCAAATTTCTGACTGAGGCACAAGAGCGCACCGCTCACACCTTGAAACTCTGAAGTAGTAGTACGGCTAGTTTTTGCAATGTCTTGTTCCCTTCATCTCAGGGAACCGAGGTTTCATACGTAACCGGAGATGTTCACTTTCGATTCAGTCCACTCAACATTACGAGAACTCGCATTGGGGAATGGAGCCCCATCACGCCGCACTACGTGATGTCATACCCCCATATGAATAAATACTTGAAAAAGAAGTCACAGGCCTACAGGCCGATGACTTATAGACAAGGCACTTCTTCTGGAAGAAAATTTAAAAAGCCTTTATTGTCAATTGGCTAGTCACATCAGGACATTAAAAATGGTAAAAAACAGTGACTGATGCATTTCGGCAAACAGCCTGAGGAATTCCAAAATCTTAAAAGGGGAGGTGTGGGGGAGGGGGGGGGGGCTGGTAATTCAACCCACAGGTGGCTGTATGAAATATATCAGGTAGCCCACCCGTAATAACGGCTTGGGCTAAACCGCTGAGAGATCAATAAGCGCTCTAGACAGAAAGGAGTTGCGACAAGATGGACGCCATATCTAGGTTGTAAAACCTAGCAAACGTGTTTTGAGAAGACCAACCTGCTGCTAAACATATGTCTTGCAAGGACACACAATCTGTCCACGCCCATGAAGAGGCCATGCCTCTAGTTGAATGCTCTTTCACACCAATAGGGCAGCTCACGTGCTGGAGAGGTGTCAAGTTTAAAAGACCTAACTTGTGATGGCGGATCCTGACGCCATGAAACCCAGCACTTTTGAATGACTTCAGTAGAAGTGATTTCCCAGTTTGAACTGAGACAGAAACTGAAGAATGGTCTGGATGCGCTCACTTGTAAATGTGCACGCATGCTCACAGTGTCGATTCGGACCCCTAAAAAGGAGATCTAATGGCTGGGAGAAAGTGTTTTTCACCCAGTTTGACATTGAGGCCCAGGCTGTACTAATGACAGAGTAGTAAATTCCTGTGCTCACACAACAGAATGACAAAGTTACACTCAAAAGATATTTTAGCCTATGTTTAAGATCTACACATTTAAATTTCATAACAAATTTATATTAAACTGAATTGAGTAATCTAATTAAACTAGAAATATATTTTAGTTTAATTTAATTTTGTTAAAGATTACTCAATTCAATTTGATGGAAATTTTTTAGAAATTTAAAATATGCTAAATTGTTTGATTATTGCATGCCTACATGTTTTTTGTAATCTGTTTCATGCAATTTAATATGTTGAGCTGGGAATTCCACTCAAAGGTTAAGCAGAGGTTACTGATACATCAAGCAATATAAAACCTACCAACTTACAGTAACATACTGTAAACCCTATTCCACTTAGATCCCAAAACCTGTGCGGATGTGGAGCTGGAGAGCACGGAGTGGGAGATCAAAACCATAACCAGTGCAATAAAGTACTACCTCAGGTACAACCACCACCTGTTCCAACTCCATAATTCCTTCTAACTTCTATTTGTCTGTTTTTAGCCTGTTACCTTATCATTTCATGTTTGTTTTCTATTGTCAGGATGTTGCCAGGTCCTCTGATGACCTACCAGTACCAGAGAAGCTTCATCAAAGCAGCCAGTGAGTCTATCTCCATTTGATATTATTTGGCTACTATTCAACTATTGGTTAAGACACATTACACTGTCAGAGGGCTCAAGAGTCTGTAAGACTCTGTCTGAAACAGAAAGTTGGGGTGTGGGGAACAGATAATGGATTTACAGTATAGTGGTAGTTATTTCAGACCCCGAGGGATGTTGTCCCTCCTTACAGTTTCACTAAAACGCACTAAACTTTGCTTTGAGTAAACCCACATCTTCATCTCCGGCAGTGTGTACACTGCCAAAAAAAAACATTTATATATGTATATATAAAATATACAGTTGCAATCAAAATTATTCAACCCCCCTGACCAGCAATACATTCTGGTGATGTGAATTAAAACACATCAACTAAAACCTCAGTAAAGAGTCAAAGTAAGTTTTTAATACACATTTGAGTGATTTTGAGACTACCCACTCTTTTTTGAGTTTACCCAAATTTTAAAATAAAAAATAACTAATTCTCTCCACAAATGTCATGTCAAAAATATTCATCCCCCTAAGTCAATCATTTGTGGAGAATCCTTTATCCTTAATAACAGCAAATAAATGTTTCAGGTAAGTGTTCTCAGACTTCGGACACCTCTCTATTAGAATTTTTACACATTTCTCATGAGCAAAAGCTTCCAGCTCATTGAAATTCTTTGGTTTCTGTGCTGCCACTGCTTCCTTGAAATCCCAACAAAGGTTTGCAATGGGATTTTTGTGATGGACTGAAAGGGCCATTTAAGGACATTCCACGACCTATCCCTGAACCAGATTTTGGACAACTTGGATGTGTCCTTGGTGTTATTGTCTTGCTGGAAATCTAGTGATCATCGAGCTTCAATTTACACACTGAAGGCATCACATTTTTCATGCCAAAATGGCCTGATACCTGAAAGAATCCATGGTGTCAGTCACATAGTCAGGATAGCCGTTTCCTGCAGCCGCAAAACACCCCCATAACAGGACTGACCCACCTCCATGCTGACTGTGGGGATGGTGTCGTTCTTGTCATCACTTTATCTTACTCCAGACGTGCTGCTGACCCATGGGTCTAAAACTAATTTTCAGTTTAGTGTCACATGTCTATAAAACCTTCTTCCAGGACTCCACAGGTCTTTCCTAATTACTTTTTGAATATTCAGTCAACTGGAGACAACATTTCCCTTGGTGAAGTTTTGCTTTCTTCCACACCCCAAGAAGGTTGCTGAAAATTGTCTATTGGAAATTGAAGTGCCTTGGAAATGTACTTTTAGCCATGACCTTTCTTGTGTAATGAAATAATCTCCTCTATTAGCTTTTGAGACAGCTGATTTTTAATTGCATTTTTTGCATAGAAATAAATTTTTTGCTTACAACGCTAAACTTAAATAAGTGCCATTGCAGATTGCTGACTTAATTTTGTTTTGTTTAACAATTACTTGTGTTGCCTTACATATTTAAGAAACGGCTAAATGCAGTAGGGGTTGAATAATTATGACATGGCTGTATTTTTTAAAAATCCTGCTATTTAGAAATATTAGGTTATATATTCACACGATGACTTTGAATGTGTCACTCAACTGATATAGATGTAAAGTTAAAAAATTCTGGGTCATCAGAAAAGCGGGTAGAATTCAATGAAGCTATCAGCTGAGGACATGTGAGGTCTATTTATCAAACTAGGGACTCTGATGTACTTATCCTCTTGTTTAGTTGTACATCTGGCCTTCCACATTCATTCTGTCCTTGTTAGAGCCAGTTGTCCTTTGTCTTTGAAGACTATAGTATACACCTTTGTATAAAATCTTCAGTTCCCCTTCTGTCACTCACTCGACGTTGTGTCGATGTAGTGACACTAGGCGTTGCTCTTGAGAGCCCAGATCACCTCAGATCTTTGAGAAAAGGCCAATGAGAATTGGCGAGTGGAATTTGCATGCCACTTCCCCGGACATACGGGTATAAAATGGAGCTGGAATGCAGGATTCATTCAGATTTTTTCTTCGGAGCTGAGCGGTTGTACTATCAGCGAGCTGAATACTACTGCTGTTCCATTCACCTCTTAAGAAGCGTATGCTGTTCGATATATGGTGCATTTCCAGCGGCTTTCTCTCCTTCTGCACGACGAGTGCAAATTTCGCCCCTGAGTGCTTCGACAGTGCTAAAAGAGTGTATATTCCTGCTAAAGAGTATATTTTCTCTATTCGAGCACACACATTGATGTTGAAAGATGCCTTTCCGTCTTTGTGTGATTCCTGGATGCGGTCGTTATCTCTCTGCCTCCGACGGCCACGGGCGCTGCCTCACGTGTCTGGGCAGTGATCACACTGAGGCAGCGTTTGTGGATGGTTCATGTCCTCATTGCGAGGATATGACCATGGCAATGTTGCGGTCGCGGCTTTCCTTCTTCCGAGGGAAAAACACTTTAGCTGCCCCCTGTGCTGTGCCTTCTACCCACAGGTATGAGGCCGGCCTGGCTGGCGCTGGAGGCGATTTGGGGAGTTCAATGGGCGCGGTCTCGCCGGTTAATTCCCTGCGGACCTCCCGTTCCCCAGCATGCTCGTTTGCTCCCGTCCGGTTTCGAAATGAGACCAGCCCGCCTCATGGCCGGCTTGACATCTCTTTCGGGGCCCGCGAGCAGGATGAGTCTTCAATTGCTGCATCGGAGAGCGCACTGGCGATGTCGGATGCCGAGGCTGACGCAGAGCTGACCGCCATGCTTTCCCGGACTGCCGTGAGAGGGTCTGGAACCCTCCAGCCTCCCCTGAGCGCTCGTGGCTTGATGATTGGTTCCTGGGTTTGGGGTGCCGCTCACGGCCACGCCCCCCCAACCCCTCCCCTCCGGTTCCTTTCTTCCCAGAGGTGCATGACGAACTCACGAGGTCGTGGAGGGCACCTTTCTCTGCCTGAAACAGACTTCCGGGTTCGTCCGCTCTCACTACCCTCGACAGCGGGGTGGTCCATGGGTACACGGAGGACCCTCAGGTGGATCAGGCAGTTGCGATGCAGCTGTGCCCGCAAAACGCCGCCACCTGGCGGGATTATCCAGCGCTCCCCTCCAGAGCCTGTAGGACTACGTCGTCTCTTGCGGCCAAAGCCTACAGTGCCCCTGGACAGGCCGCCTCCGCCCTGCATGCCATGGCCCTCCTGCAGGTACACCAGGCCAAGGCACTAAAAGAACTGCACGTGGGTAGTCCTGATCCTGATGTCCTGCAGGAGCTGTGTTCAGTGACCGACCTCGCCCTCCGAGTGACGAAGGTCACGGCACGAGGCAGGCGGTGTCCACCTTGGTGGTCCAGGAGCGCCACCTGTGGCTGAATCTGGTCGAGATGAGGGACGCAGCAAAGCACGCTTTCTCAACGCGCCCATCTCCCAGATTGGACTTTTCGGTGACACCGTTGAGGACTTCGCCCAGCAGTTCTCGGCGGTGAAGAAGCAGACGGAGGCCATCCAGCACATCTTGCCCCAGCGCGGCTCAAGATCCCACACCCAGTCTGCGGCGAAAGCCCAGGCGGCTCCGCCTCAGCCCGAGCCTAGCTCTTGGCCCCAGCGTGGAGCCCCCCACATGAAGCTGAAGCCCCCGTCTCTCGGGCCGGCACGAGGACCCAGAAGGCTCCTAAGCACCCCTGAGATGGATGACCCAGGGAGCGAGACATCCGCTACGGAGCTGGTATCCAGACCACTCCATCACCCGCTGGAGGGCCGGGAGGTAAATCCTTTGTTTCCTTTCCTTTTTTGTTCGCCGCACCCTGAACGGGCTGCGGTACCCAAATTGTCCAAAAAAAAGAGCTGTTTCCTCACTCCTTGGGTCACATAATCGGTGTTCATGGCCGTTATCACGGCCACCAGACACCGAGCATTTGCAGCCAGGGCCCCGCGAACGCCTTCGCGCACCCGGCCGCGCCGCACCTACGGCCAGCCGGTTGTGACGAGTCTCGAGGATGGCACAAGAGGCCGCCCTCCTCAGTTGCTAACCCGCCCTATGCCGGGTACGCAGAGCAAGGTAAGTGCTTTGAGGTCCCCTTCAGCGCAGCCACCTCGGGTCGAAGCAATGCTCCTCGACGTGGTGTTGCCTGCTCCTCCCGCCGCGAGGCTCTTGGCATATGGCTTCCTCAGCGGCAGTCACACCGCTCGGGTTGATGCATGAGACGGCTTCAGCACTGGCTTCAGACTCGAGTCCCGAGATGGGCATGGCGCCGCGGCACACATCATGTAGCTATCGCGCCGCTCTGCCGCCACTTATTCAGCCCTTGGACAGACCTTGCGTTCCCCTACAGCAAGTGTCCAGACGTGTCGTGGTCACCACAGATGCCTCCAAACTGGGCTGGGGCGACATGTGCAATGGGCACGCAGTCGCCAGTTCCTGGTCAGGACCGCGACTGGGTTGGCACATCAACTGCCTAGAGTTGCTGGCTGTACTACTCGCCCTGCGGAGGCTATTACCATTGATCCAGGGCAAGCATGTGTTGGTCCGGTCCGACAACACAGCGATAGTAGCATATATAAATCGGCATATATAAATCATCGGCTGAGGTCGCTGTGGCCCACTCATATCCCGGGCAGGCTCAACGCCACAGCGGACGTGCTGTTGTGGCAGGCAACGCTCAGCGGAGAGTGGAGACTCCACCCCCAGGTGGTCCAGCTGATTTGGAGTCGATCCGGCAAAGCACAGGTAGACCTGTTCGCTTCCCGGGAATCCTCCCATTACCCACTCTGGTATTCCCTGACGGGAGCCCCCCTCGGGACAGACGCACTGGCACACAGCTGGCCCCAGGGGCTGCGCAAATACGCATTCCCCCAGTGAGCCTTCTTGCACAGACCCTGTGACCCATACTGGCCCACTCAAACTTGGATCTCGAACCTCATGCTCCTCGTGACAGCACCTCCCTGGCGGATTCCCCTGAGGAAGGACCTTCTTTCTCAGGGATGGGGCACCCTCTGGCATCCGCGCCCAGACCTCTGGAATCTCCATGTCTGGCCCCTGGACGGGACGCAGAAGGTCTAAGCGGTCTACCACCAGCAGTCATAGACACGATCACTCAAGCCAGAGCTTCCTCTACGAGGCAGCTTTATGCCCTAAAGTGGTGCTTATTCGCGAATTGGTGTTCTTCCCGAGCCGCAGAGATGCACAGTCGGGTCAGTGCACTCATTTCTGCAGGAGAAGCTGAAGGGGTGGCTGTCCCCCTCCACCTTGAAGGTTTATGTAGCCGCTATAGTGGCTCACCACGACGCAGTCGACGGTAAGTCCCTTGGACAGCACGACCTGATCATCAGGTTCCTCAAAGGCGCCCAGAGGCTTAATCCTCCCAGGCCATGCCTCTTCTCCTCATGGGATCTCACCATGGTCCTCCTGGGCCTTCGGAGAGCCCCATTTGAGCCGCTAGAGTCAGTCAAGCTGAAAGCCCTCTCCTTAAAGACGGCCCTCCTGATTGCACTCACCTCCATCAAGAGGGTGGGGGACCTGCAAGCGTTCTCTGTCAGCGACACTTGCCTGGAGTTCAGTCTGGCAGATTCTCACGTGATCCTGAGACCCCGACTGGGCTATGTGCCCAAGGTTCCCACGACCCCCTTCAGGGATCAGGTGGTGAACCTGCAAGCGCTGCCCCAGGAGGAGGCAGACCCAGCCCTGTCGTTGCTGTGTCCGGTGTGTACTTTGCACACCTACTTGTATCGCACACAGAGCTTTAGACGCTCTGAGCAGCTCTTTGTCTGCTTTGGTGGACAGCGGAAAGGGAACGCCGTCTCCAAACAGAGGCTTTCCCACTGGATCGTGGATGCCAATGCATTGGCCTACCAGACCCAGGCCGTGCCCGCCCCCTTGTGGGTTCGAGCACACTCTACAAGGAGTGTGGCATCCTCATGGACACTGGCCAATGGCACCTCTCTAGCAGACATCTGCAAAGCAGCAGGCTGGGCAACACCCAATACTTTCTTAAGATTTTACAATCTCCGGGTTGAGCCAGTTTCGTCCTGTGTTCTTTCAGGTATGAACAGATAGAGTTCGGTAATACGGAACAGCTGGCCGGGTGTATCGCTTGCGTATAGCGCCTTTCCACTCCCCTGAGGTGAAAACGTGCGCTTTTACACCCAGTCGAGTTCACGAAGTCGTGGACCCTGGATGTCCTTCTTCCCTAGCCCTATGGTTCGCGAACTCGGTGGAGGAGTTAGCAGCCAGCCCCACTACGGGGTCTAATATGCCTTTTACTGGGATAGGTGCTCCACAGGTGCCGATTACTCCAGTAACCCCTGTGATGTATATTCCGCGGTAGACTCGCATCTCCCTTGGGCAGAGCTCTCTCTGCCTACAGTCACTGTGTTTGTAGAGTTTCCCCCCCTTTTTTCATGGCGGGACCTACCACCGCGCCTCTTCCATGTGCGGCTGCTGAGCCCGTGTCGTATTGCCACGAGTTGACCTCCCCTTTTGGGCAGGATGTGGTCTCCGCGGGGTCTTTTCCCCCTGAAAGAATAGGGAAGGAAAAAAACACCTTCCCCGATGTGTATAATAGCATTAGTTGGCCCCAGCTGAATCTAATACTCTGTGGAGAGAAAACCTGGCACAGCCTGCTCCCATGCTAGTTACGTCGCTTCCCCCCCTCAGGGATGTGGGGAACTACATGATGTCTTTTGGGCGTTGGGGGAGGTTACGTGCAGTCTGATGCACCTGCTATTACGCATGCAGCAGCTTGCTTGCACCTGCATCGGCAGTTCACGTAACATGGTTCAGCTGTTGTGGCGTTTTTCCATAGGGACCCATAGTGTCAATAAATCGACACAACGTCGAGTGAGTGACAGAAGGGGAACGTCTCGGTTACTGTCGTAACCTCAGTTCCCTGATGTAGGGAACTAGACGTTGTGTCCCTCTTGCCACAACGCTGTACTAGCCGCTGAAATGGCCGGGAACATGTCTCGGCTCCTCAGCACAAAACCTGAATGAATCCTGCATTCCAGCTCACTTTTATACCCGTATGTCCGGGGAAGTGGCATGCAAATTCCACTCGCCAATTCTCATTGGCCTTTTCTCAAAGATCTGAGGTGATCGGGGCTCTCAAGAGTGACCCCTAGTGTCACTACATCGACACAACCGAGACGTTTTTTGGCAATTTCCAGCATTGTAGAGCCTTCATTTCTCAAAACAATGATTGACTGACGAGTTTCTAGAGAAAGCTGTTTCTTTTTTGCCATTTTTGACCTAATATTGACCTTAAGACATGCCAGTCTATTGCATACTGTGGCAACTCAAAAACAAACACAATGTTAATCTTCATTTAACGAACCAAATAGCTTTCAACTGTGTTTGATATAATGGCAAGTGATATTCTAGCACCAAATTAACAATTTAGCATGATTACTCAAGGATAAGGTGTTGGAGTGATGGCTGCTGGAAATGGGGCCTGTATAGATCTGATCAAAAATGACTTTTTTCAAATAATGATGGTGCTGTTTTTTACATCAGTAATGTCCTGACTATATTTTGTGATCAGTTGAATGCCACTTCGGTGAATTAAAGTATCAGTTTCCTTCCGAAACAGCAAAATCTGTACATTATTCCAAACTTTTGGCCACCATTGTATTCTTACTAGGTGTTTTTGTTTTGTTCTCCAGTAAAATATCTAAACAACCTTTGAACAATTAGATTTCCTTGAGAAGCTAAATGGCATGGGATTTGTGATAAGAAGATATACAGTATGTATGTATGTATGTATGTATATGTTTATATATATATATATATATATACTGGGAAACAGTATTTTATGTATTTATAAAAACACAATTAAATAAAATTTTCACTGTTTACATTAGCAAAGTTAAAACTTTATTAGAAGTGGCGTGCAATAATAATATTCTGTTCACAAGTTATATTTGATTTTTGTTTATTTCAGTCTTTGTTTAGATTATCATGGTGTTTAAATGTTATAATTAATATTTTTATGAAAATTTCTATTCATATTTAAAACAATCAAGGGTAAAATCATAAAGTAAAAAAAAAAAAATTCTGTACATGAAAGGCATTTGAAAAGTGGTAAAAATAAATAAAGAAATAAATATCTGGTAAAATATTTTTGACCTTCATATAACACAAAGCAAAAAGTTTAAATCTTTTCATAAAAATCAACCCGTGACATTAACCTGCACATAGTTAAAGAAACACCCAAATTTTATATTGCCCTTGTCATATTTCATCTTGCTTTCTATATTTTTATGTCTGTCTCTCACTCTCTCTCTCTCTTGCTGTTTTTTGTCCCCCGGCTCTTAAGGGTGACGTTAGACCCTTGTCCTCAGATGAACTCTTTTTCTGAGAGGTCTACCCCTCCCTTTCTCTCTCTCTCTCTCTCTCTCTCTCTCTCTCTTCTACCATTTCCCTTCTTCATTCCTGTCTATGTGAGCCATTTATGTGATAAAGGGCAAAATGCCATCTGGATTCAGCCCATCATCACAGGAGAGATGAGGATATGAGAGTGTGAATATCAGCAATATGTGTGAATGTGTGTAGATGCAGAAGAAACTCATTGTGATGGCAAAGTAAATGCATGAGGGTCAGCAAGAGTTTGTTAACTCTTTTTTTTTTTTTTTTTACAGAGTTTGCTCTGTATTTGGAAAGTTGATGCATAACATGTGTATACTAAAAGATGAGAAAGTTGTTTTCAGAGAATCTGTATTTAATATGTGTTTTGTCTCTTTTTTCTTTTTTTTAAGGATAAACATGTGAAAAAATTATCTGCCAGTACATTAAGACAAATGACGCTATTTGCATTTAAATATATTAATATATATATTCTCTTAAAAAAATGTTAAACAACCATATTTGTACATAAAAACAAGTAAAAAATACTTGTTAAGAATATGATTCTTTTGCAGTGAAAGTGTATAGTCTGGATTCTGTAACTGGTCACAAATTATTTTTGTTTTTTTCCAACATTTTTAAAAGACCTTTTTGGGTTCACTAGTTCAGTTTAAATGGTCCTGCAGTTGTTACAAATAATTTTTTTCAAATAGTCTCTTAAATTAAATGTAATGATATGAGGTCATAAAAGATGCATGCATAATAATTATAGTAAAGCAAAAAACAATATATGGTTGTTCAATATACAGTATGGGCAAATTCATGTTAATTTTGATTAAAATGTTAAACAGATTTAAACTTATATATATATATATATATAAGTCACAATAAAACTGACTTGGAAACTTTTTTATTTTTATTTTATTTATTATTATTATTATTATAATTTTATTTATTTATTTATTTTTTTACCAGGCCTTCATCATTAATTATTGAAAATTTTCAAAATCCTTCTATGAATAGATTGTACTGTTTTAGTCTTTTCCCCAGAACCAGACTTTCATTGTTAAACTAAATAAATCCATAATAAAAATACAAATTATTACATGTTTAGAACTATAGTAATCTAAACAAAGAGTGGAATAAACCATTTCAATATTTATTGTTGAGAAATTATTTCTATAATAAAAAAATAAAATAATAATAATAAAAAATTACTAGAAAATTACTAAAATTTCCTATGATGCATGTACATACACTGTTAGTAGACAATAAATAATTAAAAAAAAAAAAAAAAAAAAAATAGGAATCCACTAAAAGTTAAAAGTGCCCAAAAATGAAGAAACACCCAACATATACTTTTAGATGGAATACAGCATGTCACACTCCAGGACTTATCAAATCCCCTGCTGAAAAGACCAGCTTAGACCACCATGAATCTCTATTTTGTCACGCCTCCCTCGGGCTCTCCACCTCCCTCAGTGTTCTGCTCCTCTTCACCCGATTTCTAATTCACCACACCTGCACTCAATCAGTTCACTCTTCAAGGACTGCTTAAATAGGCGACTTTCACCTCAGTTTGCTGTCAAGTCTCACACCTAGGACTACTGTCTGACCATGCTGTGGTTTCCCAAGTTTATTTGAGGCCAGAAGATTTCCCTTATTGAACATTATATTGTTACCAGTTTCACTGCCTGATTCTTCAAGTTCTGTGGACTCTATTTACCCAAATACTCACCTTGATGTTCCATCGTCACCCTGAGAAGTCTACTTACCGTAACCTACCTGCTTATCTGCGTATGTTCTCCAGTGTATTGATTGCCTGTGTCATTTCATCTGTCTTCATCTCACTGTGTTTACCCTGTTTAACCTGTGACTTCATTAAACTGTCTCGCACCTGGTTTCACAACTAAACTTGTTTGGATTGAGTCCCTGACACATTTAGGTTCAGGCTGGGGTTGTGGTGTGTGTGTTTTTTTTTTTTTTTTTATCAGTGCATTAAATCATGGGTTGGCCCAGAGACTTTGCTGGGTAGTTGGCACAAGTACTGACTTGAGCTATGGTGCTCACAGGAGTTCAAATCCAGTGCCGTCTCCCAGTCCCTGAAAAATTCTTTCATCTCTACTCTCCTTTCATTACAGAGATAAAAGGCCACAAAACTATAGTAAGCCAAAAATATTGATTTTCTTCAAGCTTGATGCTAAATTGTTGTTCCTATCATGTTTAAAGTGACCTCTGTACCCCTTGTTACTGGGGATTACCAGGATGGCATGGCAGCCAGATAGATTACTCCTAATATTTCAGTGACCTTTAACAGTGCACGTCTGGTGGCTTAGCTTTGCCCTTATCAACACCGGTGTAGACATCATGTACGCTAGGTGGTGTTTCTGTGCTTTTACCACATGGCAGACAGACACTTTAACATTTAATGTATTTACAATTGTAATGTGTTTGGTGTGAATGATGTCAAAATGTGACTCGCAGACATAGAAACAAGAACTTTTGAACTGTTTCAGTGACCGCAACTGACAACTTTTTCGAATCCTGATGTGAAATGAATGAACTTAAAAATATGGATCCAGAACAGCCTCGCATGACAAGACAATGTGCCTGGCATCTATTTCCTGCTAATACACCGTAAAATACAACACCGGTTTATGCAGGATCTCTCTCTACTACACTGCAAAAAAGCAATTTTCTTAGTATCTGTCTTTTCCAGTAAGAGTATATAAACATCCATAAAATGAGATCAATTTTCTTGAATTTGCAGAATTGCATAAGATTAATTTTCAAGAGTCTCTGGAAAAAGTTAATGTTTTGGGTAAATTTAACTCCATGAGTGAACACTGCAAAAAAAAAAAAAACCCATCTAAAACAGGAGTTTAACTTGAAGTGACACTGCACAAGATATTTAAGCTTTGTTTTCAGAGACCACTATCTTGAAGTGTATTTTGGTTATTGTGTGTGTGTGTGTGTACACTGCAAAAAAAAATAATTTACTTGATCAGTTTTTGACTTGTGTCCCAGTAAAAATATCCAAGCATTCGTAAAACAGATTTATTTCGGAAGCAAAATTGTGTAAGATGAGACTTGTTTTCAAGAGTGCTTTGCGCAAAGTTCTTTTTTTTTTTTTTTTTTCCCCCAGTAAACAGAGCCTGACTGATATGGGATTTTAGAGAGGGAAAATTTACTGATATATCAGTACTGTTTGGTAACAGTTGAATGCAGACAATTAAAATAAAGAAATTCAAATAAGATATCTAAATAAACATCATTATTACTGTTTAGTATCAGTCCCATTAAAATAGCGAAAATATCAGGGGCTGGTGTATGTTACAACTTCGCCTAGTTGTGGCGTAAATGGGCACTAAGTCGCAGTTTACGCTCCGCTGAATATTTGAGCTTTGCACCATTAAATTTAGGTAGGATGTAACCCTACGTATAAACTAAATATTTACGGCAGCCTCCGACCAGGAGTAACGGATGGAATAAAGCAGACTGATATTTAATGACATCAATGAGCTCATGTTTTGGTTGACCAGCTTCAATTCTTTCGACATATATGATGGCGTTGGCATTTACACTTACATTAGAGATTAAAAAAAACTTAAGTGGCTCTTCAGCATGAATCTGATCTAACAGTGCCGTTTTCAGGGTGTGTCACCCGGTGTCAAGTTTCAACACATTCAATATATATATATATATATATATATATATAGGATATTAAAATGAATAAATTAATTTTTTTCCAGCCTGTTGTATTAGTATTTATCACCCCTCGTTTATTTTAGATACAGTTCCTATATATTATTATTTACACGGCAAATATACTATTTAATAAATCTACTTTTATTACGTATCCAATTTTAATGTCTGGAAAACCAGACTTTTAAATATTACATTTTGTAAATGCAACGACTGTTATTGTTTGGTTGAATGGGGTACCAAACTGTGAATCCTGAACAAAACAGTTTGGTGAATACATGTTTACACATTAGCTTCCACTCGGCTGACAACAATGAAAGTAGCTACGTGGTTAGCTAGTTAGCTGTAAGCTCATTGTTACGGAGAGTAAAAGATGGACTTTATTTTACTTTCCAGCATTGCTTCTCACCAACTAGGCAACAGCGAGGCATGAAATCAACACTCAACAGACACAATCCACCACCACACTGTTGTCTGCTGAGCTGCAAAAAGATGCTCTGATGTTTACCTTTCAATCTGCTGCGTTACTGACTGCACTGACAAACTATAGCTGGATAACAGCAAACAGACATGAGTGACATGGTTGTCAGGGACAGGGTTAATGTTATATTAGTTATATAAAATGATGGGGTAATTTTTTTTTTATTCACTTTCCAGTATGTATTTCACAAACTAGTTAGCAATTTAAGGAAAAGAGACCGCTCAAATCCACACCGTTTATCTCCGCCCTGTCTGCAGAACCACCGTCAGCTCAGAGTCGGAGCGTGCTCTGCTGGACAAACTATGCTATGACACCAATTCTTAAGTATTGTTTTCTGCATTATATGTTCTGAAAAAAAGTTTTCATATCGGTAAAATATCGGCCAACCGATATATCAGTCAGGCACTAGTAAACATATCTTAAAAACCCTTAAAAGAAGATAAAAGTACTTAAGAAGCAACACTGCATAAGATATTTAAACTTGTATTCAGAGATTACGATCTTGAAAATGAATGTATTTTGGGCAAATGTACAATATCATTTGTGTATACACCTTAGAGGTCCTTGGTAGACACTGCAGCAAAATAATTTTCTTCATCAGTTTTGTCTTGTTTCCCAGTAAAAATATCAAAACATACAGTATTTAAAACAGATTAAATGTAATTGAGAAGCAAAATTGTGTTAGTTGTTTTCAAGAGAATATTTAATATGTGTATTTTGTCTTTCTTTAGCGACCTTTTACATTTAAGTATAAACAAGTGAAAAAAAAAAAAATCTGCCAGTGCAGTATGACTAAAAATTATATACTTTATCTTGTTTTAAGTTTAAGAATTTTCAAGAATATGATATTTGCTGTGTTTATTTTTTCTTAACCCATTGTTTTTTTTTCTTGTTTAACCTTGTGCGACGCTGCCTCCACATGTGTGGACATTGTGTTTTGGCTTTGCTATACACAACACATTATTTAAATGAATTAAAACTGACTGAATACTGTTAACAAGACTGTACACTCTACGTCATTTAAGGGTTAAATTTCTGGCGCACCGCATCACGTGACACAACAGCATGACATAGATTTCCGTGAAGCACTACTACAGGCGCAGTATGAACAAAAGTGCCTCTGGAAAAAAAACTTGTTTGGTTATAAAGAGTAGTGTCTCTGGTTTTGTTTGATATGCCACTTTAAAAAATCCATTCATTTTTCGCGCATCAGCGCGCTGATAAATATGATGATGATGATGATGTCCACATATGTGGAAAATGGGACATTATTCCATCAAAAGTTGAAAAAAACATGTTAGTTATTTTGAACACATCTGTGGGTCATTTCGCTTCATTTTAATATACATTTTGTTGTACTGTATTTTGTTTTCACTGTACAATATGGTTCTATTAATTAACATTAGTAAATGCATTCCTAAATATTTACTGAGCATTTTCACATTGAGAATCAAAGGGTGCATCCAAAAGCTGAAAAATGTTGATTTCAGAGGCTTTATATGGAGTTAGGATGAAAATAAGGTGCATTTCTAACTGTTCTGAGACCAGTGCAGACAGACAGCACACTGGAGGTTAAGTCATTCACTAAATAGGGAGCAAGGGTGCATCCTATAGCTTCTATGCAGCTAAGTGCATTCACTCCTAAAATTCGACCAAAAGAAACAAAACTCAGAAAAAGAAACTCAACATATACTCTCTGTAAACAAATCTTTTTAACAAACACAATTTTGCTTCTTTATATAAAGGTGTTTTATTTACTTCCACTATCACTCACTTTATGTTCCTATCTTCTTCCCAGAACTGGACAATCCTGAGGCGAGGGTGGAGGAGATCCACGCCATTGTGCACCGTCTCCCGGAGAAGAATCGGCAGATGCTAGAACTTCTAATGAAACACTTGGCAAAGTAAGTTGCAGCGCTGACGCCCTGTTTTACTGTGTTACAAAAACTGTGGCGCCACAGGCCTTAGAGGATTGGCATTGTAAAAAAACTCTACCCTTTTGATGACAATAAAAGCTCTAACTTCCTTTTTGTGTTTGGCCTGCTGAAAAGAGCTGTTTGTTTTCATCCACCTGCTCTTTCTTTCCCTCCCCATTCCCATCTCCAATTTCTTCTCTGCCAGTCTAATTTGACACCTCAACCGTCGTCTATGGAGTCTGCCCTCAATGAAGCTCATGAATCAAGTACTATTTTGGAGTGTTAGGGAAACGCCTGAGTAAAATAGTTTCTTGCAAAACAGATAAGTGCAAAAGAGTTCTAACTACAGAAAAGAGCAGTAGTCCACATCCACACTAATATGTTTTTGTTTAATCACTATTTTGATTTCACTATGTTTATGCCTCTCATCCACACTGAAATGTGTTTTCCTTCACTGAAAATGGAGTGTTTTGAAAACGCTCTCCTTTTCTGCATACTTTGAAAACCCATGTTGTTAGGAAATTGAAAACAGAATTTCCTGACCAAACCAAACCATTAGTGTGGATGTGGCCAAAGTCTCTCTAGCAAGTCAGGCCATATTTGGAACACTCTCGGGAGGCTATTTCCAGTCATGTCAGTGCAGCTCCTATCTATTTGAATGGAGAAAAACTAAAATCTCAAATACGGTTGGTCAGGATTACAATCAAATAACATATTCCAAATCAGCAATAAAATCTGACAATACTGGTATCATAAATTGTGCTTCTTTACCTCAGATTACGTTAAAGAAATGCAATTTTCCTGGCTTGTATAGCTAATGCGCATGCACGTTCTTAAGTTGATTGACAGGCAATGTCTGTATCTAAAGGCGATTGGCTCTTTTACCTGTAAGGCAGGACTTCCTTACTACATCCGTTGACCGTTGGGCGCTCAGAGCTCCTTGGCTGGGCGTTCCAATTTGTCCTATTCATTTTAATAGAAGTGGCCTGTCTCTCCTAAATAGTCTCTGATATGGCAATACACCTTGCGTACACCGGATGCGAGCGTCCAACGAATCAAAAGCATATCTTTCCTATTATTATCAATGACACTGGCTACGCTGGAAGCGTTTGTTGCAGTGTGTCATGCAGGGTTATTACGTTCTTTAAGGAGTTTTAGTTAAATTCATTTTAGTGTTCGTTATTTTTGACTCTATGACAAAAACTAAAATTAATTTGTGGTGAATTTTATTTTTACTTATTTTTTGAGTCATGAATCTGTACATTTGTTTAGTTTCAGTTTCTCCAAATATGTTTTTTTTTTATTTTATTTGCATTAACAAAAATGCTTTCGATTTTCTTTGTTATTGTTAATGATAATAACACTGATTAGAGGATGTTGAACTTCAGTATCCCACTTTCTTTATTTACTAATACTCTTTTATTCAAGCACTGTGTAACATTGGCTGGCAACAAGGTAGATGGGCGTGGTGACTTGATGTGGTTACGTGGCAAGACATGGAAACATGGTGAAACAAGGTGTGGGGCATGGTCTGGTGAAAGCATGGTGTGAAGCATGAGACCAGGGTGGAGCCTGTGGGGGGTGGAACCATGAGAGGCTCGAGGGGCGAAACCATGGAGAACTGGATACCCAGAGAGTAGCTGAAGACTGAAAGGGCCAGGGTGGAGCTGGAGGCAGGGAGAACCAAGGCGGCGCTGGAGGTTCGGAGGAGTAAGGCGGAGCTGGGGGGATCGGACGACTGAGGCGGAGCCTATGGGGCTGAGGACCAAGGCGGAGCTGTAGGGATGGAGGTCCCCGGTGGAGCTGAAGGATCGGAGAGATGAGGTGTAGCCAGAGGATCGGAGAGCCAAGGTGGAGCCAGGTGACCGACAGACCAAGGAGGAGCTGGAGGGACGAGGGACCCCGGTAAAGCCAATAGGCTGAAGGACCGCGGTGGAGCCGAGGGAACGTAGAGCCGAGGTGATGTAGAGGGATCAACAGGCCAAGGCGGAGTCCAGGGCTCGGAGGGTCTAGGCGGAGTCAGAGGTTCGAAAGTACTCCGTGTCTGGGATATCTCAGAGGGTGAGGATCGAACCGGTGGCTTGGGGGGAACCGGCTGATCAGGAGAACTCAGGGTGGGCACAAGGATGGGAACCAATTCCAACTCAAATAGCCCAGTGAGACATGGCTCTGGAACGGACGAGGTTTGCAACGCTGGCTCTGGGACAGATGAGGCTTGCAACGCTGGTTCGTTTGGCCGTGGCAGATGTGGGCATTGGCTCGTTGAACGTGGCAGGCTTGGGCATTGGCTTGTTGACCAGAGGTGAGCCTGAGACATTGAATGGAGCAGACTGAAGCTTGGCTGTGTCATGGCATGGAGCAGTCTCTTCGGCGCGGATGTGACCTGGCATGGAGCAGGCTCCGGAGCGGCTGTGACCTGGCATGGAGCAGGCTCAGGCTCCGGGGCAGAAGGTGGCGCAAGCTCGGCGGCCATGACGTGGAACTCTGGCTTGGCGTCCACCTCCCCCACAGTGAACGATGAACCATATATTAGTAGGACATGGTCGATATACTGAACCAGGCTGTGTCTGACCACCTGGCATCAGGGAAGAGATTGGCTCATTCAGTCCAAAGCGAAAGTAGTCCTTGAAGGCAATCTCATTAAAATTGACCCTGCAGGCTAGAGCACAAAAATTATCAACATATTCCTCAATGGAAAATTTTTCCTGGCATAGGTGAAGTAACTGAATCGCTGGGTTCACCTTGGTGGGTCGAGTATTCTGTAACGTTGGCTGGCAACAAGGTAGACGCAGAGACGATGACAATGAAGTGCGATGATCCCAAGTGCAGTTTATTTACAAAAGTGATATCCAAGAACCCTCACTTTAAATGTGAACAAAACATAAACATGAACTTTACTTAACTAAACTTGGCTTGACTATAGAACCAACAATACTCGACCATGGACAATGGCAAACATGAGGGTTAAATACTTGGACTAGGGAGAAGACATGACAATGAAATCCAATGAACATTTAGGACTCTAAACAAGATAATGAGACTGCTAACAACCCAATGAAACAATGAACCAATGGGGACAAGACACAAGAACATGGGAAACACATGACAAGATCACATGACAAGGAAACAGGAACAAACATGGCATGGAACAAATGTATCAAAGTAAAAGATATGAACAACATCACCTACAACGCTGACACGCTGGTTTTGAATGCTCGAGTGCAAACTCACAGGTTGCCTTCAGTACATGTTTGAAAAAGATTTTGTAGTGTGAGATTCGAATGAATTTCTTTAGTCACAACCAGTTGCTCAAGAGCTTTTAGATTCTGACAGCCACGAATAATCAGTGTTGAGCTAATAAATGCTTGATAATGAATTATTACCTATATGCTGTTTGACAGATACAAGGAATAATCGTAAACCAGACTGATGGTTTGGCAACTCTATTGCTTATTCAGCTCGTACGTAGAGCAGCAGTTTGGCACAATTCATTGTGATTCTGTCGACAATGAGTCATCGTTTGCATCGTTTGTTTAATTTGCTCATCAAATCCTCACTCTAGGGACATTTGAGTGTGATTTTATGTTAATTTGCCGCAGTGAGCTGCCAAACAACCAGAGTATGCAAATGAATTTAAGAAGCAACAGAAAATGTAGCAATATTTACTGTACTGTAATTAGAAAGAGATGGTGTAGCTGATTGATTAAAGATAGCACATCTTAGGTCGATAAACTGAAATTATTTTAAAAGCAAAGTTTAAACGAAGCGTGTACATTGAGCGGTTTGTGCTGAATGGATTGCAGAGGTTTAATATGTTAGAAGTTTTGGAAAACCTCTCACCTGAATGTCTGAGGAATAACAATAAGATGAATTCAAAAGTGTTTCTCTCTCTCTCTCTCCAGTGTGGCCAATCACCACCAGCAGAATCTGATGACGGTCGCTAACCTCGGAGTCGTGTTCGGCCCAACACTCTTGAGACCCCAGGAGGAGACAGTGGCCGCCATCATGGACATCAAGTTCCAGAACATAGTTGTAGAAATCCTCATCGAAAATCATGAACGGGTATGTTTACTCAAAGGGGTTAGTTCAACCGACAAAACAAAAAAATACAATTTTGTCATCATGTATGCAACCTCATGTAATTCCAAACACATTATTAGTGGCAAAATTGTTTGGTGTGTTGGAATTGACGCCACAACTGTGGGACAGTCGTCATTTTTAAAGATTGATAGAAATCATTTTCACACATTAAATATTGAAATGGTTTATGTTTATATCACTCTTTGTTTAGATTATTATTCTTATAAACATGGATTCTTTTTTACAGTTTAATATTGAAAGTCTGGGTCTGGGACAAGCCTAAAACAACACAATCTGTACATATAAGGCATTTGAAAAGTGCCAAAATGAAATGATGAAGGTCTGGTAAAAAACAGTTTATTAGTGTGTTCTTCATGTAACAAAAAAGAAAAAAAGTTGAAATCTGTTTGTTTTATTAAAAATCAATCCCTGAGACATGAAAATGCCCGAGACACCCATGTATACCCAAATCAAGGAGGCATGTAAGTATATAGGTTTATCATCTTTTCATCGCACCCCGTCTACGTTCAAGAGTTACAGTATAATAGATAAATGGCTCATTATGTGTAACTGTTCCTGACCACATTTACCCTAATGGTGTTTTACGAGTGGTTTTGCTCACACAGAAGTGTGAATGGATTGGAATGAGTACATCCTTTGTTTTGATTCAGTTTGCCTCTTTAAGGGGCTCGCTCAGCCCATGTTTGCTGTAACAGGTAACTTCAATGCTAGCGGGACTTAAAGGTAAAGAGGCTTAGAGTGGGTCACCATGGCAATATGCAAATAGTCTCAAAGGCGTCCTTTAACCTGACATATGCATCACTTGACACATTGCCGCTCCCCCCGCTTGAGATTAAGAGAAGACAATAGGGAAATATGGGTAAAACTTCACAATAAGTTTCCATTTGTTAACATTATTTAACAACATTAGTTTACATGAACTAACAATGATGATACTTTTACAGCATTTGTTAATCACAGTTAATGTTAATTTCAAAATATACTAATACATTTTTTAAATCAAAAGTTGTGTTTGTTAACATTAGTTAATGCACTCTAACATGAACTAACAATGAACAATTGTGTTTCTATTAACTAACATTAACAAAGATTAATAAATGTTGTAAAAAAAAATGTATTGTTTGATCATAATACTTAATACATGAACTAATGTTAACGAATTGAACCTCATTGTAAAGTGTTACTGAAATATGGATTTATTAGTGTTTGCTACATTATATATATATATATATTAGCCTTTTTTTTTAAGAGTTAAGCATTTTAATTTCATAATAAAATTCCATAAAATTGAATTGAGAAATATTTAACACAATTATAATTGAATAAAACATTCTTAAAGATAAATTCAGTTAAATTTGCTGAAATTTTGTTATGAAATAAAAATGTGTAAATCTTAAAAATAGGCACAGACTATATTCCATGCTTTCTGAAGCCATATGAGAGATTTGTGTGAGAAAGCTGACAAAATTTAAGATATTATGCACTGAAAATGTTCACTGTGTTCCTTTCACTGCAAAAACATTTTATTTTCTTACTGAGTAGTATTTTTGTATTGTTGTCCAGTACAAATATTTAAATGCTTTTAAAAAAGATACATTAAGAAGCAAAATGACAGATAAAAAGGTATTTTATCTTGTTTTCAGAGAAATCTAGCAAAGTTTTGTTACAAATATGCTTATTACCAGAATGTTTTTTTTTTTTTTTTTTTTTAAATTATGAAAGAGAAAAACTAAAAAACTTGATTAAAAGGGAAAATATTTATTTTTCTTACCCAATGGAGAAAAATAAGACCTATACTTGGTGATTTTTTTTTCTTTTCTCTTTTTTTTTTTTTTTTGCATTGTAGCTCACTAGTCAAACTCAGTTGTGAGATCAATGATTTTTAACCTTATTGACGTCAAACCTGGAGCCTGTACAATGAATCCTGTTTCAGTGGCCAGCCAGGCAATTTTTAGTTTAGTTTGCATCAACCCTGGGTTTTAGGTACCATGAAAGTGGGTCAGCCTTTACAACTTGCGCTCCATGGCTAACCTGTTCATAGCAGGATTTGTTCTGGGTAACAAATCGCTAACATATGCTGAACCAGTCAGCTGTGATTTGTGACATCTCTGACGAAATGAAGTCACTCCCCCGTGTCTCTTAAAGTGAACTTTACAGAAAAAAAAAAAAAAAACACAAAATCCAACTCTTCATGATAAATTATTTATTGGAGAGTCTAAATATACATTTTTGGCAGATCTTTTATTTTATTTTATTTAAATACACTATAATTGTCTTTCATTTAATTACTCGCCATAAAATAGCTCTGAAAATATAAACATAAATATAATATTAGGCTTTCTATAAAAGAGCTAGTATGAGTAAATATAATACCTGCCAATAATGATCAATTTTAAAAGATTAAAAATTAAACACTCCACAAGATGGCTATAGAAAAATTGATTATGAATCAGATTTCATGTGAAGTTCAATATAAGCAGTTGGGTACAATGGGGTAAAATTGATTTTCTCCCAAAACACTAAATAGCATCAAAAACTACCACAGTACTTTCCTAAAAACCTGTTTGTCACTATGAACTGCAAAATTTTCCTGGTCCATGAGATCCTTGCGTGTGGTGTCTATAGGTTGATTTTTAGGCAATTCAATCTGTTTTTTTTATATATATATTTTTAAAACGTTGCAAATTTATGTAGCTAATGAAAATGCCTGAAATTAACATTTTTTCTGAGACAAAATACTTATTTATCATTTTCAGTTTTGTTTAAGGTCATTAAATCAAACATTTTTCAATAACTGTCCAATAAGTGGAAGGATTGTATTTGGGGTAAAAAGCCCCCTTGTTGCAGGGGCTAAAGGCCCCTATTAAACACACTGATTTTCTTAAGTGGGTGAATAGATTTGTTATGAAAAATGTTCAAAGTGGGCTCACATTGACTCATCCAATCATAATAGAGATGAGTTTGTTTATAGAATACTTGAGATGTAATAAAATGCCAAATGTGTTTGAAAATAACAGGAAATATTTGGCTTTTTTCTGAAGTAGTTATTTTGAGTAAGCATCATCTTAATGTGTTATTCAAAAAAGCATCTTGCTGTCTCAAAATGATTTGCATTAGTTGAAAATTTTTGCCCTATAACTGTTGCCCCAGTATCTACACAATATCACTTTAAACCCCCTAGGGGCCTTTTACCCCAAGTGAGGGGTAAAAGGCTCCCTCACCACCCTTTTTTTTTTTTTTACTGAATTTTAATCGAAATAACCTTCCGTTATTATTTCTTTTCACACAAATGATGTTGCTCCATCAATATAAAAAAATAAATAAATACTTTTTTTCGACCTTGAAACATTTTGTGACCAGAAAAAAAGCAGAATTTAATTAAAGGGTGCCTTTAACACCGTTGTACCCTACACAAAATATGTCTTAAAATAAAAATATGTCTAATTATTGCATGCCAGTTATTGCAAACAGATACAGTATTCCGAGTGCTCACTTGTTTCTTCATAATTGGACAGTGACCCTTTGTGCTGTGTAAATCATGAGTTTTAATTCTTCATGATTTCATGGTAAGATCTTGTGCAGTGTTAATGAGTTTTAATTATTCACATTTTTATAACAATCTCTTGTTGTGCTGTTTAAATGTATTTAAATTCTTCATATATTCATAATGACTGGCCTTTAGCGGCAAGGTAAATCCCGCCGGGAAGTGAATCTGTACTCTTTCTCTCCGTGTTTCACGTGATTAGCTGTTCGCTGCAAATGTCACTCATTCATGTGCACGCACATGTGAACCAATCTTAAACTCAGTATCAAAGCCTGAGTTGATGAGCAGCATCATGGTACCAATCAAGTTTGTTCAACGTGCTTCATGGTACAGGCCCCTGGTGCTATGCGCCATCATGCAACATATTTGAATAAAAACAAATGTTAATGAGATTTGAGAACTAGAACAGAGAGAACATTTTTCAGCTAATTTTGTTTTCGGTCTGTTTGTTACACATGTACCACTGCTTCAGAAGTCTTTTATATATCACACGAGTCATATTGTACTTTACTGATGCTTTCTGAAGTTTAAAGAGAGCTTTTTTTATTTGGGTTCCACGGTGGAAAGAAAGTCATATAAGTTTGGAGTGATAGGGTGAGTAAATCGTGACAGAATTTTAATTTTTGGAGGAGCTATCCTCTAACGTTCTTTCAGGATTCCTATGACCAGATACTAAAAACAGTAGCAGCCTTTTCAGTCTGGACTATTTTTGTAGAGACACCCCAGCTCCATGCTGATTTGAAGTGTCTTTTCACTGTGCAGATCTTCAAAGACATGCCGGTGTCTGGAGGAGGACAGGGCAACTCCCTGCTCAACCTGCCCAGGAGGAGGAGTGCAGACAGCAAAGCCCCGTCCTGCAGCGAGAGACCCCTCACACTCTTCCACACCCCCATATTCACAGAGAAAGACAGAGGTACACCAGCAAATGCTTTATTTTAAAATACTTCAATTGATAATTATTAAAGGAATAGTTCACCTGAAAATAAAATTTCTGTCATAATTTACTCTGATGTTGTTCATGTCGCACAGAAGGAGATATTTTAAAGAATATCACGGCCTATCTATTTAATATAATGGCAGTTGAGAGCGACTCACTTTAAAGCTTTAAAAAGGACCCAAAGTATCTGAACCCTTATGAACTGTTCATCATTAAATCACGTTCCAGTTGTTCCCGGTCAAAAGTGACCGGAAACAATAAACGTGTTTTTTTTTTTTTACAATTTTTTTTTATTGTTATGAAAGAAATGTAACAACTCCTAATTAAATCATGTAAAAACACTAAAGTTGTGCATTTTGGATATTTAGACCTTATGTTTTTATTTACCTATATGACCTTGAACTTGTGTGTGTTTTGCAGTTTCACAACTTCATTTTCTGCATTGTGGCTGTTTTTTAGATTTTATATAATAAAATAAATAAAATAAATAAAAAAAAAAATCTTAAATTTGTATTGTTTCCCCTTCATTTCCTATGGCGGTCACTTTTGACCGAGAACAGTATAAGTGTAAAAAAAAAAAAAATTTCCCCTACCACTTAGACTGGTCGAATCAACTCCAATCTCTTTGTATGTGTTCAGATATCAGATGGACGAAAAGTCACCAAGTCTATTACCCGTCTGATAAAAGAAACCAGTTTTATTGAAGAAACAAAATTGATTTCTGTCAAAAATGACTGAACAGTACATGAGGATTAAAAGTAGTCCATGTGACTTGTGCATCATATTACAAGTATTCTGAAGGCATAGAGTAGCTTTTGGTGAGAAACAACCCAAATTATTCGTTAGGGTCCTTTTTTTTAAGCTTTAAAGTGGTTGCCATCACATGCAATGGTATTGCAAAGACAGAACGCGATATTCATTAAAACATTTAATTTTGTATGTAGCATAAGATATATATTAATCAAAAATATAATTCTCATTACTGTAAAGATAATTAAATAGTGTATTTCTACATTATGATAGTATTTGTTTTACTGCCTTTAATTTATGCTGTTTTATTATTAAATTTTTTTTGTGATGGTATTACAGTAATGTTTTTAATAGAAATGTGGTCAAAAAATTATTGCATTACAGAAAGGATCTAATGAGAATCATCATAGGAGAATAATGAAAATTCAAACATATGTAAAAATGGATGGACAAATTGCAGTAATGAAGATTTCGGGGGGAAAATGTGCCTAAATATTATGAAAATAGCAATAGAGTGTAATACATGTTAATGATCTTTAAAATAGGCTTCAATTCAAACAAAAAATTTACATTCTGTCCTTCATGACTGTGCGGTAGTGCAAAGGGCGGCTTTTCAGTTCTAGGTCTATAAATCATCTATACATCATATTTGTGCTACAAACACCAATTATAAAAATAATTTCAAGTTTGTACGGCTTCCACCAGACGCCATCCTGCTCGCAACTACTGTAAAAACATTTAGCTTCCAACCCCTGAAGGGCATGTGACGAATAACTTTAATAGTTCACCAGGATTAGACGCCATTGTTTTTTTCCCTTATTATCTGAAGACATGAGTCAGCAACAGTAAAACTTGACGAAATACAAGCCGCAATTCAAGGAAACACAAATCACCAAAACCTACCAGACAATGATTTATCCACAGGCCAAGTGTTAGGGATGGTTCACCCAAAGTTACGTGCCAGTCAGAATGTATTACTCACAATGGAAATATGTTGTTGCTGCCGTTGCAATGCACCACACTGAATGCAATATAATAAACAGTTTTATAATCAGAGTATTGTGAACAGTCTGTAAAGCATGAAGAATAGTAACTTTTAAACTAATACTTAATTATACCAGCACTCATTCTAGTGCGATTGTTTCAGGAGCTCAAGCTTTTAAAGCAGCATTCCTCACATGTTGTATATTCTTTTTTTGATAAATTGTGCACATATATGTATGATACTTAAAAAAAAAAAAAAAAAAAGAAATAATTTTTTTTAATAAAACTTTGGTAAAGTTTGATACACATCGCAAAATAAAACCATGTTTTCGTCGAATAAATGTATACTGTATGCTATTTCAGTCAGAGTACAATGGACTAAAAATTACATGACAAAATACATTTTATGGACGTTCTCTTCAAATGACCGGAAAAAAAAAGAAATAAACTGTAAAAATGAACACTGTGGAGGCTTGAGAATTTATGTTAGTGTATTCTATTAACTACATTAAAATATCAACTTATCTGCTTTTCGTTTAGCAGTGGAGAAGAGGAACAGTGTGGTTGTAAACTCCAGTGCAGATCTGCCGTCAGTCAACTGTAACAGCACACACAACAGGACTCAACTCAACAGCCTGTCCACTGCAGACGGAGATCACGATGGGCTTCTACCCAGACAGAGTTGGCCTAATTCACTGTAGGTGCCCCACTTCATTTTTGCTCTACACTTTTTTCCCCCGAAGTCAATTATAATTTTAATGTTTCTTCCACCAAAAACAGCCATAGTTTCTTTTTACGTGACCATTTTCTATCTCTAACTGGCACTTTGAATTAAACAGGTGGCTACTGTGCCTTTAAGACATCTATTTGTAAATAACCTCTGTTATGATTGGCCAACCTCTTTGCATGTGAAATGAGTCTCAATGCCATTGTCATTTTGCAGAATAGGTGTTAAATGCAAATGCGGGCAGTCATATGCTAATGTACTCATCATTCTGATGTAAATTTTGTGACAATTTCTTGTTTTTGTCGATGATTGTTTTCTGAATGCTGGGACAGAAACATGTCATGCAAGTACGAATGTGCTGATTTGAAAGACTGGCCAATGCATTGCAAGGGTGTAGCCCCAATGTAAATACTTATTGTGTTTTCAAAGTGCCTGTGGCGGTAATCAAACTGGCCATAACAAACCCCAGTTCTCAAGGAGGCGATAGAGTTACATTCAAATGGCTGTACCTCTGGGGTCTGAGGGTGTTTTGGGCCCTGGAGAAGTTTTGACATACCTTGACATTTGTGCTTTTTTCAGTTGCTTAAAAACATATTAATGGCTAAAGTTTGATAACACTGTATTCAGCACAAACTGGGCTACAATAATATGTGAGCAACATGTATGTGCATGTTTGTATTTTTGAGAAAATAACGTTTATGCGTGGTTTTTGAAAAAAACAAAAATTTTAAGTCACTGAAATAAGGCCATATAACACATACTAAACATTTGTTCACAAGACTTTTGAGAACTGGATCTTGTAGCCTAGAGTTTTTGCTACAAAATGATGTGAAAACCATCCTGATCACTCATTCATACAAAACAATATAGTCATTTAACTTTTGTAAGACACTTTTAGTGTTAGAAAGGCCATATGCGAGGAGGTGTGGATGATCATGTGATTCACACCTGAGGAGACGAAGACCCCTCCCCTGAGAGAGAATGAATGTGAGGAGACTTAATGATTGAATGTATTGTTTGTAGCTTATTTACAATATCAAGTTTAAGTTAAAAGAAGTAATCTGACTATACATTTTCTTTACATAAAGACTTAAAAACTTTAGACCTACACTACTGTTTAAAAGTTTTAGATCATTAAAATTTTTAAAATGTTTTTAAAAGAAGTCTCTTCTGCTCACCAAGGCTGCATTTATTTGATCCAAAATACAGCAAAAACATTGATATTGTGAAATTTTTACAATTTAAAATAACTTTTCTATTTGAATATATTGTAAAATGCCATTTATTCCTGTGATCAAAGCTGTATTTTCAGCATCATTACTGCAGTCTTCAGTGTCACATGATCCTTCAGAAATCATTCTAATATGCTGATTGTCTAATATGGGCATATTTACAGCACATTTGACACATTTACACCTGAACAGATATTTGCAAGCACAAGCTTTGTTGATGATAATGAGGCAGCATAAACACTAGTTAAAATATAATCTAAACATTCATATTATTTTTATATCATACAGCATACAATTTAAATACCTGCTTTAGCCGAAACAACATTTAAATGTAACTAAATTGCCTATTAGGACATATTTTAAATTTCAATATTCTGGAAATAGTCCAACTAGTAAAATATGTACATGTTTATATAAAATGGCATGTCAACTAATGTAAGTAAAGATTTACTTATCCGAAATTGTATCCTTGGCTGGATCAAGTCGCTCTTCATACGTTCATCGTCGGATTTCCCCTCTTCTTCTGAGGAAAATGTGAACTCT
Organism: Myxocyprinus asiaticus; assembly: GCF_019703515.2. NCBI lineage: Eukaryota > Metazoa > Chordata > Actinopteri > Cypriniformes > Catostomidae > Myxocyprinus > Myxocyprinus asiaticus. The sequence goes on from NC_059383.1 coordinate 9,072,676, forward strand.
TCCTCCCTTCCTCATCTTCCAAACGCGCAGGAAAGTGAATGAACCTGGTGATGAACTTGATGTTTTTAAGGCAGTGTTGGGGGGCGTTTACCATTTGCATTTATCGCCTCGGCACATTACCGTATGAATAGCGCCCTCTGCACGTGGGTGGGATCAAATTAGCGATAATGAGCTGAGCCAGGAGAAACTGTACATCGCTTTGTTTCATACAGATTACATTGCAGGAGAATATTTATTTTAAATTTTAATTGTTTTATTTAAAAGTAGACATTTAAAGCTTTCTTTAGACATGTTTCATGTTTGTGTGATAAATATTTGCGGAGTTCAGTTAATTTTTGTGACGTGTTTCAGAAAGATGCTCGCGGAGACAGAGACGGCTGAAAGCGCACCCAGTTTATTTTCTTTATTTTACAAAAGCACAAGGTTTTGTTGTTATTGTGAGTGTACACAAATAAAAGTAGACCCTTTATAGTCTCTAATGATGTCTTACACTTATCTGTATGCCCAAAAATTTAGTATTTTAAGTTGTTTCCGCTGTTATGAGGAAAAAATCCAGCATGACGCACCACTGTGTCCGTCGATCCCAGAGGGTTAAACCATATGTGTTATTTTCTTCAGGTAGCTAGCTATAAACATGGCTAACTTTCAATAATTTGCTCAGCAGTATTATCTTTAAACTGTTGCTCCACCTTGGCAAAAGTTGGTCTTAAAGGGGTCATGCCATGCCTTTTTTCTTTTTATTATTTCAATATGTTCCTTGTTCACTTATTATATTAGTAAATTTTTTGCCAAAAAAAAAAAAAAAGTCATATATTTGTAAAAAATGATAATTTTCTACCCTCATTCTGACCCTCTGTCAGAAACGCTCAGTTTTGGTGCTGCTTCTCCTTAAATACTTGACAGTATACGCCCACTGTTATGATTGGCTCTCTGCTCTTTACTGACTGAGCAGTTCTCCCCTGCAGCATTGCTGAAAATGCACTTGTTTGCAGTTCGGCATTCGTTGTCAAAAATGGTTTTGTGTTGTGAATGTTCTTAGATAAAGAGGTAATGGGATCAGGGCACATTGCAGGCTGGATCAAACCTGCATCATGGCCCACTATCTGTGGCCTATTTTAGGCCATTTTAGTTGGGGGCATATTTGGAGCATTTTCATACTGAGCAGATGTTTTCTTCAATCTTCTGTGACACGGTCAAACATGAATAATGGCCACCTCATCCCCATGTTTTCAAGAACTTGAATTCAATGAATCTCACTCATTGCTTTGCCTTTTTTGGAAATCCATTAACAAGATGAATGCAGACAATATTCTCAGAGAAGGTTCTCTGACTATGCTGAGGTCAGTTTAAATTGTTTTCCAATTTGTATGATATTAGTGGTGTTTGCTAAGGCAACCTTGTTGGGTAACTTGTTCTGCATCATTTGTGCTATGGATGTGATTCATAGAGTACATCAAATTGTGTGGCTTGTTGAGGAGAGCTGTACTATTGTGTTTCTGGTTATAGCAGAAAATCTGACTAATGATTTTCACCTGGTGAATGATAAAAGCAAAAACAACCAAACAAAAAAAAAAAAAAAACATATTTGCAAGGAGGAACCCGAGTCATATCTAGGGGCCACAATATCTTGGAGACTTTGGGGTGGGCTCTTTGACTTGCAGTGAGTTTTGTATGGGTGAGCACTACTCATAATTTCTTCAGAAATGTTAAATATCTAGTTAATAAACTTTTTTTTATTTTATTTTTTTATTTTTTAAACATAATGGTAAAATGTGGAATCATGAACCGGTGGATAGCTTTGGCTATTCTGGTTTTTATTTGTTGGAATATGTATTTGGAATGGAGTAATTATTTATTTCCATGTTTGCTTTAAAGAAGACAGCATTTTTATTACTGATAGGACATCTTGGAAAATTTTACACTCTTGCTGTTAGTTTTCAATGTAAGCAACATGCTGCCAGGTCAAAAGGGCAGACCGTTGCATCAGACTAGATATGATCTGTGTTTCATTTCAGTGCATTACATCAGTTATTGTCTTGGTTGGCTTTGGGGTTTAATATGTGAACGGAAATTATGAAAACCAACACATCCCTCAGATTCTCTCAATTTCCTGCCAACATATGTACAGTTGAGAGGCATGACTTCTGAGGTCTGCTTTTAACCGGTGTGCCCCATGGCTCAGTACTCGGCCCTCTCTCACTCTCAACCTACCGTTACAAGATAACATTCTGTTGTTTCATGGCATAAGAAAAGTGTGCCATGTGAAACGGAGGAATAATTCCTGTGAAATAAACATGCTTGTGCTTGCGTTTAGGCTAAGTGATTCCCAACCTGGGAGTACTTTAAATGAATAGCTGGGGTTTAATACAAGAATTTTAATTTAGATAGAATTTGTGCCATAATGTTGATTTAAAAAACAAACAAAATCAAAGTTATGGTGAGGCACTTACAATGGAAGTGAATGGGGCCAATCTTTGGAGGGTTTAAAGGCAGAAATGTGATGCTTATAATTTTATAAAAGAACTTACACTGGTGGCCAAAAGTTTGGAATAATGTACAGATTTTGCTTTTATGGAAAGAAATTGGTACTTGTATTCACCAAAGTGGCATTCAGCTGATCACAATGTATAGTCAGGACATTAATAACATGAAAAATTATTACCAAAAAAAAAAAAAAATACTTCAGAGTTCTCATCAAAAAGTCCTCCAATGACATCTTTGCAGATCCTTGGCATTCTAGCTGTCAGTTTGTCCAGATACTCGGGCTTCCTGCAGCATTTGCCATAGATGTGGCTGTCTTGTTGGGCACTTCTCACACACCGTACAGTCTAGCTGATCTCACAAAAGCTCAATGGGGTTAAGATCCATAACACTCTTTTCCAATTATCTGTTGTCCAATGTCTGTGTTTCTTTGCCCACTCTTCTGTTTCAAAAGTGGCTTTTTCTTTGCAATTCCTCCCATAAGACCTGCACCCCTGAGTCTTCTCTTTACTGTTGTACATGAAACTGGTGTTGAGTGGGTAGAATTCAATAAAGCTGTCAGCTGAGGATATTTGAGGCGTCTATTTCTCAAACTAGAGACTCTGATGTACTTATCCTCTTGTTTAGTTGTACATCTGGCCTTCCACATCTCTTTCTGTCCTTGTTAGAGCCAGTTGTCCTTTGTCTTTGAAGACTATAGTGTACACCTTTGTATGAAATCTAGAGCCTGACCGATATGGGATTTTTGAGACATACCGATTTTAGAGAGGGAAAATTCACTGATTCCTGATATAGCCAATTTTTGAGCTGGAATGAAAACAGACCTTTTCTATGTGGATTTTTCACCGATTTTGCACCGATATGACTATGCAAAGGTACTCAGAAGGCTGCTTTCTTAAATATTTTTATCAAAGAACATTTGACATTATTATTATACATTGTCAACAAATTCTAGAAATGAACACTGAGAAAATAAAGAATAAATTAAAATACAATAAATAGCTAAATAAACATCAGTACTGTTAGTATAAGTCTATTGCTGACCATTTAAATAAAGAATAAATAAAATAAAATAAAAATCAGTACTTTGTTTAGTATGTCAAATTGCTGAACATTTAAATAAAGAATAAAAATACAATAAATAGCTAAATAAAAATCAGTACTGTATGTTTAGTATCAGTCAAATGCTGACCATTTAAAATAAAGAATAAATAAAAATAAAATAAATAGCTTAATTAACATCAGTACTGTTTAGTATCAGTCAATGGCTGACCTTTAAAATAAAGAATAAATAAAAATAAAATAAATAGCTAAATAAACATCAGTAGTACTGTTTAGTATCAGTCAGTTGCTGACCATTTAAATAAAGAATAAAATAAATAGCTAAATAAACATCAGGGGCCGGTTGCACCAGCTATACGTACGTTACAACTTAGCCTAGTTGTGGCATAAATGGGCACTAAGTCACAATTTACATTCTACTAAATATTTGAGCGTTGCACCATTAAATTGATGTAGGACGTAACCCTACGTATAAACTAAATATTTACGGCAGCCTCCGACCAGGAGTAACGGATGGAATAAAAAAAGCAGACTCATTTAATGACATCAATGAGCTCATGTTTTGGTTGACAGGCTTCAATCCTTTCGACATATATGATGATGTTGGCATTTACACTCATTTACATTTACGAGAATGTTTTTTTTTCCTTACTTTTAAGTGGGTCTTCAGCATGAATGCGTTCTAACGGTGCCATTTTTATGTGCTTCGCAAATAAAGATAACAGTATACTTTTTAGGTCTATGTGTGTGATTGACACTTGTAGCGAAACGTGTGTGTGTGTGTGTGTGTGTGTGTGTGTGTATATATATATATATATATATATATATATATATATATATATATATAAATATATAAAATATATATGTATATGTGTGTGTGTGTGTGTGTGTGTGATTTTATATATATATATATATATATATATATATATATATATATATATATATATCACACACACACACACACTACCGGTCAAAAGTTTTGAAAATGTTTCTCATGATCTTAAAATCTTTTGATCTGAAGGCGTATGCTTAAATGTGTGAAATTAGTTTTGTAGACAAAAATATAATTGTGCTACCATATTAATTTATTTCATTATAAAACTAAAATGTAATTAAAAAAATTTTTTTTTGAAATTGATGACTTGGACCAAATAATAAAGAAAAGCAGCCAATAAGTGCCCAACATAGATGGGAACTCCTTCAATACTGTTTAAAAAGCATCCCAGGGTGATACCTCAAGAAGTTGGCTGAGAAAATGTCAAGAGTACATGTCTGCAAATTCTAGGCAAAGGGTGAGTACTTTGAAGATGCTAAAATATAACACAGTTTTGATTTGTTTTGGATTTTGTTTAGTCACAACATAATTCCCATAGTTCCATTTATGTTATTCCATAGTTTTGATGACTTTATTATTATTCTAAAATGTGAAAACAATTATAATAATGAGTAAGTGTTTCAAAACTTTTGACCGGGTGTGTGTGTGTGTGTGTGTGTGTGTGTGTGTGTATATATATATATATATATATATATATATATATATATATATATATATATATATATATAATATATGGTATATGTGTGTACAGTATGTGTGTTTACTGTGTGTCTTTATACTGTACAAATATACAGTTATGCTCAAAAGTTTGCATACCCTTGGAAAATTGGTAGTATATGTATCATTTCTAAAGAAAACATGAATGAGCAGGCAAAACACATTTATTTATTTCTTATGGGATTCATATTCAACTGTAGGTTATAACAGAATGGCACAATCATAAAACAAAACATGGTAACAATGGAAAAAAATGAAATGACCCCTGTTCAAAAGTCTGCATACCCTTAGTTCTTAAAACTGTGTAGACAGCGTGCAGTCTTTTGTAATAGTTGTCTATGAGGCCACAAATTCTTGCAGGTGGTATAGCTGCCCATTCGTCTTGGCAAAATGCCTCCAGGTCATGCAAAGTCTTTGGTCGTCTTGCATGAACCGCACGTTTGAGATCTCCCCAGAGTGGCTTGATGATATTAAGGTCAGGAGACTGTGATGGCCACTCCAGAACCTTCACCTTTTTTTTGCTGTAACCACTGGGGGGTCAACTTGGCCTTGTGCTTAGGGTCATTGTCGTGCTGGAAAGTCTGTGCTTTTAGAGCTCACACACCCCCAAAACATCAGTGAGCCACCACCATGCTTCATAGTGGGGATGGTATTCTTTTCACTATAGGCCTTGTTGACCCCTCTCCAAACATAGCGCTTATGGTTGTGACCATAAAGCTCTATTTTGGTCTCGTCACTCCAAATTACAGTGTGCCAGAAGCTGTGAGGCATGTCAAGGTGTTGTCGGGCATATTGTAACCGGGCTTGTTTGTGGCATTGGTGCAGTAAAGGCATCTTTCTGGCAACTTGACCATGCAGCTAATTTTTGTTTAAGTATCGTCGTATTGTGCTCCTTGAAACAACCACACCGTCTTTTTCCAGAGCAGCCTGTGTTTCTCCTGAGGTTACCTGTGGGTTTTTCTTTGTATCCAGAACAATTCTGGCAGTTGTGGATGAAATCTTTCTTGGTCTACCTGACCTTGGCTTGGTATCAAGAGATCCCCGGATTTTCCACTTCTTAATAAGTGATTGAACAGTACTGACTGGCATTTTCAAGGCTTTGGAAATCTTTTTATATCCTTTTCCATTTATAAAGGATATACAATCAGCATTGGTGCCCCCCAGGGATGTGTGCTCTCCCCACTACTCTTCTCCCTCTTCACCAGTGACTGTATCGCCAAGGACCCCTCTGTCAAGCTCCTGAAGTTTGCAGACGACACCACTGTCATCGGCCTCATCCGAGATAATGATGTGTCTGCATACAGAAGGGAGGTTGAACAGCTGGTTGTCTGGTGCAGTCAAAACAACCTTGAGCTGAACACGCTCAGAACGGTGGAGATGATTGTGGACTTTAGGAGGAACACCCCAATACTGACCCCCCTCACCATTCTAAACAGCACTGTGGCAGCAGTGGAGTCATTCAGGTTCCTGGGCACTACCATCTCACAGGACCTGAAGTGGGAGACACATTGACTCCATTGTGAAAAAGGCCCAGCAGAGGTTGTACTTCCTTCGCCAGCTGAGGAAGTTCAACCTGCCACAGGCGCTGCTGATACAGTTCTACTCAGCAGACACTGAGTCTGTCCTCTGCACTTCAATAACTGCCTGGTTTGGTTCAGCTATGAAATCAGACATCAGAAGACTACAAAGGACAGTTCGGACTGCTGAGAGGATTATTGGTTGCCCCCTGTCCCCCCTTCAAGAACTATACACTTCCAGAGTAAGGAAAAAGGCTGGAAAAATCACTCTGGACCCCACTCACCCTGCCCATTACATTTTTGAACTTTTGCCTTCTGGCCGACGCTTCAGAGCTCTGAGCACCAGAACTGTCAGGCACAGGAACAGTTTTTTCCCTCAGGCTATCCATCTCATGAACAGTTAAATTGCCCCATTGAGCAATAACTATGTGCAGTACACAGTTTAGTCTTTTTTATATTTATCCAACACATCCAACCTCTTCTGCCATTTCGTTCCTCTGGGGAAAAAACAAACAAAAAAACAAAACAAAATTGCACTGTACATAACATTTGTATTTTGCACTGTACATAACAGATAACAGATTTGTATTAGATTTATGATAGACTACATATGTGTATGTGTGTATGTATGCGTATGTATGTACGTATCTGTATAATTATTTTTTATTTTTTATTATTATCTATGTCTTGCTGCTGTTTTTATATTGTTTTTGTATTGTTGTACACTGGAAGCTCCTGTCACCAAGACAAATTCCTTGTATGTTTAAGCATACTTGGCAATAAAGCTGATTCTGATTCTTAGGTTGAAGTCATTAAAACCAATTTTTTAACCACTCCACAGATTTAATATTAGCAAACTATAGTTTTGGCAAGTCGTTTAGGACATCTACTTTGTGCATGACACAAGTAATTTTTCCAACAATTGTTTACAGACAGATTGTTTCACTTTTAATTGACTATATCACAATTCCAGTGGGTCAGAAGTTTACATACACTAAGTTAACTGTGGCTTTAAGCAGCTTGGAAAATTCCTGAAAATGATGTCAAGCCTTTAGACAGTTAGCCAATTAGTTTCCGATAGGAAGTGTACTGAATTGGAGTTGTACCTGTGGATGTATTTTAAGGCCTACCTTCAAACTCAGTGCCTCTTTGCTTGACATAATGGGAAAATCAAAAGAAATCAGCCAAGACCTCAGAAACAAAACTCTGGACCTCCACAAGTTTGGTTCATCCTTGGGTGCAATTTCCAAACGCCTGAAAGTACCACGTTCATCTGTACAAACAATAGCCATCACACTGCTCAGGAAGGAGATGCATTCTGTCTCCTAGAGATCAATTCCAGAACAACAGCAAAGGACCTTGTGAAGATGCTGGAGGAAACAGGTAGACAAGTATCTATATCCACAGTAAATCGAGTCCTATATCGACATAACCTGAGAGGCTGCGCAGCAAGAAAGAAGCCACTGCTCCAAAATCGCCATAAAAAGCCAGACTACAGTTTGTAAGTGCACATGGGGACAAAGATCTTACTTTTTGGAGAAATGTCCTCTGGTGTCCTAATGAAACAAAAATTGAACTGTTTGGCCATAATGACCATTATGTTTGGAGTATAAAAGGGTGAGGCTTGCAAGCCGAAAAACACCATCCCAACCGTGAAGCATGGGGGTGGCAGCATCATGTTATGGGGGTGCTTTGCTGCAGGAGGGACTGGTGCACTTCACAAAATAGATGGCATCATGAGGAAGGAAAATGATGTGGATATATTGAAGCAACATCTCAAGACTTCAGCCAGGAAGTTAAAGCTCGGCCACAAATCGGTCTTCCAAATGGACAATGACCCCAAACATACCTCCAAATTTGTGGCAAAATGGCTTTAGGACAACAAAGTCAAGGTATTGGAGTGGCTATCATAAAGCCCTGACCTCAATCTGATAGAAAATTTGTGGGCAGAACTGAAAAAGTGTGTGTGAGCAAGGAGGCCTACAAACCTGACTCAGTTACACCAGTTCTGTCTGGAGGAATGGGCCAAAATTCCAGCAACTTATTGTGAGAAGCTTGTGGAAGGCTATCCAAAACATTTGACCCAAGTTAAAAAACTTTAAAGGCAATCCTACCAAATACTAACAAAGTGTATGTAAACTTCTGACCCACTGGGAATGTGATGAAAGAAATAAAAGCTGAAATAAATAATTCTCTCTATTTTAAAAATGTGAAATGTCAGAATAATACTAAAGTAGTGATCCTAACTGACCTAAGACAGGGAATGTTTTTATGTATTTGGCTAAGGTGTATGTAAACTTCTGACTTCAGCTGTGTGTATATAGATTTCAACATTATATTTCTCAAACTGATTGTTAGTGAGGACACTAATTGGTGAGGATGTTTTTCACTTGCAGTATCAATTGTTTGTAGTTTAAAACACAATCATTGTAATAATCTCCAATTTAATATTCAATGCTAATTGATATCCATTATTATAAGAGTTTAAAAGGCCACTGTGATGGAAATGTGGGGATATCTAAGACAAAAACAATTGAGAAATACTGCTCTAAGAAGAGAGGGGAAAAATTTAATCCTTTTTGACTCTGGCCTTTAAACATTGTCATGGAATACTGTCATAGAAATATTTCTCTCTCTTCCTCATCGTACACAAAGCCATTAATCAACCTCGAGGGCAAGCCGAGACACGCTCTCTCTCTCTCTCTCTCTCTCTCTCTCTCTCTCTCTCTCTCTCTCTCGATCAACAACATTTTTGCAAGCCATGCAAATAGCAAAGCCAAAGCTACGAAGTTGAACAGGGTCAAGCAACCAAACTCCAGGATTTTCCAGGATCAAAGGTTGCACAGAAGCTAAATGTACACATGTTCGCAATTAGAAGCAAATGGAAATCGAGTATCAGATGTGAATGTATAATTAATAGGCATGTATAATTTAGATATTATTGAACTAATGTGAATATTTCTCTTAAGGCGTTTCATAATTTTCATCATTGCTTTTTTATAAAGACATGTTTAATGAAAACATAATAAATCGTAATTTTATCGCAACAGTTAAACATACATATATATAAAATTACGTATATAATTATTTATACTCCCTCGCATAGTTCCAAACCCTTTCTCTTTTCTGTCGTTTACAAAGGGGGGATTTTTTTAAGAATATCCTGGCCATTCTTTTTCATATAATACAACTTAAAATGGACTGACTTAAAAATTACAATGAATAAATAAATAAACCTCATAAATGTGGTCCATACTTGGGCGCTGTATTTGAAGTCTTCAGAAGCCGCAACATTTAAGATGTTATTCACTTATTATCTAATCATACATTAATTTTCAACAGTATAATTAATATACAGTTAAATAACAAAAACAGAATATTACTATGTTTCACGACACTTACTGTCCTTAAATACAGTTGATTAACTGCATTTTACAATGCCAGAATGAAGGTCTATAACTAACTTCAGTTTATTGGAGTAAAATTCAACACATTCTAATAACTGCAGTTTAACGCAAAGACATTGAGTAAACTGAGAGTGTGCAGATATATAACTGAGATTATAGATATACAAACATATTATGACAATAGTAATTAGAGCATCTAAATGATTGTCATGGATTTAGCAGAAAATCCTGTTTTCCATCCCAATATCATTAGCCGCTTTTCCACCATCGGGCCAAACAGTTCTCATCGCAAAACCGTTCTGTGCCGATCTGGGCCAGCTGGCACGGTTAAGGTTTCTTTTTCCACTGTTGTACGTAACAGATCCATCTTTTGGCTATACCGTGAGAGGTAAACATTGGAGCAAGTGCGGCATGCTATGGAGGCTGATCGCATATTCCAGTTTTTGTCCAGTGGTTTAATCCTTGTCTTCAGAAGTGATATGATATGTATGGGTGAGAAACAGATCAATATTTAAGTATTTCTTTTATTATAAATTCTCCTCCCTGCACAGTCAATCTCTGTCATGTGTATTGTGTGTGCCAGTGCTAATATACTCATCTCCAAAAATCTCCCAGGACCAGCAGTCTGTTAATAAATGGTGATAGATAGACTGTCTGAGTGAACGTCTATCAATTGAATTACTCTGCCAGGACAGACACTCTCATGGCTTAGAAAACGTGAGCAGTGCCTTCCTAAAGATAACAGAGACAGAGTACAAAGAGCATACAATAATTGTACAAGTGTATGCAATCATCTAACCTGATATAGAAGTCACAAAGAAATATATAAAACATATAAAACTTATAAACATTAAAAGTGTGTGTGTGTGTGTGTGTGTGTGTGTGTGTGTATATATATATATATATATATATATATATATAACTCAGCAAAGAAAGAAACATCCTCTTACTTTCAACTGCTTTAATTTTCAGCAAACTTAACATGTGTAAGTATTTGTATGAACATAAAAAGATTCAAGAGCTAAGACATAAACTGAACAAGTTTCACAGACATGTGACTAACAGAAATTGAATAATGTGTCCCTGAACAAAATGGGGGTCAAAATCAAAAGTAACAGTCAGTATCTGGTGTGGCCACCAGCTGCATTAATTACTGCAGTGCATCTCCTCATCATGGACTGCACCAGATTTGCCAGTTCTTGCTGTGAGATGTTACCCCACATTTCCAAGGCACTTGCAAGTTCCCGGACATTTCTGGGGGAATGGCCCTAGCCCTCACCCTCCGATCCAACAGGTCCCAGACGTGCTCAATGGAATTGAGATCCGAGCTCATCGCTGGCCATGGCAGAACACTGACATTCCTGTCTTGCAGGATTACGCACAGAACGAGCAGTATGGCTGGTGGCATTGCCATGCTGGAGGGTCATGTCAGCATGAGGGAAGAGGACGTCTTCCCTGTAACACACAGCGTTGAGATTGCCTGCAATGACAACAAACACAGTGCGATGATGCTGTGACACACCGCCCCAGACCATGACGGACCCTCCACCTCCAAATCGATCCTGCTCCAGAGTACAGGCCTCGGTGTAATGCTCATTCCTTCGACGATAAACGCGAGTCCGACCATCACCCCTGGTGAGACAAAACCGTGACTCGTCAGTGAAGAACACTTTTTGCCAGTCCTGTCTGGTCCAGCGAAGGTGGGTTTGTGCCCATAGGCGAAGTTGTTGCCAGTGATGTCTGGTAAGGACCTGCCTTACATCAGGCCTACAAGCCCTCAGTCCAGCCTCTCTCAGCCTATTGCGGACAGTATGAGCACTGATGGAGGGATTGTGCGTTCCTGGTGTAACTCGGGCAGTTGTTGTTGCCATCTTGTACCTGTCCCGCAGGTGTGATATTCGGATGTACCGATCCTGTGCAGGTGTTGTTACACATGGTCTGCCACTGTGAGGATGGTCAACTATCCTTCCTGTCTCCCTGTAGCGCTGTCTTAGGCGTCTCACAGTACAGACATTTAAATGTATTTCCCTGGCCACACCTGCAGTCCGCATGCTTCCATGCAGCATGCCTAAGGCACATTCACACAGATGAGCAGGGACCCTGGGCATCTTTCTTTTGGTGTTTTTCAGAGTCAGTAGAAAGGTCTCCATAGTGTCCAAAGTTTTTATAACTGTGACCTTAATTGCCTACCGTCTGTAAGCTGTTAGTGTCTTAACGACTGTTCCACAGGTGCATGTTCATTAATTGTTTATGGTTCATTGAACAAGCATGGAAAGCATTGTTTAAACCCTTTACAATAAAGATCTGTAAAGTTATTTGGATTTTTACAAAATTATCTTTAAAATACAGTGTCCTGAAAAAGGGACGTTTCTGTTTTTTGCTGAGTTATATATTTATATATATATATATAAATATATATAAATATATACACATACATACATACACATACACTCACCAGCCACTTTATTAGGTACACCTGTACATCTAATTATTCATGTGATTATCTAATCAGCCAATCATGTGGCAGCAGTGTAATGTATAAAATCATGCAGATATGGGTCAGGAGCTTCAGTTAATGTTCACATCAACCATCAGAATGGGGGAAAAATTTGATCTCAGTGATTTCGACCGTGGCATGAGTGTTGGTGCCAGACGGGCTGATTTGAGTTTTTCTGTAACTGCTGATCTCCTGGGATTTTCATGCACAACAGTCTCTAGAATTTACTCGGAATGATGCCAAAAACTAAAAACATCCAGTGAGCGGTGGTTCTACGGATGGAAACAGCTTGTTAATGACAGAGGTCAGCAGGAGAATGACCAGACTGGTCCAAGCTGACAGGAAGGTGACAATAACCCAAATAAACACGCGTTACAAAAGCATTTCTGAACATACAACACGTTGAACATTGATTCGGATGGGCTACAGCAGCAGAAGACCCCTCTGGGTACCACTACTGTCAGCTAAGAACAGGAAACTGAGGCTGCAGTTGGCACAGGCTCACCAAAACTCAACACTAGACGATTGGAAAAGCCAGATTCGCCTGGTCAGACAAATCTGGATTTCTGCTGAGGTACACTGGTGGTAGGCCCACTGCAACCTCAGTTGTCTATTCTTGGCTGACAGAAGTGGAACCCGACGTGGTCTTCTGCTGTTGTAGCCCGTCCGCTAAGGTTATACATTCTGAGATTGAGTGATTCTGAGTGATTATCTGAGTTACTGTAGCCTTTCAGTCAGCTCGAACCAGTCTGGCCATTCTCTGTTGACTTCTCTGATCAACAAGCCGTTCTCTTTACACTCTAAATCAGCAGTTACAGAAATATTCAAACCAGCCCGTCAGGCATCAACAATCATGCCATGGTCGAAATCACTGAGATCACATATTTTCCCCATTCTGATGATTGATGTGAACATTAACTGAAGCTCCTGACACACATCTGCATGATTTTATACATTACACTGCTGCCACACGATTGGCATGAATAAGTAAATGTACAGGTGTACCTAATAAAGTGGCTGGTGAGTGTACAGATATACAGATATACAGAATGTGTTATATTTTAGCATCTTCAAAATGGCCACACTTTGCCTAGAATTTGCAGACATGTACTCTTGACATTTTCTCAACCAACTTCTTGAGGTATCACCATGGGATGCTTTTTAAACAGTTTTGAAGGAGTTCTCATCTATGTTGGGCGCTTATTAGCTGCTTTTCTGTATTATTTGGTCCAAGTCATCAATTTAAATTATTATTATTATTTTTTTAAATACAATTTTAGTTTTATAATGAAATACATTAATATGGTAGCACAATTATATTTTTGTCTACAAAACTGATATCAAACATTTAAGCATGCTCCTTCAGATCAAAAGATTTTTAAGATCAAGAGAAACATTTCAGTCAAGTGACCCCAAACTTTTGAACGGTAGTGTATATAATGTATCACATTAATGCAGTATATCATATTACAAATATATGTAATATAAATATGTATATATGTAGTAAAAAATACTATACAAGTAAATACTGTACATTTCACACCATATAGATTGTACTATATATATATATTATTAATTGTATGACTATATATTAGGCCTATTAATATTTACAATTATTATAAGTATATAGTAATATATATATTTAAAATTATATATAATTTTAGAAGTGTATGCAATCATCTAACCTGATATAGGAGTCACAGGGATAGTTATATGTAAGTTAATATAAAACTATAACTGTCTATAAAACTTATACACATTAAAAGAAAACGTGTCTACCACATATAAAAACATTATATATGTATAATATGTATTATATAAAGAGCATATATATATATATATCACATGTTCAAAATATTTAATATATTATATTTAAAAGGATTTGGTGTAGTTTAGTAAAATCCAGCAAAGTGACTAATTTCACAATATACCACGACCTCAGGTGCTTTATTTTTATTGTGTAGAAATAATTTTATGAAAGCAATATTTAGGACACACTTTTTGTAAAAAAAGAAGACAAAAAGAAAAAAAAAAGGGAAACAAATAAGCAAATAATGGTTTCCCTGTTTAAGCTACTAATGCTTCATTTTCTTTCCTGTAAAGAGTGAATTCTTAATTTATTTTTCTCACAATAAACTATCCTGAAATAAATACAAAATGGGACTTTGTGCTAAATACAACAGCACAATACATTTTGGCTGAGCCTGAGTGACTCCTGCTACATTTAGCTGCTAAATGTATATGGACATTTACATTATTTTAACTTACCACATGAGGTCATACTGTTTCCATGACAACCTCACTATTTCTCCCAGTAGACGCTCATTGGTTTAGCAGCGAGTGTGTTTGTGTGTGTGACAGATGCTTGGGCACTAATTCCTGATCATGATAATGTGTCCACAAACTCCTATTCTATTCACTAGTGGATTCACACTGTTGGTTTGGACACACAAGAACATAGATGTGCTGAAATGGGTGGAAATCTAGAAATGCAGTTATGGTTACCGTTTCTTTTTTTATTATGAATAATAGCGAACTGGTTTCACAGTAGATAACATCAGTGATCTGCTTTTATGTATGTTATTTTGTCACAAAGCAGAGAATGAAGCACAAAGCTGATTATATTCTTATTCTTCTAGAAGAACCTGTTGCTTCCAATGCTGATTGAGGAAACAGATTGAACTGAAAGATATTGTATTCTCTTAAAAGACAAAAGGCAAACACTTGGTCTAACATACTATAGACCTTATTGTGCATGGATGGCATTTTTATTTAATTTTGTTGTGGTTGAAAACTAAAACATTTTCATTAAGTGTACCCTGACTAAAGTCTATTGTCAGCTCATAAAAAGTGCAATGACTCACAGCAAATGAAAAAAATGTGTAGCATTGTTCAATCTGTCCATAAAGATAAAGATCTGTCTGGAAAGAATGTTCATTTACCAGTTCTTGTTTCTTATCAATTTCAGTCAAAATCCGATGGTTCGCAGCAGTGTGTCGACAAGGTAAGCTTGTCCTTGTACTAGAACCAGTACTGAAGTTTTATTAGACAATTATGAGAAAAAAAAAGAGAAAAAAAAACAACACCCCTTGAAAAACCAGTTACTGAATTTGTAAGCACACACAGGCATTGAAAACCCCATCAAATTAAAAGTGAGCTCACCATTATGTTACGTTTACTGTGTTAACACAAATTATCACTAATCTTTTTTTCTTCAGGAGTTTGCATGTTTAACTCTTATATGAATAGTTCAAACAGAAATGAAAATTCTGTCATTATTTACTCACTCTCTTGTTGTTTCAAACCCGTATGACTTTCTGTCAGGTATAATGTCCAAGATGCTCTTATCCATATAATAAAAACATATATAGTGACCAGATACTGTCCAGAAAGAACAAAATGCATCATAAAGCACCATACACTCTACTGTAAGTATTCAATACCATCTGTAAGCTATATTCCAAGTTTTATGAAGTCATACAATGAATTTGTGTGAGAATCATTAATCACTAATAATTTTGAACAAAGTTTGGCATCAATAACGCCCAACAGCATTATTTCTTGCATATCTCATGACATATTGTTCCCTATCTGTCACTCACTCGACATTGTGACACTAGGGGTCACTCTTGGGAGCCAGAAACACATCTGGTCTTTGATAAAAGGCCAATGAAAATTGGCGAGTGGTATTTGCATACCACTGCCCTGGACATGCGGGTATAAAAGGAGCTGGTATGCAACCACTCATTCAGATTTTCTCTTCGGAGCCGAACGGTCTGCTCACTGAGCTGAATTCCCACGGCTGTTCATTCACCACTGCTGGATCTGACGGCACATTTCAGTGGCTTCTCCCCCCTCTGCACTGGTGCACTGCAGAGAATGCCCCTGGGCGCTTCGGCAGAAATAAAAGAGTATATTCTAAAAAAAGAGTATATTTCTCTAAAAGAGCGGCACACACGGAATGTCTTTTTAAAGACGCGTCTTTTTAAAGATGCCTTTCCGTTTGTGTGTCATTCCTGGTTGCGGTCATTATCTCTTGCCTTCTGACGGCCACGATCACTGTCTTTCATGTCTGGGCACTGCCCACACGGAGACAGCGTTCATGGATGGGTCATGTACTCATTGCGAGAACATGTCCATGTCAACGATGCGGTCGCGGCTTGCCTTCGTACGAAAGCAAGCCACGCCAGAGGCTCCCCGCCTCGGTCCTTCTACCCACGGGTATGAGGCCAGCGTGGCTAGCACTGGGGGCGATTTTGGGACCCCAATGGGACCACCTCCGCCAGGTATCCCCCCACGGACCTCCCATTCCCCAGCACGCTTGTCTGCCCCGATCGGGCTTCCGGATGAGACCGCCGGCTCGTCTCACGGCAAGTTTGACCTCTTATTCAGAGCCCGCGAAGGTGATGAGCTCTCGAGCACAGCATCGGAGAGCGGGCTCATCCAGTCGGACACGGAAGCCTCAGCTGGGCTCCTCCCTTCGGGTGCAGCCGCCCAGTCACAGGCTGACGCGGAGATGACATATATGCTTTCCCGGGCAGCTGCGAGCGTCGGGCTAGAGTGGAGCCCTCCGCTCTCCCCTGAACCCTCACGGCTCGATGATTGGTTCCTGGGCTCGCGGCGCCACTCACAGCCACACCCCGCCCCAGTTCCTTTCTTCCCGGAAGTGCACGAGGAGCTGACAAGGTCGTGGGAGACACCTTTTACTGCCCAGTCCCGATCTTTCAGCTCCCCCGCCCTCACTACCCTCAATGGTGGGGCAGCCAAGGGCTATTCAGCAATCCTCCCCGGTGGATAAGGCGCTTGCGGTGCACCTACAGTGCATCCGGAAAGTATTTACAGCGCTTCACTTTTTCCACATTTTGTTATGTTACAGCCTTATTCCAAAATGGATTAAATGCATAATTTTCCTCAAAATTCTCCAAACAATACCCCATAATGACAACGTGAAAGAAGTTTGTTTGAAATCTTTGCAAATTTATTCAAAATAAAAACTGAAAAAAATCACATGTACATAAGTATTCACAGCCTTTGCCATGACACTCAAAATTGAGCTCAGGTGCATCCTGTTTCCACTGATCATCCTTGAGATGTTTCTACAACTTGATTGGAGTCCACCTGTGGTAAATTCAGTTGATTGGACATGATTTGGAAAGGCACACACCTGTCTATATAAGGTCCCACAGTTAACAGTGCATGTCAGAGCACAAACCAAACCATGAAGTCCAAGGAATTGTCTGTAGACCTCCGAGACAGGATTGTATCGAGGCACAGATCTGGGGAAGGGTACAGAAAAATTTCTGCAGTATTGAAGGTCCCAATGAGCACAGTGGCCTCCATCATCCGTAAATGGAAGAAGTTTGGAACCACCAGAACTCTTCCTAGAGCTGGCCGCCTGGCCAAACTGAGCGATCAGGGGAGAAGGGCCTTAGTCAGGGAGGTGACCAAGAACCCGATGGTTACTCTGACAGAGCTCCAGCATTTCTCTGTGGAGAGAGGAGAACCTTCCAGAAGAACAACCATCTCTGCAGCACTCCACCAATCAGGCCAGACGGAAGCCACTCCTCAGTAAAAGGCACATGACAGCCCGCCTGGAGTTTGCCAAAAGGCACCTGAAGGACTCTCAGACCATGAGAAACAAAGATTGAATGCTTTGGCCTGAATGGCAAGCGTCATGTCTGGAGGAAACCAGGCACCGCTCATCACCTGGCCAATACCATCCCTACAGTGAAGCATGGTGGTGGCAGCCTCATGCTGTGGGGATGTTTTTCAGCGGCAGGAACTGGGAGACTAGTCAGGATCGAGGGAAAGATGAATGCAGCAGTGTACAGAGACATCCTTGATGAAAACCTGCTCCAGAGCGCTCTGGACCTCAGACTGGGGTGAAGGTTCATCTTCCTACAGGACAACGACCCTAAGCACACAGCCAAGATAACAAAGGAGTGGCTACGGGACAACTCTGTGAATGTCCTTGAGTGGCCCAGCCAGAGCCCAGACTTGAACCCAATTGAACATCTCTGGAGAGATCTGAAAATGGCTGTGCACCGACGCTCCCCATCCAACCTGATTGAGAGGTCCTGCAAAGAAGAATGGGAGAAACTGCCCAAAAATAGGTGTGCCAAGCTTGTAGCATCATACTCAAAAAGTCTTGACGCTGTAATTGGTGCCAAATGTACCTCAACAAAGTATTGAGCAAAGGCTGTGAATATTTATGTATATGTGATTTATTTCATTTTTTTATTTTTAATAAATTTGCAAAAAAGATTTCAAACAAACTTCTTTCATGTTGTCATTATGGGGTATTGTTTGTAGAATTTTGAGGAAAATAATGAATTTAATCCATTTTGGAATAAGGCTGTAACATAACAAAATGTGGAAAAAGTGAAGCGCTGTGAATACTTTCCGTATGCGCGGTCTCTCGGGCGGGCGATGTCCACCTTGGTGGTTCAGGAGCACCACCTTTGGCTCAACCTGGTCGAGATGGGAGAGGCCGACAAGCCACGGCTATCCGGCACATCCTGCCCCGGCAAGGGCGTCCCCCTGGGTGACTGCGAAGCGCCCCTGAGATGGGCGACCCAGGGATGACGAAACCCGCTGCTCTGGAGCTGGTAAGCAGACCACTCCATTCCCCGGTGGAGGGCCGGGAGGAGAATCTTTTGTTACCTTTGCATTTAATTGCGCCGCATGCCCAAGTGGCTGCAGTACCCAAGAGTTCAGCAAGAGTGGTTTCCTTGTTCCCTGGGTCACATACCCGGTGTGCACGGCCGTCATCACGACCACCGTCCACCACTCCATTTTGACAGATTTGGCGCTCCAGCGGCGGTCTCCCCGCCCCTGCGCGCTCAGCTGTGGCACAAATCTGCCCCCGATGTGACAGTCTCCACGGGTCACAAGGACAGGCCTCTTCCTCCCCTGTCCCAAGCTGTTCTGGGGGTGGTCACAAGGAGCCAGGTAAGTGCTTCAATGTCCCTGAACTCAGCACGGCCACGACACAATGTGGCACTTCAGGCTCCGCCCTGTCATGAGGCCCCACCCGCTGGTACGTCCGACGAGAATGTCCCCTTGGACCCCTCGCCCGGAGCTTGAACGCATGGCTTGCACTTTCCAACCCGTCGCGATGGTTGGTCCGGACCGTCCGACTCGGCTACGCGATTCAGTTTGCCAGGCATCCGCCCAGGTTCAGTGGCATCCACTTCACCTCGGTGAAGGGCGAGAACGCCAATACCTTGCGCACTGAGATCGCTACCCTCCTTCGGAAGGATGCGATAGAGCCTGTCCCTCCCTCCAGCCGAGATGAAGAAGGGGTTTTACAGACCCTACTTCATTGTACCAAAAAAAGGCAGTGGGTTGCGGCCAATCTTGGACCTGCGAGTACTGAACCGGGTTTTACACAGACTCCCGTTCAAGATGCTGACGCAAAAACACATTCTAGCGAGCGTCCGGCATCAAGATTGGTTCACGGCGGTAGACCTGAAGGATGCATACTTCCACATCTCGATTCTGCCTCGACACAGACCCTTCCTGCGGGTTGCATTCGAGGGTCGGGCATATCAGTACAAGGTCCTCCCTTTCGGCCTGTCCTTATCCCCTCACGTCTTCACCAAGGTCGCAGAGGCAGCCCTTGCCCCGCTAAGGGAAGTGGGCATTCATGTCCTCAACTCTCGATGATTGGCTAATCCTAGCTCACTCTCGGGATGTGTTGTGTGCACACAGGTACCTGGTGCTCTCGCACCTCAGTCAACTATGGCTTCGGGTCAACTGGGAAAAGAGCAAGCTCCTGCCGGTTCAGAGCATCTCTTTTCTCGACTTGGAGTTGGACTCGTTGACGGCGCACCTCATGAACGAGTGTGCACAGTTGGTGCTGACCTGTTTGAAGGCGTTCAGACAGAAGACAGCGGTTCCATTGAAACTGTTTCAGAGGCTCCTGGGGCATATGACATCCTCAGCGGTGGCCACTCCACTCGGGTTGATGCATATGAGACCACTTCAGACTCGAGTCCCGAGATGGGCATAGCACCGCGGGACACATCGCGTGGCCATCACGCCGGTCTGTCACCACCTCTTCAGCCCTTGGACCGACCTCGCATTTCTACGGGCAGGCGCTCCCCTAGAGCGCTCTCCAGGTATGTTGTGGTTACGATAGACGCCTCCAAAACAGGCTGGGGCACTGTATGCAATGGGCACGCAGCCCCCGGCTCCTGGATGGGCCCACGGCTACGTTGGCACATCAACTGCCTCGAGTTGCTGGCAATTCTGCTCGCCCTGCGGAGGTTTCAGCCATTGATCCAGGGCAAGCATGTGTTAGTTCGGACAGACAACACGGCAATGGTAGCATATGTCAACCGTCAAGGTGGTCTGCGCTCCTGTTGTATATCACAACTCGCCCACCATCTCCTCCTCTGGAGTCAGCAGCACCTCAAGTCGCTGCAAGCCACTCACATCCCGGGCGACCTCAACACTGCAGCGAATGCGCTGTCATGGCAGGTTACCCTCAGGGGAGAGTGGAGACTCCACCCTCAGGTGGTCCAGCTGATTTGGAGTCAATTCAGGCAGGCCCAGGTAGACCTGTTCGCCTGCCAAGAATCCTCCCACTGCCCGCTCTGGTACGCCCTGACCGAGGCACCTCTCGGTATAGACGTGCTGGCACACAGCTGGCCCCCTGGACTTCGCAAATATGCATTTCCCCCAGTGAGCCTACTTGCACAGACCCTGTGCAAGGTCAGGGAGGACAAGGAGCAGGTCGTCCTGGTAGCACCCTACTGGCCCACCCAGACATGGTTCTCGGACCTCACGCTCCTCGTGACAGTCCCCCCCCTGGCCCTTCTTTCTCAGGGACGGGGCACCATCTGGCACCTGCGACCAGACCTCTGGAATCTCCATGTCTGGCCCCTGGACGGGACGCAGAAGACTTAAGCAGCCTACTACCCGTGGTGGTAGACATGATCACTCAGGCTAGGGCCCCCTCTACGAGGCGCCTGTATGCCTTTTAAGTGGCATCTGTTCACTAAGTGGTGTACTTCCCGACGTGAAGACCCCCAGAGATGCACAGTCGGATCGGTGCTTTCCTTCCTGCAGGAGAGGTTGGAAGGGCGGCTGTCCCCCTCCACCTTGAAGGTGTATGTAGCCGCTATAGCGGCACACCACGACACAGTGGACGGTAAGTCCTTAGGGAAGCACGACCTGATCATCAGGTTCCCGAGAGGCGCCAGGAGGTTGAATCTCTTCAGACCGTGCCTCGTTCTCTTACGGGACCTCTCTGTAGTTCTTTAGGGTCTACGGGGAGCCCCCTTTGAGCCCTTGCAGTCAGCTGAGCTTAAGGCACTCTCTTTGAAGACTGCCCTCCTGACTGCGCTCACTTCCATCAAGAGGGTAGGAGGCCTGCAAGCGTTCTCTGTCAGCGAAACATGTCTGGAGTTCGGTCCGGGCTACTCTCACGTGATCCTGAGACCCTGACCGGGCTATGTGCCCAAGGTTCCCACGACCCCTTTTAGGGACCAGGTGGTGAACCTGCAAGTGCTGCCCCAGGAGGAGGCAGACCCAGCCCTGACGTTGCTGTGTCTGGTTCGCGCTTTAAGCATCTATTTGGATTGCACGCAGAGCTTTAGAGTCTCTGAGCAGCTCTTTGTCTGCTTTGGTGGACAGCAGAAAGGAAGCGCTGTCTCCAAGCAGAGGATCGCCCACTGGCTCATTGACGCCATAACAATGGCATATCACGCCCAGGACGTGCCGCCCCCGTTGTACGAGCCCATTCTACCAGGGGTGTAGCGGCCTCCTGGGCCTTGACCAGTGGCTCCTCTCTAACAGACATTTGCAGAGCAGCGGGCTGGGCAACACCCAACGCATTTGCAAGGTTCTACAATCTCCAGGTGGAACCGGTTTCGTCCCGTGTAGTGGCACTCACAAGCAGGTAAATCCGGGACGGCTGGCTGGGTGTGTCGCTTGCGCATAGCGCCTTTCACCTCCCCTGAGCTGAAGACGTGCGCTGTTGACTCCCAGTAGTGTTCACAAAAGTGTTCCTTGGATGATTTCCTCCGAGCCCTGTGGCAGACGAGTTCGCGGAGAAACTCGCTGCCGGCTCAGTACATGTGCTAACTAAGCCCTGTACAGGGGTAGGTGCTCTGCATATGGTGGTTCCCCATAGGTAACCCCATGCGACGTATATCTTCCACTAATTCGTTTCCCTGTTGGTAAACTGCGTCTTCCTTGGGCAGAGGCCCCTCTGCCCCAGTCACCATGCTTGTAGAAACTCCTCCCGTTGGGTAGGACCTACCATGGGACTTATCCACATGACATACTTCCGACATAGCTCGGCAAGACCATATGACATATTTCCACTCAATATACCCCCCCCCCACACACACACACACACACACACGCTCTCTCTGGGCTGGGTGTGGTCTCTGCGGTGTCTTCCCCTTGGGAGGGACACCCCCCCCCCGACGTAGACCTGGTGGCCCCAGTCGGTTAATTCCTTTTTTTTGGGGAGAAGAAAAAAAAGAGGGTAAGTGCCACGATTGGGCTAGCCTGTCTCTATCTTTTGGGCAGTCGACTTGTCCCCGAAGGGCCATTCGACACTCATAACAGCTTTGGGGGAGGTTACATGTCGGCCTGGTGCGCTGGCTACGAGGCACACAGTGGTCTGCCCGTCACACACCGCCAGTTCATGTAACATAGTTCAGCCAGTTGTGGCATTTCATATAGGGACCCCTAGTGTCACTACATCGACACAACATTGAGTGAGTGATAGATGGGGAATGTCCTGATTACTTGTGTAACCTCCGTTCCCTGATGGAGGGAACGAGACGTTGTGTCCCTCCTGCCACAACGCTGAACTACCCGCTGAAATGGCCGGGACCTTGTCTTGGCTCCTCAGCACAAAACCTGAATGAGTGGTTGCATACCAGCTCCTTTTATACCCGTATGTCCGAGGGAGTGGTATGCAAATACCATTTGCCAATTTTCATTGGTCTTTTATCAAAGACCAGAGGTGTTTCGGGCTCCAAAGAGTGACGCCTAGTGTCACTACATCGACACAACGTCTCGTTCCCTCCATCAGGGAACGGAGGTTATGCAAGTAACCAGGACGTTATGCAACATGGTTTAATGTTCACTGCAAAAAAATCATTTCCTTTATTGGTATTTTTTCTTGTTTTCCAGTAAAATATCTAAACATCATTAAAACAAGATACATTTACTTAAGAAGCAAAAAATTTAAGATATTAAGTCTTGTTCCCAGAGAATATACCTTGAATTGACAAACTTATTTTATTCTGATTTGAAGCACAACCCTCACTAAATTGTGTTTGATTTTTGCTTAAAACAAGAACAAAATTAGCACAACTTATAGCACAATGATTAACTCATATAATTATATTTATGCTTAAAACAAGAAATAAGCACAAACCTCACTTAATGTTGTTACACTTTTGCTTAAAACAAGAGAAAAATTAAGAATAAAAGATTTGTGCATTGAAAAAAAAAAAAAGTGGTTAGATTTATGCTGATAACAAGAAGAAAAAATAAGCATTAACCTTGCTAAATTTGGTTAGATTTACACTTAAAACAAGAAACAAAACAACAACAAAAAATTGCCAGTGGGGGTTAAAAAAAAAAGAAAAAGAAATTATATATATATATATATATATATATATATATATATATATATATATATATATATATATATATATCATTTGTTTAGTTATTCATTCATTATTTATTTATTTTATTTTTTATGTTTTGAAATAAACTTGAGCAAAAATTAGATTTGAGAGGTTTTTTGGAGCTCAACAGCTCCAGTCCCCATTCACTTTTATTGTATATAAAAGAGCAGTCTAGACATTCTGCTGAACAACATCTGTTGTGTTCCACTGAAGAAAGAAATTCAATTGGGTTTGGAACATAATGGTGTGTAAACAATGAAAGAATTTCCATATCTGGATAAACTATTTTGGGTGAAGCATGTTTAATTTGATTAATCTCTATGTATGTGTATGCTACATTTCATATATCTATAAGTTCCCTCTAAGATGTGAAAGGTCTCGCTCAGCAGCTGTCATAACATAAATGTTGGTGCTTGGTCATATAGCGCTATGTGTGTGTGTGTCACAGCCCCGCTTCACCCAGCCCCACCTCACCACGCTCCCCTTCCTGGCCGATGTTCTCCGCCTCCTCCAGTCCTCAGCTGGCCTCGTCCACCTCCAGCGAGTCCTCCCCCATCAGGTGTGTGTCCTCCACTCGCTTGCTTAGCCTAACTACATGTCTTCTAATCAATAACAATGTTTAGTGTTGGCTTTGCAATTTCACACCTTCCCCTCCAACATCTGAGCATACACACATGAGCTGAACAAACTGACATCACAGGGACAACATGTGATGCACTCTGGGTTACATCATACTGTAAACTGTGTTTAATGGGAAAGTGGCTGGTCTGTAGAATTTGTAGTGCCTCCAGTAGACAATGCATATATGTTTGATATTGCATGGAATGTGGGGTTCAAAAATCCACATTGAAAGAAAGTTTTAGGATTTTAAAAAAAAACTATTTAAGATGTCACACTATTTCTAAGTCACTACTCAAATGTAAGCAAATTTGTGACACTGACCATGTTAACTCCTTCAGCAAAAGGTCAGATTTGCTTGCTTTTATTGAAACACACACAAGACACTCATTCTTAGATCATGGTAGATGACATCAGATCAGATACATCAAAGAATACCATGCTGCAAGTCCAAAAAGACACTATTTTCATTTTTTCTATTCCTAGCCCTCCGCTACGGAAAGCACGTGCACTGTACGCCTGTAAGGCTGAACACGACTCGGAGCTCTCCTTTATCGCTGGGACCATATTCGAGAACGGTGAGTCCCTACTGGGGTGTCTCTGTTTTTAAGACCCTCAGCAGGTGCAGTGGGTATATTTTGCCTTGAGCCTCTTCACTGTAGAAGCACAGAATCAATAGATCTGTTTTGTTCTACCTCCTGCCCCTCAACAGGCCCCAGAGCACAGACGTTCCACACTTTGACACTTGACTTTGCTGAGCAGTAGATTAGATTAATGCTTAATGAATCCTTAAGTGTAGTCAATAGGGCTCTATTGCATGATTAAACAGAGGCTTCAAAAGTTGAAACGGTTATTTGTAGGGCCTCTGTATGGAAAAATAAAAATCAAGGATCTAACAATATTAGCCATCCCAGCCTAGTTTATTCATGTTTGTACTGTACGATTTATTCATGTGTAGTGTTCTAAGTATGAGGTTTGAAGGCGAATTGTCTTTAAAAGAATGTTTTGGGTTCAATACAAATTAAGCTCTAGTGACAGCATCTGAGGTATAATTTCGATGAGCACAGAAAATGATTTTGACTCATCCCTCTGGGAAAAAAAAGGTCTAGTAATTCTAAAATCACAGTTACAGTGAACCACTTACAATGGAAGTGCATGCGGCAAATATAATTACTTGCTGACTTTGTCTGTGTAAAGGTATATCCAGTCTTTCAACTCTTGTCATGACCATGTAAAACAGTGAGCCCGTTAACTTTAGAATGATGTGTGCAATGATACCAGAGAAGGACGTGATGTAACTACTCATAAAGAAATGCAATCTGGCATGTCAAAGTTCACCAAATTTAAACCACAAGGGAGATTCCCAAAGCAAAATTTTCATCAGGCAAAATTCCTGATTGCACGGATTCCCATTAAGTTGACTGTATTTTGCCGTGCAAGGGCGAATGTGACCAAGCCTTCATCCACATGGAAAATGCATTTCTGTGACTCAAAGGAAAGACTTTAGAACCAACTTAGAGTTCATCCACTTAGAAAAGTAGTCCTACCTCAAAAAGTTTGATTTAGACAACTTCCCATCCATGTGCTCGAGCCCCTCCGTTATGAGCACTCCAAATATGTTTACCTTAATGCGCTCCAGGACTATGTGTACCATATTAACGTGACCTTCCATTTCCAGTGTGATGAATGAACTGGAAGTATTTTCATCCATGACTTTTAATATCTTTCTCGACTCATTATTTAAGGTTAAGAAATTTTTCAGAAAATTGGACCACAAATACTAAATAACCGTTTTTAGGTGTTTCTTCAACTTCGGGCTCTTTCATGTCCCAGGGGTTGATTTGTATTAAAATTAGCAGATTTGAACTTGTTTTTTTTCTTCTTCTTTGTGTTATATAAAGGTCTCAAAACTGACTTGGAAACTTTTCACCAGGGCTTTGATTTATTTTTGGACTTTTCAAATGCCTTTTATCTACAGACTTTTCTGTTTTAGCCTTGTCCCAGACCCAGACTTTCAATATGAAACTATGAAAATCCATTAGGAAAATAAAAATTATTACATGTTTGAAACTGTGATAATCTTAAGAAAGAGTGGAATAAACAAAATCATTTCACTATTTATTGTGTGAAAGTGATTGATATACATTTTTCAAAATTT
The DNA here is from genome assembly GCF_019703515.2 of Myxocyprinus asiaticus. NCBI lineage: Eukaryota > Metazoa > Chordata > Actinopteri > Cypriniformes > Catostomidae > Myxocyprinus > Myxocyprinus asiaticus. Next base: position 9,099,628 of record NC_059383.1, read on the forward strand.
ACAACTGTCCAAAAGTTGTGGTGTCATTTCCACCACACCAATTAACTAATTTTGCCCTAGTATTCAAAAAGTATTATACATACTATTAAAACATCATTTAATTGATTGTATTCAGGATACATAAAATGTTGGCTATAAATTGAGCCTCAGTAAAGACAAGCAAGTCGGCTATTTTCTTTTTTTTCCCTTCTTTTTAAAAATGTTAATGTCATTCCCATCAGAATCATTTCCAGCACAGAATTCTATTAAACACAATACTATTACACAATAGTATTTTCAATGACAAATGACATGGGAAAACTTTACAATAAGGTTTCATTTGTTAACATTAGTAAATTCATAAGGTTTCATGAACAAACAATAAACAATACATTTTTAACAGCATTTATTAGTATATGCATCATGTAGCACACCAACATTTGAAAAAATTAATAATGACTATTTCACTTACCATTTTTTAAAACACAGTAGGTAGTGTACAGTGTATACTGTGCAGTACCGGTACTCCTAGCTAGTGATCCATTCTGAACATAGCCATAGATTTCCAACGTAAGTCCATTACTGCACACAATAGTCTTGCTTGCTTCTCTGAAGATTCAAATTGAAATGATTTACTGTGATAATCAACAATATGATGTTGTAAATCAAGCTTAACTTGAATACAGAACAGTCCTTTTAAAAGACTGGCTGAGAGATCGAGACAGCAAAGTCATTATTCACAACTTGGCTGTCACATGGGCTGCTTTCTAAAAAAGACGGGTAAAGCTCTTAGCGTGACCCAAAATGATCTTCTGTTTTCTTCTCGTCTTGTCTTATAGTTCATCCGTCAAGGGAACCAGGCTGGCTGGAGGGCACCTTGGATGGGAAGACAGGGTTAATCCCGGAGAACTACGTGGAGTTCGTCTAGCTTTGGACTGGAAGGGATTTGCTTTGGGTTGGAGTCAATGAGAGGGGCAAGGCAGAGGCCCAAAAGAACCCAAAATTCAAAAGGGAAGAGTGTGTCTGTGTGATAGTATGGGTTTCTGGCACATATTTAAGTCAAGTTCAACCCAAAAAAAAAGGGAAAAAATCCCTGGGATGCTGCTGCCTTGACCACATTCAAGTTCTGATTTTAAAACAGGAGCTGCCCATTATGGATTACAATTTTTTTATACCAATGCCTGTGAGCACTTGCCATGATGTTAAATGTGTGCTCTTTCTATGCAGTCTGGGGCTTTTTTGAATGTCTTATCTGTTTTTCAGATTATCATATCTGTTTTGTTTAGAACTACTAAGAGATAATTGTTAATTGTGGGAAAAACTCTTGCACTCTTTTGTATTTCAGGAAGCAATCTTAAAACAAAATATATAGAATAACCTATAATAACCTTCTTAGCATGCAAGTAAAAAGCGCAAAATAGTTTTTTTTTTTTTTTTTATGTGAATTAACATCATATGCAAATCACTCTTATTTATGAGGTATTATCTTTGATGAGATTTGTGTTCTTTTGGAGTGCATTAACATTGTAAATAAGTGACAATTGATAAGGGGTGTGTGTGTGTGTGTGTGTGTGTGTGTGTGTATGTATATATATATATATATATATATATATATATATATATATATATATATTGGATAAATTTGAATTATATTTTTATTGTAGCAAACTAACTTATTTTCTATGTTTTTTTGTTTTGTTTTTTTTTGACATCCCGATTGATCTTTTTACAAATTTTTTTTTTTTTTTTTTTCAGAGCCTTAATATTCTTTAGGATATCAAATGAAATAAAAAATAATCATTTTCATGTTGTTTAGATTTTTTTCAATAAAAAAAAAAAAAAAAAATTGTTGATAGGTCAGTTTTCATTTAAATACACAAATGTTCAGTCATGACAACTCTCTGAATAAATTAAAGGTGTTTAAATGCATGTTAGGCAATTAGACATAATTGAAGGTGATTTAGACCGGTGGTGCTGGGTAGGAGGAGGGTTTCAGAGTACATTTGCAACAAATGAAATATGCTGTACATCTAAGCATGTAAAAGAGCTTTTCACCTATTGCATCGCTTTCTTAATTTTGTAAAAAATTACAGGCAGTTAGCGTTCTGAAATTTACCAACCACTGGTGTGTTTCCCGAACAATAATGTAACTCATTGCTTAACCACCATAGTACGATGCATTGTTGGAGAAATGTACTTGCTAGTCATGACTGTTTCCCGAAAGCGTAGTAACTATGTTGCACATCCATCGTTCGAACCACATTGGTTCAACAACATAGAACTGTCGTTAATGGCGTTACGCAGGGGGTGGAGAAATAACTTCTGTGAAAATTAAATTATAAAAGCTAATTTACACGTACACCAGGAAAACGTTTAATGCGAAAAAGCTGCTGAAGACACGAAATCGGCGTGCACCATGTAATGAGACAGATGCATTGCTCTGCAATAGATGTGTTTTGCTCTACATCACACTTTGGGGTTCCCCCGATGTGCTTGAGCACAAACGCACATACACACTCTTCAGATGGGCGTGTTCTATTCAGAAGAGATCATCCCTATGCCCTATTCCCTTCAAAGTCTTTACCATCCACTGTGAGAGCTGTGGAGGGCTGAAAGATGTGAGGCTCCAAAATAACTTCACTTTTTAAATGAACTTTAAGCCATTTTTATTGAAAACTGAGTTTGAAGCTGTCTATTATGATTGTTCTCTCTCCCTTAGGAGGCTGATTTATCCCTTTTGGAATACAGACATAAACACCACTTGCGCATTAAAATGGACACAGAAGGTGTTCCCCAACAGAAACTGTTTGTGTTAAAGCACTTTCTCTTAACATTTAAGAGACAATCCCTTAAAACACCTGCATTCATGTTTATATTGCGCTTCAGAACACCACTTTCTGCAAAACCCTGAACAAGTCTTTTTTTTTTTTTTTTTTTTTATGCATGTAAACGTGATCAAAGTCTTGACAGAATGAAAGATATAGAAGCCTCAGCGAAGACAAATGTTGTCCACAAAGCAAACTAACAAGGAGCTATGCTTCTAACCACAGGTAAAGAGTTGTAGTTCCAACCACACTACTTTGCGATGCTGTTTGCAAACAATCGTTCGAACTACGGTTTGGAGAAACACCAAATCGTTGAACTATGTTGGTAACAATGGAACTTATGACCATAGTTGGCAAACAGGGTGGAGCTTTTTTTTTTAACTTTTGAAATATGATCTTACCCTCTCATTTTGTTCCTATATATGAAATAAAAATTCAGGCAAAATATAAGCACAACTGAACAATATTTAGGGGTAGCTCAATGATGGTGAAGTTTTTGATACTCCAAAGCTGCGCCCCCCTGTTATTTCACATACTACTGATAATAGATTAATTCTCTTTATAAATTAAGAACCCAATTTTAAATACCAAGTAAATTGACACTTTCTCCAGTCATCATACACACAACATTCAATCATTGTGGTTCACATCTGACCATCCATATCCATTGTGGTTCATATCCAGATACCATGGTTTTGCTGACGATGCAAAATTTCCATGAATTCATATTCCAGACATGTTTAGACTTGTTTGGACCTACTATGCTGACTAATCAACACTGTTGCAGCCCTATGTATGTTTAATTACTTAGCTAAAAACACTGGTCGGATCGCTGGTGCCTGTGTACACCTAGAGCAGAAGCTTGAGAAGGAGCTCTTGTCACTGGCTTGCAAGCATCACATTATGGAACTGATAATCGATGCCTTCTACCAAGGTTCCACTCTTCAAATGCTTCCAGGAATACTGGGGATTCATAAACATGGCCAAGTATGAACCAGGGATTGCAGATGACGTGGCAAGACTAGTGGAAGACATAAAGCAAGGCACCATCGATTATGCCAACAAGAATCTTGAACAGAGTCAGCCGAGGGATGATTATAAAGAATTCTTGGAACTTGTGATTGAGATTCTTGGCGCTGCTCCTGCCAGAGGAGTGTGATTCATGTCACCGGGAGCAATGCACCATGACCGATGGATGTCTAAAGTCATATACATTCAATTTAAACTGACTCCTGCAGAAGTGAGAGGAGTATGTGATGTGTGTGTGTTCGCAGTGCGTGTCTATCTGAAAGCTTGGATCTCTGCACCTCAAGCATCAGGTGCTCCGTACAGTAACCTGTTGCTGCTGAAGTCAGTACATACAGTAAATACTAATCTATACATTCAGCCATCTCTAAGTCAACAGCACGCAAGTTTTCCAATCACTTGTGGTACTTGTCACAGGAACTTGTCAGCTTGGCTTTCTTTGACAGTCGGGTAGTTCGTCAACCAAGACTGATGGTGAGTGCCATGCAGAATGAAGGAGACCAAGATCAGGATCATTCCAAGTGAATCACTGTTGCTCTTGATTCATTCAAGGACAAGAACTTGAAAGATTTAGTCACAACAAAGTCAATGACACTGTTCCGAATGATGGAACTTCAAGATGGATGTCTCGTTGTTGATCTGAACTTGTGGGAGGACAGAAACGACTACAAGCATGCTGCTGAAACAGTAGAGTCTCTAAAAGTTGCCAATGACCACGCTGAACATGGAGTGACACTCATTCGGGAATACAGTGGATTTTTAACCCATGATGAAACACAGCTGCAATTCCTGCTGCAAGTTGTCGAGGACCATCTCAGAATTTACCCTGATAGCACTCAATCTGGGCTTCCATGAAAACAATACATTTAGAGTTTGCTGGACATGGTCAGACTGAGATTATGAACGATCTTGTTCTATGTCAGAAATAGAACAAAGAATTCACTATGAATGTGTTCAAAAATAAATACTGCATTGTTTAAAATAAATTACGATATACTCATTTCTTTGAATTTTCATAATTTTTGCAATCTTTGAGGTACTTGAGCTACCTCTAAACATTAGAATTTATTGCTCAAACTTTTTATACTGTTTTCTGTTTTATAAGGAACAGATTGGGGGTAAGACTTTCAAATATATATATATATAATTATTTTTTTTTATTATTATTTTTTTTTAATCTCCAACCTATTGGCTAACAATGCTTTTGGGAAACGCACCCCTGTTTAATGGCTGAGAAATTAAACCATGGCCTAAGCCTAGATTTGTGCTGTCAAAGTTCACATACAATGGACAAAATATCAAACTAGCACAACTGTGCCACAATAAAACAGACACTACCCCCCTCCAAACAGCTTTTATCCAACATTTAATCAAATTGGTGTAAAGATCAACACTGACTACAGGAGAGGTGTAATACAGAATTCATACAAAACAATTTTTTTCAACAAATAGACATTGTATACCCTTTATACATTGGATTTCATATAACTAAAATGCAAAAAAAAAAAAAAAAAAAAAAAAAAAAAAAGACTTTAATGAAAGCCATATACCAATGAAATATGATTTGCCCTTTATCTTTAAAGATAGTATTTGCATGAATTTTGTACAAAATAGACTATGTCAGGCCAGTATTAGAGTAGTGCAAAATCTCAGGTTTTGATACATTATTTATACACACAGATGTATTTTTTTTTAATCTATTTTGATATCTTTTTGTAAAGAGTAGTTCATTTTACAGTATTATACATGAAACCAAAGCCTACATTTTTATAAAAGAAATAGAAAAGGATAAAATAAAGTACTAGAGTTGGGAAGTAAGCGCTACTGTAAAATGTAACTTCTTTAAATAAGGACTTTTTTTTTTATTATTATTATTTTCTTTTTTTTTAAATCTGCGTTGCTTTGGTCACTCTGTTGTTGCACTATACAAAATATACTCAAATATATACACCCATACACTCACAAAATTATAACTTTGTTTTCATTCTTTAAAATGATTAAACTTATATTTTCCCTATCAATTTATATAGAATTTACATTTACATATTAATACTTTTTTCAAAAGTGCATTTGCAATACATTTCTTGACAAAAGAGATAACAATAAAACTTAAGTATTATTATTATTTTTGTTTTTGTAAAATGATTTATATATCAAAGAGAACTTGCGTAATTGCATTTTAGTTTAGATTAAAAAGATCAATGATTTTCAAAAAGAAAAAATATTTTCTAGACATTTCAGTGTTCTCCTAAATTTACACAATGGACATTATTTGGCTCACGGTCTCCCTTTGCAAGGCCTACTGTGAAACAATTAGAAAAATATCTCATCAACGTAGCAAGGAATTTTTACTTAAAAAATATTTGAGCTATCCGCTGGGAGGGAATGGGATATGTACTGTGTATATATTTTAATTTCATGTTGAATAAATGAAGCGATTTACATTACATGTAAAAACCAAAAGCACTCTCCTTTCGAACAAAGGACTGTATTACAGCTCTGCAGGTAACAAATACAGGCCATGGCGAGATGCCAGCTGACGACAACCAACAGTGTCTTGGCCAGGTCTAACAATATTAACTCAAGCATGAGAAACCCAATGCTCACATAAGTTTTAATACTGTAAAGGGCCATACAGGATCAAAGTGTCTCAATGGCACTCAAACACCGAATCTTATCAAATTACCAAATTTAGTTGTATTTTTCTAAGTAATATTGTTAGTTATAAATGTTTTAACATTCTTTTGTCTTATGCATGTAAGAGCCGGAATATTTTCCCCAAAATATGCAAGTTAATTAACGCTTATAAGAATGAAACTCTGATTAGAAGGTCAGTGAGTGATAGGGTTGCCAACTTTTCACCTAGAGAATACACGACACTTGAGCATTTTGAGTGCTTCAATGTGGGACGTTTCACTGTCCGACCAGGGGGGTCCCCCTCGAACGGTTCACCATCTGTCCAGGGTGGGGGTCGTCCTTGGACGTTTCACCATTTAAATGCACAACAATATCCATCCCATATGGGAAATTAGTGACAGGGTTGGCAATTTTTCACCAAGCGAATACAAGATGCATTTTGAGTGCTTCAATTTGGGATGTTTCGCTGTCAGAAAATGAGTGAAGGGTGGGGGTTGGGAGGGGGGTCTGTCTCCCTCTTGTTTAGCCGTCCACCCACGGGGTGTTCCTCCTTGAGGATTTTCATTTTGCCGCTTCAATATGGGATGTCTGAAGTCCCTTCAAGTGTTGCACCGTCCAACCAGGCGGGGGGGTCCCCATGAAACATTTTGCCATTAAATATGGGACAACACCATCCCCAAAATACAGTATGTCCTGGCTAATATGGGAGAGTTGGCAACCCTAATGAGTCATAGGGTTATCACTCCCTATGACCATTTTCATTTTGTCGCTTCAATATGGGACATTTTGCTATCTGACTGTGGGGAAGTGGGGGGTTCCTTGAATGGAACATCCCCTCATGTATAGGACGTCTTCATTTTGTCCAAAATACAGGACATTTCGTCCAAAATGGGACATCTGGCAACCCTAATGAGTGAGTACTTTAAAAGGAATACTTCACCCAAAAATGAACATGCTGTCATTATTTACTCACCTACATCGTTCCAAACACTTATACTGTTGTTTTATTCCATGAAAAATAAAATGGTAATTTATGAAGAATCTTTAGTTTTGTTTGCACATGACAGTTCATAGTAACTATGTAAAGCTTCCAAAAAAAAATGTTTTGGGTGAACTATTCCTTTAAGCCAGGAATTAAGCTTAACTGGTGCAGTTCTGTGAGTAAATGTGAATCCCCAAAGTACAAACATGAGTGCCAGCTAACACGTAACAATGAACAAACATGCTCGAGCAGACAGAAAAACAAATGTTCATTTTGTTCTGGAAGTGACTACAAAAGAGTGCATTTGTGGCTTGGCACCACTGGGATACATGTAAGGCAAAAACTAAGAATGTGGGTCAAAAACTGACATGCCTCTTATCGATGACCAGATTTAGCATTTGTGAAGAATATTCCGTAACTTAATTTTTTTTTTTTTTTGTGGAAAACCCAATAATGACTACAAATAAAACAAATGCAAACACAACACACACTGAAAAAATCATCAGGGCGGTTGTTCAGGGGGGAAATGGGGGTATTTCTGCAAAGCATGAATGCTGGGCGGCCAATCTACACCTGACCATATTGGATGGATAGAAATCTGATGAATTAACCCTGAATTCTTTCCTTGATTTCAGGAATGACCATCAGCTTTCTAAATTTAATCTAATTCAATGCAAAAGCCAATGAATGGACATTTACTGACCGTTCATAAGTAAACCTGAGCTAATAATCAACAAACAAAAGAAACTCTTTAATAATTCAGTTATTTCAATAGTATATATTTAAATTTCAGTTAAAGGCAAAGTGTGTACTTTCTACGGCATTAGCATCGACAAACTGAAATAATGAATTTTTATTACTATAAGTCATTATTTCTACAAAAATAGATAGTCCAGCCCCAAACTCATGCCATTGGTTAAGCCAATTTTGCTGTTTCGGGGTGGTCGGGATGCTCAAATGTTTTATACTGTTTTGATAGCGCCACAGAGCCACAATGTTTTTCTTTTCAAAGGAATCAAGCAATGACTGGCTTATGGTTGTCTCTGCATATTAATATGAAAGGAAAATTAATATTTAATTGAAAGAATGACATATTTCAGCTTTTTAAAACAAAACAAAAACAACTTAGTATTTGCTGTTAGTATCATGCATGGAAAGGTTTTTTATTTGAGATGAATTATCATATGGCATTTCGATGTCGCTGCGTATAAACTTTTATGATTTGGAGCTTCCATAAGGCTTCGTAAAATGGCGCAAAAGAATCTCGTACAGCGACAAACTATTTGTCCACAAATTTGATGATTAATGTACAGTTATGTGGACCAAGGTTATGGACCAATGAGATTCCACAATAGGCGGGGCTATGTGGCGCGATGTCGCAGAAATAGAAATGAAAAGATCGACAAATTGTCCTGTCACTCCTGTCGTGGTCATGGCTGGTTAAGACAAAAACTGAATGAGATAGCATTTATCAATTTCGGTTTGTTGCATCTGGTTAGGACACAGTGTTAAGAACCGTTTACACTGAATGTGTTCTTGCATTGAAAAAAGATAGACACAGCACAATGATTGGAACAGAATATAGGTGTTTGAAGGTTTAGTGCGCTCTCACTCAAGACGCTGAGAAAACAATGGTCAAATACGTCTATCTAGCGTGTCTACATAAAAAACAACAACGCAGATGTACGCAAAAATACATTTGGTGTGAACAGCCCCTTAAGCTGCCAACTACACAGAACCATCACAGTTGCTTTGTATGAGAGCAAAATAAGAGATGAACAATGTGAGATATCAATACAAAAGTATGTACGCCAAACCACTGCATTAGCCTGAAAAAATGGCGCAAGTCAATTCGCAAAGCGCAAAAAAGGCACATTTTCCCTTTTATTTGATATACCTTTGTAAACGTTTCAGCAGTGTACATGCAAAAAAAAGAAAAAAAAAGAAGAGAAAATATCAATAAAAAGTGTCTTTCTCAAAGTCATTTTTTCACCAAGTGGACACAAAGGCTTGAAGTGTTGTAACTTGATTTGGGTAAAGGGTTGAACGTGACTTCCTCCATCTGAAGGTTTGGGGGTGAGCGGGTGAGTTGGACTATCGCTGGTAGAGGAAGGGTGGCGTTAAGGCATTGTTGCTTTCTTAGGCAGTCATTTCTGATGAAACAGAAGTGGCTTGACGCTCCCATCCTTAAATTTTGGTAGCTGATGGCTGATGATCTCTGCCAACATCTCTGGGAATTCCACGCTCAAGGATTTATTCACAAACGTGTAGAAACAGAAGTTGAGGAGCCCCTCCACCATCTGCGGACAAAGACAGCGTTTCAACAAGGCTTTTAATATACAGCACAATGGGGCCCAACAATGCACCATCAGGACAGTAGGCTACAGATGAGGTATTGTAGGGTGTAAAAACACACACACTTTGAACGGAATTCAATGTGTAGAATCTTATGTAACACTATTCCACCCTGTCTACAACGGACACGAGAGATGACGCGTCGCAAAGCCTTGGGGCTGTCTACACTGGACACGTCAAAGCGAACATTCTAAACTGTTTATTTGTCTTGTTGGCAGGAGTAGCGCCAGCGTGTGCAGCGTAAAATAGAACGGAGAATATGTTTACTGTCCGCGACACGCAACTTGCACATCCAGTGTAGACAGCATCATTGATTAAAATGGGAGTGATTCGCTTATGTCACGTTGCGCCGGTCGCATCTGGAATAGACAGCGTGTTAGAAAAAAAGCTATTTATTAACAGGGTGTTTCTTCTAATCTCGGCACCATAATGTCCCAAAAGTTTGAATTAATTTTAATAAAACTAACAGATTTCAATATTTGTCTTTATATTTAATGAAGGTCACTTTAAATGGTTTCTATGTATAGATCTGATTGTTTGACCTTTGCCCTAGGCCTAGTCTTTCAATTTTTAACTACACAAAATCCATCATAAACATTATTACATTTTTAAAAGTTTGATAACCTAAATAAAGAGTAACAAATGTAATCCAAACTATTCAATATTTATTTTGTGAAAATTATGAAGTGATGTTTGAAGAAAACTTTTTTTTGAAGAAAAACAAAATTGAAGGTAACTACCGCTTGTGAAGATAAGATCTTTTTTGTGTGTCATTACCAATCAAGCTGTAATTATGTCAATGCGAAGTGTGACATTGTGAACAACTGTGAAAAATGAATTGTGTCTATATAGAACTAAATAAAATGCTAACTATAAAATGTTTAAAAATGTTATTTCCACCACAGAATGTTATCGAACACAGTACATTATTTGAATTGTGGTGAAAATGTCATTTGTTGGTTCAGAAACCAATTACTAAAATGGCAGAATTCTCTTGTAATGTACTGTATATTAGTGGCCATATTGGATTTTGCCGATACCGATAATCGGTTGATAGTTTTTAAAATCAATATACAGTATTGATGTTAAAAACATTTCTAAAAGCCCGGGTAGACTTCGTTTTTCCACGTTCTGGATCGGATTGCGCCCGGCCAACCGCGTTGCTTTTATACTTTTCTGACCTCAAGCGAATACGAACGCATTTGACGTATACACACTACAACTGCTTTATGATACTCTTTTAGTACAGCCAATGGCTGGTGTATACAGCAACAATGAGCACAGACGAGGGCAGCGGGTCGAGAAAATCTGGGCAGCGTGGACTGTGCTTATGATGAAATTTGCGTCACGCATACTGTGTGCTGAGTGATCATCAACGCGGACAACCGAAGTATACTCAGGCCTTTTCTTACTGTTATGTGGGGGTTCCAGACATAAAAGCAACAAGAGTCCAAAATGAAAAAAAAAAAATCCCAGATGCACTATTTTGTACAACAAAAATAAGATTTGGTGCATAACGTGGCTTTTAACTATAAGCCGAAACACATCAGGGAATCTTATTTTGAAATGTATGTGCTCCCAGCTCACACAAACATATCAGTGAAGCCAAACATTCACTCTTACAATCATCTACAATGCATTACAATATAAACACTATTGAGTAAACACTGGCACATAAGTTAATAAATACTGTATGAGCACTACTAGATTGGTTTTCCTTAGCATGTTATTTGGCTCAATAATAAGGTCTGTGCAGATAAAGCATCGTGTTTTTGTTTGCTAAATGTGACAAACCCCAGCTTACCTCCTGCATGGAGTCCAAGAGTTTAGTGAGCTGGTAAAACCTCTGCCAGTTCTGACTGGAGTTCTCTTCTCGTTTCACGATGGCTTTGCCCAACTCCTTAATGTATGACATGCGGATTTCATCAAACACTGCCTGGCTTTTGAGTCCATCCTTTGGTACTGTAAAAACACGTCACAAATGGAGTCAAAATGACATTGTTGCGTAAGAGATATTTTTGTAGTATATTAGTGCCTTTTTATCAAATCATTTCAAGGACAAACATATTCTGTACCTCATTAAAAATGAGTCAGAATTAAACAAATGTGACATGTAATATGCCCACTCCAACAAAAGAGAAAGCTCTGACGGATCATTGAATGGATAGGAATATGTAATGCTACATTCATGTCATTTCAGAATTGACGTAATTACAAGCAGAAGCATCATGGGCACTTGCCCGCTCAGATTTTAAATGTGTTTTCATGCTCATAAGGGTCATTTGTTCAGGATTCGGACTACATTGGTCGTGCACAATGTCGGCGCGTTGATTAAGAGTATCACAAAGCAGTTGTAGTGTTCATACCTTGAAAGGCTGTGCGCTTGACCGTGTGCGAAACGACTCTGAACGTTAGTTTATCCCTCATGGGCTTGTTTTCATTCATGTCAAAAATCAAATATGGCGAGTTTGTAAATAAAGTGTCTATAGCACAGCAGGAAACACTGTTGATTGTTATAGCAGAAAACGGCTCTGGTGTAGAGGTAGAACAATATATCGGTTTTACCGATTAATCAGTGCCGATAGTTGCTTTTTGGAGTTATCGACAAAAATCTATGCCGATAGTGTTCCTCTGTGGGCTCAAGAAGTGAAATAAAAACAATCATTGACAGACAATATTTATTCATATTTTTATCCTCACTTCAATGAAAATGTGGTTATTTTGATTAGATAAATCAAGTGTTCTAAACTGAAGCGAGGGCATGAAATGAAAAATGCAACTATATAGAAATGTGCACAGTCAACACATACATTGTGTCATGTTGTGAATAATGATACAAAAACTTCATCTGGTGAAATATGTATATAATTTGGTAATAGTTAAATATAAAACATTATAATGGAGCCAGGTCTCCGTAATTTCAAAATAAGAGTCCCAAAATAAGTACGTGTATTTTGGGATTCTTCATAGTCATGCATTATGCTTCAAATCTTTTCTGGAATTGTATTCATTTTGGACTCTTGTAGCCTGTATGTCTGTGCCCGCCATAGTAAGGAAAGACTAAGAAAGGATTTTTACATTCTATAAATTGATTTTAAAAACTATCGGCCGATTAATCGGTAATCAACCTTTTCCACCACCTTAGGTATCAGTATCGGCAAAATCCACTATCGGTCAACCTCTATTCATGTGGGTGATTTATTTTTATTTTTTTATGGAACCAGTTCCAAATAAGAATAGTTTCTTGGTTCCTAACCATATTCATTATTTGCACTGGCCTCAGGTTACCCAGCATTTTCTCCAGGTGGCTCCTGAGCTACATAGTTTGAGTATCACTTTTCTAGTGCATAGTCACCATAATTCTAAACATTTCTCCAATGAACTTCATATAAAGCTACTTCCGTTTCACATCCAAGTCATTGGAAAGTATGCAAAATAGAAGGGAACGTAAATGTGTTTCTTGTACAGTAATGGCTGTTTGCCAGTGGGGTTAAGATCAGTGCAGAATCAGCCAGGGATTTTAGGCCATATGATGTTGGATTGCAGCCCAGGCAAACACGGACTCAAATTAACCTATGCAAAATGCTTAGTGGCATTATATCCTGATCTCTTATCAGATGAGACAGCAGGATTTCAGCACCATCTGATCTAACGAACAAACACTGTGGCTCACTAGCTATGCTTTGAACAGCATACTAGCTTACTATTTACTGAATGTGCAGTATGTACAATGACCATGATTTTGGCAAGTACATTACATTATGCATTTAGCAGATGCTTTTATCCAAAGGAACTTACAGTGCACTTATTACAGGGACAATCCCCCCGGAACAACCTTGAGTTAAGTGCCTTGCTCAAGGACACAATGGTGGTGGCTGTGGGGATCGAACCAGCAACATTCTGATTACCACCTATGTGCTTTAGCCCACTATGCCAACATATTTTTTGCTTGTTTCAATAAACCAAATCAGATTTTAGGTACACAACATTTTATCTATCTGGTATTTCTTTCATACAGAAAAGTTTGAATACAGTGCAAAGCATACAAAATACTGCAGAACTGATGCACACTAGATGTTTTTTGTTTTTGGCACCATTCTGAGTAAACTCTAGAGACTGTTCTATGTGAAAATCCCAGGAGATCAGCAGTTACAGAAATACTCAAACCAGCTCATCTGGCACCAATTATCATGCCACGGTCGAAATCACTGAGATCAAATATTTTCCCCATTCTGATGGTTGATGTGAATATTAACTGAAGCTCCTGACCCATATCTGCATGATGTCATGCATTGCACTGCTGCCACATGATTGGCTGATTAGATAATCGCATGAATAAGTAGGTGTACAGGTGTACCTGAGACTCCTTTATATTTTCACAGAAGAAACGGCTGAATCGAACCTGAGAAACTGATTCAGTGACTAATGCAATTTCTATTTCTTCAAGTGGCAATCATAGCACATTTAAGTAAAACCTTTTGTCTATCATTCTGGGTGATTATTTCGAAAAAGAACACTGGATTGTGGCATTATACACAATGATAGTGTTTAAGTGTTGATGTACCGTCAATATCGCAAGGGTCTTGTATCACCCTCAAGGGCTTTATTTATCGATAATGACTGGATGACTGTAGATTAACCCGTTTACTACACGGCTACTTGCCAAATAAATAAATAACTGGACTTTATTTTTATTTTTATATATATATATATATATATATATATATATATATATATGAGAAGAGACTACGGGGTGATATGAGAGACATGAAATTAGCACAGCTATGTTGGGAATCTGTTGCCTGGCTCAATGACATATTATACAGTTGAACAGTCATTACACAAAAATATTTTACAGCAGAATGCTGCAGAAGTATTCTAGAGGTCAGTGTAGTAAACTGTATGAATATGTTTACTGGACAATTCCTGTAAGCAGAAGTACAGATGCATTCATATGCACATGAATTTTGCTGGTACCTGTGCTGAGAAGCAGGAGCACTTTCATGCAGAGATACTCGTCGTACGACACCTGCAGTCTGACAAGCTCATTGGCGATTTTCAGCATCTGGTTACACTGCTCACTCATGTAGGGCAGCTTCATCCGTTCCCTTTAACAAAAACACACACATTCATCACACATTCATACTTTACAAGCATTTTATGGCACTTTTCTCAAAAGCCCCAAAAGTATCTGAATATCACACTGCTGTAATCTGTTTTTTTTGTTTGTTTGTTTTATACATAACAAATACAATGCTTCTCATTCCTTTATTTTAACTTAGAGATACGTATCAAAAGGCTCATATTTTTATTTAACATATAGGAAACTACACAAAGGAAAACCCTGAAATAAATTCAAATACAGTATATAAACCCATTCGTACCTTATTAACAGTGTTGGGTAGTAATAGACTACATGTAATCTGTATTATGCAATCAGATTACAAAAAAAATTGGTATTTGTAATTAGATTACAGTCCCTATTTTAAGAGCGCTAACACTAAGCACAGTGGGCATGGCCATGAAGTTTTGGTATTTTCGTGCAAGCATGCGCTAAATCTATGCACAAGTGGGTTTGGTGAAAGCACACTCGCAATGCGCTAATGGGCAGGGACAAGTGTAATTTAATTCCGAGGTTCTTTTCCGGTTATTGCAGCGTTTGTGTCCTATTATATAGTCCATTCCCTGTCAAGCACCAGCGGTATAAACAAAGACAGCACATTCATAAGAAGTATGTAGTGTAAATGGGCTGTATGCAATGAATTAGAAGAACAGAAATATGGACTTACATTCTTTTGTGCATTCATTGCGTTCCTGTTGAATGTCAGGCATGTTTCTATTGACGCTCCTTTTATACGCATGGAAAATGTGGTTCTGGATTTATGTGCGGTTAAATTATAGAGAATGTAAGTATTATTAATCATTATTATTAATCATTATTAATTATCTACTGACCCACAAATCATGGCTAGTATTAATAGTGATTGTATCACGGGGGGCCTGGTTAGCTCAGTGGTAAAATACACTGGCTACCACCCCTGGAGTTCGCTAGTTCGTATCCCAGGGTGTGCTGAGTGACTCCAGCCAGGTCTCCTAAGCAACCAAATTGTCCTGGTTGCTAGGGAGGGTAGAGTCACATGGGGTAACCTCCTCGTGGTCGCTATAATGTGGTTCGCTCTCGGTGGGGCACGTGGTGAGTTGAGCGCGGATGCCGCGGTGGATGGTGTGAAGCCTTCACACACGCTATGTCTCCGTGGCGACGCGCTCAACAAGCCACGTGATAAGATGCGCAGGTTGATGGTCTCAGACGCGGAGGCAACTGAGATTCATCCTCCACCACCTGGACTGAGGCGAATCACTACGTGTCCACAAGGACTTAAAAGTGCACTGGGAATTGGGCATTCCAAATTGGGTGAAAAAAATAAATAAATAAAAAAAATAGTGATTGTATCAGCATGTACTTCACTTCTACCGACTTTGATTTTGAAAAATTAAATTAATTTATTGAAATGAAAAAATTAAACCAAAAATATTTCTAAGTTCAAATTACACTTCAAACGAAACAAAAATATAATCAAAATAATGAAGTAAATATGAGTGGTGCTTGCCATGTCAAAACTCATCACCAAGGGCCTCAGTGCTCTGCCCCAATTGAAAAGAGCCCACCCCCAAGTCCGAACGATGTTCTGATGCAGAGATATAGGTGTTGCAATTTGGTTGCTAGGGTGTTCCATCTGGTTGCTATGCAGATACCAGGGTGATAATACAAAGGCTGCTTGACAGCCCGAGTCAAAAGAACAAACCCTTATGTCTGTACGGTGTTCTGATGTTGAGATATAGCTGCAGCATGTTGCTACATTGCTAGAGTGCAATGGATGGTTGCTAGGGTGTGGCTAAGCAGTTCCCAATGTGATACTTAAAGGCTACTTGCTAGCCCGAGTCAAAATAACTCACTCCCATGTCTCTGCGATGTTCTGGTACAGAGATATATGTTTTGGACTACAGTTGCAAGGGTGACCCCATTTGGTTGTTAGGCAGTTTCCAGGGTGATACTAAAAAGGCTGCTCTCTAGCCTGAGTCAAAAGAGCAAACCCTGATGTATGACTTTCTGATGTGGAGATATGATCCCTCCGATTTCCCATCAATGTTATGTCATGGGATGTTTTTGCCCGATTTTTCGTTTGCCCAATCACTTATAAAAGTCATACCACACTTCTCCTCAATAAAACCGGTCGATTAGATGCCCAAATGTTTTTACAGAATAAGAAGAAGAATTGAGATAATAATAGTGTTGTTCTGGCATGAAAATTGCTCTTAGAATTAGCGCTCTCAAGAAAATTGGATAAAACGAAAATAGAGCCCTACATTACACTTGTAAGTGTGTGTGTGTGTGTGTGTGTGTGTGTGTGTGTGTGTGGGACATACTAAAGTTCATAAAAGAAAGGTGATCTTACTCATTGATAACGAGATCTGGAGCGAAACACAGCATTCCTCCATCACACTGCTGGTAAGATCTCCAGCCCAAGCTGAAGGACATGAGGAAGAGCCAGGAGCATTGCAGCAGAGTCATCTGATCATCCAGGTGCAGGTTTCTGAAGCCTTGACAGGACAGACAGACAGAGACATTAGGGCTACAAGAAATATACAGTAAACTCCCAAATATAAGGCTTCAATTACATTCATACATGCTTTTCTTCAAAGCGACTTACAGTGCATTCAAGGGATACATTTTTACCAGTCTGAGTGTTCCCTGCTAATCAAAACCATGACCATGCAATTGATTGTGCATATATTCCTCACAGCTTAGTTTTCAATCATGCAAGAATTATATAGGGTGTCTACTTTGACTTTTTAACTTTTAACATTTAAAATGGTTTGAATTATGAATGCAAGTAAACTGAATATTACGTATACTATTGACGTTGAATTTAGAACACTCTGATTGGGTTTGTGGCGTCGTATCGTCATAGCAATGAAGTTTTAAAATTGGATATAACTTTACACAGAAAATGTTAGTAAGCGATTTTATCCTACTAAAATCATGTTTACACGCATATTGTGTACGTCTTGCTGCAATACTTTTGAAAAAGGGACTATTTCAATGTTTAACGACTGGCCCCATTCACGTCTATTGTAAGTGCCTCACTCTAACCCAGATTTGTGTTTGATTTTAAAGGTGGGATAACTTTCTGGTAATCAACATTATGCTACAAATGCTGTTGATTAAGCTTAACTTGTATTAAACCCCGAATATTTCTCTAATATACTAAATTAAAACTATGCCATTTAGCCTTGAAGTATTCATCAATTAAGTAAACGTTTCATTCAGTTTTTAGGTATTAACCACATTAACAGTCAATAATAAAGATCATGTGTGTTATTAACTACATCTGAATGTGGTTTGAGTGATCAGATCACTTGTGATTGGACTGCCCGAAAGGCATCTTAATAACAGGTGTAAATGGGGCCTGTGACAAGAGCTGGGCATGAGGGCTCACCAGGAAGGGCTTTGGCCCACTTGACGGCAGAGACGACTTGACGTCCACCCAGCCGGTTGAGTGTGGTCATGAGGCGGGTGGAGGTGTCGGGGATGGTGCTGTCGTAGCCGGCGTAAATGATCTCGGGCTCGATGGCTTTGAGCAGGGACAGCATGGTGGGCACCAGCTGCGGCATGGCCTTGGGCACCAGCGAGCGCACATGCTCGTCGGGCAGAGGGGACGCCTGCTCACTCGAGGATGAAGGACCCTTTAATCGCAATAGTTTCTTATTTTTGCGAGCTGAAATAAAGAAGATGAAATGTTATCATTCAATAGTTAATGTAAGCATTGATTGAAACAAGAAAATACAACTGAATTTTGAAAAGGGCACAAGGCCACATACAGTTACTGTATTTGTTTTTTTTTTTTTTTAAATCTAGCTTGTTGGTTTCATGGGGTTTTGAAAAAACTTTGTTCCATTTTTGTTCCAAAAAAATAAAATAAAAACACTAAAAATGTCAAATGGTCTAACCATCAAGTAAAAAGTAAAGACTCACAACACTTTTCTAAGGTCTTTTTTTTTTTTTTTTTTTTTTTAGCTCTCAAGATTTTTTTTTTTATCATTAATTTTTAATAATATTAAATCATAAATGTTTGGAGTTATTCCATTTGACAAAATGAACTAACCTTGCCAAGTCATAAAAAGATTGATCTAATATTGAATAAAAAATATGTAATACATAATAGTAATATATTATATTATTATAATAATATAATAATACATAATACAACAAATACATAATGACAAATAAATGGCTTCCTTTATATTGGTTATACCACACTGATTTTTATTTTAAAGTTTTTCAAATATTAGATTATAAAATTATTCAATTATTTATCGAAATAATTTTTTAATAACAGTGAATTTATTTAATTTTTTCTTTAGATCTTGCCAAATTCTTTGATAAGGTTTTTTCCCCATAATTTTAGCTTTTTAGTGAGACTAAAAAGATACTTTTTTCTTACTTCAGGACAGTTAGTTTGAAGACACCTTGACATTTTTTCCCAAATAATACTGTATATACTGAACATGGACATGTTTTACATTTCTGAATTAAAATTATATATATAATTTTAATTCAGAAATGTAAAACATGTCCACCACAGAAGGGGTGTATTCAGGTTATCTGTATGAAATGCATGCATGAATTGGAATGTTCCAGATGAATAAAAATAAATGTACACAAATACAGATGCACTGTTTTAAAGCTCAAAACATAATACATCAATAACAAAAACACATCTTCTAATGTTCAATAATAAAGACAATGTTCTCACGCAAAGTAACATCTACGAGATCAAAATTAGCATGTGCTTTCTATTCATTAACTGTGAATTGAAGCAATAATTGAGTACGGTGGCTTTTAATTCTGCAATATGATTACAAGTCAGCTGTGCTTAAAGTAACACAAACTCTGGAATAATTGTCAAACAACGAGGATTGAATATGTTTTCTTTACTTCAGGTATATTCCAAACCATATTGATGTTTAAAAAAAAAAAAAGGAATATACCACTGTCTTGTTTTGAATGCACAAATCATTGTAAACTATATAAATGGAGCATATGCAGATACAGCATGTACGCCTGTGCATGTGTTTTGACCTTTGAATGCATCTTGATGGTTTTCTCTCCTAAAATTCACTTGACTGTCCTTCTGGTTAAGAGCTTACCATGAAAAACCATGTCATTTTGTCCAACTTTTTTAATTTTCAGCCATAAATGTTTCTATGGCAACTAAAAGCCACTCTGGTAGAACTCCAGATTCAGTTTGCAGCTACTGCATCAAGGTCTTTTTTTCTCATTTGGTGCGTCACACAAATAAAATCATCCACAAATGTTTTTTTCTTTTTTTTATGCCCTTTTCTCCCAATTTGGAATGCCCAATTCCTACTACTTAGTAGGTCCTCATGGTGGTGCAGTTACTCACCTCAATCCAGGTGGCGGAGGACAAGTCTCAGTTGCCTCCGCTTCTGAGACCGTCAATCCACGCATCTTACCACATGGCTCGTCGTTCATGACACCATGGAGACTCTGCACGTGGAGGCTCATGCTACTCTCCGTGATCCAAGCACAACTTTCCACGCGCCCCACTGAGAGAGAGAACCACTAATCGCGACCACGATGAGGTTACCCCATGTGACTCTACCCTCCCTAGCAACCAGGTCAATTCGGTTGCTTAGGAGACCTGGCTGGATTCACTCAGCACACCCTGGATTTGAACACGCGATTCCAGGGGTGGTAGTCAACATCATTACTCGCTGAGCTACCCAGGTCCTCCATCCACAATTTTTGAGCCTTGCACATAGATGGATGAATGTGGTCCAATAACCGTGAATTACATCAGCACACGGTTTATGAAGCATTGCTGCATGTTCTTGAAGTGTTTGGCCATTTTAATACCTTCCATCATCTTTTGTGCATGAAGGAACATCTGCACAGACAGCCCTTGGTCTAACTGTGTCTATCTTTTCACCACCTACTTAATACGTGTACTGGGAAAAAATGTGTACAGCACAGGGAAAAGCACTTGATATTATCAGTCAATGTTTTACACCCCCTGCCTAACATCATTAATAAGCACAGCTATATATTGTTGAACTAACGTGGTTTGAACAATATATGTGCGACATAGTTACTATGGTTTGGGCACAGTTGGGAATACTTAATATTCCAAAAAATATAAACAAATGGAACTGAATTACTTTTATGACACTTAGTTTCATAAAAGGTTTTTGAAAGTTTGCATTCTTCCATCAATTCGGACAGTACGTTGTACTGAAATAATCTACAGCACCACGCCAAAATGAGTCATGTTTTAGCTGAGTTATGTACTTGCGGTCTAAATTAATTGTGTTGTGGCAGAAAGACTGGGTGGCAAGAAATAATACAAAGACAATAACAAACAACAATAACAAACATTGTGTCCAGTGTATTTCGATTTGAGAATGAATGACTCTTTATGAATTTGCGAATCAATCTCATAAGCTATCGGTTTATGTGTACTGCAGGCTCGTAAGAATTAAAGGTGAAGTGTGTCATTTTTCTGAATATTATACTGACCAGGGGTGCGTTTCATGTACAATGTCGTGACTCACTGCGTAAGCACCATAGTACGCAGCATCGTTTGAGAAATTAACTACTTACGACTGTTTTCCGAAACCGTAGCACATATATTGTTCAAACCACGTTAGTTCAAGAATATATAGCTGTGCTTATTAATGATGTTAGGCAGGGGGTGGAGTCCGAGAATTATCTGTCATTTACAGATTTTTTTTAAAACATTGACTGATAATATCAAATGTTGTCCGTCATTTTGACAGATAAAAAAAAAACAGGAAAAGCATTTTAACCTAGTGCATCAATTTTGACAGTTTTGACACTCCCGCTGTGTGTATGCGTGCCCCGTTTAATGCCTGGTAGTATTAAGATGTGTATTAAAGGTGCACTCAGTGATTCCTG
Source organism: Myxocyprinus asiaticus (assembly GCF_019703515.2). Classification (NCBI taxonomy): domain Eukaryota; kingdom Metazoa; phylum Chordata; class Actinopteri; order Cypriniformes; family Catostomidae; genus Myxocyprinus; species Myxocyprinus asiaticus. Next base: position 9,121,430 of record NC_059383.1, read on the forward strand.
AGAAACACTGTTGATATTCGAACTCAACTGCCAAAACAAACACACTCTTCCCTTCAGTGCTCCTTTGGAAGCTCTGCCCCCCAAATTCATGCACGCGAGACAGTTTTACGCACACCAGCTCCAGACACTCACCCCTCTCCTGCTACTAAATCTAACATCACAGCGACAGCATATATGGGTTCTGTGAAACATAGCAAAATTTATGTTACCCACCTATCGAGAAGAAAAACAGCAACTTCTGCAACTGTCTTCAAGCATTTTACCTCTCGGAAGTCTCTCCACCGCTGAAAAGCCTCACCGATGTTGACGCGGCTCCTAGCCCTCAACTTATCATAATACTTCTTTTTTATTTATATTCGTCTGACCTTTTTCTCTTAGTCTGTTTCTCAGCCATTTGTCCTCCATGGAGTTTAGAAAGTTCAACAGCCAGTTTGGCCGTCACTCTTCTCCTCTCAATCTGCCCCCACCCCCCATCCTGTGCACGCACTAGAATCACCCTCTGTTGCTGAATGGCTGGAGTAGTGTTGTGTGGATCCGTCTGTTCCACTTTGTGTTTGTCCCATTTACAGAGCCAGGGCTGTGTACAAATACTAGATTTTTTTTCAGCCCACCCACAGAACGGACAGCTAGCAGACAGCTAGCAGACAAAAAGTGTATTGGATTAGAATTACTGAGTGCACCTTTAACAGGCGGCATCACCATAAACACGTACCGTTTCTGCCAATTACTTGCATTTAATCTAAGCGCAAACATTACTTTAGAGCAGAATTGTCAGTTATTTTAGAGGAGTTCCTGTAGTAGAGCTTCAGAGATGTGCGTGCTTCTCATCTGTGACACTTTATTGTGATATTACGCACATTGAATCAGTTCTGTGAAATTGTGCATGTACAGTATGTATGCACATTTTCAAATATTCCAATTGGACATTTATTTCAGTTTAGATTTTCAAAGTTGAAAAATCTTGTTTTAGCACAACAGTTGATTGACAAGTAGAACTTTCACCCAATAACTCCTTGATTTCACTAGACTTGTGCTTGGGGAGTTAAAAAATATATCATTTAAGCCTATCCACTGCCATGGATATGCCATTATAATGGATTCTACACCCCTAAATTAAGTACTCATAAAATTAAAACAGTTATGACGGATAAAAATAGAACATAACAGAAATATTCCAACTCAGTCCGTCAGAATGACGGATAAAGATTTTTTTCTGGCTCAACCTTTGGATGGATATCAAATTATAATAGCTCATTTACAACAACTGCAGAAAGCTGTTTAAGCACGAAAGCTGCTGAAGACACGAAAGCACCCCAGACACACTTGAGCACATACCCACATGCAAGCTCTACAAAAAAACGTGCGTTAACATAAACACATAAAAGCCTTGTTCTCCGACAGAAACTGTGTGTGATAAAGCGATTTCTCTTAACAGTCTTTAATCCCTTAAACGGTGATGTTTCAGAACGGTGCTTTCTGCAAAACCCCGGAGTAAGCCGCTTTCTTAAACGCATGTAAACATGGTCAAAATGATGTCTACACAGCAACAAGGAACTATGCTTCTAACCACAGGCGGAGAGCTCTAGTTCCAGCTAGGGCTGTCACGATTATTACATTTGGCTGATGATTAATTATCAAACAAATAACTGCGATTATGACGATTAATTGTCTGTTTTAGGGCTACGACGATTGATTGTCTCTTTTAGGCCTTTCACGATTAACTCATAAATTGTCATATTTCATATTTAACTTCAAAGATATAAATCAAATAATAAAATTGGGATGTATGATTTCCTTTTAAGGCTTTAAAAACGTATGAATGACATGAAAAATAATGTTATAAATATCAAAATATTTTTGTATACTTAAAATATGTCTCTTGTTTTGGTCAACTTTGGTTTTGGTCAGTTTTACATTTGCACTGTTGTTTTTGAACTTCTGTGTTTTATATTAAAGGCTATATTGTTTATAAAAAATAAAATATATATTTTGTTTTTATATTTATATTTTACAGTAGCAAAATATTGCTGTCCTAATTTCTTCACTTTCACACATTATTTTAATGGTCTTTGATTAAACTCACAAGCCCTCATTTCTCATGATGCAAAACCTCGAGATTTCGTTTCATTATTTGATCACTCCATAGAAAAAAAGAGTAAGCGTGCGTCTCCTCCTCTGTGTCAATGCATCATTAACACTGCTTATATGAACTCACAATGACCAGAAATATTTGCCATTACACGATCGTTGAAAGTAAAGCTTGAGCGCTTTGCTTTCATTGTCAAAGTTTATATTTGTTCGTTTATATTTTCGTGGGAGTTTGGCGTGAGCCTCTGCTGATGGCGCACGCATCAGTGCGCTTGAGAAGCGGTTCACACGCTCTTCTGCGGTGTGGCTCAGTGACGCTCGGAGATCAACTGAAGGACACACAAACACGCTGTTGATGACATTTAGCCTTTATATATTTGCTTAAAACATTTTGTGATCGGATAACAAAAACCACATACGAATGTGGTCAAAAACGCACGTGACCGCATTGAATTTGAAGTGTAAATGCTAATCCGTCCTGAATGCGTCATGGCAGCAGCGAAGCGCCTCCCCTCACCTGTCAATCAACCACTGCGCTAAAACAAGAGCGGCATGCACGGACACTTATGAGAAGCACGGACATCTGCAGCTCAGGTTAATACAGGTAATTCACTAAAATAACGGACAATTCTGCTCGAAATGTTGCGTTTGTACATTTCAAATGGTCTGGTTTTTTTTCTAACTTTGTTGTGCTTTAAAATCATGCATTAACACACTGACATAGTGATTAATGTATATTGTCATGAAACAGACTCCCTCCCAAACCCGATCACAAGTGGTCACAGGAGACGCATTTAAGCAACGAGGTGTAAACAGCGATGTGTCTCACCTGACCTCATGTGATCGGATCACCCGAGATGCATCTTAATACCAGGTATAAACAGGGTTATTGGTGTGGACGTGGCCTAATTATTTGGGGGCAGCTTCTTCAAAAGTAATAACAGAATTGTTAATGGAAATGTCAGGTAGAATCTAAATCTGAACCAGAAAAGTTACATTTCGTACAGTTCCCTACTGCCATACTGGCTTAGGCCTCTGTATTGTACTGAGGCATAATGCGTGGTGGGTGCGCTGTTACAGAGTATTGTAAATCACTGAAGAGAATCACGTGACAACCACTCGGGGATCCTCACCTTCCAGGTTCATGCCGGCCTGAAGACACTTGCGGAAGCGACAGGCTGGGCAGTTCTTCCTCCTGATCTTGTCAATGATGCAATCGTTCCTGCCAGCACACAGATAGTTGTGTTGCCCTGTGAGAAAGAGGGGTAATTACTTGCAGGCTGACAAAGACTTTAAGAGGATTAACTCAAGCATTGTGCATGCTGCAGCTACAATAAGCTCCTCCAGTGGTAACAACCCTGTGTCTGGGGTTAAAGCCATCACGGCCAAAAACCCCAGAGACAGTTGAGTAAATGATGACAACATTTGTACTTTTGGATGAACTAATAACTGACCCCCTTGAGTTGATTTTCAGGGGCTTTTTTAACACACACAGCATATTATCCACTTATGTAGACTGTTGAATCAATTAATTGAAATATATTCAAATTAACATCATATACAAAAGTAGCTATAAATAATGCACAAGATATCATAGCAATAAACACATCTAGAATATATTTCAAATAACTACTTGTTGGGAGTGCTTTTTTCAAGTTTTCTTCAGAGCTGATTTTAGTTTTGTTTTTGGTGTCATCACGATTTCTAAATCAACCAATGGCACGAGATTGGGGCTGGGCTATCTGTATGCCCGACCAATGGCAAACAGGGGGAGTGTTTGGGAAACCTGTCTGAAGACAGGTTTTTGTTGGTGATTTTGTTTGGTGCTTCTAATGGCACAAAAATTACACACTGTAGCTTTAAATGAATATGTACAGTGCATCCGGAAAGTATTCACAGCGCTTCACTTTTTCCACATTTTGTTATGTTACAGCCTTATTCCAAAATGGATTAAATTCATTATTTTCCTCAAAATTCTACAAACAATACCCCATAATGACAACGTGAAAGAAGTTTGTTTGAAATCTTTGCAAATTTATTAAAAATAAAAAACGAAAAAAAAAATCACATGTACATAAGTATTCACAGCCTTTGCCATGACACTCAAAATTGAGCTCAGGTGCATCCTGTTTCCACTGATCATCCTTGAGATGTTTCTACAACTTTATTGGAGTCCACCTGTGGTAAATTCAGTTGATTGGACATGATTTGGAAAGGCACACACCTGTCTATATAAGGTCCCACAGTTAACAGTGCATGTCAGACCACAAACCAAGCCATGAAGTCCAAGGAATTGTCTGTAGACCTCCGAGACAGGATTGTATGGAGGCACAGATCTGGGGAAGGGTACAGAAACATTTCTGCAGCATTGAAGGTCCCAATGAGCACAGTGGCCTCCATCATCCGTAAATGGAAGAAGTTTGGAACCACCAGGACTCTTCCTAGAGCTGGCCGCCCGGCCAAACTGAGCGATCTGGGGAGAAAGGCCATAGTCAGGGAGGTGACCAAGAACCCGAAGGTTACTCTGACAGAGCTCCAGCATTTCTCTGTGGAGAGAGGAGAACCTTCCAGAAGAACAACCATCTCTGCAGCACTCCACCAATCAGGCCTGTATGGTAGAGTGGCCAGACGGAAGTCACTCCTCAGTAAAAGGCACATGACAGCCCGCCTGGAGTTTGCCAAAAGGCACCTGAAGGACTCTCAGACCATGAGAAACAAAGATTGAACTCTTTGGCCTGAATGGCAAGTGTCATGTCTGGAGGAAACCAGGCACCGCTCATCACCTGGCCAATACCATCCCTACAGTGAAGCATGGTGGTGGCAGCATCATGCTGTGGGGATGTTTTTCAGCAGCAGGAACAGGGAGACTAGTCAGGATCGAGGGAAAGATGAATGCAGCAATGTACAGAGACATCCTTGATGAAAACCTGCTCCAGAGCACTCTGGACCTCAGACTGGGGCGAAGGTTCATCTTCCAATGGGACAACGACCCTAAGCACACAGCCAAGATAACAAAGGAGTGGCTCCAGGACAACTCTGTGAATCTCCTTGAATGGCCCAGCCAGAGCCCAGACTTTAACCCAATTGAACATCTCTGGAGAGATCTGAAAATGGCTGTGCACCGACACTCCCCATCCAACCTGATGGAGCTTGAGAGGTCCTGCAAAGAAGAATGGGAGAAACTGCCCAAAAATAGGTGTGCCAAGCTTGTAGCATCATACTCAAAAAGACTTGACGCTGTAATTGGTGCCAAAGGTACTTCAACAAAGTATTGAGCAAAGGCTGTGAATATTTATGTATATGTGATTTTTTTTTCCGTTTTTTTTATTTTTAATAGATTTGCAAAGATTTCAAACAAACTTCTTTCATGTTGTCATTATGGGGTATTGTTTGTAGAATTTTGAGGAAAATAATGAATTTAATCCATTTTGGAATAAGGCTGTAACATAACAAAATGTGGAAAAAGTGAAGCGCTGTGAATACTTTCCGGATGCACTGTAACACTTGTTTTAACAGTTATGTAACTAATGAAAAAGCTTTCATTAATGATTTGTATCTTTGGGATCAAAAATCAATTTATTATTGGTAAATTAAGTGAATCCTTCTGGCTACATTTAAAATCAGAAAATATCAGCAACTAGGGTTTTTTTTTATTTTTATTATTTATTTATTTTAGAAAGAGACCAGAATGAGCTGCGGGACATTAAAGGGATATTTCGCACGAAATGGAAAAGTTTGTCATAATTTACTCATGGAGGAAAGTAAATAACATAGGGTTGGAATGACATGAGGGTGAGTTAATGATGACAGAATATAGATTTTTGGATAAACTGTTCCTTTAATAAATCATTCCAGCTTATACTCTAAATTGTATGCAAGCAACAGTCACATGTACATTACTAGTAGTTCTAAACCTCCAAAACCACTGAAAAAAATAAAATAAATGCCCTTTCAAGCCAAAAATGCTTTGAATACAGAGGACCCATCCAAATAGGATACGCCAGAATGGATAAATAAACATAAGCCACATCAAGCAATCTACTGCCAACCACAAATTCTCCCAATTGGTGTGTAAAACAAGCATCCAACAGTCTGTTGTGACCAACTTGTGGAGTTCATTTCGGAGCATATCAACACAATTAATAAGCATTCAATGTGACTGTATATTTCCAAATGACTGTGATGTTGTCAGTCAACTAATTCCTATCTATACTTTATATAAATCCGTAGTATAAATGGTATAGCAAAATCTGTGTCACATTCTCAAATGTTATGTAACGTGAAGGAGTTTTTGTACTGATGCCAGACTTATTGTTATGAATAATCTTCTCTTTTGGATTACTTCCATCAAGTTCCAAAAATAAGTTCATTTTTAAATATTGAAGCCACTAGATTACCAAGAAAAACACATTCTGAAGCGATGTGTTTGGTTTTGGTTGAGAACAGACCAAAATGTAACTCCTTTTTCACAAAAAAATCTATGACATCAGCAGTCTAATTGGCAATTATGATTTCAAGCTCGATAACACTTCCTTGTACTTGACGGATAACCCGAACCCTATGTGTAATTGAGCTTCAAATCCTGATCGTGCCTAGGAAACTTCAAATGGCAAGATTTATAGTGAAAATGGAGTTACAATTTGTACCTGTTTCTAACCCAAAACCGACCGTGTCGCTTCAGAAGACATGGTTTATAGTCGTATGGATTATTTTTATGATTATTTTAAGGACTTAATGTCCTTTTTGGAGCTTGAAAGTGTTGGACCCTGTTGAATTGCATTGTATGGATATATACACATCATATCTCCAATATCCATTAAAATGTTCAGCAAAAGAAAGTTAGTCATGTGAGTTTGAGACAGCATAAAGGTGAGTAAATGATGAGAGAATTAGCATTTTTTGGCAAATATTCCTTAAAATAACACACACTCCTTTTGTGTAATTTAGCAGAATTACAGCTAGATTGAAAAAAATGGCCAATAAAAATACTCTGCTCACAAGTGATATTTACCTAGATTTTTCTTGTATTTTTTTTTTTTTTTTTTTTTTTGTCGCTTGTCTCATTTTTCATCTCAAGTGTGCTCTTACTAACACTTTTGTCCACTTGGTTAAAAAGTACACTAATTTTGGTAAAACTTTATAAGGGATCAAACTTGTTTGGTGTGGTGGAAATGACGCCACAAATGTGGGACAGTCGTAATTCTGAAAAACTGATAGAAATTAATTTCATGAAATAAATATTGAAATGGTTTATGTTTATTTTACTCTGTTTAGATTATCATAGTTTTAAACAAGTAATAATTTGTATATTTATAATGGATTTTTACAGTTTAATATTATAAGTCTGGGTTTGGGACAAGCCTAAAACAGTAAAATCGGTACATAAAAGGCATCTGAAATGTACCCAAAATAAATGATGAAGGCCTGGTAAAAAGTGTCCAGTTCAGTTTTAATGAGACCTTTATATATATATATATATATATATATATATATATATATATATATATATATATATATATATATAAATACATATAAAAAAATAAATAATGTTTTTATAAATATCAACCCTTGGGACATGAAACACTTATATGCTGTTATTGTGATATAAAAATTACAAATACTACGATATAAGATTTAGGTCATACCACCCACTCCTAGATTACAAATGATATAACCTGATTTCCTTTTGCAATTGTAGAAATGTTATATTTCATGGCTTTTTTACATTCATTGCCGACATAGCTGGTCCCTTGTCTAAAGAGATAGTTCACCCAAAAATAAAAATTCTGTCATCATTTACCCTCATGTCGTTAAAAGGTTAGCCTCAGTCACTATTCACTTTCTTTGCTTTTTTTCGTTTCCATAAAATGAAAGTTAAAGGCTACCATTCTACCTAACATGTGCAATTTTAATTTTGGGGTAACCTATCCCTTTAACAGAGCATTAAATCCCATTCCTTACTGTCTTTCAACTACACTGATTACTCTGGGCTCAAACAAAGCTAAGTGACCAGACCAAAGTCAAAGAAATTGTAAAAAAATCAAAAGAGAATTTAGCCTTATCTTCATCCCACAGACTACAGCATAACTACTCTGCACCCTTTCTTTTATTACTGGTTTACACAAAACAACAACATCTTGCTCAAACTGGTTTATCCAGGCTTAAAGCACCTTGTTTCGAGTGTATCTTATACCTTGTATTATTTTCCCATTAGTCAGGATAAATAACTATCAACGAAAGTGATCAATTAAAACAACAAATCAGAGAAACCAACGGTGAAGTGGGGTGCAGCTGTGACAGCAATCAGATTTCTCTTAAATGCAAACTGGTGACCACTTACTACTGCTGTTAACATGCATGTGGGTCTTTGCCTTAACCCCTCTACTGATTGATATCAGTCTGTGGGTCTCATTCACTATCTTTGCATACTGTACGTAAAACCTGTGTGTGAATGTAATTTTTGATGCAAAAATCATAGTTCATGAAAAAGGTTGCACTAAAATATCTTCTAAGTTTAGGATCAAATTTAAAACCATCTGAAACCACATGCATGAAATATGTGATGTAGAAATGGGTTTGTATATACTATTATTATTAGAAAACTAAGTGGTCCTTCAATGAGTCTTACTAATTTCAAAAAAAATTTACGGAAATGGTTCTACATAGAAATGAAGCCAATCACGTGCATATATGGAGATGGTTTTAAAATTTGTGCATGCGAAAATTTTGCAAACTTTTTCTTTGCACAGAAGTACACCGCCTCTACACAATTATTAGTGAGGAGACCCAGTTTTACTACTATAAATCACTACTAAGGTCACAAGCATTTTAACAGGTGCGTTTGGGGGGCGGCTGAATCTGGAAGCAAAAGCATTATTGAATGTGAATTTATTTACCATCTGTGTTTTGTCGTGCTCTCCATCCTTCACCATTGCCAGAACAACCGAAGAAATCAGGGAAGAAAAACAAAAATAACAGATATAAATGTTTTAAATGCTGAAAACACAGCTCATTTCATAGCATTGTTGATAAATGGTGAAGTCAGTTAGAGGAAGCTACAGATTTCAGTTTGGCGAGCGCTATATCATTTACAATATGAAGGAGCCTGTATGCAGGACACATTCATATCTGTTATTTTTGCAGTAAAATATACTTTTTTTTTTTTTTGCACCAAAACAAGTTCACATGACCATTTCACCCTCTCTTTTACCCCTAAAGGAGTCGCATGGGGAGAGAATATGGATTACCAGTGTAGGGAAAGCTACTTTAAAACTGTATCTTGTCAAGCTACAAGCTACTCATAATTTAACGTAGCGAAACTTCGGTCAGGCTCCTCTTGAAAAAGTGGTTTGCAACACTGCAAGCTACTGATAAAAAGTATCTGATTACATAATATATTTTATATAATATATATGTTTATATAATATCAATTTTGAATCCAAATTAAATACATATGTATATTATTTAATCAAATTAGTCACATATTAATCACATATATCAATATTTGCCCCCAAATAAAAATAATTCTATACATAATAATCAAAATAATTATAAATATAATTAGGAATGTCATAAAATATCGAAGCATTGATATTGATCGGCACATTATTTTCTCGATATGTTTTTCAGGCATTGATATATTAACATTAGCCGACATTTAAATTAGAAGCCTACTTTGTGTGCTTTTCAATTCGCTGTCAGTTGATGTAGTCTTCCATTTAATGTAGTCTGGTGTAATAGCTTTGGGAGGCCACAAGGGGCCGGTCGACACTGGAAGAGAAGTGACGCGTCAAGGACAAGGCACAGGTTTCACAACACAGGATGTGTCGATGTGGTGCAGGTGGCGGTCCAAATTTGTGAATCTAGTCACCATACACACAAAAGTTCCAGAGGTACTTCTTCAAGAATGAACAAAGTGACGTTGATGAGTTTGCAAGTTAGAGTATGAAACTGGTGTACCTGCACAAACTGAACGATTAGAAATGGAAATACCGATGTTTATTATGCAATTTCTCTGTATGTAGCCATGAATAGGTTTCATTCAAGCTGTCAAACCACAAAAAGACACTTGTAAGGCTATATGAAAGATACATATACACAATATATCATCCAGTGATGGCTAGAGTAAATAATCTGTGTCCTTTGAAAATGGCTTCTGTCGAATTTAATGGAAAACTATGCGAATTGCGCTCCGTGGTATTGCAGAATTTTGAGCAGCCTCTGGAGTAGCAGCTGTGCGCCACGGACAGACGCTGAATGGTGGCAACGGTGTGCGTACCTTCATCGAAAATAACTGTTTCTAATTTTAAAACACGCAATGTCGTCTGCCAGACGCGTCCAGTGTGTGACCTCCTTTAAGTTACCACTCATACTTTACCAAATTTGTGTTGAGAAATATATGAAGAGACAAAAACTATTGTGCAACGAGTAGCTTTATTTACTGTATATCTGGAGAAAAAAAATACGGATATAGATCAGTAATTATTGGGAAAATTGTCTGATTATCGATGCGTGAAAAAGGCATTGATCCCAAGCCTGCATTAAGTATCAAGAACTAACAATAAACAGTGTTTTACACAGCATTTATTAAATATGCTATCGGCATTTGTTAGTTATTTTAGTTCGTAATGCTTTAATTATGCAAGATAATGTTAACTAATATTAATATAACTCTTTATAATAAAACCGTATATGTAAAAATGTATATTAACATAAAAATAACAATAAATTAACATCAACAACTAACGTTATATACAGTATTAGTTTTCACTTTACAATACAACCTTATTGTAAAGTGCTTCCCAATAAATATTAAAATTTTTGTAAGCTACAGCACAGTACATCGCCAGCCGATATATTATTGGCCGATAACAGGGAAATTACTACATTATTATCGCGCCAGTAGTGAAATTACCACCTAATCAGCATGTATTTGTAATGTAGACAATCTTCTGGTTTACGTTATGTCCAACAAACCTTAAATAGAAACAGTTAAGAGTTGGTCAGATTGTGAAATCCAGATTCCAAAGTTTTAAACACCAGCTATTTTATTACAAGTGAGTAGTTTTTAATGTATTAGCTATGCAATGTATTAAATTATATATGAGCTTTTTATCACCTATTTGCCACCCTACACTCTTAATATGAGCATCAGCTTCAGCCTTTGAAGAATCCATATCGGTCGAGTACTAATCAAAACAATGTATGAAAAAAGGAAAGGGAACAAGACAACCTTGACAACTTATTCAGTTTCTAGGTTGTACACTGTTAATAAAATGAGATGCAAAGATTTTATCAGTTCAATGCCATCCACTGAGTCATCCCTCCTTTCAACAGAACATGAGGGAGTGTGTGTGTGTGTGTGTGTGTGTGTGTGCGTACTGAAGGCTCACCCTCTACAGCTCTTTTAAAGAAAACCTTGCAGCTGCCACAGGTGAGAACCCCATAGTGACATCCTGAGGCCTCATCAGAGCACACCAAACAGATCTTATGAGCTGTACCACTGGGCTTGACTGATCCAGATGAACTCGAACTGCTCACGTCAGGCCGTCCCAAAGAGCTAGGATGCAAAGAAAAAGAGAGCCACAAAGTGATTTCAAGAGATTTCAAATAAGATGAAAGAGATGCTAGCATCCAAATTACTTTCATACAATCATCTAAATACAAGTAAGGATGTAGGGCTGGGCGATATGTAAAAAATATTTTTTTGTGATAATCGTCAACCCCCCCTGCCGAGGGTCTGTGAATTTCTTTTGCTTTATTGATTTTGCTTTAAAAATGTAATTAATTTATTGAAACATGAAAAACATAAAAAAAAGACATTTCTAAATTAAAATTGCACTTTAAACAATAAAAGCAATAAAATAACGAAGTGATCAAAAAATCGTATTTAACCACCTCCCCAAATCCAAACATTTACCGTCTACAACGACTCCATTTGCCATCACGCAAGCATCCATCAATGACACCAGGTGAAATGATCATTTGCAGCATTCTCGTAGATGGCATTATTCTTGCAAAGAGTTTACAGATGAATGAAACAGAAAAAAGAGTGAAAACACTCTGAACAAACAGTGAATCAGACACAAGCACTGACGGCTTTTCTTTTGTCTGTTCTTAAAAATATAACAAAGTATGTTTCTTCAAGCGCATGACAAGGAACTTGCAAACTGGATTCAACCTTGTCGAATTTGATGGGGGGCAGGTGCTTGTTTCACACCCTGGCCACTGTTTAATATATTTGGCGACTTCCCAGATCCATGGTTTTGCAATTTCAAGATATTGTTGATCATCATCTGTTCACAATCAGCATCCGGATCTTTATAAGACATCGTTGATATCTAATTACATCGTCCTATCACCCAGCCCTATATGGATGTCAAAAGTACTGGTACTTTGTTACCAATTTGATACTAAAATGTAAAACTTTTAGCAACACCAGTCTTTCTACAGTACCAGTAATACCTACGTACTGACTCATTATGGTACTTGAGCCTCGTGGTAATGAGGATACGTAAGTGAAGGCCCAAATACAGTTCCAAACTCTGTCAAAATGCTTGTCTTGGTGAGATGATGGGCTCTATTTGTGTGACCATGCTAGGCACAGTGCAAAGCACAGTGCAACAAACGTGCGCAACACCTTATCGTGATAGTGCTAAGTCTAAGTGCAATTTTCATGCTAGCGCAAAGCGCAAGTGAGGGTGGGTGGGAGTGATTGTGCTATTTGTGTGTGTATGCGTGCAAACTGTGGGTGTATTTTATGTAAATGAAGTGCCGCAAAGTGCAATTTGCTATTTTCCTGAGAAATAGGTCTTAGGATTTTCTGGTAGAGAGCAGAATTCATGTTTCCTTCAATTATTGTAAGTCACCCTGTCCCTGAAGCAGCAAAGCATCCCCACACCATCACACTACCAACACCATACTTGACCGTAGGTATGATGTTCTTCTTGTGGAATTCTGTGTTTGATTTACGCCAGATGTAACGGGACCCCTGTCTTCCAAACAGTTCCACTTTCAACTCATCAGTCCACAGAACATTCTCCCAAAAGGTTTGAGGATCATCAAGGTGTGTTTTGGCAAAATTCAGATGAACCTTAATGTTCTTCTGGGTTAGCAGTGGGTTTCACCTCGCCACTCTTCAATGGATGGCATTTTTGGCCAGTGTCTTTCTGATAGTGGAGTCATGAACAGTGACCTTTATTGGTGCGAGAGAGGCCTGCAGTTCCTTGGATATTGTCCTTGGCTTTTTTGTGACTTCCTGGATGAGTCGTCGCTGTGCTCTTGGAGGAATTTTGGAAGGTCGGTCACTTCTGGGAATGTTCACTACTGTGCCATGTTTTCTCCATTTGGAGATAATGTCTCTCACTGTGATTCTTTGGTCGTCCCAGAGCCTTTGAAATAGCTTTGTAACTCTTCCCAGACTGATGTATTTCAGTCACCTTTTTCCTCATCATTTCTGGAATTTCTTTCGACCTTGGCATAGTGTGCTTCATAAAAGACTTTTTCACACAGGCCCAGCTGGTATTGGATAACTTTTTTGCTTCAATTAATAACATTATCATTTTAAAACTGTATTTTGTGTGTACTCAGATTGCCTTTGTTTTATGTTAAATCCCGTTTGAAGATCTAAAACTGTAAACCTGTGTGAAAAAGTATTTTATGAAGCACACTATGCCATGGTTGAAAGAAATTCCAGAAATGATGAGGAAAAAGGTGACTTGACATACATCAGTCTGGGAAAGGTTACAAAGCTATTTCAAAGGCTCTGGGATGACCAAAGAATCACAGTGAGAGACATTATCTCCAAATGGAGAAAACTTGGCACAATAGTGAACCTTTTCAGAAGTGACTGACCTTCCAAAATTCCTCCAAGAGCACAGTGACGACTCATCCAGGAAGTCACAAAAAATCCAAGGACAACATCCAAGGAACTGCAGGCCTCTCTCGCATCAATAAAGGTCACTGTTCATGACAATTTAGAAGAAATCAGAAAAATATTTTTTCACAGCACTGTATTTCTAAATACTTGGTACTGCTGTTAAACAGGCTTACCAGAAAACAAAAAACAAACAAAAAACTAGTTTGCACTGTTTACTTAATTTTTATCTTTATTCTATTATCATTATTTGTTCTATTTCTACTTTATTACATTACTGACTGTTTACTTGACATGAAAAATTAATTGAAGTAAACTTGTTTACTTATTTACGACATTAATTAGCATTCGTTTTTGCTGTGGTATCGAAAATGGCATTTATATCGAGCACTGAAATTTTACAAGTATCAATTACTGAAATTTACAGAAAACTATCAGGCAACAAATGTTCAGCACTGTTTATGACCAATGCAGACACAGAGCCACAAGTTGTCAACAACTGTTTGGCAAATTTCACTGACCCGATACAGCTTCATTAGTGCAGGTTTACCTCTTTGATGATCATATTTTTTTGGTATTACAATCCTTTACACCGTCTTGTGTAACCAGAACTGTTTCACTGGTTAGCCAACATGCCATGTACTGCTGTATTTAGCTCCCATCTGCACGAACATATTAAGTCGTTTGTCAGCTGGCCGACAGGCTATTCAGAGAGAAGTTGATCGTTAAAGAGTGAGTAATACCTTCCCACCCATTTAAAGAACTACAATAATTGGGATAATGGTTTCAAGTTGCAGAATATTGTAATACCAAGGGCCATGTTTGGCTTTCAAGAATGCTTGTATGCCAAAACACTGCTGAAGCTCAACAAGTCTTACCTAAAGTTAGGTCGCGGTGAGACAAGAAGGGTCACTGGAAAGATGACACTGGTCATAAACTGGCAGGGCAGCCTGGACATTAGATGTCAGCCAAAATCCCTCACGCTGTGACCGTGGCTGGAACTGAGTCAAACTGACAAGTAACATGAGTAACCAGTTCCTTCAAATGCTTTTCTGCCTGTGAGCTGCACATACAATATTAATCAAAGGATAGAGTTGGCATGATAACCGGTTCTTATTCAGACCTGATTCTATATTTTAAAAAATGCTCATACTGAATTACTTTCATGACATTCTGTTATGTTAAAGGACAGAAATATGTTTTAAAGAGAAAGTTCACCCAAAACCGTATCCTTAAAAGACGATTTATTTATGCATCAATGCTACGCCATAGCCTCTTCACGGTCATTTGCATTTATAGTTTTGTGTTGGTCTGTTTACTCATTTATTAATATTCATATATAAATACATTTTCATAAAAATTCTGATTCATTATTCATAAATAAACAAATGCAATGCAAAACAAAGTATATTTTAAATTATTATAGCATTTAAAATGTATCAAAGTATGTAAACATGGCCCATTTTTATACAGTTATAAACTATTAGCTAAACAACTGACAACTATAAAAAATATCAGTTACTGTTTTTATTGTTCGGTTAATCGCAAGGTTTCACAAACGGTTAATCAGTTTTCTGCCAGGAGGTCAGGACACGAGAATAAAGAATGTTTATTGCAATGGCATTTCCTCAAACACTACTCAAACTAGCAGCAAATAAAGTGCACAGTGAGTTATGAGCCTAAACAGCACAATATATAGATCTCCAAATGTTCAATTCTCACATTAATGTCAAACTAAAATAATTACACTGTCACTGCTTGTATACTCCTATGTTTTGTCTTCGCTATACGCTATGCATAATTTAATTTCATTTAAACTGACTGATCTCAGTTCAGAAGACTCCGGGCTGTCAGTAAAGTGTTAAACTTTCGAAGTACAGAGTCATGTGACAAAACAACATGGCGCTGATCACAGCGGAGTTTGTTTTTTGGAGAAATGGCAACAAAACTACATCTGGTAAGAAACCTAATTACATTTTTACATCGAAACCTGTTTGAGTCAATATATTAGAGTCTTTAGTTTCATCCAATATGCCATTTGGAAAATTTGAGCAGTTTATCATGAAACGCTACGCTGTTATATATAGTGACCACTATAGTGGACAAAAACGCTAATTTTTCATTGGAAATCCTACATTTATTGTGCATTTTAACATTGAGAAAAAATAGCTTTCAGAGGCTTTATATGGAGTTAGGATGGAAATAAGGTGCATTTCGAACTGTTCTGAGACCAGTGCAGACAGACAGCACACTGGAGGTTAAGTCATTCACTAGATAGGGAGCAAGGGTGTATCCTAAAGCTTTCTATGCAGCTAAGTGCATTTACTCCTAACATCTGACCAAAAGTTCAGTTTCAGGCTGCAGATGATGTTTGGACCACTCAACATGGTTGGCAGGCATGGGACAATGGTAATTAGTAGATTCAGAATGTATAATATATCATTTTATTTTAACATGGTTGGCAGTGATTGGACGATGCTGGCCATTACTTGTATCAGAATTATTTATGATAATTTCTGATTGGTAAAATGCTTCAGCATTGGCTATCATTTGTTTGTTTGACAGCACACAGAGAGAACATTGAGATTTTGTCGCTAAAGTTGAAAAAAAAAACATTGTAATCTAAAAGTCATATCAAGTCAAATAATTTTTATTTGTATAGTTTTTTTTTATCTATTTGTGCTTTACCCAAAACACATTGTTCCAAAGCAGCTTTATAGAAAATCAGCTGCAATTTCCGTAATGTCTCAAACACATGAATCACCAACACTCCTAGGAACTGGAAATCTGACTTCAGTTTCTATAGCTTGGTATTATTTACAATTTCTCAACTTAGTCCCGCTGTCACCATATGAGGACATATATTTTTAGGAAAACTATCTGTTCTAAAAAAATTAATTATTTTGCATGTTTATTAGGGGCTACTAGTTACAGATCAAAAAGGGAAATGTAAAATTTACACAGCAGTCACGATCGGGTCTCAGGAAGGTATATGCGCTCTGCCTGGGCAGATTCAGATTTCCGTGAAGCAGCAAACGCAAGTATAGTCATGTGCGTGGAGTTACACTTTTGCAGATAAATAGCCTCTTTGGGGTGCTTTGAATTTTAAATTATTTCAAATTGAACTTGTCTAATTATTGTATGTAAACATGCACACCAGAGCACGTGTACACCGTGTAACCGAATAGTGATTTTGGTATTCGAATAGTTGTGCGTCAAATAGTTAACCGAATAACGACTATTCATGCACATCCCTACTTTTAGCATATTGCCAATGCAAAGTCGCATCGAACATTTTTATCATGCACTTATGTTTTGGTCTAACGGTAACAAACCCCAGTACTCAAGGGGGCGACAGAGTTACCTTCAAAAGTCGCATTATTCTGGTACGTTTCTATCAGTGTTAATCTCGTCATTAAATTACTGACGGAAATGTTCTAGACAAAAGTTGTTTTTTTATTTTTGATTTTTTTTCAACAATAATTAAGACAAGAAAAAAACACATGATGATAACTAAACGGTTTTAATTAAAACATACTTTTGATGAAAATATGACATGAATAAAAAGAATACAGCTAACTATATAAAACTAAAATATTAACTGCACTAACACTAGAATCTAGAAATTGACTCAAATAATCCAGTCATAGTAGGTTGGGAAATCTATGAGGAACTGTGTAGGCCATAATTGTTGAAAAGCATCTTACAAACACTAGTGACATTTAGATATTGATATAAACATGAGTCAAATTCATTCATATGCATTACTGAAAATCTTAAAAACAAGTGAAATGACTACATTGATATAAACGTTAGTGAAATTCATTCATATGCAGTATTGAAAAGCTTCTTACATACACTAGTGAAATTAATTGGTACAAACATTAGTGAAATTAAGATGTTCCTAAAACTGATTCTGTTGACTTACATTACCTAAATTAATTCTCACATTTGTAGGTGAAAGTGTCTTTCAATCATTACTTCAACTCTTCTCATATACACTTATGAAACTGTCTCTCAGTCACTACTGAAATCTCTTTTAAACAGACAGATTAAAATGTCTTGCATTAACTACTATAGTGCTCATACTGATCTAACAAGATGTTGAGATGATACTGTCATATTGTCTCACATCCTCTCAATAAGTTTAGTAAGAGCCAGTTTCACAGGTTGATGAGAGACAATTTCAGTAGTTGATGAGAGCTCATTTCACTGAAAAAGGAAGCCGTGTTCCCACTTCCTGCTGAAATCGGTGCGTGTGGTGCAGGGGTCAGGAATTAGCTGATCAGCAGGTCCCTGTTAGCCCCTGCTGGCCTAACCTAACACCCTAGCAACCATCCAAAACACCCTTGCAACCACCTAGCAACACCCTAGCGACCACAGAACACCCTAGCAACTAACTAGCAATGCCCTAGCTACCACCCAGAACACTAGCTACCAACTAGCAATGCCCTAGCAACCACCCAGAACACCCTGGCTACCGCACAGCAACCTAGTAACCAACTAGCAATGCCCTAGCGACCACCCAGAACACTAGCAACCAACTAGCAATGCCCTAGCGACCACCCAGAACACCCTGGCAACCGCACAACAACGCACTAGCGATCACTCAGAAAACCCTAGCAACCACCTAGCAATGCTCTAGTTACCACCCTGAACACCCTAGCAACCACCTAGAAATGCACCTAGCAACACCCTAGCAACTACACAGGACACCCTAGCAACCGCCTAGCGACCACTCAGAATACCCTAGCAACCACCCAAAACACCCTAGTAACCACCTATCAACGTCGTGGCAACCAAATAGAACACCCTATCAACCAACTAGCAATGCCCTAGAGACCACCCAGAACACCCTAGCAAACATTCCTGTTTAATTAATTGTGTGAGGCGCAGGGGGTTGGGAATTAGATGGCTAGCATGTTCCTGTTAGCCCTTGCTGGTTGATGCTGGAATTACACCCTGAGAAAGAAAAACTTGTGTATCTCCATTGTCAGCTATTCAAAAGTACTGTAGCTGTGTTTTATAACTAAATATTTTTTTGGTCTAAGAAAAATATGAATGACTATTATATCTTTACATTATAGTACATATTTTTTCAGTGACTGACTGTTTTTGAAGGGCTACTATATTTTTGCTATTGACGAATGATCGGTCACATGATTATTCTATTTAATTATTTCTAGCCGGTTGCTAGGTGGTCGCTAGGCAGTTGCTAGGGTGTTCTGGGTGGTTACTAGGGCAATGTATAGTGGTTGCTAGGCAGCTTCTATGTGTTCTGGGTGATAGCTAGGGCATTGCTAGTTGGTTGCTAGGCGGTTACTAGGGTGTTCTAGGTGGTCATTCAGGTGATGCTAGGAGGTTGCTATGTGGTTGCTAGGGTGTTCTGGATGTCACTAGGGTGTTGCTAGGTGGTTGCTAAGGTGTTCTTGGTGGTTGCTAGGGTGTTAGGGTAGCCCAGCAGGGGCTAACAGGGACCTGGGGGCATATTACAGAAACATCCTAACTTTGGAATCCTATCTTATTTGCTTCGTTACCATGGCAATTTCAGTTAGGATCTCATTTAGGAAAAAAGCTATAACAGAACAGCATTTCCTAAGTGCATTATGTAAGGAACAATTGACGACAGACCGTTGAATTATTGAAAAATAATGCACACCCATAGTTGTGGTAATGGTTATTTTTCAATAATTCAATGGGCCGGAGTCAATTATTCCACGTTTACCACGGTTACCACACATTAATACATCGTTCAGGGTTTTATCTCAATACATTTTCTGGTTTTCATCCCTAAAACACTCTTTTTTCCACCATGGATGCAGCGTCTTGCTTTAATACAGTCCGAGCCTTTGTTGCTAGTTCGAAAACGTCACTTTAGAACTAGCAACGGAGGATTGCAAGGCTTGTGCTGCTTTACTGTAGCACTTACTATAGTAATAAGGTAGTGCATTTGTGTGTGAGTTCGTTTTTGAGGGATCGAAAGAGAGAAACTCATAAACTGAGAGAGACTGCATGTGTGATTACCTTTGTTTGTTTCAGCTCTCGTCAGAGGTAACATCACTTAAAAATCACCAAGATGTAAGTTTAAGCACTTCTCAGCAGCAGCGAGTGTTGCGATTTTTATATATAACTTCTCCGATGTAAACCTTAAGAACTGTTTTCAACCTCATTGAGAAGCAGGTGTGCGCTGACATGACGGCTCTGATTTTCACTCGCAAGTGTGTGTGTAATGCTTATGATATATGTGTGTCCACTTTGATGTAAGTGTATATAACTTTGATACAGCTCAAACCTTCTTTGCTAGTTAAAAAACGTCACTTTATAACTAGCAACGGAGGATGCACTGCTTTTCGGCATTGGAGTAACAAAGTAGTTTGTGTGTGTGTTTGTGTGTGTGTGTGTGTGCGCACGTGCGAGAAAAAGTAAGAAACAGAGAGATCGCGTGTGGAATTACCTGTGCTTAAAGTGGCTCTCGTAAGTCTCAGCAGCAGCAAGTGTCACCATTCTTGTAAATAGCTTTTCCATTGCTTAACAACTGTATACAATCCCAGTGTCTCACGGGGGTGCGCTGACTTTGCTCCCGAGAGAGTTTGTGTGAGAGCTAAAGAGAGGGGGAGGGGTAGTGCGGAGCTTTCCATTATAGCTATGTGAGGCTGATTAGGGCGAAATACATTGAAACATAAAAAAGTTTCACACATTAAAAGTTATTTCGGATAATAGAAACTGTTGTATTGATCTAGTCGCGGGGTGTGCAGCTCTTTTCATTGACTCGAGTCTCAATGTGTGTGTGTGTGTGTGTGTGGGTGGGTGAGACGAGAGCGAAAGAGAGAGAAAGAGAGGGATCCCAGTGACGCTTTTCTATCGAAATTGAAATAAATGTAGGATATTATAGACATTGTCATTCTTATCCGATGTACTTAACCAATGTCTCTGTTTTAATTGGTTATTTTGTTGTGGTAGCCTTTAGGGCTCTTTGAAATAACTTAAATAATTTGGAGAAGTGATATGGAACCGTTATGTGGTGAAGACCTGGAACTACTTCATAGTCGTGCGTTTACTTGAAAAATAATTGCACACCTTAGAATGTTCGTCAACCAATCAGAATCAAGCATTCAACAGACCTGTGGTATAAATCTTATCTTAACTACACTTAGGATTTGCTTCTGTTATACGAATTTGTGAAAAATCCAAACTTGACTGATCAGATCTTAAGTTAAGACTTAAAATAGGAAGTTTTCTGTAATACGCCCCCTGCTGATCAGCTAATTCCTGACCCCCTGCACCACACGCACAGATTTCAACAGGAAGTGGAAACACAGCTTCCTTTTTCAGTGAAATGAGCTCTCATCAAACACTGAAATTGTCTCTCATCAACCTGTGAAACTGGCTCTTACTAAACTTATTGAGAGGATGTGAGACAATATGACAATATCATCTCCACATCTTGTTAGATCAGTATGAGCACTATAGTAGCTAATGAAAGACATTTTCATCTGTCTGTTTGAAAGAGATGTCAGTAGTGATTGAAAGACAATTTCATAAGTGTATATGAGAAGAGTTGAAGTAATATCAATATCATAATTTCACCTAGTGTATGTAAGAAGATTTTCAATAATGCATATGAATGAATTTCACTCATGTTTATATCAACATATACATTTCACTAGTGTTGATAAGAGGCTTTTCAACAACTATGGCCTACACGTTTCTTCATAGATTTCCCCACTTGAGCGGCATGAAAAAAAAAATCATGAAATTATTAACTACTCGCTTAACTAACAGAAAATGGGTGTCATTTTAAAGCGTAGAAACTGGATTTTACAATGCACACAGGCAATATTACCAACTCTCAACAAGTGGTCCCAACTTAAAAAATACGTCAACACTGCACTTGATTTCACTGGGTCTTTTATGAGTCTCCATAATCCTTCAAAAGAATGCATGGTGCATCATTCTGTGAGAGGCACGCTCTTGTAACAATGTAGTTACAAGATCTAACTACATCTTCTAAATTGTGCAACATATTTCAGCTGCACTAAGTATTGTGTTGCGGCACAGTCAAGAAACGCCTCTGATACTGAGAGTCATAATCAGTACTTCAAATGCTGCCAGGGTTTGTTTACTTTTTTGTTTACTGCAGGACTTCGGCATGTCCATTTGAGCTCTATCCAGCACGTGGCATGTGCTTGTTCTCTTCTTCTGCTCTCTGCTTGCACAACAACAGTCCTCTGAGGATCTCAGATCATGAGAATGCAGTCCATTGACCTCCACAATAAGTTGCCGCCAACACGATTGCAGGCCAAGCAAGATGATACGGTGATAAACTACGTGCTAAACACTTTCCAATTATAAATATGTAAACCTATTGTTGTGTTTTGGATTCCATGGTTTAAATATATTGTTGTCATTGATTCGGGCTATTATTAGCCCTTAGATTGCAATTTAGATTGCAAAATGCTACTGTTTTTTGAGAATGAAATCTTGTGAATGAATGTTAAAGTAAAATGTAAAATGTTCCATCCCAAAAATGGAAATTCTTTCATCATTTACTCACCCTCATGCCATCCTAGATGTGTATGACTTTCTTTCTTCTGCAGATCACAAAGATTTTTAGAAGAATAAGAAGGTCCATACAATGCAAGTTAACAAGGTCCAAAACATTGAAGCTCCAAAAAGCACATAAAAGCAGCATAAAAGTAACCCATAAGACTCCAGTGGTTTAATCCATGTCTTCTGAAGCAACCCAATCAGTTTTGGGTAAGGACAGACTAAAATATAACACATTTTTCACTATAATCTTGACAGCAGTCTCCTTGGCGATAGTGATTTCAAGCTCGATTACACTTCCTATAGAGCCATCTAGCGCTCTGTGCATGCGTCAATCAGTAGGAAGTATAATCGAGCTTGAAATCATGATCACCAAAGAGAAAGCGGATGTCAAGATTTATTGTGAAAAAGGAGTTACATTTTAGTCTGTTCTCACTCAAAACCGATTAAGAAGACATGGATTAAACCACTGCAGTCATTTGGATTACTTTTATGCTGCATTTATGTGTTTTTTTGAGCTTCAAAGTTTTGGTCACCATTCATTTACATTGTGTGGACCTACAGAGCTGAAATATTCTTCTAAAAATCTTCACTTGTGTTCAGCAGAAGAAAGAAAGTCATACACATCTGGGATGGCATGAGGGTGAGTAAATGATGAGAGAATGTTCATTTTTGGGGTAACCATCCCTTTAAAGGGGTCACGGCATGCAGTTGTTTCTTTTTTTTTTTAGATGTTCCTTGACATTCACTTATAATATTAGTAAAGTTTTTTTCACAAAAAGCAGTCATATATTTGTAAAAGATTATTATTTTCCACCTTCATACTGATCCTCTGTCAGAAACACTCGGTTTTGGTGCTGCTTCTCCTTTAAGACTTGACAATGAACGCCCACTGTTCTGACTGTCTCTCTGCTCTTGACTGACCTGCTCTCTCTCATTGATAACTCACTGCTCACAGCTACTGGGCAGGGCTACAAAAGTGATAAGGTAATTTAGGGGTTAATGTGTTGTTGTGGCAATTTTCTACCACAGTGTGACATCACAATGTGGAGGAAGAAAAGAACGAGTCGTTTTGGCAGCTTCATTTCAACAAATGCTCTTTTTGCATTGTGGAGGAAGTTTTGAGTTCTGAAACTTACAGTATGTTTTTATAGTACAATGAGCTCTTATATATCAAAAAGTCAAGGTAAATTGTATTTCTTATGTCATGACCCCTTTAAGAAAAATAAAATGTGTAATTTATGGAAACAATACATTAAAAAAGTATGTTACGTTACCTTTGAGGGGAGGATGCCATTTATTTATATTTTTTTTTATATTTATAAGACCCCATATTAAAGAATCAAAAGCTTGCATAGCATAAAGTAGCTATTTAATCATTTCTTGCAGGCTAACCATGTACCAAAAACATGGTACTAAGTTTTTGGAATTTTTGAGGAAATTGGACCCGACATGCTGCATGCATTTACTGCGTTCACAGAAACAAGCCAATCCACCCAAGGGCAATTCTCTAAATTTGAACGTGTTAGTTCACAGAAAAAAGAAAATATCCTCATCATTTGCTCACCCTCACCATGTCATTCCAAACTTACATTACCTGTCACCTATTTACTTTAAAAGGAGATTAGGCAGAATATACAGGACATTCACATTTATTGTATGGAAAAAGATGTAATGAAAGTAAATGGTGATTGAGGCTGTCGGTCTGCCTAATATCTCCTATTGTGCTCCATTATATATATATATATATATATACACACACAGTTTAAGTCAGAAGTTTACATACACCTTAGCCAAATACATTACAGTGTTTCACAATTCCTGACATTTAATCATAGAAAACATTCCCTGTCTTAGGTCAGTTAGGATCACTACTTTATTTTAAGAATAGATTGTAAGAATAATAGTAGAGAGAATGATTTATTTCAGCTTTTATTTCTTTCATCACATTCCCAGTGGATCAGAAGTTTACATACACTTTGTTAGTACTTGGTAGCATTGCCTTTAAATTGTTTAACTTGGGTCAAATGTTTTGGGTAGCCTTCCACAAGCTTCTCACAATAAGTTGCTGGAATTTTGGCCCATTCCTCCAGACAGAACTGGTGTAACTGAGTCAGGTTTGTAGGCCTCCTTGCTCGCACACGCTTTTTCAGTTCTGCCCACAAATTTTCTATTGGATTGAGGTCAGGGATTTGTGGTGGCCACTCCAGTACCTTGTCTTTGTTTTCCTTAAGCCATTTTGCCACAAATTTGGAGCTATGCTTTGGGTCATTGTCCATTTGGAAGACCCATTTGTGACCGAGCTTTAACTTCCTGGCTGATGTCTTGAGATGTTGCTTCAATATATCCACATCATTTTCCTTCCTCATGATGCCATCTATTTTGTGAAGTGCACCAGTCCCTCCTGCAGCAAAGCACCCCCACAACCTTATGCTGCCACCCCCATGCTTCACGGTTGGGATGGTGTTCTTCGGCTTGCAAGCCTCACCTTTTCTCCTCCAAACATAACAATGGTCATTATGACCAAACAGTTACATTTTTATTTCATCAGACCAGAGGATATTTCTCCAAAAAGTAAGCTCTTTGTCCCCATGTGCACTTGCAAACTGCAGTCTGGCTTTTTTATGGTAGTTTTGGAGCAGTGGCGTCTTTCTTGCTAAGTGGCCTTTCAGGTTATGTTGATATGACTCGTTTTACTGTGGATATAGATACTCGTCTACCTGTTTCCTCCAGCATCTTCACAAGGTCATTTGCTGTTGTTCTGGGATTGATTTGCACTTTTTGCACCAAACTACATTAATCTCTAAGAGACAGAATGCATCTCTTTCCTGAGTGGTATGATGGCTGCATGGCCCCATGGTGTTTATACTTGTGTACTATTGTTTGTACAGATGAACGTGGTACCTTCAGGCATTTGGAAATTGCTCCCAAGGATGAACCAGACTTGTGGAGGTCCCAATTTTTTTCTGAGGTCTTGGCTCATTTCTTTTGATTTTCCCATGATGTCAAGCAAAGAGGCACTGAGTTTGAAAGTAGGTCTTAAAATACATCCACAGGTACACCTCCAATTGACTCCAATTAGCCAATAAGCCTATCAGAAGCTAATGGGCTAAAGGCATGACATCATTTTCTGTAATTTTCCAAGCTGCTTAAAGGCACAGTTAACTTAGTGTATGTAAACTTCTGACCCACTGGAATTGTGATATAGTCAACTAAAAGTGAAACTAATATATATATATATTATATGGGTTTGAAAAAAATTGAGGGTAAGTAAATGATGCCAGAATCTTTATTTTTTAGTTAACTTTCCCTTTAAAAGGTAAGAGCCATGCATTTAATAGATTATAATCATATTAGCCTTCTAAGTCCTTGATCTGAGCATTCCCTTAACCAACAAGCTAACATGCAAAAAAAACAAAAAAACAGTTTGTTGAGTATTTCACAGCAATTTGAACCCAAAAATGCATTTCTAAAAAGTCCATAACAATTTCAGACTCCTTCGGCCGAAGCTGCACGCCTATCAGGAAAGACTAGTTTTATAATGGTTACAGTACATTGTTACTCAAAATTCCTGATATGTCCCATTAAATAGAGGGCAATGATCCTGTGTGATTTTACCTGTCATTTATACAACAAAATCTGTTCTAAAATAAGAATGACAGAATGAGAAACAAAAAAGCTCCATTGTTCATTGGAGTCCGGCAAATGTCACACAGCTATCACATGCGTAATGATAAAGGGAAGGGGACTAATGTTTGACTTCCCCTGAGGAGAAGACACCAGGGGTATGATCAAATTGAGTAATAGTGCCCTGGGTGGTGTTCTTTACAGGGTATTCTGTATCTTAAAGGAATAGTTTGAAAAAAAAAAAAAACATTCTGTCATTGCTTACTTTCATGATGTTCCAAATCCATCTGTTTATGACCTTACCCAGACAAAATAAAGCCATTGAAGGCATTTACAAGACCGCACATATTGTCTGCATATTAAGCACAATCAGTGTAAGATTGTGCATGTTCATTTATTCATGTAAATGCACTCATTGTAAAACACCTTGTACAGTGTTAATCTTGTCAACTAAATTACTGGCATTGTGATCAA
Organism: Myxocyprinus asiaticus; assembly: GCF_019703515.2. Taxonomy (NCBI): domain Eukaryota; kingdom Metazoa; phylum Chordata; class Actinopteri; order Cypriniformes; family Catostomidae; genus Myxocyprinus; species Myxocyprinus asiaticus. The sequence continues at coordinate 9,148,041 of NC_059383.1, forward strand.
TAATGATTAATTGTCATTAATAATTTGATAGATTAAGCTTATCAATCATTGATTAATTAATTTCATAACAACTGTGTTCTGTTAATCATACCAGCAAACGTTGATATGGGTGTCTATAAAGTCATCCACTGCTAGAGGGCGCACTGCCGTTTGCGTGCTGCATGTCACGTTTTCTCCGCATTGCAGAAGAACTGCACTGTATTCATTAATATTATTAATAGTAATTAATTAACAGTAATTTAACAATAAAAAAACATACTAAATATAGCCTAAATGTATTAAAATACACTGAACTAATTATTAATTATTAATACTATTAATATTTTAAGTCAATAATTGCATTTCTTAAGTGTATTAATTTAAATTATATTACATATACATATATTATATTATACTGATTATATTTATAGTAGGCTAAATGCGTATATTATTTGGAGTAGTCCATGTGTGTTTTGCGGTATTAACATTAACGGTATATATATATATTTAGAATGAACGAATTCTGTCAAGTGAAGCGTACTTACAGATAACCACTGAAATAAATGAATACATGACCATGAAACATTGATTTGCGCTGAAAGTGTTAATTATGTTACACTGCATCTGGACACTGTAAATGGGAAACCAGCTCAGTTCTTTAGCCTTTTGAATGAAAAGCGCTCTCACGAGTATTGTTGAAAGGGTTAACTGGAGTGACTCTCGACTCCAGCTGTAAAGCCCAGCCCTCTCTTCCTCTCTGATTCCCCCTCCAGCAGAGAGGCGCTTATATAATATCTGAACTGACATTATGGCACTGCCTGCAACGCCTGAGCTTGGCCAATTGAGTCTCGCTACTCACATGATGAGTAAAGGAGGTCACACGGATCATGGGATTAACCGATTCATCTAGCCAGAGAAAGCTGGAAAGTCACATATGGATTTTCGCTCATATTCACTTTTTTTTTGTTTTTTTGGCAAGGAACATTAGTGTCTAATGTGAAGTACAGATTTAACAAATAACACAATGCTGGACTGGACATGATGTTGTTATTTTTTAGCTGTATTTTCCAAGAATCTTCATGCAGCTCTTTTCCATACAAAGACAAATCATAGTGACCACATCTGTCAAGCTCAAACAAAAACAAAAAAACTCTAAAAAAGCATCATGAAAAACCATTAAAGTAGCAATACACCGACCTGTGTCAGCCACTTTTGCTAAAAAGGGACAAGCTTCATCATTCAGAATCCAGTTAATGACTATGTTTATATGGACACCAGAAAGTGGCTTATGCACTGTATAAGCGACATACTCTTTATTCCCGTATACATGCTAAGTATAACCAGCTGGCAGCTGGTTTGTTGCAAGTCCAAGATGGTCTAGGAGCCCAGCCAGGTCCTCACCAGCTGTTCAACCCATCTGAACCAGGCCATGGCCCTGGCACACACTAGCACGCCCTCATTTGCACATCCAATTAGAGCGTACGCTGGCGTGTTTGACTGCCGCTGCTCTCTGGCTCGATCCTTTTAAACTGGATCTTTTGGACTTTATGATTTTATATTTTGTTTATTTTTATGCTGCGTATATGTTTACTCTGGAGCAACCTCTATCTGGATGTTTGGTTGCTAGTCGCCTGGAGAGCCTTGACTACCTGCCTGCTGCCTTTCATTCATGAAAATGCTGGTTTACCCTGTGAGTAACTCGGCATTTGCTTGCTTGTGGCCGGCTGTGCCTGCAGCGGCTTGGGGTAAACTGCTCTCAACTGGCTGCTATTTCACTGCCGCATCTGCTTGTGGGCGTGCTGGCAAATGTGGACAAAAGATCTGGTTGCTGAGGTGACACTAAGGATGAAGTGCCTTTTGCCCTTTGCTCTTGTGTGTTGCAGTCTTATTATTGCACCCTGCCCTCCGCACCTGGAATCACGCTGTGCTGCTACGGTCTCTGGATATTATATTTATCACAACATGGCTTTTATCTACTCATCCTTGGTTTGCATAGACTGAATTCTTCATATCGTCTTCCTGTGGATATATCTAATCACTGTGCCTCCCTGGAAATCCTACACCGTCCTCTATGTCCACCAAGGGTCTCAGCACAACTTCAATGAAGTTTTCATCTCCCACTGCTGAAGCCAAAGTCAGAGACACTGACAGTAAGGATGGCCTTAGTGAATGCAAGGTCACTATCAAATGAAATTGTATTTACTTTTATTTTAAATGACTTTTTCATTTTGCGCTCACTAGATTTTTTTATTTGTAACTGAAACATGGCTGAAATTGGGTGATTTTTCATAGTGAACATTCCCCCCTGGATTGTGCTTTTCTTAGCACTCCAAGACTTTCTGGACATTGTGGTGGTGCTGCTACTTTTTTTAAAAACAATTTTAAAAGCAAAATATTACACATGGATGTGTATTCCAGTTTTGAGGTACAGCTAATGAGGATCGACATCGGGGGTCCTGTACTATGTACACTGGTATACAGGCCTCCTAAATTAAACAAGGACTTTATTCAACAATTTAAGTTCCTATCTAATATTATGTCTTGCTGTGATAGATTGTTGATTCTTGGGGACTTTAATATTCACCATTGTTGTCCATCCAAACCTTTGGTGAAAGATTTTGTATGCCTCATTGAATCCATGAACTTTTCACAATTAGTTTCTACCCCTACTCATAATTTGGGGCACACACTAGATCTGGTGTTGTCACATGGTTTTCCTGTAACCAACCTGAGGGTGATTGATGCTGCTATTTCAGACCATTTGCCAATTGTGTTTAAATCTGTCTGTTCTTCTCCCACTCCTTCTAGTTCACAGCCTGCGAGCTATTCTCATTTCATTCACTCTTCCACTGCCAGTTTATCCTCAGATTATTACCAAGCTCATTTTGCAGACACTGTTTTTAACTGTATGGACACTGAAGGGAAAGTGGAGGTTTTTACTAAATCATGTTCTGATTCTTTAGACTCTGTTGCTCCCCTTAAGCCCAGGAAAGTTAAGAGAAAGGGCATTGCTCAAAGTGGTTGAGCGAAAGTGGAAAAAGATCAACTCCAGGTCTCATATGAATCACTAATTGCAGACTTAACCAGTTATCAAAGTTTAGTGAAAGAGGACAAGTCAAATTTCCTCTCCAAACTTATCACTGAAAATGCAAACAGGCCTAGAGTATTGTTTAAGACAATTGACTTGGTGCTAAATCCCCTATCAGTTCCTTGTCCTGTTCCTTTTCGGGAAACCTGTGAGAACTTTCTAAAAAATGTTGACAATAAAATCTTGGGGATCTATTAAGCCATCACAATTTGATCTGATGATATGTTCATCAAATGGTTTGTTAACTTGTTTTCAACCAGTCACCTCTGCCCAGCAAGCTGATCTAGTTTCTAATGCTAAATGTTCCAGCTGTGAGACAGACGTTATTCCAGCTCGTCTTGTTAAGGAAGTGTTTGAAATAGTGAGCCCAGCTCTAACAGCTATTATTAACAGCTCTCTAGTAAATGGAGTTGTACCTGCCAGTTTTAAACATGCTGTTGTTCACCCTCTGCTTAAGAAACCTCATCTTGTCCCATCTGTCCTTAGTAATTTTAGACCTATTTTCAAATGACCTTTTATCTCAAAGCTTTTGGAGAGAGTTATGTATTGTCAGTTGAATTCTTATCTTAGCACATTTAATATTTTAGATACATTTCAGTCTAGTTTCAGATCTTTGCACAGCACTGAAACTGCACTGCTGAAGGTCAGTAATGACCTGTTACAAGCACTCGATACTGGATCGCATGTTGTGCTTGTCTTGTTGGATCTCAGCGCTGCATTCGATACAATTGATTATAACATACTGTTACATCCTTTGGATAGTGTGGTGGACATTCGGGGTGTTGCCCTGCAGTGGTTGGCCTCCTACCTCAAAGACAGATCTTTCTCGGTGAGCATTGGGAATCATTGTTCTTCGTCGGCTCCCTTATCGTGCGGTGTGCCTCAGGGATCCATTTTGGGCCCTCTTCTCTTTTTGCTATACAAGCTCCCCCTGGGTGGTATTTTTCAGAAATACAAGATTTCTTACCATTGCTATGCTGATGACACACAATTTCTAATGGTTAAAACCGACAGTGGTTGTCCTTTTGAGGTGCTTTGTGACTGTTTTGGGGATATTAAATATTGGATGGCAAATAATTTTTGCAATTAAACTAAAGTAAAAGTGAAATTTTGATTTTAGCCCCCCCAGGCCTCCGTCTGCCTTGGAAATGGGTTCTTTTTCCTCTAGCGTTCAATTACAAGTGAGAAATATTGGGGTTATTTTTGATTCATCATACATTTTTGATAAACAAATTAGTGCAGTGGTAAAGGGAAGTTTCTTTCATCTAAGATCTGTTGCTAAATTAAACTGTGAATCTGGAGACTGTAATCCATGCTCTTGTAACCTCATGTTTGGATTACTGTAGGTAAGGTCTGCCTCAAACTGATATTCTCGTCTTCAAATTGTTCAAACTGCAGCAGCTAGACTTCTTACCAGTACAAAAAAGGGGGATCATATTTTTCCCATTTTAGCAATTTTACATTGGCTTTCCGTTAATTATAGAATTGATTTTAAAATTGCTGTCTTTGTGTACAAGGCTTTATCTGGTGTTACACTGAAGTATATCAGTGACATTTTGAATCCTTACTCTCCCCAAAGAGCACTTAGATCATGTTATCAACTTCTCTTATCTGTCCCTCGTTGTCGCTGCAAAACTAAGGGTGGTCGGGCCTTATTCGTTGCAGCTCCCAAACTTTGGAACAGCCTGCCCATTCACGTGAGGTCTGCTCCTTCACTAGCTACCTTTGATAATTCTTAGCTTAAGTGTTTTATGGTTTAGTTACACACACTGTATTCTGTTTATTGCGCTGTATACTTTGTATGCCGCATGTTCTTTATTAATGTTGTCACTTGCGTATTTGCTCCTGGCTTTTTTTCTTTGATATGTTTTATATTTTACTGTACAGCACTTTGGTGCTTTTAAATGTGCTCAAGAAATAAATCTTGACTTGACTTGACATGCGGCTCGGTCGTTAAAAGGCTTTCTACACAGCAACATAATTTTCCTGTGACGCTTGTGTAAAAAACAAACATGGGATACGAGAAAGACTTTGCTATTTTATTCTCCATTGCTTCACTTTATTTCCAGATATTCAAGAGCTGCTGTGTTTGATTCCTTCACTTTCTATCGGGACCTGCAGCAGAATTTCACTGCAATAGTGGGGTTTCCCTCTTACGTCAAACTCCAGGATTCTCCCCAAAGTGCAAGCGCATATGTGCGTATGTGAGGGGCAGTTGATATTTTACATTGGTGTCTATGTAAGGGATAATGTACAGTCAGCCAGTTGTTATCGCAACATAAACCCCGACAGGGTGATCAGGACCCCGACATGAAGCAGAGGCATAACATATGCATTATCCCACTTTTTACATGGCTACTAACCAAATAAATAAATACATGGACATAAAATATTGATTTGCATTGAAATTATTTAATTTAATAAGACAGAAATCTCTGAACAGCTGGAACCAACCTTGCGTCGGAGTTCAGTTGGTGTTTACTTTGTAAAAATGACCATCTGACTCCTCAATATTCAGCCTATTACAAGACTACTTGCCTAATAAATAAATGAATGCACATGAAACACTGATCTGAGTTGAAATTATTTTATTAGTTTACTTGTAGAGATTGCACATTGATCAGAGAAGCAGAAGAGACGGCTCGCAGAACCCGGATGAGTGGTCTGATACGTCTAAATCCCCGGATGTGCGGTAGTAACAGAGCAATATCTGACCACTGAATGACACCACTGACCAATCAGAATCAAGTATTCCAGAGAGCCGTGTAATAAAAAAGGGTATAGTTTATAGTGTATGTGATCTTCCCACTGTACTTCAGAAATGTTGAATTCTTTCCGCTGTGTTGACATGTTGTTAGGCTCCATCCAATGACGTTTGCTATCCCGGTCTGTTCCACGCACGCGCACTCCTCCAACACACATCAGAACGCCACTTATGCGTTTATGTGGCCACATTAAGCCGCTTTCTCTTAATCTCTCTTGTTTACATGATGTTTCAGAAGGCCGCTTTCTGCTAAAACCCTGGAATAAAACGTTTTCTTATGTGCATGTAAACGTGGTAAATATGAGTTAAGAACACCACCAAATCTTAAGAAATGTTTAATGTGAGCGTACCAAGTGGCTATTCAGATTTCGGTTCATGTGAGTTAAGAATGTTAACGTGAGTTAATCATTTGTTTTTTTGTTTAAGTGTTTTGTTTATAACTAAGAATAGATACCGTATTTTCTGGAAATAAAGTCGCACCTGAATATAAGTCACACCTGGTCAAAATCACACTGTTGAGAGAGAAAAAAAAAAAACACAAATAATTGGCATATCTGTATAAGTCGACTGACAGAGGATGCATTCGGCAGGTACTAGCACCCGGGAGCAGCCGCCCGACCTCCATTCAGCCATTCAGCAGCATTTCAGATGCGCTCCGTGGAGATTCCCTCAGGATTTACGCATCGTATCATGGTTTTTCCAGGTTTTTTTTTTAATCGAGAGAGTCTGTTTTAAGTATTCATCTACAACAGTTTTTTCATATAATGTTTGTGTTTCATTAAAAATACATGACAAATAAGCCACATCTGTTGTAATTCTATGCTGTGCACAAATAAACAGCTTTTAGTCTGTGAGTAAAACAATATGTCTGTTGTATTCTATTCATTTATTAACTTCAGCGACTGTCTATCTGTGAACATTTTTGATATTTGAAAAAATGTTTGCAATGCATTAATTATCCTGTTCACTAACTTAATGTTTTTACTACGTGTGATGAAACATCATTTTGTGGGCATGTGAGGAGTTGCGTTTGACAGTGATTGCAGTCTTTGTTAGAACAATAATGTCATGATGGGACAGAATATTTAAACTGGCTGCATAAAATAATTTGTAAAGGCATAATATTCTGAATAGGGAACTTTAAAACGCTTCTACTGTCTCTATGACTGATGTTTTCATCTGTTTGTGTGTAAGCTAACAGTATGTGTTTTACTGTGCAGTGTGTTTCGACATTCGACATTAGTTAAAAAAATTATGTATATAAGTCGCAGGACCTTTCAGTTGATGAAAAAAACCACAACTTATATTCTGGAAAATACGGTACTCTGAAACATGGAAGACATGTAAAGAAATGGAGATAAAGTTACTGTCAAAATTATTTCAAAGTTGTGTAATTAATTATCAATGATTTATAACAAGGTCGCATAAAAAATCACTACCACCAAACAATCGGTATCGGCAGATATGGTTCTAAACATGCATGTGATTGGCTAAGCACAAAAAAGTTATCAACATTAGTTAACATGAACTAACAATTAAAACCACTTCAACAGCAATTATTAATCTTTGTTAATGTTAATTTCAACATACGTACATATTTCTTTTTTTTTAAACAAATGTTGTATGTTAACATTGGTTAATGCACTAGGAACTAACATGAACTAACAAGGAAAAATGTTATATTTATTAACCAACGTTAACAAAGATTAATGAATGCTGTAAAATATTGTATATTGTTAGTTCATGACACTTAATGCATTAACTAATAAAACCTTATTGTAAAGTGTTACCAATAAATCTTGTCAAACATATAGCTATTGTTGATCGGCACAAAACCACCCAAACAGAGCACAGAAGTTATAAATCTATAGCCAACCTTTGGGAGGGGATCATTTTGACAAGCTTTGGGATTTTAATTGAAATATGATAAACATAGGATGATGCTGTCATCTCAGTGTTTTCCCGCACACAGCCGCTAGATGGTGCCATTAGATCGTGCAGTGCTGACTGAAGCAGTCAATACGGACTGTTTTAAACATGGATATGGCATGCAATTCTATATCAAGATTTTAATTCACTCCATAATGCTGCATATACCAATGTCTCAGAGGTCAACACTTGCAGAATTTAAAGAGATTCCCTCAACATGGACTGTTACTGTGCTGCTTTTACAACTGTCACACTGATTTTTCCACATTAATGTGAAAATGCCAATAAATAAAAATGTAGTATTACATGTTCTTATGAGTGCCAACCCCTCTTTATTCTGTGGCTAGTATTATTTCTGGATTGTACATTTAAAGTTTTTACAGAGAGTGGTCTCCCAAAAACTCATGTCCATTTTTATTACAACTGATTATACTCTGGTGGCCAAAAGTTTGGAATAATGCACAGATTTTGCTCTTATGGAAAGAAATTGGTACTTTTATTCACCAAAGTGGCATTCAACTGATCACAGTGTATAGTCAGGACATTAATAACATGAAAAATTACTATTACAATTTGAAAAAAATGTTAAACTACTTCAAAGAGTTCTCATCAAATAAAATCCTCCACGTGCAGCAATGACATCTTTGCAGATCCTTGGCATTCTAGCTGTCAGTTTGTCCAGATACTCAGGTGACATTTCACCCCACACTTCCTGTAGCACTTGCCATAGATGTGACTGTCTTGTCAGGCACTTCTCACGCACCTTACAGTCTAGCTGATCCCACAAAAGCTCAATGGGGTTAAGATCCATAACACTCTTTTCCAATTATCTGTTGTCTGATGTCTGTGTTTCGTTGCCCACTCTAATCTTTTCTTTTAGTTTTTTCTGTTTCAAAAGTGGCTTTTTCTTTGCAATTCTTCCCATAAGGCCTGCACCCCTGAGTCTTCTCTTTACTGTTGTACATGTAACTGGTGTTGAGCGGGTAGAATTCAATGAAGCTGTCAGCTGAGGACATGTGAGGTGTCTATTTCTCAAACTAGAGACTCTGATGTACTTATCCTCTTGTTTAGTTGTACATCTGGCCTTCCACATCTCTTTCTGTCCTTGTTAGAGCCAGTTGTCCTTTGTCTTTGAAGACTGTAGTGTACAACTTTTATGAAATCTTCAGTTTTTTGGCAATTTCAAGCATTGTATAGCCTTCATTCCTCAAAACAATGATTGACTGATGAGTTTCTAGAGAAAGCCTACACCTTATATTGACCTTAAGACATGCCAGTCTATTGCATACTGTGACAACTCAAAAACAAACACAAAGACAATGTTAAGCTTCATTTAATGAACCAAATAGCCTTCAACTGTGTTTGATATAATGGCAAGTGATTTTCTAGCACCAAATTAGCAATTTAGCATGATTACTCAAGGATAAGGTGTTGGAGTGATGGCTGCTGGAAATGGGGCCTGTATAGATTTGATCAAAAATGACTTTTTTCAAATAGTGATGGTGCTGTTTTTTTTACATCAGTAATGTCCTGACTATACTTTGTGATCAGTTGAATGCCACTTTGGTGAATTAAAGTACCAATTTCTTTCCGAAACAGCAAAATCGGTACATTATTCCAAACTTTTGGCCGCCAGTGTACATACAAATGGTTTGATATACTGGCAACAAGCACTTTATTTGAAGACACATTTCACGATTTCACTGCAAATATCACGTCAGTAACTCTGATGTAATATTGAAATATGAAAATATGAACACCCCCATTGCCCACTTACATTATAGATGTTATCGGACATCTTGTCAACAGTTGTTTTAATTAATCGGATATCAGTAACGGCAGATGTTGTTCCAAATAACCAGATATCATATTGGCAGATGTTCTAAAAAATCAGATAATGGTTTCAGGAGATGTTCTAAATAATCAGATATAACTATCAGCAGATGTTGTTCTAAATATTAAGATGTTGGTAGATGTTCTATATAATCAGATATCGTTTCAGGAGATGTTCTAAATAATCAGATACCAGTATCGGTAAAAGCTGTTCTAAATAATCAAATATCAGTTCGGTAGAAGTTATTCTAAATAATTGGATTTCAGTATCAGTAAAAGTTGTTATAAATAATTGGATATGGTATTGGCAGATGTTCTTTAATATAATCAGATTTCTTATTGGAACACAAATGTTGTATTGTGCATCCTTACAACAGGCATCTAAAATCAAACATGTCATAAAGCGTCAATGACATAAAGCATCATTAATTCTCATAAAGCATCATAAAAAAGCATAATTGACGTCTATCAGTGCTACATTTCATTTGAGAGTTGCAGCAGAGGGCAAGAATTTCAGTGAATAATGACCTACATTTCAGTATTTTCCTCACACAAAATTATCATATGACTTCAAATATAGCACACAAGTCATATGGACCACCTTCATAGTGCATTTTCTCCTTTTTGGAGCTTTACAGAATTGGTCACTAGTTGTTAGTTTGGAACAACATAAGGTTGAGTAAATAATGACAGAATGTTCATTTTGGGGTGAACTATCCCTTTAAATTTGTATATTTTGATGTTGTTTTCAGGTTTGCTACCTCAGCTAAACAAATTCATATGAACAATGCAGCAGATACACTTAAAAGAAAAGAACTTCCACCTCCTCCTTCTCACTGGCCAATAAAAGGGTGATTAGCCAAACTTGCCATGTTTCTCATTACCACTAATTTCCACTGTGGCTGCCAGCGGAACACTGAGCTATCATTATGGAAACAGAATGGCTGCACTTGCAGCTAAATATGACACCATTTGTCATTGATTGCCATTTCATTAGGCACACACAGTGACCTAAAAATGATGGTGTATTACTTTAACCAAATCACTGCCTGTTTTTCAAGTTGATAAATATGTGTCTAGATGCACAACTTCTTGATAGCAAATCTAAAATCAATAGGATTGTCTTCTACTAAGTAAAGTAAGTAATAAGTGTTTGCAACGACACAATTTTCATTGTTGGGTGAACTAAACACAACCACAATTCCACAACGTCCCTTTTGTGCATCCAATTTGTGTTTGGACCACTGAAGAATGAGCCCTCTGTCTCCTGCACAGCCTTTATGTTCGTGATTATCATTTGGTCTCATCACAGGCTACCATCTGACCTTGCACTTGCTAAACTATTTTAGGACCAAACTCTCTAGATGCATAAATCTTTTGAAGCAAAGGCATTCACTGGTGCAGTGCCCTTCACATATATAATGCTAGGTGAAAGATCTTTGAACCAGATTAAACAGATAATCAGTCATGCTGTAATCAAAGTGAATGGTACACATGTGTTTCTCGAAGAAAGAATAAAAAGAGGCAAAAAGGGAGCAAAAAGAGAATTCATCTGTAAATAAATATGCTAAGATACTACACTGCTAACTTGCTAGCTTTGTTTTTTCATTGCCCTTCAATGTAAATATACAACAGACTGGCATCTTTGACCTTTGCAACACATCTTGCTGTTTTTTAAGCATCTCACCCAAGAGCTCCACATTTTGTAGGTGCCGATTCAGGTTTAAAAGAACATCAACATTTAAAAGAGAGTCTCGGGACACCGAGATACATGGGTGTTCTGTTTTATGCATTACATACATGTATGAATTCAGCCTGATTGGTAATATTTCCTATAGCTTTAAATACATCATGTCCAGTATTCAAAGAATTTCTGCTTTTTAAATGAAATGACACAATAAATCATCAGAGACAACAGTACAATACCTGGTTACCAAAACTGAGCACAAACAATAAGCCCTAAAAATGGTCAGAAAGCAAGAGATTTACACAAGCAATAAACTACATTTTATTGAAGGAAGTCTATATGCAAAGCAACATGTTAAAGAGCAATGGCTCTGCACTTATGTCATCGTTGCCCTATCATTGCACTGCACTGCTATCACTATAGAAAGTCCACTGTTCCACGTGAGCCATCGATCTTTTAACATGTTCGTAGAATAACGTCAGAATGATAAAATGCGTGACCAGAGTGAGAGATAAGCAAAAGCCAGAGACTTCTCTGAAAAATGGCTTCAGCTTCCATTTTACAGTCTTGAAAAAGAGACAAATATCTGCAGGGTGGTATGAGACAGGCCCTGAGAGCTTTGCTCAGCCAGACGAGACTCTGCAACCCAAATTTAACTCCAAAACACCTTTCTGCACACTCAAAGCGGTGTACGTGGGTTACACACAACCAGGGGTTAACCTGGGATTTTGGATGTGGGGAAACCCTAAATATCTCATGGTGATTCTAGTGACCTAGCTGAGACATGACATGACGTCGCCTGACCCCACCCTATCTGTAAAAAAAGCATATCATCTTCACTACAAAAAACATATTTTTCTTAATCACTCTTTTTGACTTTTTGACAGTAAAAATATCAAAAAATCCTTAAAACAATTTACTTGGGAGGCAAAATTGTGCAAGAAACTGTAAAAAGACTTGTTTTCAAAAGTATGTCTTGACATGTTATGTTATATGATATGTTGATTTTCCTGAGCCCATTGGCAAATAATTTTTATCTTGTTTTATGCATTGAAATGTTTGACTTATGCTTAAAACAAGGAAAAAAAATAAAAATATATTTGTCAATGGGGTAAGACAGGGCTGTTTGATCAAAGAATGTTTGTATTTACGATTACAGGTTTTCGATCCCAGACTAATTTTCTCAATTCTTAAGAAACAATGAGAGGCCAAGAAAAATTCTAAAATAAACAGTGCAATATACAGTAAAGCTTACTTCACACTATGTATGACTGATGGAGTGAATGAAAAAAAAAAAAAAAAAAATTCACGTCACACCTCTAAACAGAATTAATTCCCCTGAGCAAAGTCTTTCGATTCCCAACACATTGGAATCGAAGAATCGATTCTTTTTGGAATCGACTCCCAGCTTTAGCGTAGGAAAAATACATTTAATTCAAGAACCAATCTCTGAAAACAATCTTACACAATTTTGCTTCTGAAGTATTTTTGTCTTGTTTTAAGGATGTTTACATATTTGTACTGGAAAACAAGACACCGATTGATTCGGTGTTCTAAAGTCATACTGTTTTGGAACAGCATGAGGGTGAGTAAATGATTATTAAAATTTTCTATTTTGGGTGAACTAATTCTTTTAATGTAATGAACTTTAAAAGTTCTACAGTTTCTCTCTCTCTCTCTTTTTAAGTTTAGCGAATACACTTGCTAAATGTAGACAAACAAAAACCAGCACAAAACCAAAATGGAATGGATTGACAAACAAACTGACATTTTTTAATCCTTTTTGAGATGAAGGTTAAGAAGTCCAATTTAACCCTGCACACTGCAAAACAGAGCACCTAAGCACGAGTGATGAGCTGTTTCCTCACATTTGTTATAAAATTCAAGCGCTGACATTTTCAAGGGCGTTTCTGTGGGTCGCAGTGATTCGTGAATCATTTCAGTTCGCAGCAAAGTGGGGTGACACGAAGTTAACGTATTAATGATGCTGTTGTTCATTACCACAGGGCAACGATAAAAGAATTCATGGATTGGGCGCAGAGATGGCAAATTCGATTAGCACCTGACACATCCTCACTGTTAAATCAGACGAATGGTTAGGTTGTCGGTGGACGGTGCCATTTCCCTGTCCATTTTATGTGATTAACCTTCATTTAGCACATTAAAACTACAGCAAAGTTGACGGTAACACATTGTTTGTGCACAGCCAACAGATTAAAGTAGCCGAGGCCATACTCTTGTTTCCTCTGCTTTTCGAAGACTTCAGAAGCTTTTGTTTTCTGGCTTTGAGCATAAAAAAAGGTAAATGCACTGTGGTGCTCTTTTAATCTTTACTATAGAACAAATCAATGTTTAAAGCTTTCAACCTGGGTTAGGTACACAGAGAGGAATAAAAAAAATGTTAGGTCAGGTAAACTATTAACTAAGAAAATGTCAAATCACATGTAAATAAATAAAAATAAAAAAAGAAGATTAATTATTCAACAAATTTTCAACACAAGTTTATGTTTAAATGTATATATCTGTATAAGGGCAATTATTTTTAGATGCTGTAACTGTTCATCATTTATTTATTTATTTTTTTCACCACTTTTAATTTCTAATTTCTGATTTTGATTTAACTAGCTCAATGGTCCGGCAGACTTGCTAATTAATTTTTAAAAGTACAAATATGTGTAACCTTTATACTAAAGATATAAAGTCAAAATAATATATGCTATGTAATAACCCAAATAATATGAGGTTATAAAACTTTTACATGGAAAACTAGGAGTGCCACTTAGAAATAAAATGCTATTTTGACAAAATGTAATTTATTAAAAACTAAAATATGTTAATAAATATACAAATATGTATATTAAAAAATTATATTTAAATAAAATACCAAATATATTTTATTAATGTTTAAAAAATGTAATTAAATGCAACCATAACATTATACATTAATAAATTCCTTTTTAGATTGAAAAATATACATTTTAAACTATATTATACATGTTTAAAAATATAGTTAAATGTAACAATAAAATAAGACATTTTTTTATAATAATACATAAAAAAAAATTTTGTTATTGTTTTTCTTTGTCAAATAAATTATTTTTAATTTTTTTAAAGCATTTGCCAATTGCTTTTCTTTATCATTATGTTTTCAACCAATTGCCAATCGAGTTAAAAAAATGCCACTGGACAGTTAGCACATGCAAGCAAACAATGAACTTGTGACTAAATATTAAGACACTCCCCTTGGACGCACAATGGCCTTCCACAACGGTAAATGTTGTCATTAAAAAATACTCCTCTGGGTAATGCTATTATATTGTTGTTGTTGTTGTTGTTGTTTTTTTTTTTTTTTTTTATCCATTTTTTGTATTTCACAGTTTATGATGAGGACAATTTATATTTTTAAAAATGTATTAGAAAAATTACAGGCAATTTATTAATTTTTTTTTTAAATTTTTTTTTTTTTTGAGGACATTGACATGTTGACCTTTTTATTGTAAGTTTAATGTCAAAATGTCAACTGCCCGCATACAAATGAAGATAAATGTTTCCATTTTGAAACTGTATTCTAATTGAAGATTTTAGTGAATTGCTGTAACTTAAAATGTAAGGTATATCATGCGATGTTACTGAGAAACCAGGAAGAGAACAAACTCCTAGCAACAAATACATGCTTGAACGGAAGAGTCTGCAATTTATAAATTCTTGGATACGTGCCATGGTTAAACACAGTGCACCCAAAGGGGAGTGGCCAAAACTGATAAAACCATCCTCGCCTGTGAGCTCCCAAAGTCTAGCGAACGTTTTCAATGCCAAAAACGATTGAAAAAAAGTCAAGCTGCACACATTGACATAGAGGGGAAGAGTGAGGTCATTTCACAACCGTCCTGACACATGTTAGGTGACATCAAGTAGTTGATATGACATCAGTGACAACAGTGACAAACTACTCTACCTCTCATGCTAAAAGTGTGCGAGTTTTATATGGAAGGACACAAACGAAAGGACAGTTCGCCTCTGTTTGCGATTCACTTGTGTCTTCCATTGGCATTCTATTTCCTAGAAACAACAGAAGAGCATCAGAGGTTCCAAGCGGCCACCTGGCATCCCTTCGGAAAATGCAGTAAAATGCAGGAAGTCTATGTCCTCAACTGCCCTGAAAGAGGCTGGAAACATTTACACACCTGTTATCAACATGTTTATACAGAGAAAATAAAAACAACATTAGACCTCAAATGCTATTAAAAATTCCACCTCTAAGAAGAAAAGTTTATAAGGGTCATATCATGAGGAATCAAATTAATAAAAGAGCTTAATGTGCTATGACAACATTCTGTGACTTTTAGTAAAAATGAGCTTTTATTTACACCAAGTCCACAACTTTCTAAGAGCATTCACATTACACCCTGTCTACACCGGAGGTGAGTGTCTTGTCAAAAGTAAAGAGATCCCATTATAATCAATTAAATTGTCTAAACTGGAAGCATCTGTTACGGCGCATCACGCAGACAGTACACGGTTTATTTTGTGTTGCATGTGCTTGCGCTACTATTGCCGACAAGACAAATAAACGGTTTAGATGGTCATTGCGAGTCTAGTGTAGGCAGACTCAAGCCGTTGTGGCACGCCGTGTCAACGGACGCACCCAGTGTAGACAGGGTGATAGAGGTCAACCGATAGTGGATATCTTGCCAATACCTATAACTAAGGTAGTGGAAAAGACCAGTAAACTATTAATTGGTCGATAGTATTTAAAATTGATTTATTCAGTGTTTAAAAATTTAAAACAAGCCCAAAACACGCAAGGGACTCTTATGTTGAAATGCTCCATTACAATGCTCTATATGTAAGTATTTACCAAATTAAGCTTTTTATAGCCTGTTTACCAGATGAAGGGTTTTATACACACAAACACAGTATGTACATATACAGTTTTATATATTTAATAAGAAATAAGATATGAAGTTGGAGACATGATGTATGTGCTAATGGGAAACATTTCCATATTCTGTATTTTTCAGAATATAAGTCACTTTTTTTCATCATCTGCAAGGTCCGAAGCGACTTATTTACATCATTAATACGTAATTAATTTTGGCCGTTCAAATGCACACACACCAAAACACATAGGCTTATGCTTAAAAAGTCATCAGAGATGCTGGAAGCGTTTTAAAGTGGCCAATTCAGAATATTTTGCCTTTACAAAGTACTTTATGCAACCAGCTTAAATATTCTGTCCCATCATAACGTTGTTCAACAAACCTCTAGACCGCTGTCAAACACAACTCCTCACATGCCCACAAAATGATCCTTCATCACACATAGTAAAAACCTTCTGCCAGTGAACCGGATAACTAATGCACAGCATAGAGGGTAATATATCAGAAATATCCACAGATAGACAATCGCTAACGTTAATGAATGAATAGAATTCAACAGGCATGCTGTTTTACTTACAGACTAAAAGCTGTTTATTTGTATGCAGCATAGAGATACATAGCATAGAGATGCACATTTCCTGAGGTAATTTTCTTCAGGAAGCGTGTCTGACATGTGAGCGGTTGAATGGATGTCAGGCAGCTGCTCCCAGGTCCTAGTGCCTGCCGCATGCAATCTCTACTTAGTTACGCTACTTATCTGTGTTGTTTTTTCTCTCAACAACGCGATTTTGACAAGGCGTGACTTATATTCAGGTGCGACTTCATTTCCGGAAAATACGGTAGTCACATTTTTCTTTGCATGCCCTTGCTTCAATTTAGAACACTTGATTATCTAATAAAAATAACAAAATATGCGTTAAAGTGACGATAAAAATATGGATGCATATTGCCAACAATGAAAGATTTAGATACATCCCCACATTATTTAATTTTTTTGTTCACCTCTAGATGCCGCTGTAATACTGTAGAATCCTTCGGAGTCGGCTACAGATGAACACGGAGGAATATTAAAAAAATAAAAAATCTCGGCAACTATCAGCATAGATTTTTGCAGACAACTGATAGTTTCAAAAGGCAACTATCGGCAACGATTAATCAGTAAAACTGATATATCGGTTGTTAAAACCTACCTCTAGTCCACATTTAAACGATTATGACACTACTGTTACCAGTAAAATGTCACGGTTCTCGACACCAATATCGATACAACAAAAATATGCTAATATGGTAATGTGCTATTGAACACATTCCTGTTTGTTTCTCAATGAAGTATGCATTGCTTAAGTGTTTTTAAGTAGGGCCCTAAACTAAAATCTGTTTTATTTTTTTCCTAAATCCTGTTTTCCATTTTTAAAGTTTAATTTAATTTCATCATCAAATTGGTGTCTATTCAAATTAATTCCTAAAACTTTTAACCAATGAATATAGAACAATTGCTTTTCAACATATCATTGCATTTTAACTTTTATTCAGTACAACAGCACTCTTGCATGTGACATATTGCTTAATTTTTATTATCATAATTATTGTATTAACAATTATAATAATTTAATTATTATTATTTATTATTATTATTACTACTACTACTACAGTGAATATTACATTTTACTATACATTTGTAATATCTTTCTGTCGCAATTTCTTCTATTTCAGGTGTCTAGCTTTTATTTTGACATGAGCTTTTATTTTGATGTGTGTTTTGACAGAAGCTTGTTGAGTTTGTTGAACTTGTATGGATAAACTGTTCACTACATGGCCTAGTGTGATCAGTAAAACACAAATGATGTGAGTTAATTGTATAAATATATAGTTTGCATGCACTGCACAGTGGATTAGTGCTCTGCTGTGTCATCTCCTATTACACACAGCGCAGATATTTCTGTGGAGTTTGGAGCTATGAGCGGTCTTCTTCACACATTCACTTTAAAGGAATATTCTGGGTTCAATAAAAGTTAAGCTCAGTCAACAGCATTTGTGGCATAATGTTGATTACCACAAAAATTATTTTCCACTCATCCCTCCTTTTCTTTAATAAAGCAAAAATTGAGGTTACAATGAGACTCTTACAATGGAAGTGAATGGGGCCAATTTTTGGAGGGTTTAAACAGAAATGTGAAGCTTATCAATTTTTATAAGTGGACATCTGTGGGGAAAAAAAGTGAAAGGTCAAGTGTACGAGGTATGAGAGGAAGTGGAAAAGTGGTCAGTCACTTCTGTGGAGGATTGCATAGAGGCTACAAACTGCACCGTTCTTTATGTATTCATCATATGCTTTACATCCACCCACTCTCTGTAAATATGAGGAGCTATGCTGAAACGTGTCACAGGGCACGGGGAAACCGAGAGCAAAGAAAAGACACAGACTGAAAGCTGAGCTTCCACTGAAACACGTTTGCTGTGCAGTTACAGTAAATGTGCATTGTTTGGAGTAATCTGGTGCAAGCTAATAAAACAGTTTGTCTGTGATACAGTTACGCATGTTTCTTCCTCTAGGTTAAAATGAACAGCCCGACTCAGAGAAGAAACTGTGGTGGGTTTATTGATGTGTTTAGTTACAATTGGTTTGGGCATGCGAGAGCTGTGGAAACTGAAGAAACTGACAGCAATGTGCAGAGTCATGTGAGAGTCACAGACTTTGCAATTTTGAGCTTACCCCCTTAGGGAACATGAAAAGCGAGTGACCTATTCCCATTTCTGCAAATTAAAGTCAAGAAGTCTCTCTGAGCTCTGCTGTTTATCTAGATAATCTAATAAAATCTAATCACATCCCTTTGTAGTGATGCAAATATAACTGCTGACGTGTTACCTTCGGCTTTAAGTTAATCGTAAGGGTGAGTAATGGGGTTAGGCTAACACATTTAGCAGCTGTACAAACTTAATTTCATGCAACCATTACTTGATTTCCAAGAATCAAGCAAAGCTAAATGTTCAGGATAAATGCATAATCTTTATGCACTTTCACTATTACTTTCTTCACATTTAGGGTTAGGGATTACTACATTTTGCTGAGTAACTTGTGTCATACGGTTTTTGCTACAGACATGAAAAATACTTTAAATCATGCGATTTAGTGAGGTGTGCTTTTACCTTTTTAAGTGACTAGCAGCAAGGAAATCAGGCCAAAAATCCCATAGATTTATACCTTGTCAACACCGGATGCGTGCAGCGTGTCACGACCAATCAAAAGCAAATAGAACTTATTATAATCAATGATGCCGTCTACACTGAAAGCGTCCATTGTGGCACGTCACGTAGCGCCTTCCATTGCTGATGCACTGCAGGGCTACTCCAGCCACTTTATTACACCGTCCGTCTGAAATAAAATGCTTTTACTTTTACTGTTACATAAAAGCCAGCTCGTGAAACACCCTAGCACCGTGGTGGCAAGATTTATAATGACAAGCACCACTTATTTTTTCTTCAGACAATTTAAAAGTCTGGTTTTAGTAGACACGCACTTCTCTAAAATAAGCAGCTTTCTTTTTAAACTTTACTCTCAGTCCATAAGACCTACAGTGCCAGTCCATACATCTCTACCTTCTATTAACTGACATACAACACAGTACAGTGTGGGTTTTCTATAGTATTCAATTCATTTTCCCTTTGCCAATCATTAACTACACAAATTATAGCAGACATACCTGCAGCCCCAAATAAACCAAATTAAGACATCTCTTAAAGAACCATATACTGTAAGAACTTTACAAAACTTTATCCTCAATTTCATTCCTCCTAAATCTAACCCATGATGATTATAACAATAAAGGATGGAGTTTTTGCCAGCTGATGGTCTCATTGTTCATTGATTATGTGCCTTGCAAACTCATTTGTTTTTCTGTACTGAAACATTGTTTGTTGAACATTAGGGCTGAAACGATTAGTCGATGTCATCGACAACGTTGACAATAAAAAACTGTTAACTAATTTTTGTTGTTGTCGAATAGTGGTTTGATCTCATTTAACGCAACATGAGATCATTTGAAACACTAATGATGACACGTGAGAGCAGCACTTCAGCTTGCACTTGATAGAGGAGAGGAAGAAAACAGGGCTGGACGATAGGACGATGTAATCGGATATTGACGATGTCTTACAAAGATCCCGATGCCGATTCCGAACAAACATGATCGACAATATCGGGATATGGCAAAACCACGGATCTGGGAAGTCGGCAAATATATTAAATAGTGGCCAGGATGTGAAACTAGCACCCGCCACCCGCCAAATGCGACGAGGCTGAATCCAGTTTGCAAGTTCCTCGTCCAAATGTATTTCATGCACGGGTAATTTTGCTCATCTACCCGCAGGCGGGCGACCTGCTGCAAGATGTCTCGGAGTGACACATGACAAGAAATGCTGTTAGTCACAAAGACATGCGCTTGAAGAAACACACTTTATTACATTTTTAAGAACAGACAAAATAAAAGTCGTCAATAGCTGTGTTTCCATCAACGCATTTTTATGCGCATTTTAGGATATCATAAAATAAAATCTGCTGGATGGAAACACCAAGGCGAATAAAATCTCCAAAATGTGCAAGGAAAAGCTCACTTATGGACAAATTTGTTATTCAATAAGAAGAAATGCTCATAAACTATGATGGAAACACATTTACCGAATAAACTCCTATTGAATTTAACAGGAATACAAGATGTGCATTAAAAAAATCATATGACTGAATAATTCATTCATAACTGGACGAACCAGCAGACCAGTCATCGCAACTGAATTGTTGCCCTGGTCATTCTGAAATACCGGTGTCCTAAAAATCCAAATAATTAAACACAAACTTGCACTTTTTCCCGAAGAGCAGGTTTATTGATACTTTTAAAGAATATCTTATAGATCCACACCGCAAAGTCATAATGGAAGAACGCACACACACACATTGTGCTCCCAGAACTGTGTGACACGCTGTCATTTCCAGCCATGAAACGAGTTATTATAGTGTTTTGTCTGCGCATCCTAAACCACGAGTATTTTATTAATAAACAGTCACACAGTCACTACAATTTCCCCGGAAGTGACGATTTTGTTCTTTTGAACGCAATGGATGGAAACGCAGCTTTATCTGCACATTGTTTTTGCGATATTCTGATTTTCCGCATAAATTTAATTCACAACTTGGATGGAAACATAGCTGCTGCTTGTGTCTGATTCACTGTTTGTTCAGAGGCGTGCAGCACGAGTCATGTGGAACAAGCGCATGTAAAGAGTTTTCACTTCATCTGAAAACTGTTTGCAGGAATAATGTCATCTGTGAGAATGCTGCAAATTATCTCCGATCATCTTGGGAGGTGCTGTGAGTTTAGTTCGCTTTATTTCCACGAGGTTAGCATGCATTGTGAACGCAACTCTGCAGGTTCATTAATATATATCTTTGTATTAAATAGACAAAGATGAAAGTTATTAAATCATAAAGTAATGCAAGACATGTTCACCTTGAACCTAAAATTGAGTTTATTTTCTTTAGGCAGCATTAACTGTATTACCAAAATGCAATACAAACACATTCGAATAAGAACACACATTTGGCAGCATTATTTTGGGAACACAAGGGAATTTATTAGGCTTAGTTATTTTGATTATTATTGATTTTACATTTATTGTCTTTAGTTCTTAATCTGTAGGCAATTAGTAATTTTGCACCTGGTGTCGTTGATGGATGCTTGTGTGATGCAAATGGAGTCGTTGGAGACGGTAAATGTTTGGATTTGGGGAGGTGGTTAAATACGATTTTTTTATCACTTCGTTATTTTAGTTTAAAGTGCAATTTCAATTTAGAAAGTTTTTTGTGTTTCAATATATGAATTACATTTTTTAAGCAAAATCAATAAAGCAAAAAAATTCACCGACCCTCGGCAGGTGGGTTGACGATGTAATTGGATATTGAAATATTTTTTAAGGCAATTATCGCTAAAATATTTTTTTCATATCGCCCAGCCCTAGAAGAAAACACAGCTCACAGTCCAGATGCACTCCAAACCTTCCAAACAGCTTCAGGTGATGTAGATCACAAAGTAAGAGAGAAAAATATAAAATAAGTAAATACAGAAGCAGTGTCGTCGTGACGTGAAATAAAGCAGAACCTTACCTGGCGTTCCACTTGTGCAAAACGTACATGCCAGAGCGTCTAAAAACGAAACACTCCAGAGTTATATCTTTAATGCATCCTTTATTAAAGTTCAAATAATTTTTGATTTGTCTTTTTTGGTTTGTTTTCCAATATAAATATCTAAAACTCCTTACGTACATTACTTCAAGAGCTATACTGCAGAAGAAAAAATTGTTATCTGAGAATGTTGAATATAATGTTTATCATAGTTTTATATTTTAAAATATCTAAAAATCCTTAAAACAAGATACATTTACCTGAAAAGCAACATATAAAATATTAAGACTTTATATTTTAAAGTATATTTTGTCTTTACTGCACTGGCAGAAGTATGAACAAGTGAAAAAATACACTTATACAAAATACACATATAGTATATTCAAGATACACACTCTGAAAGCAAGTCTAAATATCTTATATGTTTCTTCTCAAGTAAATGTATCTTGTTTTAAGGATTTTTAGATGATTCTAAATGGAAAATAAGACAAAAACACTTGATAACAATAGGATGTTTTTTTTTCATTGATTTGTTTTTTCTTTTATGAAATAAAATTCAAGGATTTTTTTTATTTTTTTCATTCAATTAATTTTAATTAGAGGTATTTTTAAAACATGATTTTGTCCTCTTTGTTGTTAGTAAGCACGTTTAATACAACCTTTTAAGTCAGGGCACAAGCTGAATAATCAGTTAAGAGCTAATGATTAATCATTGCAATAATCAACAGAATAGTCGAATAATCGTTCTAATAATCATTAGATTAATCGATTATCAAAATAATCGTTACTTGCCGCCCTATTGAACATAGTTCTGCTGATTTAAATATGCCACCAAAGTAACATTATCTAGGTGGTTAATATAGATAATTGCAAAAATGACTTAGTGATTTTCTTAGAAGCATCAGTTAGAATGGACTGAATATTATAAACAATTTTGTAGGGCAATAATAATTGTCGATTTTTTTCCTCTGATATTGTAATTGTGATTATTTTGATTAATAGAATTTACATTAAACTACTTATTTTGTGTGGCCATGTTCCTTATGTAGACTACATATCCAAAATAAGCTGAGAAGCATGTTCCTGAATTAATTAGCATAAAAAAATAAGTGTTATTTAAATTATTAACAAATTATAGTGAGCAATGCAACAATATTAGAATACTAGGTTGTCGTTACTGATATGCTGATTGACTAATTTAAATGCTTCTGATTTGTCATTGCATTTTGGCACACAATAGACAATAAAAAAATAAAAATACATTGTGCAGTAAATATAACACGTTGACACCCAGGAGAAGACCTAAATGGAGTGCTGTAATTGACACTTATGATTAGTTAACTGTGGCAGCTGTAATCTTAATTTGTTCGATAATATCTTAATAATAAATGTTTCACAACTATACCAATGTGTTTATACAGTACAGCTGTCATGAAGATATATTATAGCTAAACAAATTTACTGTTATTGCACATTCAAAACCTAGTAAATTATTTGCAATAAATTGTTCATACATAAAAAGTTTACAAATATTATAATGTATTGTACATTGTAATAAGTATATAATTATTATTAAAATTGAAATTTTAAATATTAGGCCTATATATTATTATTACTATTAATATTATTATTATTGTTGTTATAAACAAATAATACAAATTTAAAAAGAAAATACTAATATATATATATATATATATATATATATATATATATATATATATATATATATATATATATATATATATATATACATACACACTACCAGGTCAAAAGTTTTGAAACACTTGACTGAAATGTTTCTCATGATCTTAAAAATCTTTTGATCTGAAGGAGCATGCTTAAATGTTTGAAATTAGTCTTGTAGACAAAAATATAATTGTGCCACCATATTAATTTATTTCATTATAAAACTACAATTTTATTAAAAAAAAAAAAAAAGTGTTTGAAATTGATGACTTGGACCAAATAATAAAGAAAAGCAGCCAATAAGTGCCCAACATAGATGGGAACTCCTTCAATACTGTTTAAAAAGCATCCCAGGGTGATACCTCAAGACGTTGGTTGAGAAAATGTCAAGAGTACATGTCTGCAAATTCTAGGCAAAGGGTGAGTACTCTGAAGATGCTAAAATATAACACAGTTTTGATTTATTTTGGATTTTGTTTAGTCACAACATAATTCCCAAAGTTCCATTTATGTTATTCCATAGTTTTAATGACTTTACTATTATTCTAAAATGTGAGAAAAATAAAATAATAAAGAGTGAGTAAATGTTTCAAAACTTTTGACTGGCAGTGTGTATATATATATATATATATTAGGGCAGCTCGATTTTGGCAAAAATCATAATCACGATTATTTTGGTGAATATTGAGATCACGATTATTTAACATGATTACTCATTGACTTTGGAAACATCATGCATTTATTGAATAAAAAAAAACTAAAAATTGTATTGTCTTTTTAACAGTGGATTTCCTTGAACTTGAAATGCAAACTGCACTGGGTAGGGGACGAGGCTATTGTCATATGATAATTATGTTATGTTACGTATGGTAGTCAAATAAAGAAAAGCCTCCATCGCCACCATTAACAGCAGGGGTGCTCACACTTCTATGGAATGAGGTCTACCATGTACAATAAAGGCTATACATTATCACAATACCGAAATTTCAGTAGTCGGTAGTGAAATTTGATGATTCTCAAACCAGCTTCAAAACCACAACAAATAATAACATCAACTAATATGTTATTTATGGAAGAATGGTTTCAAGTTCTTAATTACTGTAATTATTCAAGACTAGTAAACAGTCAGTAATAAAATAACAATAAAAAACAGCAATGAATAGAAATAGATTAAAAATAATAGAACAAAAAATACAAATTAAGAAAATTCAGTGCTTTTTTTAAGTTTTAACAGCAGTAGGCTATCAAGCATTCAAGTGAACATTCAGAATGAAATACAACATAAAACTTCTACTGTCTTCACTGTATGAATATAATAAATTAACACTTTTTAAAGGTACTAACTCAGTCAAGAGCAGTGAGTGTTTTCTCGTATTCTTGTTCTGGTTGTTTGATTATTATAATGACACACTAGACGGCAGCAGGTCTATTAGCTTACATTTGTACTTACAAGTCCGACATTTTAATACAAATCTGCTTTTTTCTCCACTGTTTACATTCACTTTAGACATCACTCTCTGTGTTTACTTGAATACCTCACCAAGACGGGCATTTTGGCGTAATTTTGAAGTGTATTTGACCATTCAGGTACGCATTAGCGCGAGAATTTTCGGAGCACATGCGCATGTTCAGCACACACATACACCACCTGTCAATCAAACAGGGCGCAGCTGTTACTAGATCGCTAGCGAATTATAAAATTATTTTCAACAGCAGAATAAGAATTTTAACTTTCTAATAGTGACACAGGCCTAGCCTATCACAAATATAGCCAGTTATTTTTTCATTATTGATGTTTTAATCAGTCTTCTTGTCCGGTCAGGCAAATAAAATTCTCTTTCATTTGCCACTTCAAAAATCCACTTGTCCCGTACAAGAGTTAATGTTGAGTCCTGATTAAATATTGTATTGAACATTCTCCAATAAAAAAATTTTCTTCTGCAGTATAGCTCCTAAAGTAAATGTACATGGTTTTAAAGGAGTTTTAGATATTATTTTGGAAAACAAGCCAAAAAAGACTAATCAAAATCATATTTTTATTCCAGTGTATAATGGACTAAGACTACACTCTCTCACCTTTATGTTCACTTCGATCCATCTTTAACTCACAAAAAACAAACTTTCTCTTCTTAATAGAGCTGTGTATCATGATTTTCTTCATGATAAGATACACACAGTGAATGTGACACATATATTATGATTCACTACGTCGCGAGCCATCACGTTACAATCTAGCCGCACAAACGCGCTTGAGTGACGAGTGTCCCCGCGCCAGAGTGTGCATCAGCCGGGAGAAGATTCAGTCTCTTCCCTGGTCCTTCACGCAACTCATGGATGCGGTGCTGACCGCACAGATAAATACCAGATTCTGAGTTTATTTTCATAACCTGCTTTCTTATTATTTGAACTTTAATAAAGGATGCTTTAAAGATATAATGTTTCATTGCGAAACGGAATGTGGCACAATAATCGTTTTATCTCGATTATCTTGTTTTCATAATCGTTGGAAGCCAAAATCACCCAGCCCTAATATATATATATATATATATATATATATATATATATATATATATATATATATATATATATATAATATGATATATATTCACACACACACACACACAAAGAGTAATTAAAAGTATTAACTACAGGCAGAAATGCTGAACCCTACTTTTAGCTTTGTTTTTCAAATGATACATAGTACAGTAAAAGAAACCATGCCTCTTTAATTGAAGTTGCATGAAACCCCATGAAATGGGAAGAGGAAATAACAGGAAATCCCATGCAACACATGAACTCCATGCAACACGTTCCAGGCCACATGACATGAGCTTTCAGATTATGTGATGTAAGGTTTCTTTTCATTGCATCATATCTGACATAATGTAGTCAGAATTCACATATGTCAGTCATGTATAGTCAAGAACTGAATTTCCCTCTTTCACACTTTTCATACTCCACTCTTTCCAAATGCAGTTCAAAAGTTTAAAGACCCCATGAAATGGCTTAACAAGCTCAGTTTTCTTTTTTGTGAAATACATTCTCTGGACATTCTCACTATAGAGTCCTGTTTTTATTTGATTTTAAAAATCTGTGAAGTGCAAGCTGAGTTTTATAGGTTTCTGGCCTGTTTTCCCTAAAGAGAAAATCTAATCTGAAAAAGTGAATTTTGAGAACATTTTGGACTATTCTAGCATAAAGATGGCATCGAAGCTAACACACATGTACTAAATGCCACAAAACTCTTAACTTTGATTTCATTAGGTCTTTAAAGCTGAAGATTAGTGTGCAAGATGCAGTGAAAAACAGCACTGCAAACATTACAGCAATGAGAAATTCTGTGAATGTCATTGTGAAGTGCTTGTTATTCTGATGCCACTCACAATGTGTCATCTAAGTGTAGCAAACGCACTCCAAAGAAGAAGCTTGCACATTTGGAACAAAGATTTCCCATCTGATAAATCCAAACCAACACTTCAAAACTGAGAGCAAGTTTCTGCAAGTTTGTACATTATCTGCTCTCAGGTTTATGGTCTTGCATGATACAGTACACTGAGAACAGCAGTGTTTCCTCTATCTAAATCAATTATGATTGCTGATATATGGGGTTATTGTATCAATTTAACTGGCTGTTAGGCAGAGTGTCTAGTTCAGAGAAACTCAATTAACTGATTTTACTTTAATTATAATGTTAGAACCAGGGAAGAGGTGGAAATGGCCTCAGATAACTTGCCACCAACAATGGTCAAGTGCAAATGTGGGTGATTTTTTTCCACTGCGGACTCGGTCAAAGAGGAAGATGTAAAAATAAAAAATAAAAAATGGTGGAAAGCTTTCAGCAGAGTGCACAGCTCATATCAGCATCACACATCAGATACCCGAACTCAAGAGATCCTCATAGACTCATAAAAACACATGTCTGCCAGAGCCTTTCTTACTTTGATTTACTGAACATTCATCTATACACAACGAAGTGGACAATTTCCACCTAGGGGATGATAAATGGCCAAAGGGATCTAAAGGAGGGACCCTTTTCAAAAGCACAAAATTTCAAATAGACTTGAGTGTGGGCTCTTTTGACGTGGGCAGAAGCAAATTCCTTGGTGCATCTTTAACCCTTAAATGCATTGGTGTTCCGCCTACCATTATTGCATACTAGGGCTGGGCGATATATAGAATATTAATAATATTATCAAAATAATTTTGCTGACGATGTAAAATTGACCAATATCTTGAATATCGCGATGATTTTAATGTGCTTTCATTTGGCCATTAAGTGTAATAAAGAGCGCATCAGTAGACTATTCAGTAAACTTCAGGGCTGCACAATTAAAATAACATCAAAATGGCATTTGGTCATATGTGATTATTAATCCACAAAAGGCTGCGATTTAAAGACAGATAAACAAGGTCTGTGTGTGATTCAGAACAAACCAGTGACATGGCGGTGCTCTCAGATCAGTTCACGTGCATTGTGAAATCAAAGTAATGCAGGTTCGAGCATTCACGCAATTCCAAACATTATTACAAGTTACAAGTTGTTATACAAATCTACAAACGTGGCACAGAAGAAAATGAGGAGATTGCAGCGTTTCATGAAATGCAGAACATTGAAAACTGTCAAATTCACATTCACAAATTCTGTGGCTGCGTCAGAAACCAGGAAAATGCTGCCTTCGGAGGCTGTATACAGAGGCAGGGTGAAAATAAGCTGCTTTTCAAAATGTTCGGAGACCAGTTTCCTTAAGAGTTCCATTCATCTAAAATAACTGTCAGTTAAGCCATTAATTGATTAGGCAGCAAGGCAACAAGTCAGCTGCCTACGTTTTTGGATGCAGCCTGTGTCACTATAAAAACTCCTTGTCAAGTTGAAGTAAATACTGCAGCACTTTCGGTGTCAAAATAAAAGCCCCCAGGTGAAGATGAAGTAAACAGGACAGAAATATATTACTTTTGTATAACGCAAATCTAATAATCAGAATAATAATGATAATTCAGCATTATATTATATAAATAAACATGACGTGTCCCACAGTAATAATTTAGTATTATGTAATGTTCAACTGGGGTTTCAAAAATAAGTCAGAGAAGTAGCTTTTCACAGTAAAAACATTTGAAGGAAAATAATGATTTTTATTAAGCTACTATATATTATTGGACATGAAATATAAATATAAATGAAATCAATCAATGAAAATGATTGAACTTCATTCTACCTTTTTTTTAT
This sequence comes from Myxocyprinus asiaticus, assembly GCF_019703515.2. Lineage (NCBI taxonomy): Eukaryota > Metazoa > Chordata > Actinopteri > Cypriniformes > Catostomidae > Myxocyprinus > Myxocyprinus asiaticus. The sequence goes on from NC_059383.1 coordinate 9,177,286, forward strand.
TTAGTGGGAAACTAATTATTTTTGAATAGATTTTCATTTAATGTCTTTAAAATATTGAATCTACTTGGCTACAATGGCTTTTTTGGATGAAATGATGGTTCCTCTGATATATATATATATATATATATATATATATATATATATATATATATATATATATATATATATATAAACGTGTTCATGTGTTGTACTTGTTATATTTTACTTCCACGTTGCTTCTAAATCAAATAGGAATGTCAAATGTAAATCAAGTCAATAACTGAAACAACAGCACCACCTCTGAGTGACAAATAGCATGAATAATATTTATGTGAACTTTAGGGGCCCTATTTTAAGAGCGGTAGCGTTAATCGCAGCGCTATGCCATAAGTCAAAAGCACAAAGTCAGTGGGCATGGCCATGAAATTTTGGTATTTTCGTGAAAGCATGTGCTAAGTCTAGATGCAAGTACTGTAGGTTTGGCGAAATCGCACGTGCAACACGCAAATGGGCTGGATTAAGTGCAGTTTAATTCCGAGGATTTCTTCGGTTATTATTCTAACATCTGCGTCCATAGTTCATTTCCTCAAGCACCAGCGATATATACAAGATATATACATAAGAAATTGGCAGTGTAAATGGACTGTATGCAATGAATTAGAAGAATTGAAAATTACGTTCCTTTGTGTATTAAAATGTGTCCTTGATGATTGTCAGGCATACTGCGATGACAGTGACACGCTCCTTTTATATGCATGGAAAATGTGATTCTACTCAGAATTTGGATGTAGGCTCTGTTAAATTATAGAGAATGTAAGTATTATTAATAATTTTCATCTACTGACACACAAACCATGGCTAGTATTAACAGTGATTGTATCAGCACGTACTTCACTTCTACCAGTCGATTATGATAAATTAATTTATTGAAGATAAAAAATAAACCAAAAATATTTCTAAATTGAAATTACACTTCAAACAAAATGAAAATAAAATCAAAACAACGAAGTGGTCAAAAAATCATAGCCTACCAATTCCAAACATTATACTCTCTCCAACTTCTTCCACCGGCCCATTTTGCAATGACTTAAAAATCATTCTATGACAACAGGTGGAAAAATACCTTAAGACTTACAAATTAGACCATAAATACAATTGTAAATTTAAACATAATAATAATAATTGAAAAATAAACCATGACCTATACGTACTGTAGATAGTTTAACACAAATCTCACAAACATTTTTTTTTCCCCATATAACACTCATTTAAAACTCTGATTATCAGGGACATACGTTGATGTTCCACTATATTTTCAGAGTTTGGACATTAACTTTATTACCACCTGATGGTGGAATCTCTAATCTGCAAATGCAGGAACAGAGTTTAAACTTTGCGCTAAGTTAAGACGTGGTTTTCAAACGTCTTAGCACAACAAGCTATTTCTCAGGAAAATAGCAAATTGCGCTTTGCGCCACTTCATTAACATACAATACACCCACAGTTTGCATGCATACACCCACAGAAAGCGCAAACACTCCCACCCACGGCCACTTGCGCTGGCAGGAAAATTGTGATTAGAAATAGCGCTCTCACGAATTGGATAAGACGTTGCGCACAGTCGTTGTGCATAGCGCAGCGCTTTGCGCACTCACTAAAATAAAGCCCTAGAAGTGTAACGGCCCTCCGTAAAAAACGAACCACCCGCGGTTCGGTAATCATGGTTTTTCATAAGTGCAAACCAAGTGTACATGCATTAGGGATACTGATAATTCACCATTTTTGAATAGGAAATCAACATGACATAGTAGTCATTTGTATGAATTAGGGCTGTCACTATCAATTATTTACAATTATTCTGACGATTAATCGAGTAATCGTAACAATTATCTAATAACTCAAATTACATAAAGCTGTCGAGGTGAAGTCAAGTTTGGTTAAAATGCATTTCTTAGCCTAAATTTTTGATGCACTCTACAATTGAATAACAACAACACAATTGTGCAAACAATATCTAAAGCCAACAGACACAAAGCAAATCTATAATATAAAAATGTATATAATTCAAGCTGACAGAGATTGGATACTTCAGCTGTGCCCACCTAAAATACTCCCGCCGCCCCTCACTGGAACGCGAGACAGGTGTGGCACACAGGTGGACCTCGTTCACCACTTATCTTCCCGGCCTCACTCTGCCCAGATGCCGCTCGGCCCCGCCTTGCTCGCCACATTTCAGAAACAATGTCTGCTTACTGAGGATGAGTTCCATTCATGGCTAAACATTTTATGGAGATAAAAAAAAAAAATTATTTGTGTGTTGTATTTTTTAACTATCACTTACTGTACATGCAACACAGAATACAATATTACCAGTGATCACATCATTGAGAGATGCATGTTTCCACTCATTTCTCCTTCAGGTATGCCAAAGATTTACATCGTGTCTGCAGGGCAGTAGACGTGCAGCTGTGTGGCTTTAACGGCTCATGTTGAGCTCTGACTGACAGCATACAAAGCTGCGGCTTTATTCAGTAAATAACATTCTCTGGATTCCCACATTGAGTTTTATCTGTGATAATGGCCATAAACTATGAAATATTTAGCGGAAGTGGGGCATTGCAAACTATTACAAACTTAATCATCATGAAATCTAATTTACATGAGGAAGATCGCATTTACATTTAAATGGTAATTAATGTACACAGAACAGAACACAAATTATAATCTGCAGAAAATAACCTCATTATGGATTCAGTCAGATTTACTGAGCAGAAAGTGTTTGTGCATCTGTCAATGTGTGTGTAACTTTCTGCAAGTCCGACGGACGTCTTTGTCATTACATTATTTTATATTGCGTAAAAACTTATATTGCAAACGATAGTGTAGATAAATAGGTTTAGAGAGCATCGCAAATTGCGTGCAGATGAGCTTATCGCGTGTGTCCAGCGAGTCTGTGGGAACTGGATGTCATCTTTTTGAGTTCTGTTGCATTTCTGGTTTTTCAGGTCCTGCGTTGTTTTTCTAAATCTAAAGTGAAGTGCTGTCACAAAGCTGACACCTCTTGTCGTTATGTGTTTGGACCCCCTTCCGTGATCTGCATCACTTCCACCTTATTTTCCTTATTTCGATTTGTCGATTCTGCAATTTTGTAATCGAGGAATTTTTTGTGTCGAATAAAAATTGAATCGAGTAATCGTGACAGCCCTAGCATGAATATATATTACATTTACTCTGGAATAAAGCAATAGATATCCTTAAGTAAATGTAAATAGATATGAAAAAATCATGCAAGTATAATTTATGGACGCGCAAATACATATTGCGACACAAGACATATCTCAAGTCACTAATGACCCAATACACTTTTGATAATTAAGCAAATAATTTTGTTTTTTGCAATACTAAAGAGGGGAACTGATGTGAGGTCTCTGGCCACTAAAGACCTGAGGAATGCATTTAAGAGTTGGGCACAATGGTGAAAGTTCATGAACCATCCACTGTGGGATTTGAATCTACAACTTTCATTGACCAGCCTAGATCTCCAACTAGACCACACTACCACATACAGTACATTAACTTTAAAATTAATCAAACTTGCTTTGTGAACCAAGAAAGGAAAAGATTCGATGTAGGAAAATCAATTCAAGCAAAAGCAGTATATTTATTTATGAAACATTCAGTAAGAAGTTGCAGGTACAACAAGTCTAAAAGTACATAAAAAAACGATCATTGCAATTTCAAATCACTGCCTTATTTTTTAAATGTAGGGACCTCCCGATACCATTTTTTTGAGAATGAGTACAAGTACCAATACTTTATTTTATTGTGTTTAAATAAATGAATTAGTTCAAATTTTAAACAGATTAAAATATAGCAAATCATTTTTTCTCTTTTTTTTTATCAAATGAAGTGCTTATATACAGAACCTCACAGCACAATCCAAAATACAACATCGGAATTATATTTTGTCAAATAAAGTGCTGCATAACAGAGCATCACAGATGTAAGATACTGCTTAATTATAATACAATTACTACTGATTTATTAATATTAGTAGTAGTAGTAGTAGTAATAGTGGTAGTATTACAGTGAATATTACATAACTTTACAGTAGTGATATATTTCTGTCATTATTTCTTCCTATAAATGTAGCTTTTATTTTGACAGAATTTTATTTTGAAGTGTTTCTGGGGTTTTTTTACCAAGGAGCTCTGACGTTATGACAGCAGATTTCCACTCTAGAAAAGTCGGTCACTACGTGACTCAATGTGATTATAAAACTGCAAAAGGCTGCTATTTAATTAAATAAGTATGTACTCTCTATGTGCCTCGTGCTACAACGTGAATTTGCACTCTGTTCACTGTCATCTGCTACAAACAGAGTGTGCAATGCTCATGACAATACCAGTATCGGTATCAGGATATCCCTACTTAAATGTAACAAGTATGTTTATCTTTCTTCAAATTCAGTATGAAACACAGACTGATAAAGTGATTCCACCTCAAAAACAGGGCAAACAAACTGAAATTGCACCAGCGTCATTATCAAATGACAGAAAGTCTCGCGTTGATGCTTATCGTGGTGTGAAATGGATTAAGATGTTGGTGTGGCAGTCATGACTGCTTTATACCAGCTAGAGTGATGACCTCATGAAAGCCAAGAACAGACAGGAAGTCATCAGAGGTAAACATGAACATTCACAAGACTCTGGGAGGGTCACCATAGCAACAGATGCATCAGTGGAGACCTGCATTAAAATCAATAACAGAAGCTCTTACACATTCTGCAGCTAAATCTGTGATGCCAAACAAATTTTTATACAAAATGACTATTTGCACTTAGGTGCATACCAGGGGTGGGGGATATGACAAAAATCCTATTTCACAATATGAGTAAATTTATATCACAATAACGATATATATCACAATATAGTAAATGTTTCCTGAAAAATCAGTACAATTGTATTATACATTAAGCCATGTCACAATGTGTAATTTTCAGTAATCCAGTCAGTGAATGCAATATTTTATAAATGAAAACTTCTTCATCTTATATAATTTTCTCTTTATTTTGAACTTGACAAACATAGTCAAAGTAAAAAAAAACATGTAATTAGGCTCTTTGTGTTTTTAGTAATCTCTATATAGAACATATAAAATATCTGAAGGAAAATATGGCTGGTTTGTTTCCTGATATCAAACATCATTCAAACTGAGTTTTAGAAAGGGTTTTGATGTGTATTTTAAAAATCCACTTGACATCGAGAGAAACCAGAATGAGTAGCGGGTGTGATCTGCACTTTTTCTGACACGGGAGCACAAATGAAGGGACAGGGATGACATCAAGACTCGCGCGCACTTGTGTGTTTCAGACTGCGTGTGCAACACTCGCACAAATCACAGCTACACGTGTTTGGATGGGAGGCATGTTTGAATTTGCTGAATTTGCTTTGACGGTGACTCAAGAGAAATTTCATGCCGCAGAAGTGGATTCAGTGTCATTTTTTCTCGCGTTCAAGACAAGCTTTTCATCTAATGACATATGCAGCTGTTAGTAAAAAACTGCATTTCACCATTTCTATCAGTCTCACGTGAAGCCCTGACCACTGATATATAGGTACACATAGATACACTATATTGCCAAAAGTATTCGCTCATCTGCCTTTAGACGCATATGAACTTAAGTGACATCCCATTCTTAATCCATAGGGTTTAATATGACGTCAGCCGACCCTTTGCAGCTATAACAGCTTCAACTCTTCTGGGAAGGCTTTCCACAAGGTTTAGGAGTGTGTTTATGGGAATTTTTGACCATTCTTCCAGAAGTGCATTTGTGAGGTCAGACACTGATGTTGGACGAGAAGGCCTGGCTCGCAGTCTTCGCTCTAATTCATCCCAAAGGTGCTCTATCGGGTTGAGGTCAGGACTCTGTGCAGGCCAGTCAAGTTCTTCCACACCAAACTCGCTCATCCATGTCTTTATGGACCTTGCTTTGTGCACTGGTGCGCAGTCATGTTGGAACAGGAAGGGGCTGTCCCCAAACTGTTCCCACAAAGTTGGGAGCAGGAATTGTCCAAAATCTCTTGGTATGCTGAAGCATTCAGAGTTCCTTTCACTGGAACTAAGGGGCCAAGCCCAGCTCCTGAAAAACAACCCCACACCATAATCCCCCCTCCACCAAACTTCACAGTTGGCACAATGCAGTCAGACAAGTACCGTTCTCCTGGCAACCGCCAAACCCAGACTCGTCCATCAGATTGCCAGATGAAGAAGCGTGATTCGTCACTCCAGAGAACGCGTCTCCACAGCTCTAGAGTCCAGTGGCGGCATGCTTTACACCACTGCATCCGACGCTTTGCATTGCACTTGGTGATGTATGGCTTGGATGCAGCTGCTCGGCCATGGAAACCCATTCCATGAAGCTCTCTACGCACTGTTCTTGAGCTAATCTGAAGGCCACATGAACTTTGGAGGTCTGCAGCGATTGACTCTGCAGAAAGTTGGCGACCTCTGTGCACTATGCGCCTCAGCATCCGCTGACCCCGCTCTGTAATTTTACTTCGTGGCTGAGTTGCTGTCATTCCCAATCACTTCCACTTTGTTATAATACCACTGACAGTTGACTGTGGAATATTTAGTAGCGAGGAAATTTCATGACTGGACTTGTTGCACAGGTGGCATCCTATCACAGTACCACGCTGGAATTCACTGAGCTCCTGAGAGCGGCCCATTCTTTCACAAATGTTTCTAGAAGCAGTCTGCATGCCTAGGTGCTTCATTTTATACACCTGTGGCCATGGAAGTGATTGGAACACCTGAATTCAATTATTTGGATGGGTGAGCGAATACTTTTGGCAATATAGTGTATATCGACACAAAAATCATACACAATGCACAAGCCTCGGTATCGCGTTTTCTAAAGCCAAACCAATTCCACACAATGGAGGACACACTTTTTCCTTCATAATCTCCTCTCATCTTCTCATTCAAATGAATTTGAGGAATGAGCAGTCCCTCCGCCTTCCTCCATTTATCCGACAGAGTGTGTAATGTGTGCATGTAATGTGCTGTACACATTTCTCGTGTGGCAATTTTGCGTTACCGCGATAAGAGACTATAATCCAAAACGTATACCGGTTGGCAAATTCCTACCGGTTTATCATGTCTACTGGTATATCGCCCACCCCTAGTGCATACTGTGTATAATTTGCTATTTTTTAATATTATATATAACACAAGTAGAGGTTATTATACTGCATATTATAATTACAACAACAACACAATCTCATGACAACTCATAAGATATAGTACAAGATGGCAAAATTGTAAGATTTCGTACAACTTGGCTAATACGAAAAGTTACAACACTTATTTCCATAAAGACCGATCAATCAACAAACAGACTTTCAAATCGATAAAATGCAGGCAAAGAAATTTAGCTAGCCTCCTATACAACGATTTATTTTTATAATAATAATAATAATAAACTGAATTTTATTATATAACAGTAATGTATTTCAGTCGGAATTTACGTAACTTTTTCGTAGCTTTTATTTTGACGGAACATTCCAGGCAGGAAGATGGTGTTGGAGTGTCTGTGTGTAGGCTCCTTCACAATAGTTAAATCACTTGTCATTCAAAATCTAGTCAATTCTCATCCGTTTCCGATCTCAGTGCATGTTTTGGTATGGAGCTCTCACTTATCGTGCAATGCTCTGAGAGCTAAAAACAGCAGCGCATCATGTGACCAACGCGTGTTATGTGTGAGTGTGACAATAGAGCAGCGCTCGTTCACTAAAACATGCTGCGCGTGCAGACTGTATATTTATATAAACACAGCCTTTTTTCGATTCACTAACCTATCGTATGTCTTCAAGAGACTTTAAATAAAATGCACGAGTCATATGGACAACTTTAATGGCGCTTTAATGGTTGTTTTATCTCATTTTTGTAGTTTGACAGTAACAACATGTTTAACACACTATGTCGGATTTGGATCGGGTTTGTCGGATCGATACCCGATCCAGTTAAAAACATCAGTATCTGAGCCTATTGATCAAGGGTACCGGGCAATATAACAATTACAAAAATAAAGTTTCTTTAATTGTTTCTATCGAAGTAAAGTTATAATTGAGAGATGGTTACATGCTACACGCTAAACAAATTAATAGACATTACTGTGCTATGAAATCTATACATTATATACTGTACAACTTGATGAGGACACATTCATGGGAACCTCAAAACTGCAGCAATGTTATAAAGTCATGAATATTAGTAAACATGTAACAGTAACTTCACCAGAAAAAAAAACTAAATTTATATATACATGGCGATCGAGTTATGTTCGATTCATTAAAGCATGACAACCAAGTTATGCTTAAACAGCCTACCAGAAAACATATCCAAGCATGATAGCAGGTAAACAACTTCATCAAACAGTTGAGTTACTTAAACATCCATTAGGAGACTGATGTCCTACTGCTGATGTCCTGGAATGAACCGTCATAGCTTCTACAGCAGACACACATACGGTTGTTCTTCCTGAGCTTACGGACATGACGTACACACTCAAGGACGAATGACGTATGCCTGCGATTGCGTACCAAATCCAACCCAACAGCTCTTAATAAAAATCTATATTTGTCGCTTACTGAACTGGGGTAAGACAAGGACAGTGTTTTGAATATGGATGTTTTATGTACTCACTCAAAAATGAACTTCATTTAAACGGTCTCAGCTTCAACATGTCAACACTGTCATCCCATTGTGATAATTTCTGTTAAGAACAATTTTAACATTTTAGTTTAGGTTAGAGGCAGCTTTAACCGAGGAAAAAATCAAAATGGTTCCAGTGTGCTAGTTAACACATGGTAAAGATGGAAAAATATTCAATTTTGTCAACTCCATCTGAATTCTCAGAATAGTGTAAAAAAATTATAGAATGTATTTTATTACTTAACTCCTTTAAAAAGGGCTCAACAATAAGGACTGCTCGATGGACCAGGGCCAGTGCGAGAGATTCAGGCTGCATTTATAACATTAGTGCAAGCAGACAGCAAGCGAGAGAGCACAAAAGCGAACAAAGTCTTCTAACCATGCGCTCAGAGTGAGAGCAATTATATTTAGCTAGCAAAGATGCGTGAGAGCATGATATACTCGACGTGCCAAGGCATAGTCATGTGAGTACACAAGAGTGTGCAGACAAGTGTCTTGGCAGCCGCAATTATCCGTGTGTAGAAAATAGCACCTCATGAATTTTGTAGTGGGATATTGTGCAACATTTTAAGCATCCCTGCACATTTCGTTCACAATGGGCGAAATTCCCACATCTTTTGGTTTTAACATGTTGGTGAAAATTTGTAATCCACACATAGGAACACAAGAAATTAACAGTTTCTTTCTATTAGAGGTAGACAGAAATATCGGTTTTACCGATTAAGTTAGTAGAAGTTGTTTTTTGGAACTATCGTTATTAACAAAAATCTATGGCGATAGTTGCCGATAGTTTTTTCATAATTTCTTAATTTCAAAATAAGAGTACCCGGTGTATTTCGGGCTTGTTTATACTTAAAAGTGCCACGTTATGCACCATATCTTAATTTTTTCTGGTTATCTTAGAGATTTTGGTTAAACAATAAACTGCATTTGAGATTTTATTAATTGAGGACTCTTTGTCTGTGCCTGTCTGTCACGTATTCCCTGTTTGTGTCTAGACTTTTATGTTGAAATTCTTGTTTAGTTCCCCGTTCCTGTATCCTGTGTTAGTTTTGGAGTCCTTTGTAGTTTCATTTTATGATTGTTTTACCCTGATTGTTTCCCCAGGTGTTCCTCGTTCCCTTGTTTTCCCTTGTGTATTTAAGCCCTTGTTTCCCCTAGTTTCTTTATCAGTCTTTGCATGTGTTCTGTTATGTGCCTTGTTCCTAGTGTTTGTTTCTTTATATTCTGAGTTACTTTGTGTACCTTACTGTTTCATTAAAAGCTGCATTTAGATCTTTAATTCTCGCCTGCTTTGTTACACCGTCATAGTAAGAAAAGAATGCGATTTTTGTTTTTACATTCTAAAAATTGATTTCAAAAACTATTGGCCGATTAACTGGTTATCAGCCTTTCCCATCACCTTCTTATAGGTATCGGCAAAATCCACTATCGGTCGACCTCTACTTTCTATAGGACTGTTAATCTATGTCTCTCCATGCATCTCTCTCATCATCTCTCTACGTGTAGCTTAGACGCTGTTTAACGAGCATGCGCTCTCGTAAAGGCACAGAGTGCTAGTAGCTATTGTTCGCACAGTAAAATAAAAGTGCCTTTAATCTCATGAATTCATGAGTTCGAATCCAGGGCGTGCTGAGTGACTCCAGTCAGGCTTCCTAAGCAACCAAATTGGCCCGGTTGCTAGGGAGGGTAGAGACACTTGGGGTAACCTCCTCGTGGTCGCTATAATGCAGTTCTCGCCCTCGGTGGGGCACTTGATGATTTGTGTGTGGATCGCGGAGAATAGCATGAAGCCCCCACACGCGCTACGTCTCCGCGGTAACGCGCTCAACAAGCCACGTGATAAGATGCACGGATTGACGGTCTCAGACGCGGGGGCAACTGAGATACATCCTCCGCCACCCAGATTGAGGCGAGTCACTATGCCACCACGATGACTTAGAGCACACTGGGAATTGGGCATTGCAAATTGGGGAGAATTTTTTATTTTTTTATTTTTTAACTCAGTGACTAAATATTTGATCCTGTTTGTGAAAACAATACGCATGGCCCAAAAGTTGATAGCATGACTTAACGGGTTACCGAATACCCATACTCTTCTTCACTGAACTCTCGCTGAAAATCAGATGTGTAAATGGCAGGACTGCTGAGGTGAATATGATGTACAGTGGTGTGAAAAAGTGTTTGCCCCCTTCCTGATTTCTTATTTTTTTGCATGTTTGTCATACTTAAATGTTTCAGATCATCAAACAACTTTAAATATTAGTCAAAGATAACACAAGTAAACACAAAATGCAGTTTTTAAATGAAGGTTGTTATTATTAAGGGAAAACAAAATCCAAACCTACATGGCCCTTACATGGTTACTATTTATAACATTATGCTTATTGTTATATTACCCTGGAATTAGTTTAAAAAAATGAATTACCACAACTGTGAGGGGGTTTGTATTACAGCTGCTGAGAGAGTGACAGTTCTCCCATTTTACTGTCTTAATCTACTGCTCTCTATTTTTTTTCCTCTTCTGGAAAGTCATTCAAATGTAACAGTGGATTATTTCTTTTGGTCTTGGAGCAAATTGGTAATTGAAAATAATATTTGCTGTGATCTCCCATTCACCGCTGTTGAAGTTTACCCTGCAAACATTTACTGCGTGTGAAAAAGGTCTATAACACTGTACGTTTTAATATCTTCAACAAAAATGAATGATAGTGTCATTTATACAGTGATGGTGTTGATTAATAACAGCTGCCCTACAATGCACGAGCTCATTAATGTGTCGCGGATGATTGAGTCATAAATGTCTCAAAGTTCAGTTGATCAGTACCTTTACCAGCACCCGAATTCACGTTCACAACATACTGATTCATGACACAGGGAGCTAGGGAGATGATTGAGACACAGGGTGAGTTTTCTTCGGCAGTGTGGACCGGCACTCTCTCCCTCCATGTTGCAGGAGAACTTGTGAGCGAGTGGGGCTGGATTTGCACACAGACGCAGAGGGTGGGCGGGGATGCACGGAAAGTGTTATATGTGATAGAAACAAGCAGAGGACAAAAAACAGCAGAGGCCAGAGACAGAAATTGATTAAGAGTGAGAGAAATAAAACTACTAAATTAAGGAATGAGTCTCCATGTTCAACATCTAGATTTTTACAAATATTTTTAGTGGTGGTGCTTTAAACTAGGGTGCTGTACTTTATCTGTTAGACAGTTTGCATGGTAAAACCCTCTCTGAGAGCTTGCATCTTTGAATTCATCCAATTCTAAGCACCACTATAACAGCAATTCACATTCAGACAGATGTCTATTGCCACTGCATAATGTCTCACACTGTTTTTGGAGCATCCCATTTTGCATTTTTAATATGTAAACAGATATTAACAGATGCTTTTCAACCTATAGTAAGTTATTTCCAGTGCACTACTTGCAGGAACAAGCTTTGAATTAGGACCATATTACTCAAAATATATCAGATCTTACATAGATCTCAACAAGAAAACTTGTATAGTTCCTATCACTTAACAAGTCTCTGTGAAGGAGAAAATGAGACAGAGAAGAGTAATAAGATGTGTCCTTCACCGCTAAGCCCCGCTCACTTTAATTACTATTACTGTCTTGGGTGAGCTTTGCTTCTAGTGTTTGTTCTATCACTGGTAAACATCAAGAGAGGAGCAATCAGATCAAGTGAATTATTTCAAGAAGAGATGTCATTAAATAACATCTGGATAAACTGCATATTTATCTATTAATTACATATGGTCTTAATGGAAGGCTAGTGTGAAAGGCAGAGCAAATGCGTATTATGTTCAACCAATAAAAGCATAATTTTGGTCTGGATTAGGGCTGTGCCAATACTATCAAATATCGATATATTGCAATACTTTTCCTCAAAATATTGTGTCAATAATTAACATCCCTGTATCGATATTTTTATTCAACTATTTCTGTATTCAAGTCATGTCTAAAAGTTCAATAAAGACGAAGCAGGTCATCTAAATGAGTGCAAACTCAGAGAGGCGTTTCTTAGTGCAGTCAGAGATGCTTCTATGAGGAGCGAGAGAGACTGAAACTGAGCCTGTTTCCCTTGCGGACACGCTGGTCTTCTCTCACGCGTTTAAAGGGATAGTTTACCCAAAAATGAAAATTCTCTCATCATTTACTCACCCTCATTATATTCCAGGTGTGTATGACTTTCTTTCTTCACCAGAACAAATTTGAAGAAAAATAGAAAAATATATCTCAGCTCAGTAGGTCCTTAAAATGTAAGTGAATGGCGATTTCTCTTTTGAAGCTCCAAAAATCACAGAGAGTCAGCGTAAACGTCATCGATACAACTCCAGCGGTTAAATTAATGTCTTCTAAAGCGACGATCTCTTTTGGGGTGAAAAAAAGATAAATGTTTAAGCACTTTTTAACTATAATCAAACGCTTCTGGTAAGCTTCAGGTGAGGGTGGAGTCCAAGCGGTCTCTCGTGTGACGTATTCGCATTGCCATGATAGAGACATAATTTCACGTTCTCCTCTCAGTTGAAAAATCCAGAATAAGCAAACAAACACACCATTGTGAGTAAAGAAACCAAAACCAACGAAGCTTCTGTACAGTGTTCCTCCTTCTCACTTGTAAACAGCGCTGCTCTTCCGGCTGTGATGCACGTGTGTCAGTTCTCAATTGTTTCAAATGCCAATGCAATTACGTCACACGCGCAATTGATTTGCAATTTGATTATATCAATACTGATTCTTAAAATCCCAAAAGCAGACTTTTACTCTATGCACAGCACTTTACAATGAGATTATGGGTCAATGACATGATGCTAATTTTTTTGTCTGCGTCTAATAAATTATTAAAAAATACATTAAAAATGCAATTCACACAAAATTATTACTTTTATACACCTCTTCTATGATGAACATGTTTTTAATTACTGAGTTCAAAGTCATTTGGATAATTTTTTCTGGGGCTTAAAGTAAAAAAATGTCATGTGGTGCAACCATACGGAGACAGTAAAAAACAAATTATAAATACAAAGTCTAATTAAAAGCTGAAATTCTTGAAAAAATAAATATTGGCATGACTTGTGCTGAATAATCTTTTATTATTATTTCTTTAAAAAAATGCAGTGAAACAATTTTATATATTTAATATTTTAAAAACTTTTGTCCGCCAAATCAAAGTCAAGTGGCGCAACCAACATGTAGGTGGAATTTCTTTTTGTAATGTGACAAAAATCATAAAACAGATCTCTTTAGACCCACAAGACTGTGTGTGAAGACTTAAAAACAAATCATAATTTTGCAATATCATTATATATCAATATTTTGACATGTTAATGAAAAGGCACATTTGGTTCAGATCATTTGGTGCAGCCATGAGAAAACTTATTGATATTCTTGACTTAAAAATGCATGATACTTGTAAAAATATTTTTCACCTTGAAACATATATGTCTGAAAAAACTTTTTTTTAATTAATGATGAAATTGTGTACACTCTAATATATTCAAGGTTCAAGGAAACTATTTTAATTCCTTTTACTTGATGGTTGCACCACATGACATTTTAAAAATTAAATAAAATTTTTGTACAAAATGCTATAAATGTTTTTCACACATCTGTTTTAAAACAGATTTTTGTCGTTTTCGTCACCTCGGACAACGATATTTGTCAATGACCCTTAAATCACTCACATACGCGTCTTAAATTGTCTATAATTAGCAACTGTCTGATAATATTTCAGATTTCACTCACCAGTTCAGCACCGAGTTCAGCATCCTTTCACTGCGTGTTGAGAGTAAAAGTTTGGTTTGCCTTGTAATGTGTGTCCAAAGATGAGATCCGCGTAATCCATTTGTCATTGATAATGTCTCTTATAAATCCCTCTTTGGTATTTACAGTTAGATGCTGATTAAACAAAACTACAAAAATAAATATTTAATTCTAATCAGACAGTGGACTCCATTCACATTAAAGTCCCTGTCCTTAAAGAGACAGTACCGGGTTCTACATATTGATGTTAATACTTATAAATAGGACAAATTAGAAATTAGGCATCTAAACAATAAACACGCACAACACACACACACACAACGCGTTTTGCGGTGAAGTGCTACCGTGCAGGGACAAATTGTGATTTCATTAATTCAGTCTTTCATGCACCCTTGATGGATAGCATACCGATGTCTCAGAGGTCAAAATCTGCAGGTCCCAGAGTGTTTTCAATGGTTTTCAGTAAGTGCTACTTTTACTGTCACTGCCACGTTTGTAACGTCTGTTTTTGCCACATTAATGTGAAAATGCCCATGAATCAAAATTAAATAACACATTTTCTCTGGAGTGGCAAGCCCTCTATGTTCTGTGGATATTATTATTTCTATATTGTGCATTTAAATTCACAGTTTTGACCAAGTGTGTGGTCGCACTACTTTTTCTCTGTGTCTGATTTAGAACAGCCGGAGCTGCAGACCTAATGGCCCTTAGATAAAATTAAGCGTTATTTTTTTTCTTCCAGTCAAAATTTGCACTGCAAAAAAAATATTACAGCTGTAACTATGCAGTTCTGGCAAGTGACCATGGTATAAGTGGGATAATCCATGGCTAGGTGTGAGTTAAACTATTTTAAATGCACCTCAGCTTCACGCTGGGTGGTTCTTCGCATCCACGTCATGCATTTAAATTAGTTTAATGCACATCTAGCCATGGATTATCCTTTACATATAAAGATTTTTACCGCTAAAATGTGAATTATGTGCTGGAGAGAAACAATCCTTAAGCACATCAAACAATACAGTCAATCTGTTTGCTTATTATGGTCTTCTTTGAGGTGTTTATAAAGTGATATTGTGCACTGGAGAACTTGGGTCACAATTTTCCGCTTCAGCTTGTCTCCGTTGTTTTTCAAATGAGTTTCATCACGCAACACATTTTTCGCTGAGCTGTAAAGTGACATCACTGACAGAGCTTATCCGTGCTCGTGGCTTATATACAACTAATCAATAATGAAATTCGTTGTCGATTTCTATTATCGATAATAATCGATTTTATCGATTAGTCGTTGCAGCCCTAATGTATATATATATATATATATATATATATATATACACAGTTGAAGTCAGACGTTTACATACACCTTAGCCAAATACATTTAAACTCAGTTTTTCACAATTCCTGACATTTAATCATAGAAAACATTCCTTGTCTAAAGTCAGTTAGGATCACTACTTTATTTTAAGAATGTGAAATATCAGAATAATAGTAGAGAGAATGATTTATTTCAGCTTTTATTTCTTTCATCACATTCCCAGTGGGTCAGAAGTTTACATACACTTTGTTAGTATTTGGTAGCATTGCCTTTAAATTGTTTAACTTGGGTCAAATGTATAAGCTTCTCACAATAAGTTGCTGGAATTTTGGCCCATTCCTCCAGACATAACAGGAAACTGAGTCAGGTTTGTAGGCCTCCATGCTCGCACACGATTTTTCAGTTCTGCCAACAGATTTTCTATCGGATTGAGGTCAGGGCTTTGTGATGGCCATTCCAATACCTTGACTTTGTTGCCTTAAGCCATTTTGCCACAACTTTGGAGGTATACTTGGGGTTATTGTCCATTTGGAAGACCCATTTGCGACCGATCTTTAACTTCCTGGCTGATGTCTTGAGATGTTGCTTCAATATATCCACATAAATTTCCTTCCTCATGATGCCATCTATTTTGTGAAGTGTACCAGTCTTGCCTGCAGCAAAGCACCCCCACAACATGATGCTGCCACCCCCATGCTTCACGTTTGGGATGGTGTTCTTCAGCTTGCAGGCCTCACCCTTTTTCCTCCAAACATAATGATGATCATTATGGGCAAACAGTTCCATTTTTGTTTCATTAGACCAGAGAACATTTCACCAAAAAGTAAGATCTCTGTCCCCATGTGCACTTGCAAACTGTGGTCTGGCTTTTTTATGGCAGTTTTGGAGCAGTGGCTTCTTCCTTGCTGAGCAGCCTTTCAGGTTATGTCGATATAGGACACGTTTTACTGTGTATATAGATATTTCTCTACCTGTTTCCTCCAGCATCTTCACAAGGTCCTTTGCTGTTGTTCTGGGATTGATTTGCACCAAATTCCGTTCATCTCTAGGAGACAGAATGCATCTCCTTCCTGAGTGGTATGATGGCTGCGTGGTCCCATGGTGTATATACTTGCATACTATTGTTTGTACAGATGAGCGTGATATCTTCAGGCATTTGGAAATTGCTCCCAAGGATGAACCAGACTTGTGGAAGTCCACAGTTTTTTTTTCTGAGGTCTTTGCTGATTTCTTTGACTTTCACATGATGTCAAGCAAAGAGGCACTGAGTTTGAAGGTAGGCCTTAAAATACATCCACAGGTACACCTCCAATACAGTACACCTCCTATCAGAAGCTAATTGTCTAAAGGCTTGACATCATTTGAAATTTTCCAAGCTGCTTAAAGGCACAGTTAACTTAGTGTATGTAAACTTCTGACCCACTGGAATTGTGATATAGTCAATTAAAAGTGAAACAATCTGCCTGTAAACAATTGTTGGAAAAATTACTTGTGTCACGTTCAAAGTAGATGTCCAAAATATAAAAGATGTCCGCAATGTATCGTATCGTGACATACTGTATGTATCATGATACATATTGTATGGTGAGGTGGCTGGCAATACCCAGCCCTAGTCTGGATTTAAAACAAATGATGAAATGCAAAATGGTTCTTTTAATAATTATATATTTGTTTTTGATACATTTGTTTCATTGTGTATTGTATGATTGATAAAAAAAAATAAAATAAAATAAAAAAAAAAATACATTTAAATTATTCAAATGCCTTCCATTACTTTGGACATAACCTTTTATTATTGTTTTTTAGTATTTTTGTACTTTTCCATAAAATTGTGTAAACTGAAATATCAATGATAAAACGTTTGAGTATATTGCAATAAATGCTTTTGCTTATCACCCACCCCTAATAGTGACAGACCAATATATTAGGCCAGGCCAACATAGTCTGATGATTAAAATACGTTACATAATGAGGTGCCAAAAGTATAAGATATCGTATGATTTAGCTCCTATGAAAAGATACAACTTTTATTCCCAACCAATCAACAATATAGGCATCACATTTTAGCTACTTTCTTATCCAACACTTTGTTTTAAGAAAGGAAACATCAGTGAACAAATTTTGTTCCGTATTCCAACTTATTTATGCAATATAAATTACTTATGTACTGTATGTCAACAACCTGTAATACGTTTCCCTAATCTCGTTTCAAACTCTGATGTTGTCTTTCGTACACAACAGTGATATTCCTATTAAAATCATTAATTTTAAGTTTGGGTTTGAGGGGGTTACACTATATGGTTAGGTTAAGGTTAGGTGTTAAACTTCGGAACAATCGCAATAACATCGTTCGTTGGTACGTTAATTTTTTCCTATGGGAGTAAAAGTCGTACGTTTTTGTACGAGTCAACTCAATTTCTTACAATTTCATCACTGCATACTACGAATGGCTAGGCAAGATAATCTACCAATATTTGGAGACAATGAAATTATCCATATTGGTCGAAAGCCCTGCATGCATTCTTGGCCGATTAAAGGTAAAATCCCACCTACAACTTGCCACCCTGCTATCAGCATCAGCTGTTAAAAAAAACATAGTATGCTGTGCCTCAAATATTGTGCAAGCAAGAGTGAGCAACTTGTATTTTTAATTATACAATGCAACATTGTTCAATACAGTTGAAACAATTTACTGGCATAGTTTCGCAGACCAGTCCTTTTTATAATTAAACTTTTAGGGGTTTTATCATTTCCAGGCTAACCAAAGAGCATTCATTTTCCTATTTAGAAAAAGATGTTCTCTCTAGCAACCAAAATCATATGCTGCTGCACATCGCTTAACTCAAAGCAAAGGACATCTGTCTAAGCGCTAATCTTAAAATATGGCTTTCATTCTGGAAGAAAGCACAGCTTGTGTGTACATCACAAACACCTACAATTCAATGTGTGAACAGCTGAAAAATCACATACTAAATTTGCGGTGAAAAACACTAAAGTGCCGACGAGATTTCCACAGAAATTAGGTATTGCATTCCACACACTGTAATTACTCAGCAAACAAGAGCAAATCCAAGCAAAGCTCTCAGAAATCTCAAAACAAACAGTGAAAGGGGAGGAATTCACCAAGCTTGAGGGCGAAATTGCAACTTTAGTCCAGCTAGCTCAGGACCCACTTACAGTACAGCTTCTCCTCCAGTGAGATTCGGGGAGGGTAGATGCTTTCGCTGGAGCCAGGAAATCAAGCCAAGGGCTCCCACTTGAAGAGCAAAGCAGAAAACTTCTCAAAACTTCGGCCTTAAAGAGAAAATTCTGTATTTTGGGAGAACTATCTCTTTAAAGAGCTACTGTTGTTTACTATTGAGTTAAATGGGTCACGTGCAGAGGTTCAGGTGTGCGCATGGCTTTACCAATGCCTTGATTCAAGATAAACAAGTACTGCATTCCATAAATAGAGCAAGATAAATGTTTGTTGGTGGCACCAATGTGACCTACATTCCACTGGTCTGAAAACTGTAGCATTTCCTTCTGCTGTTTTCTACTGTACAAAGGCATCTGAAGATGAATTCTTGCCATAAATGAATCCTTTCCAAGAAAGATAAACCACAGAAGTGCTGACACATTTCAAACAAGTGTGATCTTTCTAGTGGGGGAGAAAAGCTTACTGGAAAGACTGTGTCGTGTCCTCATTTTTTTTTTTTTTTTTTTTTGTTTTTTATAAAAGCATTGATAGCACTTTACAATAAGGCTGTACCGCAGCATTTGACATGAAATTAGAATGATCAATAATGAGCTTTTACAGCATTTACAGTATTAATCCTGGTTAATGTTAATGTCTACAAATTAAAGCAATATCACATGGGCAAGAGTGCTGTATGGCCAGACATCAGTGCAAGGAACTACAGTCACACTTTATATTAGGTGGCCTTAACTACTATGAACTAACATTAAATAAATACAAGACTATGTATTTACTGTGTAACTGTGTAACAAAATTCCCACATTTGCTACTACTGAGGTTGAGGTACGAGTAGGTTTAGGAGTAAGGGTAGGGTTAGGGTTAGGATTAGGGGTTAGAGTTAGGTTTTGGTTTAAGGGTTGGATTAGGGGTAAAGTTAACAGTGTAACTACAAATGTTATTAAACACAAGTACTTTAAATGTAATTGCAATGCAACAACATGTATGTACATAATAAGTACATTGTATCAAATGGTTAAGTACATAGTAGTTAAGGCCACCTAATATAAAGTGGGTCCGCAACTACTTTCTAACACCACAGATCAGGATCTCCCATTGCTAGTTCAAAAGATGTGTGAAAGACTCCGTTACTAATTCGAAAATGTCACTTTAGAACTAGTAACGACAGCTTGGGCTGTTACTAACAAGTCATTTGAGAAACAAGGATGTGTTTGAGAGAGAGAGATAGAGAGAGCAAAAGAGAGCAATTGAGCTTGTGTGATTACCTGAGTCTGTCACGACTCCCAAGCAGTAGTGTAGTGTTAGTGAGCTTGCTGAAGTTAATAGAATTCTAGTCAAATACAACCTATTTTCTCTGTGTAAAAATAGCCATCCATGCAGGGGTCCCCCTGAGTTTTTCATGGAAGCCGGTGCACAAGTGTCATTCACCACTGAAACCGTTCCCTCCTCCGCCACGTTGATTACATCTCCTCACAACGTGGAAACTCCGGTATCAGGTAAGCACCCTGAGTATTTGTGGTTACTCCATAGGATGTGTCTCTCAGCTGTGATAAACCTTAATGCTGAAGCTGTTGCCACCAGTAGTGTAGTAGTAATTCAAGTGATCATGGAGTGAGAGATGCCGATGACTTCAAAGAAACCGCTCGCTGACTGACGTGCGCTGACACAATGCACGTCAAACTTAACTGGCTCATAACACATAAACATTGTCTTTTGTTGCCACCTGCTAACTAAACTCTTTAATGTCACAGGGACAAATGAAAAGACACACATCTTTCTCATCTGCGCTGCTCATCCGCTTTAGTTTAAAACGGCACGAACACAAGCGGAGTGATACAAACAGTGAAGCATCCAAGTGCTGATGGTGTGAGACATCAGTACTTACGGAAAGTCTCTCACCCAATCAGATTCGAGTACTGGAAATAACTGTTGTATAAACAGTATCAGTACATTGTTTTACATTAAAAGTTATTTATGTGAACTAATATGCACAAACAATGAACAATGGCTTATTTATAAACAAACATTTATAAAAAAAAAAATTCATTATTAGCTCACAATACCTAATGTATTATTTAATGTTAACAAATCAGACCTTTTTTTTTCAATGTTACCAAAACAAACAAGCCAAACAGAATGGAGATGGTAGTTTCTTCAATTTCAGGCACTTTCATGTCCCAGGGGTTGATCTTAATTAAAACATACAAATTTTAACCTTTTTTTTTTCTTTTACTTTTTGTTATATGAAGGTCACATTAAAACTGACTTGGCAACTTTTACCATGTCTTCATCATTTATTTTTTGTAATTTACAACTGCCTTTTATATACACATTTTATTGATTTAACCTTGTCCCAGACTTTCAATTTATGTTATGTTGTCCCAGACTTTCAATATATGAAAATACAACCTAGACTACACTGAAAACATGTATAAGTTGACTTTACTTAATTGATTGGGTAAACTCGTTCACTAAATTGAACTGAGTAATGCCGTCTCCATAACTTGTGTAATTAAGTTCACTTAACTTGGTGCTTACTGCTCATAGAGAATGAACTGACTGTTAAAGTTAAGGTAAGTAGATGCCTGTAGACTTACCTCAGATTTTCTATCTAAATATTTGTGTTTCTACGTAATCATTTTAGTTGAATTGACTCAAATTTAGATCATACAATAACAGCTCAAATTAAGAAGATTATAACAGAGGTCAATCATTAAATAAACTTAATTCTCCACTGAAACGCATATATACCTGTACTTCAGTTGCACATGCACAAGGTGAACTGAGATAATGTTAGCAGGGTCCAACTTGACCAAAGGGGACACAGATCACCCTAATGCTGTAATCACACAAAACAACTACGTATTTGCAACATAACATCATAAATAATACAACAGAAGAGCTATTACCTTAATGAATTCTTAATAACAACTATTGAAATGCCCCAATACGTTCTCTTTGACCGAGGAAACATAATTAAATAATTAAAGCGTAAGGATTATAGGTATTACCCACAGCCTCAATTTTGTACTCAATTGTTTGAGTTATTTACACTTAAAATCTAAAGTCTATAGATTTGTAAGATAAATAAGTTAAATGAAAAATAGATATTTGCGTTATGAGACCAAAACTTGACATTTCCAGTAATTTTTAATTCGTGAATCATCCGATCACATTCTTTTGATCAAACCGTGGTTATTTGATATAACCACGATTATTGTCCACTTTAAATTCCAATCACATTTTAATGCCCAAATAAGGGCATTTTAAGCTAATATTTAATTGCAATCAACGGCGCGTTTGTGTGTCAGTTGAACTCTGAGTGTCACTGAGGTGCTCCTGTCCGGAAGAGCGTGTGAAGCGCTTCTCAAGCGCTCTGGTGTGCGCCGTCAGCAGAGGGTTACCTTTGATAGTGAACGCAAAGCGCTCCAGTTTCACTTTAATTTACCGATTGTGTAACGGCAAATGTTCATGGTCATATAGCGGGTTCATACACGCAGTGTTAATGACACCCAGTGACACAGAGGAGAAGACGCACGTTTACTCTATTTCTGTGGATTAATAAGATGAGGAAACTAAGGGTACATTTACACGACAACGATGTACTAAAAACAGGAACGTTTTTCCTTTGCATTTTGAAAACTTTCACGTACAGATGACAACATTGTCAAAACGATCCCCGTTCACATGGATCCGCGAAGACTAAAAACGCTGTATTATGCATGCCAGGCCAATAGTTGCCGATGTCACTTTGTAAAGAAACACTACGTGCCTGCGCACATAAGCATTCTTCCACAGAGCGGTGAATACAAAATCAAATCAAATCACTTTTATTGTCACACAACCATATACACAAGTGCAATAGTTTGTGAAATTCTTGGGTGCAGTTCCGAGCAACACAGTAGTCGTGATAGTGATGAGACATATACCAATTTACAATAAACATCAGATTTACACAACACAATTTAAAATCTAATATACACCTAATTACACACAACACAATATACAAATAATAACATACACTGTACAGTATACAATACACACAATATAGAATACACATTATACAATAAAAAAGTATTTATAGTATATATAGAATGTACAGTAGGTTGTATTGTACTGTATTGACATTCAGGCTGTCGGTTGATAGTAAGTTTCAGTGTGTTGTTAAGAGAGAATATAATATAATAATAATATAATTTATGACAGTCCGGTGTGAGATTTAAGAGTAAGAGTAATAAAGTGCAGTGCTGATGTATTTTGATCATGGGAGATCAAGAGTTCAAAAGTCTGATTGCTTGGGGGAAGAAGCTATCATGGAGTCGGCTGGTGCGGGTCCTGATGCTGCGATACCGCCTGCCTGACTGTAGCAGTGAGAACAGCCCATGGCTTGGGTGGCTGGAGTCTCTGATGATCCTCTGAGCTTTTTTCACACACCGCCTGGTATATATGTCCTGGAGGGAGGGAAGCTCACCTCCGATGATGTGTCTGGCAGTTCGCACCATCCTTTGCAGTGCTTTGCGGTTGTGGGCGGTGCTATTGCCGTACCAGGCGGAGATGCAGCCAGTCAGGATGCTCTCTACAGTGCAGGTGTAGAACCGTGTGAGGATGTGGTGGTTCATTCCAAACTTCCTCAGCCATCTCAGGAAGAAGAGGCGCTGATGAGCCTTCTTCACAACGGCTTCAGTGTGGATGGACCATGTGAGTTCCTCAGTGATGTGGACACCCAGGAACTTGAAGCTGCTGACTCTCGCCACTGGTGCTCCATTAATGGTGATAGGACTGTGTTCTCTATCTCTTCTCCTGAAGTCCACCACAAGCTCCTTTGTCTTATTGATGTTGAGGGAGAGGTTGTGCTCCTGACACCAGTGTGTCAGAGTGTGCACCTCCTCTCTGTAGGCTGTTTCATCATTGTCAGTGATCAGACCTACCACTGTCGTATCATCAGCAAACTTAATGATGGTATTGGAGCTGTGTGTTGCCACACAGTCATGTGTGTACAGGGAATACAAGAGTGGGCTGAGAACACAGCCCTGCGAGGCTCCAGTGTTGAGGGTCAGTGATGAGGAGATGTTGCTGCCCATTCTAACCACCTGGCGTCTGCTAGACAGGAAGTCCAGGATCCAGCTGCATAGCGAGCTGTTTAAGCCCAGAGCCCGGAGTTTCTCATCAAGCTTGGAGGGCACTATGGTGTTGAATGCTGAGCTGTAGTCTACAAACAACATTCTCACATAAGTGTTCTTTTTATCCAGGTGGGAGAGAGCAGTGTGTATTGTAGATGCAATGGCATCATCAGTGGAGCGGTTGTTGTGGTAAGCAAACTGCAATGGGTCTAGTGAGGGAGGCAGCACAGAGCAGATGTAATCTCTGATTAGTCTCTCAAAGCATTTGCTGATGATGGGGGTCAGAGCAACAGGACGCCAGTCATGTAAGCAAGTGATTTTGGATTGCTTTGGAACAGGCACAATGGTGGACGTTTTAAAGCATGTGGGGACTACAGACAAAGAGAGGGAAAGGTTGAAAATGTCCGTAAAAACACCAGCTAGTTGGTTCGTGCACGCTCTGATGACGCAGCCCGGAATGCCGTCTGGACCCGCGGCTTTGCGGATATTCACCCGTCGGAAGGATCAGGTTACATCCGCTACGGAGACGGAGAGTGCACTAACCTCTGTAGCTTCAGCCGCAAGAGCTCTCTCTGCGAGGGCAGTGTTATTTCCCTCAAAACGTGCATAAAAAGTATCTAGCTCATCTGAGAGAGAGGCAGCGGTGTTCACGGCGGAGTTTTTATTCCTTTTAAAGTCCATGATGATGTTAATTCCCTGCCACATGCTTCTAGAGTTGGTGGTGTTAAACTGTCCTTCAATCTTGTTCCTGTACTGACGTTTTGCAGTTCTGATAACATAACTGGCATAACTGGCTTGTTTATGCTCCTCCGCATTCCCGGAATTAAAAGCGGAGGTCCGCGCATCAAGTGCCACGCGAACATCGCTATTAATCCAAGGTTTCTGGTTCGGGTAGATCCGTATTGTTCTGGTCAGAACGACGTCCTCTATGCACTTTCTGATGAAACACGTTACGCTATCAGCGTAAAGCTCGATGTCGTCATCAGAGGCAGACCGGAACATCTCCCAGTCCGCGTGATCAAAACAGTCTTGTAGCGTAGAGTCTGATTGGTCCGACCAGCACTGGATCGTTCTGAGGGTGGGTGCTTCCTGTTTCAGTTTCTGTCTGTAAGCGGGCAGAAGCAGAATGGAAGAGTGATCCGATTTGCCAAATGGTGGGCGGGGGAGGGATTTGTAGCCATCCCGGAAGGGAGAGTAGCAATGGTCCAAAACCCGGTCCCCTCGTGTGTTGAAACTGATGTGTTGGTGGTATTTTGGTGTGACTGATTTGAAACTGGCTTTATTAAAGTCCCCGGTCACAATAAATGCGGCCTCAGGGTGCGCGGTTTCCTGCTTGCTTATAATCTCGTACAGCTCCTTGTGGCAGGATGTACACAGCAGTGATAATGACCACTGTGAACTCCCTCGGTAGCCAGAATGGTCGACACAGAAGCATGAGAAATTCCAGATCAGGAGAGCAGAAAGACTTGATAGAATGTACGTTCCTCTGATCACACCAGGATTTGTTGATCATAAAACATACACCACCACCTCTGCTTTTACCTGAGAGGTCTTTCGCTCTGTCCGCTCGGTGCACAGAGAACCCCGCTGGTTCAATGGCTGAATCTGGAATCTCAGCAGACATCCAAGTTTCCGTAAGGCAGATAATGCAGCAGTCCCTCGTCTCTCGTTGGAAAGAGATCCGCACTCTCAGCTCGCAGAGCTTGTTATCCAGAGACTGAACATTTGCCAGTAGAATACAGGGTAGCGGGGGTCGATTTGCGCGACATCTTACTCTGACGTCACACAAACAATGAAGATGAAGAAAGCATATATATATATAGAGAGAGAGAGAGAGAGAGAGAGAGAGAGAGAGAGAGAGAGAGAGAGAGTTCCAAAAACAACAGTGTAAATGTAAAATTTATCTAAACTAAAGTTGACCAAAAAGAGAGACATATCTGAAGTATTTAGTAAGATTTTTATATTCTTATTTTTCATGTCATTCATCAAGACTTAAAAGGAAATCATATATCTTTATTATTTGATATATTTGAAGTTAAATATGTAAAAATGACTTCTTAAGGTGTATGAAGCACACATGCACCTTAAGAAATATGACAGTTTATATGACAATTAATCGTGAAAGCCCTAAAAAGACAATTAATTGTCATATCCCTAAAACAGACAATTAATTCCTCATAATCACAATTATTTGTTTGATAATTAATTGTCAGCCAAATTGTATAATCGTAACAGCCCTACTATGCAGTTTATGGTAACATACATTTCAATGTTTGAGTTTTAGGACAATTTGTACTTTTGTATGATAAACAACTCTGGTACTCTGGATCACCAGTCAATGTCCGATTTAAAATCTGGGTCCTGAAGCAAAATCAATTGAGAACCACAGGTTTATTTGATCATGTTCTCTTAACCCTCTGGGGTCGACGGACGCGCCGGTGCGTCCTGCTGGATATTTTCTGCATAACAGCGGAAACAACTTGAAATACTCTGTCATTTTTGGGCATACAGATAAGTGTAAGACATCATTAAAGACTATAAAGGGTCTACTTTTATTTGCGTACACTCACAATAACAACAAAACCTTGTGCTTTTGCAAAATAAAGAAAATAAACTGGGTGCGCTTTCAGCCGTCTCTGTCTCCGCGAGCATCTTTCTGAAACATGTCACAAAAATGAAGTGAAACTCCGCGAATACTTATCACACAAACATGAAACATATGTCTAAAGAAAGCTTAAAATGTCTACTTTTAAATAAAATAATTCAAATTCAAAAAAATATTCTCCTGCAATGTAATCTGTATGAAACAAAGTGATGTACAGTTTCTCCTGGCTCAGCTCATTATCCCTAATGAGATCACACCCACCAGCAGAGCACGCTATTCATACGGTAATGTGCTGAGGTGATCAATGCAAATGGTAAACGCCCCCAACAATGCCTTAAAAAACATCAAGTTCATCATCAGATTCATTCACTTTCCTGCGCGTTTGGAAGATGGCACAATACACAGGTAAGGAAGCTCTACAGATGGTCCTGGATAGTGACGAAGAGTTCACATTTTCCTCAGAAGGAGAGCGGGACTCCGACGATGAACGTTTACATTTTGAAGAGCGTCTTGATCCAGCCGAGGATACAATTTCGAATGAGTAAGTCATTTATTTATACTTACATTAGTTGACATGCTAATTTATATAAACATGGACATATTTTACTAGTTGGACTATTTCCAGAGTATTGAAATTTGAAATATGTCCTAATAGGCAAGTTTTAGCTACATTTAAATGTTGTTTCGGCTAAAGCAGGTATTTAAATTGTATGCTGTATGATATAAATATGATATGTAATATGATATAAAAATAATATGAATGTTTAGATTATATTTTAACTAGTGTTTATGCTGCCTCATTATCATCAACGAAGCTTGTGCTTGCAAATATCTGTTCGGGTGTAAATGTGTAAAATGTGCTGTAAATATGCCCATATTAAAAAATCAGCATATTAGAATGATTTCTGAAGGATCATGTGACACTGAAGACTCCAGTAATGATGCTGAAAATTCAGCTTTGATCACAGGAATAAATTGCATTTTACAATATATTTAAATAGAAAAGTTATTTTAAATTGTAAAAATATTTCACAATATCACTGTTTTTGCTGTATTTTGGATCAAATAAATGCAGCCTTGGTGAGCAGAAGAGACTTCTTTTAAAAACATTAAAAAATCTTACAGATCTAAATATTTTAAATGGTAGTGTAGGTATAAAGTCTTTATGTAAAGAAAATGTATAGTCAGATTACTTCTTTTAACTTAAACTTGATTTTGTGAATAAGCTACAAACAATACATTCAATCATTAAGTCTCCTCACATTCATTCTCTCTCAGGGGAGGGGTCTTCGTCTCCTCAGGTGTGAATCACATGATCATCCACACCTCCTCGCATATGGCCTTTCTAACACTAAAAGTGTCTTACAAAAGTTAAATGACTATATTGTTTTGTATGAATGAGTGATCAGGATGGTTTTCACATCATTTTGTAGCAAAAACTCTAGGCTACAAGATCCAGTTCTTAAAAGTCTTGTGAACAAATGTTTAGTATGTGTTATAATGGCCTTATTTCAGTGACTTACAATTTTTGTTTTTTCAAAAACCATGCATAAACGTTATTTTCTCAAAAATACAAACATGTACATACATGTTGTTCACATATTATTCAGACTTTAGCCATTAATATATTTTTAAGCAACTCAAAAAAAGCTCAAATGTCAAGGCATGTCAAAACTTCTCCAGGGCCCAAAACACCCTCAGAAACCAGAGGGTTAAAATGGTCTTGAGATTGAGGAATGGGTTTTAAGGTATACCAGAAAAACACTGCAACAGAAAGCAAAGGAGACACAGAGAGTACATCTGTTGCATTTTAACCCCTATTACACAGGGCCATGTCCAATTTCTGCAGCACTCTTTTTTACATTCATGCAGGACATCCATCATTTTTGCATAAAACGGTGCATTGGAGCTTGTGTTGCTTTCCTATCAAATTTTACATTAAAAAAAAAATCTGAAAAACTGATTGTACTCTAAACAGATGGCCGGTGATCTCCCAATGCTAAGAACTAATGCCAGATTACAAATGATCAGGCCAGCAGCCAGTAGCAAATAGAAATCAGGCCCACACTGCTTTGTTTTAAAATAGAGGCTATTTGCACTAAGTGTAAATAGCAACATAAAGCATCTTCTTCGCATTAAGTGCAAAATAGTGTTAGATGATATATGCACCACAAATTAAATACTAACATACAGTATAGGGGCATCACTGCAGCATATTTATTGTGTTTATTTAGAGTCCCACAGACGTCCTTCACCAAATACCCCTAAACCTAACCCTAACCTTCCCTTACAAAAATTAACCATTATTTTACTACAGTAACCATAGTTTCACCATGGTATTTTGTAGTAAAATCATTGTAACCACAAAATTAAACATAGTTACTATATCAACACCATATTACTGTAGTAACACCATGGTTAATTGCATTAAAACTATGGCTTCTGCCAAAAAACCTGGCTACCACAATATTACAATAGTAAAACCATGGTTACTTTTACCTGAAGCAAACCTTTCTCTAAACTCCCGACCATCACAGTGACCAAATCATTGCAAGGAAATCAACCTTTATATTCATTTTCATTAGTTATTATTATTAGTTTTAAAGGAAATACTAACAGTGGAGACAAGAAACAGTATGGGAAAAAGTGGGACAAAAGGCGGAATCGAACCCAGGTCACCCGCACATAAAAAGCACATGCTTACACTGTCTTAACACAATATGCCATTGCAGCGACACTTGACGGTGCAGTTTGTCTTAAATTTCTGTGTTTCCACCAGACTATTAGAGTGCAAATACCCACTCTGTGTGGCAGGTGCTATTTACACCTAATGCAAATAGTCACTCCATTGAAAATCTTATCAATCTTCACAAAAAGGATAGTGCACCCAAAAATACAAATTCTGTAATTTACTCAGCCATATTTTTTTTACACCCGTATGACTTTCTTTCTACCGTAGGAAAAAAAAGAAGACGTAGGCAAAACATTAGCCTCTGTCAATGTTAGTTTTTGGGTGAACTACTCCTTTAACAAACAATTTTAAATGTTAATATGTGCTAACAGAACAAACTCTAAATACTGTAACGTTAGAAATGGACCAAACCTTAACACAAAATTGAAACTGTGTGACTAGTCCTCAAGGATTTTCATTTATATATCTGTAAAGGTTATTAGACAGTGAAACATTAGTAATTAACAGGTACTGAAATTCACGAGTGTTGAATAAAGAATGGAATGTCCGAAATAGAGGTAGACCGATATATCGGTTTTATCGATTCATCGGTGGCGATAGTTGCTTTTTGGAACTATTGTTATCGGCAAAAATCTATGCCGATCGTTTTTCATCATTCTGTCATTTCAAAATAAGAGACCCCGGTGTGTTTCAGGCTTCTTTATAGTTAAAATTCTGCATTATGCACCAAATCTTTATTTTTTTCTGGTTATTTTAAGAATTTTGGTTGAACAATAAACTGCATCTCGGATTTTATTCATTTAGGATTCTAAAAGAATCTAAATGAACGAAAGGAAAGAACAAAAAATTTTTTTTTTTACATTCAATAAATCAATTTTAAAAACGATCAGCCGATTAATCGGTTATCTGCCTTTCCCACCACATTAGACATTTTATCAGTCAAATCCACTATCGGTCGACCTCTAATCTAAAAGAAACACATTTTCTTTGAAGTTTCTTCCCCTCACTGACCATTACATTTCTGCATTGCAAACTTCATCAAATATGATTGAAATATTACTCTTTTTACTGTGAGCTTAGTTTTTTTTTTTGCTTTTCTACTGTTTCAACTGTGTGTATTTTACTGCGTGCACCTGTTTCTCTCTTTTTTCTTTTCTTTTTTCCGCTTGTCTACATCTCGCGTCTCGACTGTGTGCATTCGTTTTCTCCTCTGTGTTTTACATGGATTATTGCATCAATCTCAAACATCTGCTGTTCAGGAACTACATTGAACCACATCTATCTCAAACCCTCGCCGCTCAAGAACAACCATAATAACAACAACAACAACAACAAACAATTGCAGTAAGTCATGGCATCCGCTCATGTTATTTCTTCCTGCATTGCATGCCACATGTTTACTATAGCTTCTTCCGTCAGCAGTGAGGGATTCACGTGATAAATGTAAGGAATTAGTCAGGCTGACGGAGAAGGTTAATGAGTTAGAAACATGCATCCGAACGCTAGTGGAGGTCAGTGAGAAAGAGAAGCAGGTAGATACTGTTTCAGACCCAGAGGGTTAAAGAAAATTAAAGAAAAAAGCCCCGCAGCTCGGAAAATGGAGCGCAAGTGGATGAATTCAAAATTAGAGGTAAATTGGTTAGGAATAAAGCCACTACTAAACCAGATATTCTGTCGCAGCACAATAGTAATGACTTCATGAATTTATTTGCTGATAAAATAGAAATCCTCAGAAATAAAATTGGAATTATCATCAGTTTTATGGCCTCTGCTTTTTTCCTTATATATGATTCCCCTGGGAGATATTATCAGGAATCGTGGAATAAGTTTCCACTGTTATGCCGATGATACCCAACTTTATATTTCTTCTAAACCCAACAAAATTTCACAATTCTCCAAATTAGCAGAATGTATCAATGAAATCAAAGACTGGATGGCCAGACATTTCCTTCTACTCAATACTGACAAAACAGAGGTACTAATTATTGGACCAAAAACCTCTAAAAATAAGACACTAAAATATAATTTGACTCTCAACTCTGTTACGTCATCTTCTACAGAAGAGAATTTAGGTTTTATTTTTCAAATTTCCAGTGTTTGTAGAACAGCATTCTTCCACCTCAGAAAGACACCACTTCAGTCTTTTACGATGGACTTCACAGGATGAATTCATGCCAACTCCAACTGTAAGACATTGGATACTTCATATGCCACTGCCTGAACCTTGGACTTAGGATGGACCCCACCGAACCTCACTGAAATGACCTGCCGGTTGAACTGCGATGCACCTCATTGATCTCTGCCTGGATCACCTTTGTCTACTGATGGACTATACTCTTGAAATGGAATACATAGACTATCATTTAATTGCCAACAAAAGCCTTCATCAGTCAACTAACAAAGGATAATGCATCTATGTGAACTTCTGCAGTTAATCCTTCAAAGACTTCAAAGACATTAGTCATTTATCTTACAGTTCATACAAAATCTTTGTTTAAACACTGACCCTTAACACTTACTTAGTTTACAAATTTTAAACCATGATTTACACTGCACATAAATAACTAATACTGGCATTATATTCATGATGTTAGCCAGAGGGGAACTGGCCCCCACAGTAAGCCTGGTTTCTCCCAAGGTTATTTTTCTCCATTAACCAACATCTTATGGAGATTTGTGCTCCTTGCCACAGTCACCTTCAGCTTACTCACAGGGGTTCTAAATACAATTATTATTTAACAAATTAATTAATTATTTTTATACACAATTTACAATTACACAATGATGACTCTAAGACTTTATAGATATTACAGTTTCATTTTCTGTTAAAGCATGATTTTCTGTAAAGCTGCTTTGAAATGATGTGTGTTGTGAAAAGTGCTATACAAATAAAAATGACTTGATTTGGCTCTGAGTTTAAACAGCAGCTTAAAGTCAGAGCCATAGTCTAGCGCTTATGCAGGTGATGTGAATTTGAACCAGGCTCGAAACATGATCCTCTTCCCTTAATAGTTTACTCTTGTGTGTCTGTCTAATAAAGAGACAAAAAGGCCTAATAAAAAGTGTTTAAAAATACAAAAACATCAAACAGTACTACTTTGAGAGAGCACTGGAAAACTACAAGAAAATCTGTAACTACATAAGGCAAAATAATACTTTGCAATCTCATGTTTATATTATCATTAGTCCCACTGAAGGAGAAACATAATGTCATCCTGCGGGAAGGTGTAAGCTCACAACTTCAGAGGACACAGCAATTATTGATGTTTCTGCAACCGTTTGACTGAAACGTGTTCTGCGTTTGAGCAGAGTCTAGTGGAATGAGTTTCATTTTCATCAAGGAATATTCTTTAATTTGTGGAGACATCTGCTCACCCAGAATCACAGGCAAAACCTCTTATGTCATTCTAAACACTGGATTTAGGAGTACTCAATATAATCCCTTCTGCAAGGGCTGGGCGATTAGTCAAATTGTATTTTCAATTGCGATTTTGGCTTCCAACGATTATGATAACAAGATAATCGAGATAAAATGATTATTATGCCGCATTCTGTTTCGCAATGAAACATCCTGGCGTTATATCTTTAAAGCATACTTTATTAAAGTTCAAATTATAAGAAAGCAGGTTATGAAAATAAACTCAGAATCTGGTATTTATCTGTGCGGTCAGCACCGCGTCTATGAGTTGCGTGAAGTGACCGGGGAGGAGACTGAATCTTCTTCCGGCTGATGCACACTCTGGCGCAGAGACGCTCATCAATCACGCGTGTTTGCTGCAGCTAGATTATAACATGATGGCTTGTGACGTAGTGAATCATAGTATACGTATGATTCATAGTTGACAGTATGTTCATGATCTTATCATGAAGAAAATCATGATACACAGCTCTATTAAGAAGAGAAAGTTTGTTTTTGTGAGTTAAAGATGGATCGAAGTGAACATAAAGGTGAGAGAGTGTAGTCTTAGTCCATTATACACTGGAATAAAATATGATTTTGATTAGTCTTTTTTGGCTTGTTTTTCAAAATAATATCTAAAACTCCTTTAAAACCATGTACATTTACTTTAGGAGCTATACTGCAGAAGAAAAAAATTGTTATTGGAGAATGCTGTATACAACATTTAATCAGGACTCGACATTAACTCTTGTCTGTTGTCCGGGACAAGTGGATTTTTGAAGGGGCAAATGAAAGAGAATTTTACTTGCCCGTCTGGACAAGCAGACTGATTAAAACATCAATAATGAAAAAATAACTGGCTATATTTGTGATAGGCTAGGCCTGTGTCACTTATTAGAAAGTTAATATTCTTATTCTGCTGTTGAAAGTAATTTTATAATTCGCTAGCGATCTAGTAACAGCTGCACCCTGTTTGATTGACAGGTGGTGTATGTGTGTGCTGAACATGCGCACGTGCTCCGAAAATGCTCACGCTAATGCGTACCTGAATGGTCAAATACACTTTAAAATTACGCCAAAATGCCCGTCTTAGTGAGGTATTCAAGTAAACACAGAGAGTGATGTCTAAAGTGAATGTAAACAGTGGAGAAAAAAGTGGATTTGTATTAAAATATAATTAAAATAAAGTATAAATGTAAGCTAATAGACCTGCTGCCGTCTAGTGTGTTATTATAATAATCAAACAACCAGAACAAGAATACGAGAAAACACTCACTGCTCTTGCCTGAGTTAGTACCTTTAAAAAGTGTTAATTTATTATATTCATACAGTGAAGACAGTAGAAGTTTTATGTTGTATTTCATTCTGAAAGTTCACTTGAATACTTGATAGCCTACTGCTGTTAAAACTTAAAAAAAGCACTGAATTTGTATTCTTTTGTATTTTTTATTATTGTACATGGTAGATCTTGCTTAACCCTCTGGGGTCGACGGACGCGCCGGTGCGTCCTGCTGGATATTTTCTGCATAACAGCGGAAACAACTTAAAATACTCCGTCATTTTTGGGCATACAGATAAGTCTAAGGCATCATTAGAGACTATAAAGGGTCTACTTTTATTTGTGTACACTCACAATAACAACAAAACCTTGTGCTTTTGCAAAATAAAGAAAATAAACTGGGTGCACTTTCAGCCGTCTCTGTCTCCACGAGCATCTTTCTGAAACGTCACAAAAATGAAGTGAAATTCCGTGAATATTTATCACACAAACATGAAACATGTCTAAAGAAAGCTTAAAATGTCTACTTTTAAATAAAACATTTCAAATTTAAAACAAATATTCTCCTGCAATGTAATCTCTATGAAACAAAGCGATGTACAGTTTCTCCTGGCTCAGCTCATTATCGCTAATTTGATCACACCCACCAACAGAGCACGCTATTCATACGGTAATGTGCTGAGGCGATCAATGCAAATGGTAAACGCCCCCAACAATGCCTTAAAAAGCATCAAGTTCATCATCAGATTCATTCACTTTCCTGCGCGTTTGGAAGATGGCACGCTACACAGGTGAGGAAGCTCTACAGATGGTACTGGATAGTGACGAAGAGTTCACATTTTCCTCAGAAGAAGAGCGGGAATCGACGAGGAATGTTTGCATTTTGAAGAGCGACTTGATCCAGCCGAGGATACAATTTCGAATGAGTAAGTCATTTAGTTTTACTTACATTAGTTGACATGCTAATTTATATAAACATGGACATATTTTACTAGTTGGACTATTTCCAGAGTATTGAAATTTGAAATATGTCCTAATAGGCAAGTTTTAGCTACATTTAAATGTTGTTTCGGCTAAAGCAGGTATTTAAATTGTATGCTGTATGATATAAATATGATATGTAATATGATATAAAAATAATATGAATGTTTAGATTAGATTTTAACTAGTGTTTATGCTGCCTCATTATCATCAACGAAGCTTGTGCTTGCAAATATCTGTTCAGGTGTAAATGTGTAAAATGTGCTGTAAATATGCCCATATTAGACAATCAGCATATTAGAATGATTTCTGAAGGATCATGTGACACTGAAGACTGCAGTAATGATGCTGAAAATACAGCTTTGATCACAGGAATAAATTGCATATGACAACAGCCTCCTCCCCTACCCAGTGCAGTCTACATTTCAAGTTCAAGGAAATCCACTGTTAAAAAAGTTCCAATAAATGCATGATGTTTTCAAAGTCAATGAGTAATTGTGTTCTCAATATTGACCAAAATAATCGTGATTATGTTTTTTGCCATAGTCGAGCAGCCCTACCTTCAGCATTGATGAATCATGAAACAAGGGATGGATTACAATTAAAATAGTCACAGAGTATTCCTAACAACAGTTGAATGTTTATAAGGAGTGGCATTTCTCTACTATTTGGTGGATTGCACACATGATAAGTAAACATTTCAAAAACATTGTTTGACTTAATTACTAAACTAAACATGCACAAAAAATTGCAATACTCAATAACTATTAAAAGATGTGAGGAAATTGCTAAAGCAAATGTATTCTTTATATCCTATTTATATAGCATAAGACACAACCCTTTACCTTGACAAACTATTATTGAGCTGTTTGATTGACAAAGCACATAATATAACATAATATTAGGGATAGGAAAATATTTTAATATAGCGAACCAAAATAAATCACAAAGCATTTTGAGGCAAAATTAAAAATTTCTAAATTTGTAACATTATTTTCTGTCTGTGTAATCATACAGTAAATGCAATGACCCAACAACATCAAAATCTCACTGTCGCGTTTTTCTCCACACTATTCACCAGGTTAATGAAGTGAAGTTAATGTAAGAAGTAGAATTAAATGTTTCTTTTGTTGATTTTGATCAATAACTGTGACGAGGAGGGCATGGCCAGGCCGTAAGGATGGACGCCTGGTGCTGAATTACCTCAATCAGCTGGGAAAGGGATGGCTGACTGGGGTAATTCAGCGCCAGGCATCCATACTTACAGCCCGGCCACGCCCTCTTGTCACAAACTGACTGTAAGGAACAAAAAGGATATTAAAAGAGACATTATTAAAAGACATTATATACTGTATATATTATTATACTGTACAATATATCTATAATACATTGAATGAGTAAAACTAAACTTTTACTCTCAGCAAGCCATGAAAAGATATTGGTGCTGAACTTCTTCACCACTAAACTACCCAAACACTAGTTAGTGAACTCTGAAAAATTACCAAGCACCTAATCACAGACACTTTTAGTCGCTTATGCGCGTGATTCACATGCATTGTAAAAAAAAGTGTGATTGGGATTTTAAGAATCAATATCAGGATCGTTCAAATGAAGATTGCGATAAAGCGGAAAATAGATTTTTTTGGCCGGCCCTAGTGCCAAACATGTGAGAGAGGCCCAGCGTATCCATGAGAGAAACGGGCTCAGATTCAATCTCTCTCGCACCTCTGAAATGCCACTCTGAGTTTGCACTTGGTAGAATATAATACTAAATGACAAATAGTAGAATATAAATATTGATACATGAATCTAAAGTATCAATACAACTTTGTGAGAAAAAGTATTGTGATATATCGGTTTTTGATTGTATTGGCACAGCCCTACATGCCGGTATGTTGCCCACAGGATAAAAAGAGCAGAACCATTTCAATTCAGGGCTGCTGGAAATTCCTTTAGCTTGATTCTTAGTTCAGAAGACAAGTTGAAACAAACCTGTGAAACAAGGCACAGGTATTAAAGACTCCATGAAATCAAAATTACGTTTTTAGCTCACGTCTGTTATTAAAGATTAAAGATTCATACTGCACTCACTAATTTTTTCCAGTCAAATGATCTCTAGAATGAGAATTTCCATCCACCTATTACTATCTAACCTACTTCTGACTAGAGAGCAACAGTCTGGTTCAGAAAGGTAAAATCACATTAATTTTCTCCATAGACAAATAGATTTTAACAATAATTTATAAACATTCAAAGACATGAGGTTGTTAATCGATGGTATCAGTCTGCGTTAATTCAGCTATAATAAAAAAAAAAAAAAATTGTGTTTAATAGCAGAATTTCTGGTGAAGAACTACACTACCCATAATCCTGAAAAGAAAAGATACACCAATCAGAGAATCGGCAGCAATCACCCAATCCCATTGACGCAATGTGAATGACACAATCCAGTCGGACTCCCTACACTCTTAAACTACCTATATATTAGTATATGCATCTGAATATTTTGCAGTACACTTAAAATGTGTTGTTTCTGTACTTATAAATACATATTTGGTAAATTCTTTATGGGATTGTAGTTCATTCCACAGTCTTGTTTGTACATTTGTCTTTTTGACCGATTATCAAATAAAATTTTTGCTTCAAATCAAAGTTTGCAATGTTGTGATTCATCTCACAGCTGGTTGGTTTGGTTCATTGCTTTTGTGAAGTATGCATGAAATCCCTACGGAAAAAAATAAAAGTGAAAAATGTTGCGCTCTATAGCAAGTTGCAAGTCATATTTGTGGCTGTGACGTAA
Source organism: Myxocyprinus asiaticus (assembly GCF_019703515.2). Classification (NCBI taxonomy): domain Eukaryota; kingdom Metazoa; phylum Chordata; class Actinopteri; order Cypriniformes; family Catostomidae; genus Myxocyprinus; species Myxocyprinus asiaticus. The sequence goes on from NC_059383.1 coordinate 9,215,136, forward strand.
ACTAAAGGCTATTTAAAAAAAACAAAATGAACAAGCCCTTGGCGTATCCATTTCAGTAGGAAATACGTAAACACGGAAAAAAAAATGTACTTGTAACAGAAAGATTTCAGGGGGCCTTTAAAGGAAGTTCACCCAAAAATACAAATTCTCTCATCATTTACTCACCCTCATGCCATCCCAGATGTGTATGACTTTCTTTCTTCTGCAGAACACAAACGAAGATATTTTTGAAGAAGGTCTCAGCTCTGAAGGTCCATACAATGCAAGTGAACAGTGACCAGAATTTTGAATCTCCAAAATGGAAATACAGGCAGCATAAATGTAACCCATATGACTCCGTTGGTATAAACCATGTCTTCTGAAGAAATATGATATGTGTGGGTAAAAAAAACAGATCAATATTTAAGTCCTTTTTTACGATAAATTCTGCTCCATGCCCACTAGGTGGCGATATCCAAAAAGAATGTGAATGTCCAAAAAACAAAGAAGAATGTGGAAGTAATTGTGTACATTTATGGTAAAAAAAACTAACAAAAAGGACTTCAATATTGATCTGTTTCTTACCCACACCAATCATATCACTTCTGAAGACATGGATTAAACCACTGTAGTCATATAGATTTTATGCTGCCTTTTAATGTCATTTCTGATCTTCAAAGTTCTGGTCACTGTTCACTTGCATTGTATGGGCCTACAGAGCTTAACTATTCTTCTAAAAATCTTCTTTTGTGTTCTGCATTATAAAGAAAGTCATACACATCTGGGATGGCATGAGGGCGAGTAAATGATGAGAGAATTTTCATTTTTGGGTGAACTATCACTTTAATGATGGCAAAAGTGTAATATAAGCAACAGCAAAAAGGTTAACCGGTTCAAAGTAAAACATTAGTCACAGACACTGTTTGAAAGTGAAGTGATATTTTTAAAATGTAGGCCAGGGTTTCCTGTACTCAAATCCTAAATGTGGATGAGAATTTATGGAATGTTTGATTTATCATCACTTTTCTGTGGCAGATTCCTGACCTTCAACAAAACATTTAAAGATATTAAACATTTCCAGTGTGGTAAGATCCACAACGTAAGGCTTCAACTAGAATAGACTGCAAAAATCTTCATGAAATCAAGAATTAATCAGTTTTTGTCAGTGGTTTCTGACAATGAAATCTGTAAATTGTTAAAAAATAAATAGATGATGAATTCACTTCGTTCAGTTGTGACTGTGCATATCTATCAAGCTAAATAATGTTGGAAATAAATGTGATTAATGAAGAATAAAATGAGTTGTTTAGTGTCACTAACACTTCAAATGAAATGTTATTTTATAAACTAATATGTGTCCATGAAAAATGAATCAGGGGGATTAGTTAACTAGCATTGATAAGTTTCTTCTAAAACAGTAATAAATGGTCCAGAAATGTGGCTTTCTAACTAGACTGCATAAAGGTTTAAAGGGCACGATGGACAAAGTTGGACAGGAAAACAATAACACAACATTATCAAATAATAAGTGACTGATAAGTGACATGGTGTACACCATGGCAGTTCAATGAACAGATTCGTACCTAATGTTCAAATTAGAAACATGCACAAAAGCAACCATGAGTTCATGGTGTACCACAGACATACTAAGTTATCTTTTAGTGTCTCCCAGAGTGTATAAATTCACATTTCAGCCTCTGAGATCCATCAGCTACTCATTGGAACTTTACACCGTGCCATTAAAACTTCTCAAGTGAAATCCTTGCCCCAAGTAGAAAAGTAATTTCAGTAGAGCTGCAGACCATAGGCACACAGGGTTATTGTTTCCAGTACTACAGGGATTTTCAGTAATACTGGCTCACAGCAACTAGTTCACTCCACTCAACAAACAACATCATGAACTCCAAGCAATTCACTGATGTATCGGCTGAGTGCTCCACCCGATAGTGTTAATAATGCTTAGAGCCTCCTGGAAGCAGCTTGAGAGAGGAGCGCATGTGTGTTGTTCTGAGCCAAGGGGAGCTCCAAAAGGCCCATGTGTTTGTGCTGGGCAGGCACAGCACCAATACAGATCAGCACACACAGGCTCATGGGAGAAGAACACACTCAAACTCAACCTGACTAATTAAAGCTGCAATCAACAGCTTTAGCGAGCTTTATAAGACTGTGCATCTGGGTTATAAGGGGTTTTGTGGTTTTCATTTCATGCATCATATGAAAAGGATCTGGTATATACTAATTATAGGGCTGGGTATCGATAACGATTTCCTGATTGGATTGGATTCCAATTCACAAGCTCCCAATTCGATTTCTTTCCAATTTTGAATACAATTTGACTCGATTCTGATAGATTTGGGTATAGTTCAGTTCAAATGTCCATTTTGTCTCTAAATTAAATTGCTGTAAATTATAACTTCTAACTTGGTACATTATGAAAATATTCATTTAAAAGAATTAACAACAGTGTCATAACTATGCAGTTCAATTGATATCTATTATTAAACTATTCAAAAGACATTATAGATGCAGTTCACACAAAACAATTACTTACGACTCTTCTATTATAAAAATGTTCAAAGTCATTTTTATTTTTTTATCAGAGGCTTAATGTAAAAAATGTCATGTGGTGTAAAGAAAGTAAAAAAAAATAAATAAATAAATAAAAAAACGTTTAAAGCTGAAATTCTTAAAAAAAAAAAAAAAAAATGTTGCCATGTGAAAAAAAACTTTAATTCGTTAACGGTTAGTTACCTTAAAATATACGGTAAAAAAAACTACGATATACTTAAAATGATAATACATGGGGTTTACATGTTGTAAAAATAATTTTTTAGATGTAAAAAGTATGATTTTCCCATATAAAGGTTACATTTATACTATGTTTAACAAGAGAGTACATGCATTTTATGGTAAATTATTGTTAAAGTTACGGTAAAAAACAGTAATCGGGCATTCCCAGAATTCCCTGCGTGACCCATTACATTTCATTATATTTTATGGGAATAGTTATGTTTCTTCTTATTTTTAATATCAGTTATGTACTTTGGGGTGTTGTGTGTTATATTTGATGTAGTTTTAATTTCACATGTGTTACCCTGATGGTGTTTAGTGTTTGTGTGAGTGACACTGACTCAAATGTCTCTACATGTTTATTGGTCATTGCTCCTGGAAGAGCCACTGTTGGTGAACTTCATTTCATCATGTGCTTTCTGTAATTACTACAGTGATTAACAATACATTATAAAGTGAAAAGCAGATTTTTCAAAAGGTTTCAAAAGGTTAAAGTATTACATTTATATAATTTAATAAAATAAACGGTAATGCACCGTAAAATATACAGGCATCAAAATTACATCCCGTAATGCCTGAAGCGTGGTTAGCATATTTTTTACAGTGAACTTCTGGCAACCACAGCTGCCAGTTTTTATCGTAAATTTTACAGGATTAATTTTTTTTACAGTATGTATTATTTCATTTATTTATTTATTTTGGCATTTATGTAATTCATGACAGTTCAATGCATCCAACATCATCTTTTTTTTTTAAATGTCCAAAAGGAATAGGCTGAAGCCAAACCTTATTATGCCTACCCTTTTTACTTCTCTAGTTTTATGTTCTCTCTTCTATATTTTCATTTACAGTCCTATTCACAACTCATAAGAAAAAAAAAAAAAGAAAATATAAAGAAAAAAAATAAGAGCAAAATGTTATACAACATTTTTAAATTTAACTTCATCCTAACAAATAAATTATTTGAATCAAACTTAACAAAATTTAGCATTTGCATTAACTGCTTGATTTCTACATAACACATATACATTTATAAAAACATATATACATATATAAATAATACAATGTTCCTATCAACCCATTATTTCATTATTTTCAAACACCTCAATTTTAAACATTCTTTTAATTGTTTTATTGTTTCACACAATTTTAATAATTTTTTTTAGCTTAAATACCATTGTATTTGTAGTAAAACCATAATAACCACAAAATTATGATTTTTATTACCACATTTTTCATTTTTCTGAATTATTACTGTAATTTAATCATGAATATCAAGGTTAAAATATGGTTGCTGTAGTAAAACCATGGTAAATTGCGAGGGAACACAAACTATTGAGAGAGAATGCAAAATTCTTTGCAAAGGTAAGCAAAACTATTTCAGAAAAAGAAAATTCCCACTCTGTCCTCTTATGGGTTCCATACTATTTTATCATATCATTAAATATCAATATTTTTAATTTCTTGATATTCTTTTTTTCTCCCCAATTTGGAATGCCCAATTCCCAATGTGCTCTAAGTCCTCATGGTGGCGTAGTGACTCGCCTCAATCCGGGTGGCGAAGGACGAATCTCAGTTGCCTCTGTGTCTGAGACCATCAACCCGTGAATCTTATCACTTGGCCCGTTGAGCACGTTACCACGGAGACATAGCGCACATGGAGGCCTCTCGCCATCCACCACGGCATCCACGCACAACTCGCCACGCGCCCCACCGAGAGCGGACCACATTATTGCGACCACGAGGAGGCTACCCCATGTGACTTTAAACTCCCTAGCAACCAGGCCAATTTGGTTGCTTAGGAGACCTGGCTGGATTCACTCAACATGCCCTCGGATTCGAACTCGTGATTCCAGGGGTGGTAGTCCGTGTCAATACTCACTGATCTACCCAGGCCCCCATTTCTTGATATTCTTGACACAAAAGTTCATGATATTTATAAAAAAGTATCTTACCTTGAAATTTAATTAAGTTTTGTACACTCATGTTTTCAAGTTGCAAGGAAAGTATTTTAACACCTTTTACTTAATGGTTATGCCACAGTACGTTTAAACCCTAAAACCTTGTATGTATCAAAGAAGATACACAACATTTGACAGCTCCTGTTTTACTCTCTGTTCAAGCTGAAACGCAAAAGAACTTATGGTATGTAAGTGTCACATGTTTATAGCAAAATCTAGCGGTTATTTGTGAAAAAGTGGTTTCAATGTTTATATCAATCTATTTAAATTGGCAGCGGACTTCCGCAAAACAATTACATTTATACTGGAATAAATGACAGCTTATTGTTACTGATATTTTAAAATGAGTATTTGCTGAATATAAGCAACTTATGCTTTGTTACAATTTTTGATTTTATTTTATTGAAAAGGCATGTTGAAATGACATGTATCAAATATGATACAACAGGCTTTTGAGGTATATCTCTCAATCACCATTACACTCAATTCATTCCAACTATAAAAATATAAAAATAAAAAATAAAAAAATCACAGAGCTTTGAAAATTCTGACATATACTTTTTATGAGATATATTTAAAGTGTGAACTAATATTTCTGTGTATTTTCATAAATGCAGCCTGCTCTGTCTTTATAAAGATCTCATTATTATATTTTACAAGCAATTATGATGTCATCTTACCATAAGTTCCTGAGATAAGCTCCAGTGAAAAAATGTTTTACAATTTCCTTTTTTAAATGTCAATATAGTGTTTGGTGCATAAAATACATATGATAAAAATAGTTTATTGAAAAAATGTTTTTTTTCATATTGTATTTGAGGTGCTGAATTGAACTGTGATACATTTCAATCCATATTTATAGACCAAGAAGAGGGCAATGTCATGGCCAAACTATGTTTGAGATAATCAAATATTTGGTATCTCTGAAAAGCCCAGGGAGTCCTCTGATGATACCCCAAGATTTACCACTGTAGCATGTATGGGCTAAGAAAAATTTAAATAACAAATGTCCTATACAAAAATGAATTGATGGGCCTCAGGAGGATTATGACCTTTAAAGCTTAATGTATCAAATATGATACATAAAAAAAAAAATGTGCACAAATTTTTCTTTAAGATTTCTTTTTATATTTTGTCTAATGGTACTAAAAAGTTTAATGTAAAAAAAATATACATATAATTTTCTGACAATTCTTTCATATGTCAGGCTTTAAGGGTTAAAGTCATAAAAAAAAAAAAAAAATTTTTTTTTTTTTTAGAAAATGCAGTAAATGTTTTTCAAACATTTGTAAAACCAACATGGACTCAAAGATTACATTTCTACAAACTTTACACATGTGTTTTAAACTAGATTGTTATAAGATTTTTAAAAGATTTTATAACCACGGACAACCTTATTTGACAATTACCAATTTATTTAACAGATATAATAACCAATACAACCAAAACTGAAGTAATCTTTAAAGTAAAAGGCTGATGTTGCAATTTTAAGAAATGATATCAGGATCGTTCAAATGAGGATCATGAAAAATCTGTAAAATCAAAACGTTTACCCAGCCCTACTAATTACCAGGCCAACGTGGAATCTGCCGTTGCAAAACTCTGCATATTTCTGCTGAATTGGAATGGTGTTTTTTACTTTGTGCGTATGTTTATTAAATATATAACTCTGCTATTTCTCAAACAAACATATAGTGCCACCTTAAACTTACGCCATTGGTTCAAATGCTTTTGATTGGTTGGAAAGCACAATCAAACAGAGAAATGTTTTGAAAGTGCCATAATGCCTCAGTTTTTAAAGTTTTCAGTGAACTCACCCTAAAAATGGCTTACTTATTTGTCTATGCATATTAAGCTAGGATAGGAAAAGGTATTTTAAAATTGGAAAAACATTACACACATGAGTTATAAAGTTTTAACAGTGTTAAAATTCATTCCGCAGAATTTCCCCCAAAATCAGCATAGAAAAAAACAACAAAAGTTACAGATTTCGCATATTCTGGCAAATAACTCTGGTTTCCCATCAGAGTCCAAAATTAACCAAAAACAGACAAAAAAATCCCACAGTTATTCAAAATGACCTGTAGTGAATTCCATTTTTTGTTTTATCTGTTCTATAACTCTATTCTATTTCATAATATTCTACTAAACTTAGTCTTCTAAACTAATCTAGTAGATACGATACTGACCATTTCAATTAACTGAATCAACTGAAGTATCTGACAACTGCATCCATGCACTGTGAGAATATAAAATATGTCCTAATAAAGATAAATAAAAAACCTCTGAAAATCAATTATAGTGAGCAAATGTCACCCCCTAAATAATTATAATGTCAATTTCTGTCAATAATTCCCATCATGGGTATTTCTGCATATCTGTATATCTGGGTATTTTTGGACCAAAAATAGCCCCATAATTCACCATTAATCCAGATCACCCTTCATAATCAAAGCAATCACAAGTCTGCTCATTCATCAGCCACCAAAACTCAGTCCTACCTGCTGTACGGGTAGCTGGATGGAAGTGCTGTCTCATTAGCTCTCTGCATCCCGGACAGATCCCCGTATCCATTTCCTCGAACCCAGTCGTCATTTAAGGCAGGTAGGGGAGGAAATAGACCGAACACAGGTTTCTGGTCTGGTAAATTCACAGCTGAGGCGCCGTTGGCTCCATAGTGGAATCCCTGTGTGCCCATATCTCCCACCGCGACGGGGCCGCAATGAGACCCACCCACCCCTGACCTCTGACAGTAGCTCCGCCTCTCATTCTCCTGTTTGATGACACCCGGTGTACAAAGCTGGATAAAGTCTGTGTCTTTCTCCGTTTTTATGACGGGCATGTTGACACTGGGATCCACCATCTGCTGCCATTTTCTCCTGCCATTCACATTTGTACAGGTCCCACTGTTGCCAGTGACAACAGGGCTGGTCTCTTTCAGCAAGTTGCTCTCTTCCAGCAGGGCATCATCCACTTGCAGGGACGAGAGAAAGGCAGTCTCGTCGGCAACATAGAACTCATTTAGGTCTGATAGGGAGCCAGGTAAGTCCAGATCCTTAAGGATTTCCAAGGTGTTGTCGGCAATAAGTCTCTCGTTACCATCCATATCGTTATCCCGGTTGCCAAAGGATGAAAAGTCTTTTTCCATGGGAGAAAACTCTTCCATTTTCAGTGTGGAAGTGTCAGAGGCATGGAGGCCAGAACTGCGATTTAAGTCTGCAATGCTCTCGTCCAAGAGAGAAAAGTTCTCCCCAATGCTAAGACCAAGGGGCTCTTTTACGTTTTGCTGGTGCTGCATTCTGAATGGTTTAAATATCTTAACATCTGGTTCCTGAATGTTATGTCCTAATGGGGATGGCTCTGCCATCGAGTGATGTCTGTGAACGTCACCACCGCCCAGTCCATTTGAAAAATCGCTTTGCGTATTTAAAGTGGACACATTGACACCAACATCAGGCATGAGGCCTCTCTCAATACAATCCCCGAATGTTAAACTGTCCGTCTCATTATTGCCACGTTTCAGTCCACGATCCATTTCTTGATCCTATCGTACAGATGAAGAAATGAAAAGGCAGAGTTTTGTTAATATTATCAACCAATAAAAAAACTCTCAGAGACCCAGCATTGCAGAATTGTAAAGTTTGTTTCCAGCAATTAAACAATACCTCATTTTATGAAAAAAAAATTAAAAACCGACACATAACAGCAGATGACACTCGGAACTGTATCATAATAAGGTTTTGCATGTTGAAAAAATATAAACGTTTTTCAATATGGAAAAAAGCGCATATTGAATGTCATAGCTTGCAAAAGTCACACAATAGTGACGATTACTGTGAGTAAAAGGTGCTTAAAAATCAAGACTTTCCAGGGGCCTGGGTAGCTCAGCGAGTAAAGACGCTGACTACCACCCCTGGAGTCGCGAGTTTGAATCCAGGGTGTGCTGAGTGACTCCAGCCAGATTTCCTAAGCAACCAAATTGGCACTGTTGCTAGGAAGGGTAGAGTCACATGGGGTAACCTCCTCGTAGTCGCTATAATGTGGTTCTCGCTCTCGGTGGGGTGCGTGGTGAGTTGTGCGTGGATGCCGCGGAGAATAGCGTGAAGCCTCCACATGCACTACGTCTCCGCGGTAATGCGCTCAACGGGCCACGTGATAAGATGCGAGGATTGACGGTCTCAGACGTGGAGGCAACTGAGATTCATCTTCCGCCACCCGGATTGAGGCGAGTCACTACTACACCACGAGGACTTAAGAGCGGATTGGGAATTGGGCATTTTAAATTGGGGTAAAAAATCAAGACTTTCCAAAAGACTTCAACTGTTTTTTTAAGTTCACCCCAAAACAAGATATACTTAAAAACCTAGATTTTTTTTTTAATCAGTGGCTTCCTAAAAGCACGTTCAAAGAAAAGAAAAAATCTAATAAAAAATATCATAAATATCAATGCTTGGGACTCTGAGGTTTAACATACATAATATGTTGTAAATCATTTTAATGTAGCCTACTTCAGTTAGACACTTTAGCTGTCCAAAGTCAATTTTCCATCAAAAACAGATGTTCATTACTTTATAAAATTCATACATTCATATTGCTAAAATGTCATCATTCATATAAAAATTGCAAACAAAGGCTAAAGGCCACTTGGATAAATCAAACTACTCTGTAAATCTCAAGTAATGTTTCATAACCTCACACTAACCACACACACTCACACACTTTGAATTACTGCTGTTTATGTTGTTTGGCTGTGTAATTCATGTCTTTTTTTCTTTTTACACTGAATTAATAGACTATTTCAAACCTTTCCTGCACACTTCTCTTCTCCTGTGTATTCTTGAATTGTTCTTGTATATTTTCATGGTGCCTAACAAACTTACTAAAAGGGCATTATGCTTAAAGGAATATGCTTAAAGCTTCAATACAAGTTAAGCTCAATCAGCAGCATTTGTGCCATAATGTTGATTATCACAAAAAATTAATTTCAACTCGTCCCTCCTTTAAAAAAAAAAAAAAAAAAAAAAAGCAAAAATTGAAGTTACAGTGAGGCACTTACAATGGAAGTGAATGGAGCCAATTTTTGGAGGGTATAAAGGCAGAAATGTGAAGCTTATAATTTCATAAAAAAACTTAAATTAATTCTTCTGTTAAAACTTGTGTATTATTTGAGCTGTAAAGTTATTTAAATCGTCGTTTTAGGGTCTCTTTATGGCATTACATCGTTATGTCAGCAAAGCTATAAAATTGGATGTAACTTTACCCAGAAGAGGTTAATAAGCGTCTGTATCTCTCTAAAATCATGTTAACACACATATTGTTTATGTCTTGTGGCTATACTTTTGAAAAAGTGAGTATTTAAATGTTTACAATTTGGCCTCATTCACTTCTATTGTAAGTGCCTCACTGTAACCTGGATTTTTGCTTCTTAAAAAAAAGGAGAGACAAGTCAAAATTATTTTTTGTGGTAATCAACATTATGCCACTAATGCTGTTGAATGAGCTTAACTTGTATTAAACCTGGAATATTCCTTTAACAAATAAAATGGAGCAGAAATGTCAACAAAAGTTCATGTCTTTTATAAAGCAATTCTGTTTAAATAAGGTAGATGTGAACAAATACTACAGTATGATTAGGAAATGAAAATGTGTAATTATGTATCAAGGTATTCAAGAAATATTATGGCATCAGACTTTGGATGATGCATGTCTGGACTTAGCCCGCCTGGAGTTTCGCTCAGCTATTAACAGAAGGAGATATTATGATATTAAACTACGTTTCTATCGAAATGCTAGAACAAAAGTCTTCCATCTCTCAGGGTCACATAATGAAAGGGAAAAGAAAGCTTTCAGTTGTTATCGCACAAAACTCTTTAAGTTGACCTTTGCACAAGGGTAATGTTTTTTCCTGGCATGTGTCGTATGAATGTATAGGCTGCATTACAGCACTAATAAATGTTGTTCTTGTAGTGTTTTATTAAACTACTGCAGCACCGCATTCAAACTCATCCTACAAAAAGGAGCTTGATGAGGCGATTTACTCAGATATTGAAAGGTAGAGGCGTGAAGCAACATTAAAGTAATAGTTCACCCAACAATTAAACTTCTCTCATCATTTAGGCCTACTCACCCTTATGCCATCCAAGATGTGTAAGACTTTCTTTCTTCTGCAGAACACAAATGACAATTTTTAGAATATCTCAGCTCTGTAGGTCCATACAATGCAAGTGAATGGTGACCAAAACTTTGAAGCTCCGAAAAGCACATAAAAGGCAGCATAAAAGTAATCCATACGACTCCAGGGGTTTAATCCATGTCTTATGAAGCGATCAAGTCAGTTTTGGGTGAGAACAGACAAAATGTCATTCCTTTTTCCCTGTTCAACTTGCCATTGCAGTCTCGTACCATTGGCGCTACGAAGAGTGATCGAGCTTGAAATCATGATCGCCAATGAGACTTCTTACATCAAGATTTATAGTGAAATAGGACTTATATGTTGGTCTGTTCTCACACAAAATCTATAAGATCACTTCAGAAGACGTATAAAACCACTGGAGTTGTACGAGTTATTTTTATGCTGCTTTTTATGTGCTTTTTGGAGCTTCAAAGTTTTTGGTCACCATTCACTTGCATTGTATGGACCTACAGAGCTAAGGTATTCTTCTAAAAATCTTAATTTGTTTTCTTCAGAAGAAATAAAGTCATACGCCACTGGGATGGCATGAACGTGAGTAAACGATGAGAGAATTTTCATTTTTGGGTGAACTATCCCTTTAAAACTCATAATAATCTTACAAATACATTAGTCGATGCACAGCAGTGCTTCCACCTGTCGGTTGAGTTCAGCTACTGCACCCAAAATGAACTTGGCTACGTTGAACCGCTTAATGCACATTAAAGCTTTATAAACATAGATAAATGTAAAGCAGAAGCACACATACCTCCTCAATTACTTAACAGGAATAAGAAACGAATCCAACGATGTGATTCAAAAAAAAAAATATAAAAAAAATCAAGTGTCCCAAATGTCGTACATTTTAAGGCAGTGAGATCAGCTTTAAAGCTACGTAATTCAAAGCCACGAGAGCAGCTAGATTGGGGTATTTAACAACGGCAACATAAACATGTTGTTTCGGCAACATAAACAACGAGAATAAATAAGTGCAGATAGTGCATATTCTATACATTCAGCGCGCTCGAAAAGCCTATGACCCCAAGTACATGAGATACGCTTACCTTTAGTAGATTTATGTGGAAAAGTGCATTTCTATAATCCAAAGCTGTGTATGGTTCAGATCATGTTCACGACAGTTGCTCGGTTAACTTCCCGCATGTTCAATAAATGTGACAAGATCTTAACAAGACGCGTTGCCGCTTCAACACGGTGTTTCACAGCAGCGCGAGACGCAAAAACAACTCACGAAAAGAAAAAATCAATAAAAAATAAATGCGCCTTAACGATGACGCGTGCAAGAGAAACTTTACGTCGCACTCTGAATAATCGTCGTTATTCTTGTTTTTTAGGGCACTGCTGACGGTATGTCGAGCGGGGGAATCGCCAGCATTACATAAGCTGCTTGTCAAACTCCAGACAGCCCATGATCTGCCCGTCAAAAAGCTTATGCTGCAAGCTCCAACACGGTAAACGCCCCTCCAACAAACCACAGAATATAACACAGCATATCAAATAACAAACATATATTCTCGCGACAATTAAATGTCAAAAGTGTCGCGCGCATGTACTGTACATACCGCCGGTTGAGTTGAATGCTGGCAAAAAGAAACGGTCACCCGTTCGTATACGCGTCTCAAACCGGCAAACCCATACAAAGACTGTCAGTAGAGCAGGATATTATGCGTCGTTTTACTTCAGAGATTGATTCGGACCGGCTTGTCCGCGGACTCGCGAGCGCTTTAGCACATTAGCAGTTGAGCGAGCTGCAACTCCTCACGAGCACAACTTTAGTGCATCATAACGCAACTTTTGTATCCGCCTCGCAGCGACTGAAAGAAACCCCGTAACATACGAATGAACGAATATATCCGTCCGCAGGTTGCTATATGGAGGGAACGCGCGACGGAGAGCAGACGACAGGGAAAAATATTCGGGATTTCTATGGCGCAGTTCAATACGCTAAAAAAAAGGGGCAAAGGGCACATTCAAACGAAACAGAGATGCATCACAAATAAAATGCGTTAATGCCATGGACGAATACGGCTATTCCCGTGTTTACCTTCGGAAAATACAAGTGACAACTTCCCCGTGTTGCACCATGTCCGCTAATTAATCCCCATCTGCACAATAAAAATAAATTAAACATATGAGCGCCAGACTTTAGATTCTGCTGAGCAAGAGATACAGACATGCGCACAGGGGGTCACTTTGATGTCAGTAATCTTATTTACTCACGTACATGTTTAAAATATTAGCTGTGCATGCTAAATAAGATGCATGTGGACAATTTTTGTGATTCCGATTTGTTATTATTTATTTTTTTTATCGGAAATATGGTAACATGCAAAACACAAATAGCCTACATGGTTTTCACTGATATGAAAAATCACCTCATTGATCTCTGCCTGCATCGCATTTGTCTACTGATGGACTACACTCTTATAATGGAATGCATAGACTATCATTTAATTGCCAACAAAAGCCTTCATCAGTCAACTAACAAAGGACAATGCATCTATGTGAACTTCTGCAGTTAATCCTTCAAAGACTTCAAAGACATTAGTCATTAATCTAACAGTTCATACAAAATCTTTGTTTAAACACTGACCCTTAACACTTACTTAGTTTACAAATTTTAAACCATGATTTACACTGCACATAAATAACTAATATTGGCATTATATTCAACTGACCCCCACAGTGAGCCTGGTTTTTCCAAGGTTATTTTTCTCTATTAACCAACATTTTATGGAGTTTTGTGTTCCTTGCCACAGTCGCCTTCGGCTTGCTCACTAGGGTTCTCAATACAATGATTATTTAATTATTTAATTTCTATACACAATATACAAACATATTTAATCAAACTACACAATGATGTCTCTAAGACTTTATAGATATTACAGTTTCATTTTCTGTTAATGCATGATTTTCTGTAAAGCAGCTTTGAAAAGATGTGTGTTGTGAAAGGCGCTATACAAATAAAAATGTCTTGACTTGACATACTTGTACATAGATGCAACATATATTTGAAAATACTACAAAAAATAGCCGATTTCATATAGGTAACATATATTATTTTCAAAATATATAGATTTTGAATATGCACATACAGTATATGCTTAAAAATAAACTATAATTATATACTATATGTACTGTATATGGCCATATAGGCTATCAGATTTCAGTATTGTGTTGACAAGATTAAGTTGAGATTTGGTAACACTTTCTATGAAGCCCACATTTATGATGCACTGTAAAGGTATTATAAATGCGTTAAAAATACATTAGGTAACGCTTTCTGTGAAGCCCACATTTATGATGCACTGTAAAGGTATTATAAATGCGTTAAAAATACATTAGGTAACGCTTTCTGTGAAGCCCACATATATGATGCACTGTAAAGGCATTATAAATGCTTTAAAAATACATTAGGTAACGCTTTTTATGAAGCCTATATTTATAATGCATTGTAAAGGCATTATAATGCAATTATAATGTCTCATAATACGCCTTATAATATGTTAGAACTTCTCATAAGTAATTGTAACTAGTTGTAATACATTGTAACAATCAACCTGTTCATATTTATACCTTAAAAGTGTATAATGCATGATTACATCATCAACATCCAGTTTTATCCTCAGAAGTTGTAATGTATTAGGTAAAGTATAGGTGTTGTCATAAATAGGAACATAGTTTAAACAGTTATAAGGCTTTTTGACGTGATCGTATACCATTAAGTGGTCTTGGCATTCTTTAAGTAAAGTTGCAAAAGCAATGTCATTATACAAACATCCAGAAGTTATGTTTATAGTCGTTATAAGACTTAGAATGTAAGTTTTGTGCAAATGCATCGAATACAAAGGGACACAAATTTATTGTAAATTTTGAGCCGTTAAGAAATACACAAATCTACAGGGTTAAAACATGACAGTATCTCTCAAAGAAATATGTGTAATAATGTGTATAATGTGCATATTTATATAACTTCCATTATATACGCTTGTAATGTATAAAACATGTAAAGTATTGTATGTTACAAGGTTATGTCATGGCTGTTTATAAGAAGACATTGCTTTTGTAACTTTACTTAAAGCAGGCCACATCATAAATCCTTATGACTGTTTTAACTATAATGCTTTTGCATGATAGTACTCATACGATGCCTTATAAATGTAAGTGTGTGTGTATATATATATATATACTGTATAACATTACAACTTTTGAGGATAAAATTGGACACTGATTGTAATATCATGCATTATACACTTTGTTGTATTACAATGTATTATAACTAGTTACAATTATTTATGTTAAAACATATTATAAGGTGTAATATGAGACATTATAATTGCATTGCATTATAATGCCTTTACAATGATCTTCATAAAAAGTGTTACCCATATATTTTCAACATACAGTAAATGGAATTTGAATATGTACTTGCAGTATATGTTTAAATTGAACTATAATTTTCTGTGTTATGTTGACAAGCTTAAGTGTGACTGTAAAGTCTCTATAACTTACAGTATATACAGTTAGCCTAAATAACGTTATAATATACACAATATAATATATGCATTAACTTGTGTAACATCCCCCATTGCTGAGGTAGGCTATGATATGATTTTGGGCATGCATAACATGAAAAAACGAAACAAAAAACACCTACAATATGTCAAGAAATAGAATATTTCCACTTTTGAATGTAGACAAAAGAAAATAATTAAAATACATTTCTTTGTAAAAGCTGCTAAATCCCAATTCCTCTTTTATTTAGAAGCGATTGTGAGCTATAAAATGAGAGAATAGTGGAGTGCAACATACAGTAAGTACTATTGCCTGAAATCCATCAGCAACAAATGTGTGACTGAATAGCATGAAGGCAGTTGTAGCTACAGGCTATTTGTTCATAGACTCTGTCTCATATGCATGCCAAAATTTCACAGTTAATTTCCCTGGAATGTCTTTCGGAAACCACAGAATGTATCATTGTCATCTAATTTGGATCTCTTACTTTGAAATTTTTCTCTTGTTAAAAGACTGGAAATGTTATTTTAGAAACTATACTTTGCTGAATGTCCAAGTCATCGCAGATTGTGATAGCTATGTAGGAATATTCTTGTTCTATCATAAAGTCTTTGTGTATAGCTCATTCTTGACCTTTAACAGTCTTGTTTGATGCTCTATGAGCTCAATCAGCCCATGCATATTGCTACCCCAGGCCGATAGGTGTTCTTGGCAAGAGACCCTGGTATCTGTTGTAAAACACATGGAAAGGTGATCTAAGCTGTTAGGGAGTGAAGGGACGAGGCAGAATCACTCCCCCATGCAAACAAGTTCATTATGGGATACGGGTGTGGCGTGGGCATGTGGATGTCTAATTATGCCAACAGAGAGGAAAAGCATACAAACCATCTCCAGAGGCCAACTAGAAGAAATCACTCTGTTCTTTGAATCTGTAAAGCAACAACAGGGAACACAGAGCCTCCTCAAGTTGTTGTGTGCAATAGGGTCATTATTGATACCCCAACGCCCCCCACCCTCTAGTTTTAACCACAATCATGGGTCATTCATGGACAACATACTGTATAATGTAGCTACTTGGAAAATTCTGCCAATTTGTAGGTTTTGGCAAGAGTCTATTCCATAATCGGGTGAGTCTAACGAAACCTGTCAAGAAAATGTCCTGGACATATCTAACCCCAAATCAATACAGAAAAAGAAAAAAAAATTATACTACATTATTTTCAGGACACATACACATTTATTCCCCCAATTCATTACCGCAGTGTTTCTTGATGTTATACTTTTACTGTTCCCATTGTTTGCAGTGATGATTCTCATTACCGTAACACATTGGGGTGTGCTTGATTGGAGATCTGAAGGGTACTGGTTCATAATCTTGGGGCAGCTCATAAACTAATGTACATCATATCCACTCTATGAGTCATTTGTTTCTGCTTAGTGTTGGACACATGATGCCCTGATATATATACACGATCACATGGTCTTTGAATGAAGTGCTGCTTGTTCACTCTATTTACACTTTAGCGTAATTACAAATATATTTGCATAGCCTATATTTGAAAATGTATTTGCACAAAACACACAGGATGCAGTTTGAAGACTGAGGAATTTCCCTCTGCTGTCGGCATATGGAACAAACACAACTAAAATCATGTCGTTGATGACTAGGCACTCCACCATGAATTAACTGTTATCCGAATGCATGAGTTTTATCACAGAGGAGCCATACAAATGTACTTTTACAGATGTCACCCTGAGAAACAAATGCTGTCCAAATTGGGCTATTACATTTTTACTCCAATGATGGTTAAGTTTAGGTTTGAGGTTTGGGTTAGGGGTACAGTTTATAAAACATACATTCCTATTCACTGTATTACATCTTGTACAGCTGAAAACAACTCGCTTTACAACTCGCATTTGGCGCCCCTCTGTGGACATTACACCTGGAGTTCACACGTGCCTATACGCCCAACAACACTTACCGCTTTGGCCACTGGAGGCAGTGTTTCAAATTTCGGTGTTTCAAAAACTGTTTCTGATTTCACTGCGGTATTATTTTTGGATGATATGACTATTTAAAGGTTCAGAATTCTTGATAAATAGCTCTCCTGTACCCTTTTCAGTGGAGCAACAAGTCAGAATCAGCTTTATTGCCAAGTATGCTTACACATACAAGGAATTTGTCTTGGTGACAGGAGCTTCCAGTGTACAACAATACAAAAACAATGCAAAAACAGCAGCAAGACATAGATAATAATAAAAAAAAATAGTTATACACATACATGCATACACACACAGACACACACATACATACATACACACATACACATAAGTAGTGCAATCTAATACAATCTGTTATCTGTTATGTACAGTGCAAATACAAATCTGTTATGTACAGTGCAAATGGATGGATGGATGTGTTGGATAAATATAAAAAAAGACTAAACTGTGTACTGCACATAGTTATTGCTCAATGGGGCAATTTAATTGTTTATGAGAAGGATAGCCTGAGGGAAAAAACTGTTCCTGTGACTGACGGTTCTGGTGCTCAGAGCTCTGGAGCGTCGGCCAGAAGGCAACAGTTCAAAAAGGTAGTGGACAGGGTGAGTGGGGTCCAGAGTGATTTTTCCAGCCTTTTTCTCACCCTGGAAGTGTATAGTTCTTGAAGGGGGGGCAGGGGGCAACCAATAATCCTCTCAGCAGTCCGAATTGTCCTTTGTAGTCTTCTGATGTCTGATTTCGTAGCTGAACCAAACCAGACAGTTATTGAAGTGCAGAGGACAGACTCAATGACCGCTGAGTAGAACTGTATCAGCAGCACCTGTGGCGGGTTGAACTTCCTCAGCTGGCAAAGGAAGTACAACCTCTGCTGGGCCTTTTTCACAATGGAGTCAATGTGGGTCTCCCACTTCAGGTCCTGTGAGATGGTAGTGCCCAGGAACCTGAATGACTCCACTGCTGCCACAGTGCTGTTTAGAATGGTGAGGGGGGACAGTGTTGGGGTGTTCCTCTTAAAGTCCACAATGATCTCCACCGTTTTGAGCATGTTCAGCTTAAGGTTGTTTTGACTGCACCAGACAGCCAGCTGTTCAACCTCCCTTCTGTATGCAGACTCATCGTCATCTCGGATGAGGCCGACGACAGTGGTGTCGTCTGCAAACTTCAGGAGCTTGACAGAGGGGTCCTTGGCGATGCAGTCATTAGTGTAGAGGGAGAAGAGTATTGGGGAGAGCACATCCCTGGGGGGCACCAGTGCTGATTGTACAGGTGCTGGAAGTGAGTTTCCCCTGTCTCACAAGCTGCTGCCTGTCTGTCAGAAAGCTGGTAATCCACTGACAGATAGACATGGGAACAGAGAGTTGGTGTAATTTATTCTGGAGTATAGCTGGGATGATGGTGTTGAAAGCCGAACTGAAGTCCACAAAAAGGATCCTTGTATATGTCGCTGGTCTGTCCAGATGTTGCAGGATATGATGCAATCCCATGTTGACTGAATCATCCACAGACCTGTTTGCTCGATAAGCAAATTGAAGGGGATCTACAAAGGGTCCAGTGATGTCCTTCAGGTGGGCCAACACCAGTCTTTCAAATGATTCCATGACCACAGACGTCAGGGCGACAGGTCTGTAGTCATTAAGTCCTGTGATTTGTGGTTTCTTTGGGACAGGAATAATGATTGAGCATTTGAAGCAGCATGGGACTTCACACTGCTCCAGTGATCTATTGAAGATCTGTGTGAAGATGGGGGCCAGCTGGTTAGCACAGGATCGAAGACACGCTGGTGAGACGCCATCTGGGCATGAAGCTTTCCTCGTCTTTTGTTTCTGAAAGACGTGGCTCACATCATCTTCACAGATCTTCAGTGCAGGTTGAGTAGCAGGAGGGGGGAGGAGGGGGGTTGCAGGATGTGTTGGTGTTTGTGTGAAGTGAAGGTCAGTGTGGGTGTGAGGTGTGAGATTGGGCCTTTCAAATCTGCAGTAGAACACATTCAGGTCGTCAGCCAGTTGTTGGTTCCCTACAGGGTTGGGGGTAGGAGTCCTGTAATTTGTGAGTTGTTTCATGCCACTCCACACTGATGCAGGGTTGTTAGCTGAAAACTTGTTTTTAAGCTTTTTAGAGTATCTTCTTTTAGCCACTCTGATTTCCTTGTTCAGTGTGTTCCTGGCCTGATTGTACAAGACTTTATCCCCACCCCTGTAAGCATCCTCTTTGGCCTGATGAAGCTGCCTGAGCTCTGCTGTAAACCACGGCTTGTCATTGTTGAACTTTAAATAAGTCCTAGTAGGAATGCACATATTCTCACAGAAACTGATATATGATGTAACAGTATCTGTGAGCTCGTCCAGGTCTGTGGCTGCAGCCTCAAAAACACTCCAATCTGTGCAATCGAAGCAGGCTTGTAGTTCCCGCTCTGCTTCATTGGTCCATCTCTTTACAGTCCTTACTACTGGCTTGGTTGATTTTAATTTCTGCCTGTAGGTTGGAAGAAGATGAACCAGACAGTGATCAGAGAGTCCCAAAGCTACTCTGGGGACAGAGCGATATGCATCCTTTATTGTTATGTAGCAATGATCCAGTATGTTCCTGTCTCTGGTGGGGCATGTAATGTGCTGTTTGTATTTGGGCAGTTCACCTGTGAGATTTGCTTTGTTAAAATCCCTAAGAATAATAATAACTGAGTCCGGGTATTGTTGTTCCGTGTCTGTGATTTGATCAGCCAGCTGTTGCAGCGCCGCATTCAAACACGCATTTGGCGCGATATACACACTCACCAGAGTAAACGAGGAAAACTCCCACGGCGAGTAGAAAGGCTTACAGTTAATAAAGAGCGCTTCCAAATTAGGATAGCACATCCTCTTTAACATTGTTACATCTGTACACCAACTTTCATTGATGTAAAAGCATGTTCCACCGCCTCTCGTTTTCCCCGTTAACTCCGCGATGCGATCCGCTCTGAACAGCTGGAAGCCCAGCAGATGTAACGCGCTGTCCAGAATGGCTTCACTCAGCCAGGTTTCTGTGAAGCACAAGGCAGCAGAGGTTGAAAATTCCTTGTTTGTGCGAGTGAGGAGATGTAGTTCGTCCGTTTTGTTAGGAAGAGAGCAGAGATTCGCAAGATGAATGCTCGGCAGCGTTGTTCGAAAGCCCCGCCGACGGAGTTTGACCAGCGCACCGGTTCATCTTCCTCGCCTGTGTCTCCTGAACAACAAAGCCGCACCTCCAACTAAAATGTCAAGCAAAACGTTTGAATATTCAAAAACTGGGAAAAGACTGTCTGGTATAAGCTGTCGAATGTTCAGCAGATCGTCTCTGGTAAAACTGACAGGAAAAAGATTACTAAACACAGGACAAACAAACAAAAACAACAAAACAATAGTGACGCTCCACACCGAGGTGGCCATCTGCGGCGCCATGAAGTCCTGGCTTATTTTAGTGATGAGGCATGATTTCCTGTACCACACACAATAAACCTTGCAACCATGCACACTTGCTTGTGGGCTTGCTAACACAATTACTTTCTTAGCAGTTATAATATCGAAATGGTTGCCATTAGTTAAAGGGAAGCCATGCACTAGTAAGTAAAAAAAAAAAAAACTCTTGAGGACATGAAGGCCAACGGGTGCTCGCTTTCCAACATTGCCTTATAAAAACACCAGATGGGGGGTGTTAAAAAATGTAATGCTGCCTGAAATACTAGCAGTTCTCTCCAAGCGGCATCTGTTAAGAATAAATATGATCTGTTTTACAGGGAGGAGTTCCCTAAAATTCTCAAGAATTCCACTGACCCAAATAATCAAGCTACTTGTCTGGTTAGTTAATAGTACTGTATAAAGCAGTGGTGCGTGCCGACCCATCATGGGCGACAGATCTGTTCTGATAGAGTTTCAGACAGCATGGGGTAAAAAATGCTAAAAACAGTAAACAGTTAGCCAATTTTAAACAAAGCTGTAACACAGTGTTCAATATTAGGGGGCCAAAAAGTAAAATGTTCAGAATCTGCTATTGAAAAATGCATATTAATTGTCCATAATAATCTGAATGTTGTCCCCCACAATGTCTATGATGGTTAAAGCCCTGAAGTACCTATCTGAGGCCAAATGAAAAGACACATTTTTTAGCGAGATACGCATTACACGCAGGCATATTTGGCATTCGTTTTACTTAGCAATGCTGCTATTAGAATGGATATGTTCCTGCATGTAGCGTAGTGAGCTGATGAGAAGCTCTCCGGGCAGTGTTTATGCCTTCAGATAAATTAACTCACTACCATTTTTACAGAGCACAATAGCCATGCAACACAACACACTTTTTTGAGCAGGTCAATACAAGAACGAAGACACTCACATTCTGCCGTGATTGCAGAATTAATGCGGTTTCCCTGCATTTCACTGCAAAAAAAACAAAATAAAAAAAATATTTATAGCATATATAAATGATATAGATTTTAGAATAAATTTAATGTGAATGTATAAGGAAAAGTGTATGTTTTAGGTAGTGTAACTGGTTTACATTTCCTTTAGGTTTTAGTTTTATTTATTTATCATTTTATTTTATTCACTTAAACAGTTCAGTTAAATAGTCCTGTAGTGTGACTCCTTCCTGTGACCGATCTCATGGGAAAATTGGAGATAGGAGGTCAAATTTCGCAAATGCCCCCTGTGGCTGAAGCTGGAACTACAGTTATGCTTATGCGCGCCTTCATACGATGCAATGCATAAGCACAAGACATGATCAAACATTATACGAATGACACATTTAAATGGGTTTGATGCAAAAGGCACAGCGCATCTGATTTTTCCATCCTGAACGTTTGAGTAGTAATTACATTAATATACTCTAATATAAATCTAAACCATCTTTCACTTACTTCTTTGTAAATGTAGTATCTCACTAGCCGGAGATCAAAAGCAATGTGACGTTAAAGGCACAGCTTGGATGATTTTCAGGGCATGAACATTTGCCACTTGGTGGCGCTTGTCCGAAATTCAGCACATTGGTTTAGAATTCTCTCCTTTGCAACTCAATAGAAAGTGTTTTTTTCTTAGTAGAAAATGGAGCGTTTCGAAAACACTCTACATCTCCACAAACTTTGGAAAACGATGACGTTAGGAAACTGAAAACTGACTTTTTGAATGAAAATGGTTTAGTGTGGATGTGGCCTTAGAAGAAGAAGAAAAAAAAAGAATAAATAGGCTAATCCTACTTTAAACATATGCCATTAGTTGAGTCAAACAGATCAATGTTTTGATGGTGTCACAGAGCCACAATGTTTACACTTGGCAAATGGACCTACAAATTAGTAGCTGAATGGCTTACTTATAGTAAGGATAGGGTATAGTTAAGATAAAAAATTACACACATCACCTTTAAAATAGTTTTAGATGAAAAACAGAATATTAAACAACTGAATAGTGCTGTCACTGCCTAAAATGTAATAGCAATTACCCATTTTTAGCATTGCCCTACAGAGACATAGGTTGACGGTTCATCAGTTCATTGGAATTTCAAAACAGAACTAGAATATCTAGAATTATGCAAGAATGCTCAAGAATCTGGTACAATGCCATGTACAGACATACCCAATGTGACATCTAATGTTGCAATAAAAAAATAAATAATAAAAAAAACTGACAACAGATTTCCAAAATAGAGAAAAATTTAAATCCAGCTCTTTCCAATTCATAAAGGAGTTAAATCCATTGTTGGCACAATACAATGAAAGTTGTTCACAGGAAAAGGATATCAAATGATAAATATACAAACAAATCTATAACAACAATGTAAAAGTTACCCTTTCCAGTCATTTAATAAACAATCAAGCACAAAAGTGAATTTTCATTCTGATGTTAAATCACAGAAGCACACACAGTGTACTCAGAAGCATGCAGGCCTTAAACCCTCTTAACAGTGTTGTTTTAAACCACAAAGACACTCTGTTTTAATATGGGAAGCTTATTTCATTGAGGAATCTACTATTGGCAATATCAATTTAAGGTACATGGAGACCCTGTCATCCTAATTTATTATGTTCTTTTTTGCTTACTCAGCCCAATGTCCTCAGACGAGCAGCTATTGTGGCCATACAGAATGAGGCATTTTAGGTTATTAAAAGCAACCCTGCAATATCTGAAAGTGGAAGTAGATGACACTGGGACTAGTTGTCACACTTTTTACTGCAGTGAATATGTCATGATTCACTGTTATGTTGCCTTGTGTTTATCCTCTGTCTTCTGTTTTCCCTGGACTACACTTCCCAAAATGCACTGCCCTCATCTCTGTCAGCTGTTCCCAATTGTTCTCATCTGCGTTCCATTCCCTCGTTAGTCCTTGTGTATATAATGCCCTGATTTCTGTTCAGTTGTTTTGTTTTGCTCCTGTTTGATATATCGTTTGTTTTTGTTTCCTGTTCCTTGTCTTGCCGTGTTCCAGTGTTTACCCTGTTTTGTACTTTGGTTATTTTCTATTAAATTTATATTAAGTTGCACCTAAATCCTGCTCTCGTGACCTCCATCAAACATTACAGAACAACTGACAGAAAGAAAATGGATCTAGTGGCTTAATGTATTCAACTGAGCCAGGCGGATTTACACATAAATTAATACTCACATCTTTTTAGCACCGTTGCCAGATACACAGGATTTGCTGATTCCCACCTGAAATCCCTGTATCGGATCAGACTCACAACTCACTGGTGGAGGGAATTGCCAGAGACAGGAGACTACACTTGGGAGGAATACGTGAGTTTAACATTAGAAACTCTCGGTTCAGAGGATCCTCCTCTCCCTACCCTGAACCCGGCTTCCAAACCTCCCATGCCTAAATCTGCTCCACGCCATGTCACAGCCACGCCTGAGTCTGCTCCACGCCATGTCACAGCCACGCCTGAGTCTGCTCCACGCCATGTCACAGCCACACCTGAGTCTGCTCCACTCCATGTCACAGCCAATCCTCCCGCGGCCCCTGTCTCCAAGCCTCCCGCGGCCCCTGTCTCCAAGCCTCCTGCAGCCCCTGTCTCCAAGCCTTCCACGACCCCTGTTTCCAAGTTGAATTATTCCCCACTGATGTCGGTGCGTAGGGCCATGATAACCCTTCCATACAAATGATCAGTTCCCACGCCTGCCACGGCCAATGAGCCAACGCCCACGCCTGCCATGGCCAACGAGCCAATGCCCACGCCTCTCACGGCCTCGTCCGTCCCAGAGCCAGCGTTGCCAGCCTCGTCCGTCCCAGAGCCAGCGTTGCCAGCCTCGTCCGTCCCAGAGCCAGCGTTTCCAGCCTCGTCTGTCCCGGAGTCAGTGTTCACGGCCGCCCGGAAGCGGAGGAGGAAAAGAAGGGCTTCTGCTATCCAGTCTCTGCCTGTACTCACGACCATGGAGGTCATTCCTGAGTCTCTGCACATGCTCATGACCACAGAGGTTGTCCTCGAGTCTCTGCCAGTGTTCACGACCACAGAGGTCGTTCCTGAGTCTCTGCCAGATCTGCTCTGGTCTCCTGGCTGTCTGCCTGATCTGCTCTGGTCTTCTGGGTCTCCTGGCCATCCACCTGATCTGCTCTGGTCTCCTTGGTCTCCTGGCTGTCCGCTTAATCTGCTCTGGTCTCCTTGGTCTCCTGGCCATCCGCTTGATCTGCTCTGGTCTCCTTGGTCTCATGGTCGTCTGCCTGATCTGTTCTGGTCTTCTGGGTCTCCTGGCCATCCACCTGATCTGCTCTGGTCTCCTGGCTGTCTGCTTGATCTGCTCTGGTCTCCTTGGTCTCATGGCCATCTGCCTGATCTGCTCTGGTCTCCTGGAACCCCTGTCTGTTCGCCTGATCTGCTCTGGTCTCCTTGGTCTCTCAGCCATCCGCCTGAGTTGCTCTGGTCTCCTTGGTCTCCCGGCATTCCGCCTGACCTGCTCTGGCCTCTTTGGTCTCTGGCTCCATCTTGGCCCTGCCTCCCTGACCAGCCTTCCTTGGGCATCAGGAGCTGCCCATTGGGGGGAGGGTTCTGTCATGATTCACTGTTGTGTTGCCTTGTGTTTATCCTCTGTCTTCTGTTTTCCCTGGACTACATTTCCCAAAATGCACTGCCCAAATCTCTATCAGCTGTTCCCAGTTGTTCTCACCTGTGTTCCATTCCCTCGTTAGTCCTTGTGTATATAATGCCCTGATTTCTGTTCAGTCTTTGTCAGTTGTTTTGTTTTGTTCCTGTTTGATGTATCGTTTGTTTTTGTTTCCTGTTCCTTGTCTTGCCATGTTCCAGTGTTTACCCTGTTTTGTACTTTGGTTATTTTCTATTAAATTTTAATTAAGCTGTACCTTTTTCCTGCTCTCGTAACCTCATTCAAATGTTTCAGAATATTTCTGTTTATTTATTTATTCATGATAACCCTTCCATACAAATGATCAGTTCCCACGCCTGCCACGGCCAATGAGCCAACGCCCACGCCTGCCATGGCCAACGAGCCAATGCCCACGCCTTTCACGGCCTCGTCCGTCCCAGAGCCAGCGTTGCCAGCCTCGTCCGTCCCAGAGCCAGCGTTTCCAGCCTCGTCTGTCCCGGAGTCAGTGTTCACGGCCGCCCGGAAGCGGAGGAGGAAAAGAAGGGCTTCTGCTATCCAGTCTCTGCCTGTACTCACGACCATGGAGGTCATTCCTGAGTCTCTGCCAGTGTTCACGACCACAGAGGTCGTTCCTGAGTCTCTGCCAGTGTTCAGGACCACAGAGGTCATTTCCAAGTCTCTGCCCATGTTCACATTCACAGAGGTTGTTCCCAAGTCTCTGCACATGCTCATGACCACAGAGGTTGTCCCAGAGTCTCTGCCAGTGTTCACGACCACAGAGGTCATTCCCGGGTCTCTGCCCATGCCCACAACCACAGAGGTCGTTCCCGAGTCTCTACCAGTGTTCATGACCACAGAGGTCATTTCCAAGTCTCTGCCCATGCTCACGACCACAGAGGTTGTCCCCGAGTCTCTGCCAGCGTTCACGACCACAGAGGTCGTTCCTGAGTCTCTGCCCATGCCCACGACCACAGAGGTTGTTCCCGAGTCTCTGCCAGTGTTCACGACCACAGAGGTCGTTCCCGAGACTCTGCCCATGCCCACAACCACAGAGGTCTTTCCCGAGTCTCTGCCAGTGTTCACAACCACAGAGGTCGTTCCCGAGTCTCTTCCCACGTTCGCGACCACGGAGGTCATTTCCCAGTTATCCAGGACTCTTTGTCTCAAGCCTCCCATGGCTCTACCTTCCACGGCTTTGCTCTTTGAGCCTCCCATGGCTCCGCCTTCCACGGCTTCGCCCCTCGAGCCTGCCACGGCTCTGCCTTCCACGGCTTCACCCCTCAACTTTCCAAGGCTCTGCCTTCTACGGCTTTGCCCCTCGAGCCTGCCATGGCTCTGCCTTCTACGGCTTCGCCCCTCGAGCATCCCACGGCTCCACCTTCCACGGCTTCGCCCCTCAAGCCTCTCACAGCTCCACCTGCCACGGCTCCGCCCCTCGAGCCCCCCATGGCTCCGCCTGCCACGGCTTCGCCCCTCGAGCCTCTAATGGCTCTGCCTTCCACGGCTGCAGTCTCTAGTCTGTGGCCACCTCCCAGGCCTCCTGACCCTATCTCAACCCTGTGGTAGCCACCCAGGCCTCCTGACCCTGTTTCAGCCCTGTGGCCACCAACCAGGCCTCCTGATCCAGTCCCTACCCTGAGGTGGTCTCCTGGGTCTCCTGGCCATCCATTTGATCTGCTCTTGTCTCCTGGGTCCCCTGGCCATCTGCCGTATCTACTCTGGTCTTCTGGGTCTCCTGGCCGTCCGCCTGATCTGCTCTTGTCTCCTGGCCATCCACCTGATCTGCTCCAGTCTCCTGGGTCTCCTGGCTGTCCGCCTGATCTGCTCTGGTCTCCTGGCCATCCGCCTGATCTGCTCTGGTCTCCTGGGTCTCCTGGCCGTCCGCCTGATCTGCTCTGGTCTCCTTGGTCTCCTGGCCGTCTGCCTGATCTGCTCTGGTCTCCTGGGTCTCCTGGCCATCCGCCTGATCTGCTCTGGTCTCCTGGCTGTCTGCCTGATCTGCTCTGGTCTTCTGGGTCTCCTGGCCATCCACCTGATCTGCTCTGGTCTCCTTGGTCTCCTGGCTGTCCGCTTAATCTGCTCTGGTCTCCTTGGTCTCCTGGCCATCCGCTTGATCTGCTCTGGTCTCCTTGGTCTCATGGTCGTCTGCCTGATCTGTTCTGGTCTTCTGGGTCTCCTGGCCATCCACCTGATCTGCTCTGGTCTCCTGGCTGTCTGCTTGATCTGCTCTGGTCTCCTTGGTCTCATGGCCATCTGCCTGATCTGCTCTGGTCTCCTGGAACCCCTGTCTGTTCGCCTGATCTGCTCTGGTCTCCTTGGTCTCTCAGCCATCCGCCTGAGTTGCTCTGGTCTCCTTGGTCTCCCGGCATTCCGCCTGACCTGCTCTGGCCTCTTTGGTCTCTGGCTCCATCTTGGCCCTGCCTCCCTGACCAGCCTTCCTTGGGCATCAGGAGCTGCCCATTGGGGGGAGGGTTCTGTCATGATTCACTGTTGTGTTGCCTTGTGTTTATCCTCTGTCTTCTGTTTTCCCTGGACTACATTTCCCAAAATGCACTGCCCAAATCTCTATCAGCTGTTCCCAGTTGTTCTCACCTGTGTTCCATTCCCTCGTTAGTCCTTGTGTATATAATGCCCTGATTTCTGTTCAGTCTTTGTCAGTTGTTTTGTTTTGTTCCTGTTTGATGTATCGTTTGTTTTTGTTTCCTGTTCCTTGTCTTGCCATGTTCCAGTGTTTACCCTGTTTTGTACTTTGGTTATTTTCTATTAAATTTTAATTAAGCTGTACCTTTTTCCTGCTCTCGTAACCTCATTCAAATGTTTCAGAATATTTCTGTTTATTTATTTATTTATTTTTTTTGACTAAGTCAATTTTGCATACGCACAAACCATAAAGTTGTGGTTACAAAAAAAGTTATTGAACTTAGGGTTAGGGTTAGGTTTAAATATGGACTGATCACACTGGAGAATATGGGACAGGAGGTTAAATGTTTTGTCTGCTAAAACTGGTCTTCTAAAATGTGCTAAAATCGGTCTACTAAAATACTGTATGCTTTCAGAATTTCCGAGCAATCCCTGAGTGGCTGAAGCTTTAACCACAATATTCTTTGAATTGATGTGATGTGAAAGGCAAAGCGCATACATATTTTGGAAACATGCGAATAGTAATTCCATTTACTGTATATCCTATCTCTAACCTCACCCAAACTAACACTAAACTTACCATAGTTCTAATATTAACCACTAAACCTTAAATCCTTACCCAAACTGAGCCTTAACAACCCTAGCCCACAAAATGAACCCCTAACTTTTAAACCAAACTTTCCCGTAAACTGACCTTAGCCCTAAAATTACCCTGTAACCCTGACCCTAGCCCTAACCCTGACACTAACCCTAACAGGAATGAGACCAAAACACAACATTTGTGAAATGTTGCGAAACACTGACATTTATGAAACATACCCTTGTCCTGAGAGTTTATTTAAACAGTGTTAACCACCATGCAAACAAAGCAATTGCAGATGGCAAAAGGCTCAAGGGGGTTACGGGTTACGTGTTGTTCTGTGTTCACGTGCTGGGCACAAGATGCGCTGTTTTCAGCAATCTCAGTGTCTTTCACATGGATTGCGAAGAGCAAAGTACTGCAAGTTCACAGTTTTTTTTTTTTGAAAAAAAAAGCCTCTTAAAAAAATGCGAAACAGTCTCACATAAATGGTGATTTGGGAAATGGTAATTTGGAGGTGATAGCGTTTCCCCAGATTTTGTATTGAGTAACATTATAAACTGTCCAATATACACTGACTGCAGCGCACTTTAAGTTTTCTGCCAAAATAAAAGCTCCAGGTGAAGATGAAGAAAATATGACAGAAATACTGTATATTACTATTGTATAAAACAAATAATCCAAATAATAATAATTCAGTATCATATTAATTTAATAATATTGACTCTACGGTAATAAATAATATTCAACTAGGTTCCAAAATATAAATTGGTGAAGTTGTAGATTTTGCACACCCTGTTCATTCACAAAATATGTTTTGTAAAACTATATGTTAGTAAATATTGCTTTTTTTTTTTTTTCCCTTTATTGTTGCATTGGTGCATATAAATTATATTTATTATATTTTGAATTAAATACCATTCTTTTTTGTGTTCATTTATGGAAACATTTTGAAAAACATGCCTTTATTATCTTTAACTAGATTTATATTTCTTTAAACTTTTTGAATGAATGGCGGTTAAGACAATTATTGAGGTAAATATCGAATATCGTCAACAGGCTGAAAAATATTGTATATATTGTATATACTAATATATATTTTTGGAATCATATTGCCCCTCCCTAGTCAGACTTTGAGGGAAAATAACCAACATTTACTTTATGAAACTTCCGCTTCAGTTCCAGTTAAAACATTTCCAAACAAACATCAGTTGGGGCACAGATCAAATCATTTGGGACTCAAGCCCCCAATGTTTTGTCTAAACAATTATTTACATAATTGACAATCAAAAAACAAATAATCATGTTCATTCGAGCCACTGTGAACAAGCCTCTCTCCTGTGCTCATGAACGCATAATGGACATCCAGAATGACTTGGAATACAATGCACAAGTCACATGGACTACTTTTATGATACTTTTGGGTCCTTTTTTAAGCTTGAAGTGAGTTCCTATCAAGAGTGAGGAAATGATGACTGAATTTTCATTTTTGGGTGAATTATTATATGATAAACAATTCTGGTGCTGTGTTGTGTCATGACTTGATGTCCAATGTAAAATCTGGGACCTGAAGCTAAACCAGTTAAGAAACACTCATTTAGAGCAAATTACAGAGTACAGGCTTAATTTCCTGCATAAATATAATTACAAATAAATCTGCAGTCGAATGTAGACTTACTATTCATTTGAAGTCTCTTATGAAAGAAAAACATTGCAAACTCAAGGTCAGATCAT
This sequence comes from Myxocyprinus asiaticus, assembly GCF_019703515.2. Taxonomy (NCBI): domain Eukaryota; kingdom Metazoa; phylum Chordata; class Actinopteri; order Cypriniformes; family Catostomidae; genus Myxocyprinus; species Myxocyprinus asiaticus. Next base: position 9,245,562 of record NC_059383.1, read on the forward strand.
GCTGCTCTTGGGAGTCAGTCCTTGTTGCAGCTCTTCTCGATACTGACCATCTCTGTTCATTTGATACAGTCAGCCTGTCCTGACATTTTCATTATGTATTCAGGGATCTCAGTGTGTTCATGCCAGTTGATACTGTCTGAATGGCTGTGGGAGGGAGACTGTTTCTTTATGAGTGTATGAAGTCTGTGACTTCTGTGAGGCAGGAAGGGGAGGAGGAAGAAAAGGTGTGGGCTAAAGCAGGCATGTGATCGACTAAGCAAAAAAAAGCAGGAAAATGTACTGAGCAAGTACAATTAGTAATTAACATTAAATAACATGAACTAACAGTTAAACTACTTCTACAGTATTTATTAATCTTGGTTAATGTTAATTTCAACATATATATATATATATATATACACACACACACACACATATACATATACATTTTACTGATCACGAAATAGTGTGGAATCTTAAATATTTCTTAAATGATGTCATTGTAATCATGTAATCACTACTATGCAAGCAACAGCGAGAGAGGAGCTGCAAAATCCTAAAACTTTATTTCCAGGTTTAATTTATATTTTGAATAGATTCGATGTGGGTTTATGTTTTCTGTTTTAATCGTTTAATGTAATTTTGAGTGTGACTATGGTTTAAGTAGGGTGTACCTGTATGCTGGGTTGGAAATCTCAAGGATTAATAGTGGTGTTTTCCTTATTACATGACGTGTTGTTCTGAAAGCAAAAAGAAACAAATGAAACACGGAATGTAGGCTGTCATCCGCGCAGTTTGACCGAAGCAAAGTGGGTGCGTTTACTTGAGCGATTAATCGAAAGTGAATCGCTGCAAGCTCGTGATGTGCAAATGGCTTGCACGTGCTGCATGAGTCTGTTGGGTATATTGCAGTCTTGTCACATTTTAACTTTTTGTTTAGCCTTCCATTCAGCTCATGAAAACACACAGCGTGATCCTGAGGAAGGATTACATCAAGATGTAGATTGGAATGCAGGTGCAGAATTTATATGAATAAAATAGTCTACTCCTCTCTCGCCATTGCTGACGTGCCAGTGATTACCCCTACATTGGCACACGTGCCATAGGTTGCCAACCCCATTGTAAATGTTAACATTAGTTAATGCACTAGGAACTAACATGAACTAACAATGAAAAAATAATATATTTACTAACCAACATTAGCAAAGATTAATAAATGCTGTAAAACAATAAAGGATGTATATCGCTCTGTCCCTAGAGCAGCTTTGGGACTCTCTGATCACTGTCCAGTTCATCTTCTTCCAACCTACAGGCAGATATTAAAATCAACCAAGCCAGTAGTAAAGACTGTAAAGAGATGGACCAATGAAGCAGAGCGGGAACTACAAGCCTGCTTCGATTGCATGGATTGGAGTGTTTTTGAGGCTGCAGCCACAGACCTGGACGAGCTCACAGATACTGTTACATCATATATCAGTTTCTGTGAGAATATGTGCATTCCTACTAGGACTTATTTAAAGTTCAACAATGACAAACCATGGTTTACAGCAGAGCTCAGGCAGCTTCGTCAGGCCAAAGAGGATGCTTACAGGGGTGGAGATAAAGTCTTGTACAATCAGGCCAGGAACACACTGAACAAGGAAATCAGAGTGGTTAAAAGAAGATACTCTGAGAAGCTGAAAAACAAGTTTTCAGCTAATGACCTTGCATCAGTGTGGAGTGGCATGAAACAACTCACAAATTACAGGACTCCTACCCCCAACCCTGTAGGGAACCAACAACTGGCTGATGACCTGAATGTGTTCTACTGCAGATTTGAAAGGCCCAGTCTCACACCCCACACCCACTCTGACCTTCACATCACACAAACACCAACATCTCCTGCAACCCCCCTCCTCCCCACTCCTGCTACTCAACCTGCACTTAAGATCTGTGAAGATGATGTGAGCCGCGACTTTCGGAAACAAAAGACGAGGAAAGCTTCAGGCCCAGATGGCATCTCACCAGCGTGTCTTCGATCCTGTGCTAACCAGCTGGCCCACACTGATTTTCAATAGATCACTGGAGCAGTGTGAAGTCCCATGCTGCTTCAAACACTCAATCATTATTCCTGTCCCAAAGAAACCAAAAATCACATGACTACAGACCAGTTGCCCTGATGTCTGTGGTCATGAAATCATTTGAGAGACTGGTGTTTGCCCACCTGAAGAACATCACTGGACCCTTTCTAGATCCCCTTCAATTTGCTTATCGAGCAAACAGGTCTGTGGATGATGCAGTCAACATAGGATTGCATCATATCCTGCAACATCTGGACAGACCAGGGACATCCTGGGATCCTTTTTGTGGACTTCAGTTCGGCTTTCAACACCATCATCCCAGCTATACTCCAGAATAAATTACACCAACTCTCTGTTCCCATGTCTATCTGTCAGTGGATTACCAGCATTCTGACGGACAGGCAGCAGCTTGTGAGACAGGGGAAACTCGCTTCCAGCACCTATACAATCAGCACTGGTGCCCCCCATGGATGTGTGCTCTCCCCACTACTCTTCTCCCTCTACACCAATGACTGCATCACCAAGGACCCCTCTGTCAAGCTCCTGAAGTTTGCAGACAACACCACTGTCATCGGACTCATCCGAGATGACGATGAGTCTGCATACAGAAGGGAGGCTGAACAGCTGGCTGTCTGGTGCAGTCAAAACAACCTTGAGCTGAACACGCTAAAAACGGTGGAGATCATTGTGGACTTTAGGAGGAACACCCCAACACTGACCCTCCTCACCATTCTAAACAGCACTGTGGCAGCAGTGGAGTCATTCAGGTTCCTGGGCACTACCATCTCACAGGACCTGAAGTGGGAGACCCACATTGACTCCATTGTGAAAAAGGCCCAGCAGAGGTTGTACTTCCTTCACCAGCTGAGGAAATTCAACCTGCCATAGGCGCTGCTGATACAGTTTTACTCAGCAGTCATTGAGTCTGTCCTCTGCACTTCAATAACTGTCTGGTTTGGTTCAGCTACGAAATCAGACATCAGAAGGCTACAAAGGACAGTTCGGACTGCTGAGAGGATTACTGGTTGCCCCCTGCCCACCCTTCAAGAACTATACACTTCCAGAGTGAGGAAAAAGGCTGGAAAAATCACTCTGGACCCCACTCACCCTGCCCACTACCTTTTTGAACTGTTGCCTTCTGGCCGACGCTTGAGAGCTCTAAGCACCAGAACCGTCAGTCACAGGAACAGTTTTTTCCCTCAAGCTATCCATCTCATGAACAGTTAAATTGCCCCATTGAGCAATAACTATGCGCAATACACAGTTTAGTCTTTTTTTAATATTTATCCAACACATCCAACCTCTTCTGCCATTTCATTCCTCTGAAAAAAACAAAAAAAAATAATTTGCACTGTACATAACAGATTTGTATTTGCACTGTACATAACAGATTGTATTAGATTTGCACTACCCATGTGTATGTGTGTATGTTTGTATGTGTGTGTCTGTACGTATGTGTATAATTATTTTTTATTTTTTATTATTATCTATGTCTTGCTGCAGTTTTTGTATTGTATTTGTATTTTTGTACACTGGAAGCTCCAGTGTATTCCTTGTATTTGTAAGCATACTTGGCAATAAAGCTGATTCTGATTCTGATTCTGATTCTGAAAAAAAACAAAAAAAAAACAAAACAAAACAAAATGATATCATTAATTGTTAGTTCATGATACCTAATGCATTAACTAATGTTAACAAATAGAACTGCTGATCAGCACAAAACCAGCCAAACAGAGCGTATAATTCAGGAAATCTCTAGTAAACCTTTGGGAAGGGATCATTTTAAAAAGCTTCGCAATTTGTATTGTAATATGACAAACACTGGATCATCTGATGCTGTCATCTTAGAGTTTTCCCACACATGGCTGCTAGATGGCGCCATTAGCTTGTGCAATACTACTGTAACTGAAGCTGTCAAGGCAGGCTGTTTTAAAAGCGGAAATGGCATGCAATGCTACTTCGCAATTTCAGTGTTCATTCATTCCATAATGCTGCATTAACGGACATCACACCAATGTCTCAGAGGTCAGCGTTTTTTAGTTTTTAAAGAGTTTTGGATTGGTTTTCCCCTCAACATGTGCTAACTGTAAGTGCTGCTTTTCACAATGGTCACGGGCTGGTTTTTACTCATTAATGTGAAAGTGACAATGAATAAGCATGTAATAATACATGTTCTTATGAGTGCTGACCCCTCTTCATTGTGTGGCTAGCATTATTTCTGGATTGTGCATTTGAATTAACAGAGTTTTTACAGAGAGTGGTCTCCCAACTGGTTAAAAAGTGGTTAAAAGTTTTTAACCTGTCTTGAACAGTGGTAACTGTTCAAAGTCATTTTATATCCAACCATTTTATTTGTCTTGTTAAATTAAAATATACCGCTCTTACTTGAATGATGTCCTGACGGCAAAAACCAGGAGCCTCCGTCCCGCGCGTTCTCAACAAAGTACATGCGTGAAGCACCGAATGCACCGAACAGGACATTGTCGAGAACATATGAACCCCGAGGAGGAAATATTTTTTTATGGATTTACACATTTCACGCAGCTCACATTTTTAGGTCGGAAATAACTGGCCTGGCCCACCCAATCATGAACTTGGACCACCTTGAGAACTACACCTACACCCACCCCTCCAACTGTTCGGCCCACCCGTGGGTCCTATGGCCCACCTTACATCTTTGAGCTGGAGCCAGGCCTGATCATATCCCTGTGAAGGGGCTGAAGGAAACACAGAATTAAGATTCATAGTTCATCCAAAAACAAACAAGATTCAAACCTATGTGAAAACAAAAGTGCATAATGGGAACATAGGGACAAACATGTGGCATATACACACAGCTCAGACGTGTGAATCTCATGGCTTTAAATTCACACTACAGTTCGTGCATAATCCAGCATGAGGAACAGAAACTCAGGGCCAGTGCTTTTCTTCCCATTTCTAGTGCCTGTGCTTTTCTTCAGAAGATGAATAAGGCTTAATCATTGTTAATTGAAGCATTCAACATTGACCATAAAATATGACTGAGAACCATCAACCCCAATTGTTTCCATTTACAATGGTTTCTGATGGTAACTAAACCTTTAGGCAAAACTAAGAGACCCCAGGAGTGTTTCAGTCTTCTCAAATTGCCTAGTCTTGCATAGTAAAACTTGACTTATCAGCATTAAGTTTACACAAGCAATATGATTTAAAGTAATTAATGTTTGTTCAAATTTGTTTAAATCCATATCACTATGTATTTAGAGATATTTACAATGGAGCTTACATTTTTGTAAAATACTGTATGAACTATGTTGTTTATATTTTTGATTTATAATATCTGTTTGGCATTGACCAATAGGAAGGAACTGAATTAATTGTAATATTTCAGTTATTGAGAACATTTTGACATTCTGCATCAGAGGCGATGCTTTTAATGATTACATTTATTCATAAATGGGTGGCATTAATTAGCTCTGCACTGTACATATTGACTGAATGCACAAATCAAAGCAACAGCCATTCAAGGCCATTCAGATACATGCCCTCTGTTTACAGAACATTTGATATAGTTCATATGAAGAGCACAAAAATTATTTTCAAAATACATTGAAGATGAAATCACTGGATAATATTTACAGACATAGGGATCCTTACCCTTATTTATGTTGAATTCAAGCTGTACATTTTCAACTGGTACAGCTAACAACAAACTATAGGTGGAGATTCCAAAATGATAAGCTTCGTTTGAGAGTAAAATGTACAAAGGTAAACATTCTCGCTGGATTTGGATTGTTTTTAGCAAATCATATTTATCTTGGATTTTAAACTAGCCCTGAATCTTTTAATGTGGTTAATAATAATAACAATAATAATAATTATTATTATGATGATGATCATTATCATTGTTTTATAACAATAATTATTATTATTATAATAATTATATTATCTACATATAACTATGAATAATTGATTAGTAATTACTATTAATACAATATAATGATAAATATTATTTAATAATTATCATTATTATTTTATTAATAGTCATTATTATTATCATAAATAATAATAATAATTATTATTATTATTATTATTACCCATTTTCAAAGATTTTAGTCCCATTTAAATGTGCCAAATCTGGGCTGGTTTACAATCCATGATAAATATGATTTGCTAAAAACAATCAATTATTATTCATTAATTTGTTTAAAGAAACAGTTTGATGAATGAATATTCATTAAAAAATGAAAGATCTGTCATCCCACTCTTATGTGAATTTCTTTCACTGAACACTAAAGTAACATTTCTGAAGAATCTCTACACAGCTCTTTTCCATACAACAACAGCTCATAGCTTCAAAATCAAGCTCAAAAAGGATAAAAAAGGCACCATAAAAGTAGTCAATATGTACTTTTAAAATATAAGTAATTTTCACTGATAATCTTCCCCTTTGCAAAAGCTCTGAAATACCATTCACGGTTGCGTTCAGATTATAAAATGGCGTGTCAGTGCACCATGCCAGGTTTGACGCCATTCATGGCAAGCACCATTGGTTCACATGTATGTTGTAGCCAAATGTGATGCACCATTTAGAATATGTGGAATGGAAAATTATGTCTGAGCTATAGCAGTGAGAAAGAGTTACAATGGCTTCAGAAGACCAGAAAATAGAACATGAGTCATATAGACTATTTTTGTGGTTCTTTCTATGGTGGTTTTTCTTTATTTTTTATTTTTTTCTTTATTTTCTTTGTTGTAATTTTTTAGAGCTTGACATAGTTGCTATGATATGAAAATTCTTCAAAATTTCTACTCATGGGTTCCACTGGAAAAAAAAGCATAAATAATGGGTGTGTAAATAATGGCAAAATTTTCATTTTGGCATCAACTTTCCCTTTAACAAGAATTCAAACACATTAATCTCAAGATAGGCAATAAATAACGTGAAAATGGTGAATAATTCATAGCCATGACTTACATAAATACATGGATAAAAATGTTTTAAATGACCTATATTTAAGGAATAATTCTGTGAAAATTATTTCTCCTTGACCTAGATGACAAAGACCATGAGTTGACTGTGGTGCTGGCAAACCAGTTCAACCACTGATCACAGATAAAAGATTAGAATCTGCTATAGCAGGTTGGCACAGAAAGTGCCCTGCAGAACCATGGCTCAGCCTGTTTTTCATTAAAAACATAGATGCCACACATCTCTACTCATTTCAGGTACAAAAAGATGATGCAAGCATCTAAATGGGTCAGAATACTCAACTGAGGAAATAAGACAATCGCAAGTAATGAATTGAAGTCATTAATATGTATACAGTAACCCTAAAAAGTATTTGGACACTTATATTTTTAGTGGATGTATAGGTCAGTTACCCTGAGTAATCACAGGTGTGGAAGCTGAGTAATCACAGGTGTAGCTCATCATATTATTAACTAGGTTTACCAAACAGAAAGTTTCACAATACTTTTTCGTCTCTATTCATCTCAATATATCGTTTAATAATTAGAACCTAACTAACCTCTGTTTGTGAAATGTTTGCATAAAAAGAAACCGCTTGTGTTATCTGTCTTTAAAATATGCCATTTCCTTGTATATTTTGTTGTCTAATTAAATGACATTTTGGTAACAAAACACTTTACGTTAATATTCTCTTTGCTTAGCGTTTATAGAGGGGTTCATTAAAGACTAATGATGACTTTACAAATACATTATAAATCATTGGCATACGTTTATAATAGCATTGACCGTATAGAAAGGGTGGTTTTCATGCAATACCTGCCAAACAATGAGCCATTTTACTTCACATGTTATAAATGCTTAATAATAGGACTGGGTATTGAGGCAGATTTCTCTATTTGATTCAGTTCTGATTAACAAGCTCTCAATTCGATTCCGATTTCGATTTCGATGTTTCAGTTATAAAGTCAACTTTTATATGAAAGAAATTACATATGAAAGAAATTCTCTCCCAGATAATCCTTTCAATTATACAGGAAAAGGACTAGGTACAACTAGGTACATTAGAAAAATATTAATTTTACTATTTATGAGTTTTTTTTATCATTTTGGACACATTTTGGCTTTTAAAAATGAACAAAACCATGTATTCAATCAATAAATAAGATATTCATATATATATTTGTTGTTTGTTACATTTTTATCATTTAATTGCATAATTTGTACTTTTTACAAGTATTTACATTGATTTGCTGAACACGTGCTAAAACCGGTACTGTCTCTTTAAGAAAACCAGCATATCTGATAAAAGTGTCTGTAAATGAGCACATGTTAGCAAGAGAGGACTCACATAAGCATGATTAGAATTAAATGTTTGTTTTTTTTTGATCAACAACTGAATGTAGAGAACAGAAAAGGTATTAAAAGAGACATTATTCAATGACAAATGGGCATAGAGTAAAAGATCGATCTTGGGATTTAACAATCGATATCAAGATCGCTCACATGAAGATCTTGATGCATCGGAAAATCAATATTTTTTTAACCACTCCTACTTAATAACACATTTTCAACATCAGCAACCCAAAAAAATTTACTTTAATGTAAAGTGGACACATATGAAGTATTTATTAAGGAGTTGCCAACATTAGGAACATGTGTCCATAAAGTGCAGTATGGTTTAATGCTCATTAGGCTGTGAATGAGCATGAACACCTGAAAACTATTTTCACAGAGGACTGGGTAAATTGGACTAGGTAAGCTGGGACACCACTCTATTTTTGCTGCATTGTGACATAAATCATGAATTAGGGATTACATTAAAGTGCACCTATTATGGTTTTTAAACATGCCTAATTTTGTTTTAAAGGTCTCATACAATAGATTTACATGCATCCAAGGTCAAAAAACACTTTAATTTGCTCATAATTTAAATTGCAGCATTACCTTTTTTTCCCAGTGTCAAAAACCACTCGTTCAGTGATCCATTCTAAAGGATTCAGCCTACTCTGCTCTGATTGGTCAGATGTCCCAGTCTGTTGTGATTGGTCTACCACTTAGTGTAGTGTTTGAGGGCGGGTCAAAGCTGTTCGCGAGCAGCCAATGAAGACCAGAGGCGGGTTTTTTGTTACCAAATTATGTAGGTTAGTACAGGAAGTAAGTCTGGAATTACTAATTGGTTCTTTCTGTTGGGTGTCAATAACTCCATTTGTCGTGCACTTTGATGTTTGAAACTTTGCAGACTTTTTTACATTCAAAGATATATAACACACTACATGAAAGGTAATATTTGAAAAACCATAATATGTGTAAATAAGTGTATTTATAAAGTTATATAACATTTAAGTTCAAATGTGCACATTTTGCAAGTATTGCATAGTCACCCTTTCTATTCATATCTGAATAGAATGCACCCAACTGAATAAAAATAAGACATTTTTAAATGACTTATTGCTCATTAATGAACCCGTTTATAAACACTTAACAAAGGGAACATTAAAGGAATATTCTGGGTTTATTACAAGCTCAATCGACAGCATTTGTGGAATATTTGTGCAATTTAAAAAAAGTAAAACTTACAATGGAAGTGAATGGGGCCAATCCGTAAATGGTTAAATACTCACTGTTTCAAATGTTTAGACACAAGACATAAACAATATGTGTAAACATGATTTTAGTGTGATAAAATCGCTTACCAAACCTTTTCGGTGTAACGTTGTAGTCAATTTTACAACTTCGTTGCAACAAACCCTAAAACCCTAAAATGACTCAAAATGACGATTTAAACAACTTTACAGCTCAAATCATCTTAAAGTTTTAACAGAAGATTTAATGTAAGTGATCTTTTTAAATTATAAGCTTCACATTTCTGCCTTTAAACCCTCCAAAATTGGCCCCATTCACTTTCATTGTAAGTGCCTCACTGTAACCTTGATTTTTGCTTTTTTATTTTTATTTATTTATTTATTTTTTTAAAGTAAAGGAGGGACGAGTCGAAATTAATTTTTTGGTAATCAACATTAAGCCACACATGCTGCTGATTGAGCTTAACTTGTATTGAACCTGTGATATTCCTTTAATGTAATGTTTCTGACATATGTGTTTAAGTGCCACATAAGTGTTCAAATATTTCAAGGGGCCACTAGTAAATGTTTGGCATTCTGGATGAAAATTCAGACACATTGGCTGATCGTCCAGCACACTTAAACATAGAGAAACACTTTGTTTGTTTACATTTTAGACAACTGTACTGCAGATCAAGAGGTGCCTCGAACTCACTTGAACTGTAGACCTTTCCGTAAATGGCAGAGGTTTCGCTGAGACCAACTGCAGAGTCAGAGAGCTTTTTACGCTACAAGCCAATGGGAAAAGTTTGTGAGACCCACTGAACTGATAACAGAAAGTGACAGGGGTGACCCAGAAGCTGTGTGAGATTGTTGCACATGACAGAAGCAGCAGAAATATTTGGCTCATGCTTCACTGGCTTGCATGAAAAAGCAGACATCCAGTGACATGTTCAATTGAGAGGGTTTAATAATGAGGACGGCCAGTGCTGCGTCACTACATCTTATCTTGTACATGTGATTTTTATGCTTTGCAAACTTGTTGCATATTCTGCTGATTTAAACTTGTCACCATGGTAACATTATCATTGATGAGTTTTGTGAAAATTGGGATAATGCTGCCTTGTGACAGTCTTGGAAGCATTAATAAGAGTTGAAAATTACAAACCAATCAAGTTGAGCATTACATTGCATAGTTTTCCAAGAAATATGTGTTTATGAATATCATGTAGTTACATTATCGCTGTATAATTTACATCTATTATTTAAAACGAAAGTTTTTGGCACATATAAAAATACATTGAAGTCAGCTGGTGGCCCTGGAGCACATTAAGGTATATGGATTTGGCGTGCTGGCCATAATGGAGGGGCACAAGCACGGGACTGGGCTTGATCTCTGACAACCTAAGGCCTTGTCCACACTAATACATTTTCGTTTGAAAACGCATCTTTTTCTCTCTGTTTTGGCCTTCCGTCCATACTGAGATGGTGTTTTTGTCCACGAAAACGGAGCTTTTTGAAAACGCACTCCAAAGTGGATAAATTTGAAAACGCCGTTTTCGCGTTGTAGTGTGGACTGTGAAAACGGATGCTTTCGAAAACTATGACGCATTTTTAGACATGTGACACAGTCATGTCACCCATTCAGTCCAAAACAAGATGGTGGACGACATTGTATCGCAGTTGTTTTGGCTACTCTCTAGTTTGATTGCATTGTTAAAGATTAATGTCAGTTTGTACATACATAAGCGTTTTCAGACGTTTCATTGTGGATGAGCAACTTTTGGAAAATGCTTGAAAATGCTAGTGTGGACAGAGAGCGTTTTGAAACGAAAACACCGTTTTCAAATGTATCCGGATTAATGTAGACATAGCCTAAGTTTACTTTAGCCTAACTGCTTAGAAAAATAATTGGTATCATTTCAGTTATCATTCATGTCTGGTGCAGGATGAGTTACATATCAAAATGTAATACTTTTATACGTAGGAAGTAGGATACTACATACTGTTATTCCTAAACGACAAAACCAATGGTGTGGAACAACACCATCAAACATTGTGCGAATTGAGAATCTGTCACAATGTAGTACAGGATTTGCAAAGAGACTATATATTTTAGTCTTATAGAATTTGCAAAGAAACTATAATATATATATATATATATATATATACACACCACGGGTCTGTTGAATGCTTGATTCTGATCGGTTGACAGACGTTCTAAGGTGTGCAATTATTTTTCAAGTAAACGCACAGCTATGAAGTAGTTCCAGGTCTTGACCGCATAACTGTTCCATGTCACTTCGTTATTTCAAAGAGCCCTACAGGCTACCACAACAAAATAACCAATTAAAACAAAGACATTGGTTAAGTACATTGGATAAGAATGACAAACAATGTCTATAATATCCTAAATTAATTTCAGTTTCGAAATCCTTGGGCTCTCTCTCTTTCTCTCTCTCTCTCTCTCTTTCGCTCTCATCTCACATACACACACACACACACACACATACATGTTGGTGCGGCTATCCTTATGAGGACTCTCCATAGACATAATGATTTTTATACTGTACAAACTATAGATTCTATCCCCTAAACCTAACCCTACCCCTAAACCTAACCCTCACAAAAAGCTTTCTGCATTTTTACATTTTCAATAAAACATCATTTAGTATGTTTTTTTATGCGATTTGAATTATGGGGACACTAGAAATGTCCTCATAATCCACATTTATAGCATAATACCCTTGTAATTACCAGTTTGTTACCTACATTTTTTTTTTCTCTTAAACCACCCAAACCCAACCACACATACACACACACACACACATTTTAGGGGTAGAAAATGGCTAAATTAAAACCATAGTTGTGACTTTTTCCTGTTCTGTCATATTACATTCTTGCAAATATACATAAATGATAACTCAAATAATGTGGGTGTTGAGGCAACATGATCACACGGGAGGTTGGCATGTTGTTTCCCGAGAGTTCCAGTATGCTAGGATCATCCACATTATGCCGACTCACTGACAAGCAGCATCTCCTACAGTATCAGACATTTTTTGCATCGGCAAAGTGTTTACATTCATTTGTGGCGCAACAGGAAACACATTTTGTTATTAGCGTGGGAGACCCAGGTTCACATCTCACATTGAAACTAGGAAATAATTGAGTTCGCATAATCAGACTTTGTGGTTGCAATTTTCCCTTTAACATTACATTTTTACTCCACTGATGGCAAGGTTTAGTTTAGTTTAGTTTAGTTTGCTTTTATTGTCTCCATTAGGGGAAACTAGTTTTGCAGCAAGGTGCCAAAAAAGACTCACAATCTAATCACAATAAAACACTATACCCATAAACAACCCAATTACAAATACAACAGCAATAAAAAATACATAAAACAAATACAAATACAAATTGCACAAAATCGCAACATAACTGCTGTAAAATCGCTTTTTTCAAAGCATTTCATAATTAACGACGTTAAGGTGACTTGTCTAAAATAATTAAATTCCCTTGGAGCACTATTTTTTGCCACAAGGACTATAGTAGATTGCTTCCATATTCTAGGCACCCTTTGTTCTCTAAGAGACTGTGAAAAAATATTTTGAAAAATTCCACGTAATTGTTCTGAATAAATCTTTAGCACCCTTCCTCCGATATAATCATGAATCGGGCTTTTCTTAACATATATGTGTTGAAAAAACCTTTTAGCCCTATGAACTTTCATATTTTCAAATTTGCTTGATCTCATCCTCTGTTTTAAAACAGTAATGTCTGTATAAAAATCATGGTTATCAGACCGTAATAAAACTCATTCAATTTTTCAGCAAGATTCTTATCTGAATTGAAACCATCTAATTTATTATCTAATTAGTGTTATCCTTACATCCCGCCATAGTTTTCATTCTCTGTCATGCTAATCTTCGACTCTTACCAGCCAACTGATCTTCAATCTTGTCTTTATATTTTAACCTATCTTTATTCATTTCTGCTCTCACAACCTTGATTTATCTCACTTTATTTAAGTTTCCCAGCTGAAAAGCTATTTCCTTTTTGTACAAAAGATCTTTTGTGCTTTTTGAGATCCAAGGCTTATTGTTTGGAAATACTGTAACCACCTTATAAGGAACAACACATTCAGTACAAAAGGGAACATTTCCACACACAACCTCAGTGAGATCGATATTGTCCATAGCATCTTGAAAGACAGTCCAATCGGTACAGTCAAAACAACCCTGTAGGGTCAAGGAATTGTCCTTGGTCCAAACTTGAACCCTCTTTTTCTTCACCTTCTCCCTACATAACACGATTTATAAACAGGGAGAAGATGAACTATGTTATGATTGGAAAAACCAAGAGGAGGACTGGCAACAGATTTCATCGCCCCCTTAATTGAGCCATAACAGAGATCTAGTGTCTTATTGCACCTAGTGTGACAGGTGACATACTGAGAAAGTGCTCAGTGACTTCTTTAAATTACAGTTATTAAAATCACCAAGAATAAAATTGGTTGCGTCTGGCAAAATTGATTGCCATTTATGAATTACTTTTCGAACCGTTTCCGCTGCAACATTATTGTTTGCTCTTGGATGAATGTATAGCACTGTGATAAATATCTCTGGGAATTCACACGGTAGATAGAATGGTCTTAATGTCACAGAAAGTAATTCAATATCAGGTAGACACAGTCTTTCTCTCACTGTGATGTTGGTACACCAGTGTCGGTTAATGTACAGACAAACTCCCCTGACTTGGTTCTTCCCTGTTACCTCTCTATCCCTGTCCAGATGAAGTGGAGCACCAAATCCTCCAATCACCAGAGAACAATCGAGGTCCTGGGAAGTGAGCCAAGTCTCTGTAAGTGCGATTAAGCCTACGTTCTTGTAATCTCGGAGATGGTTAACATTTGCCTGCAGTTCGTCAACTTTGCATGTTTGCCAGGATTGTTGTAAGTGGTATATCCGCAGTTCAGCCTTTTCACACGCTCCCGTGCACCTCCTTTCCTGCCCCGCTTCCTCTTACTCGACTCGTATCGAGAAGGCCTTTCTCCTGGTTTAGTAATGTCTTTGTGACGAGTCTGTATGTCAGTTTTGGCCTGAAACAACAGACAATCCAGGGATTCATCCATCGGAATTTCAAAATCCCGTGAACTCCACTTAAGTCCCAATAAAAGCTCCTGAGAGTACCGGAGTCTGTATGTTTGCTAATAGTACGGATGGCAGATAACTCCACTAGTAAAAATTGCCAAAATAATCAAATAAAATAGCTACTTTATGTCCGATCTTGTGCAATAACTTTTAAGATACACTTGCTGCAACACAAATAAAAATGATAAAATATGTTTAAAAGAAACACAATAACGTGAAAAACCACAAGCACGAGGATGAACACCTGCTGCCGGTCGCCACTAGAGCAGTGCCCCCCTCGAGCAGCGCCCCCCATAGGTTTAGGTTTGGGGTCTGGGTTGGGTGGTACAATTTAAAAAATATGCATTTCTCATTGCTGTATACAGCCTGTACAGCTGAAAACAACTCACTTCACAACTCACTTTTGGCGCCCCTCTGTGGATTTTTCACCCAAGAAAATGTAGTTCACACGTGCCAATACATCCAATAACACTTAATGTATTGGCCACTGGGGGCAGTGTTTCTAACTTTGGTAAGCACAGACCAATTTTACCTAAAGAAAAGTCAACCTACTGTTTCTGATTTCACTGTGAGATCAGTCTTGTTAAGAAGAGGTTTGCTATTAGCGTTCTAAGCAATTGGACCTACAATTTCCACCTGGTGTACGAAATAAATAAGCAAAAAATCCCATATTGCAAAAATAATCACTCCCTTGTCTGTGTTTACACTTTTCAGTGACATCAACCAATGATTGGTTAGTTTTCTGCATAGGAGACCAGGAAATACTTAAACATTAAAAGCTGATTGGCCAGTGGCTTGTTTGCATTGACCGAATGTTGCTGAGCTGCAATTAAATGAATTGCTATGGAATGAATTCAGACTGCTCTCATAAAGCGCTTGCTTTGGTTCTGTTCAACTTTATGTTTCTGTACGTTTCAGTTTGTCTTAGGCTGTGCTGACTGAGCCAAAACTCACATGGCATATCTGGGTCACGGTGGGCTTTCAGACAAGTAACCTTAACATATTCTGTCATATTGGGTCCAAGATCTGAAGCATTGAGTCTGTCAGGTATATTTATGAGTATGTTTTTAAAGAAAATGCATCATGGTGTAAACATACACTGTTAAATGGTAACTGTTGTTACCTTAAGGAGCTATTTCAACCTGATCTAACCCTTAAAATTGGTTTCGTTGGTGTAATCTAATGTATTCAGACTGATTTAGTGATATAAAAGAATATTTTTAAGTTGAACAAAATAATTTTAATTACAAGTTTAATTTAGTTACCACATGAAGTAGCTTTTTAGGATAACACTTTTTTTCTGTAAACAGCCCATGTTTCTCAATATGAAATAAAATGATAAATAAAAATAAACAACTTTACAAGGAAGGTGGAATTGTTTCATAATTTTCCAGCTTCTGTCTGCAAACTTGAAGCTCTTCGTTGCTTTAAAAAGTCATTGAAAATAGATTATCTATTAATAGCACTGATGGGTAATACTTTACAATAAGGTTGAATAAGTTAACATTATAGTTAACATGAACTAACAATAAACAATAAATTTACACCATTTATTTATCTCGGTTAGTGTTAATTTCCACATAGTGTATGCTAACATTTTTAGTCATTACAGGCTGTATACATTAACATTAGTAAATGCATTATGAACTAACATGACCAAAAGTATATTTATAAATTAACATTAACCAAGATTAATAAATGCTGTTAAAAAATGTAACGTTCATTTTAGGTAAATGAAACCTGAAGCTATAACTACTGTTAGCATGTAGAAACTTATTGTAAAGTGTACCATAATGAGGCTTGTACAATTTGTGTTTCAGCCTTACCAATTTTATTTGAAATTGAATGAAGACAAATGCATGACTAAGACTTGCAGCTAACAAACACGTTAAACCAAATTAGGTCGTCTGATGGAAAGAGAGTATGAAATGAACACAGCTGGGTTGACAGGTTTTAGAGAAAATTATGTGGTTGCCATGGCAGCATTTGAGGAAGGGGACCAGACCATCTTTACATAAATATATACAACAGTTAGTTCTGGTCTTCTGGTCTGATTGGACGAGAGACGTTCCATGAGTACTGATGGTCTCACACCATTAGCACTCAGATGCTTCACTGTGTGTATCACTCCGCTTGTGTTCGTGCTGTTCTTAACTAAAGTGTAAGAGCAGTGCAGATGTGGTGAGAACTATCTGTCTCTTTAAATTTAATTTTGTGACATTACATATTTTAGCCAGCAGGTGGAAGCAAAAGACCATTTTTGTGTGTAAAATGAGCCAGTTGGTGATGTGAAGTGAGTCAGCGTCAGTCAGTGTTTTCATTCATCAGCACTCCGTGATCGCTCGTATTACTACTACACTACTAAAGCTAGGAAATAGCTTTAAACGGCTTTAAACTAACAACTTCAGCATTAAGGTTCATCACAGCTGAGAGACACAACAGAGTGATTAATTACACAAACTCATGGCACTTACATCTTACTGGACTTTCCACATTGGAGAGGACAAAATGGCGCAGGAGATTGCGGTTTCTATAGTGAATGACTCTTGCGCACCGGCTACTGCAAAATAGGGAGGAATACCCATGCTTGGATGGCTATTTTTACACTGAGAAAATGGGATGAATTTCACCAAAATTACATTATTTTCAGAAAGCTGACTAACAGACTACAGCATCAGCAACAGGTGATCGCACACGCTCCATATCTCTCTCTCACTATCTCTCACATACACACACACACCCTTGTTTCTCCAATAATATGTAAGAAACAGCCCAAGCTGTGATACTAGTTCTAAAGAAAGTAGTTCCATGCATAAATGTGTTTTTTTCCTATTTATTTTTTTTTAATTCACTTGTTCATTGAACTGTTGTATATAAACAATATCACACGAGCAAGAGTGCTATATGGCCCTAAATCAGCACTGCTACGGCACTCGGCCTGTAGCCGAATCACAACAGTGCTGATGTAGGGCCATATCGCACTCTTGCTCATATGATATTGCTTAAATATACGTATGTGTGTATATATATATATATATGTAAGGAATAATTGACAACAGTGTCAATTATTCAGCTTATACCACAGTTACCACACCTTAAGACATCGTTCCGGGTTTTATCTCAAGACATTTTCTGGTTTTCATCCCTAAAATGCTCTTGTGAGTGGAACTGCTTTCTTCCACCATGGATTCAGCATCTTGTTCTGATACAGCTCAAGTCTTCGTTGTTGTTCAAAAACGAGAGTTTGTGTGAGAGTTTGTGTTGGTTTTGAGGGATCGAAAGAGAGAAGCTCAGAAACTGAGAGGGATTTGTTGCAGCTCTCGTCAGAAGTAACATCGCTTCAAAATTGCCAAGATGTAAGTTTAAGCACATCTCAGCAGCAGCGAGTGTCCCCATATTTCCGATGTAAACCTTAACAACCATTTTCAACCCTACTGAGATGCCGGTGACTGACATGACGGCTCTATTTCTCGCTCTTGAGTAAGTGTGTGCGAAATGCATATATGTACAGTATGTGTGTCCACGTGTGTGTGTGAGAGCTTGTGGGTGGGGGGGTGCTTCCCAGAGATATTTCAGATAATATAGAAACCTTGTTACTCCAATGCTGAAAAGCAGCGCATCCTCCGTTGCTAGTTCTAACGTGACGTTTTCGAACTTGCAACGGAGGATGTGCTGCTTTTCGGCATTGGAGTAACAAGGTAGTGTGTGTGTGTGTGTGGTTGGGTTTGGGTAGTTTACGAGGACATTTTTTAGGTTACAAACTGGTAATTACAAGGGTATTATGCTATAAATGTGGTTTATGAGGACATTTCTAGTGTCCCCATAATTCAAATCGCTTAAAAAACATACTAAACAATGTTCTTTTGAAAATGTAAAAATGCAGAAAGTTTTTTGTGAAGGTTAGGTTTAGGGGTTAGGGTTAATGGATAGAATCTATAGTTCATACAGTATAAAAATTATTATGTCTATGGAGAGTCCTCATAAGGATAGCTGCACCAACGTGTGTGTGTGTGTGTGTGTGTGTGTGTGTGTGTGTGTGTGTGTGTGTGCGCGCGTGCGCATGCCTGCGTGTGTGTGTGCGTGTGTGCGTCATTGATAATAACTGATGGCCATGGTAATTTCTAGTGAGACAGAAACTGGCAAGCAGCAATTACAAAAGATGATGTCATGATCAGGCAGTTGGTGAATGTTGTTGTAGGTTAAAGCATTTTAAAATCTCTATTTCATATTGAATCTCTGACTTTTGGTACCTGCAAATCTGAGCACAGTCTGAGACATTGTCTGAGTTTGAGGTTTCTTCTGAAATCCTAGAGGAGACACATGGGACATTAGGTCTGGGTATCGCCAACCACCTCATGATATGATGCATATCGCAATACATATGTCACAATTCAATAAATTCAATAAATACATTTCAATGGCACTCCAGTCTCATAGTCGCTGCTATAAATGCACTGAGAAACCCAGATCTCCTCCACATTGTGATGTCACACTGTGGTAGACATTTGCATCTGACCGCTTCCACAACAACACATCAATACCTACTTTATCACTTGGCAATGAGCAAGCAGGTCAGTCAAGAGCAGAGAGACAATCAGAACAGTGGGCATTCACTGTCAAGTCTTAAAGGATACTACAAAATTAAACTCTTTGTTTCTCACAGAGGGTCAGAATGAGGGTAGAAAATTATCATGTTTTACAGAAAACATTTTGTTTGTTTTTGTTTTGTCTTTTTGTGCAAGTAACTTTACTAATATTATAAGAGAACCTCAAGGAACATATTATGTTAATTTAAAAAGGCATGTCATGACCCCTGTAAGCAAAAGTCTATTTGCTCTCCATTTAATCTTATTGTTCTCTAGAAGAATCAATTGAGATTTTAACGATCTAATTTGGGATTTTTCTTTCCAATGGGCACACACTTCAAAATATTAGTATAATCTCATTCCAAATCTTATTGCTGCACTTATTTTCTTATAGTGACATTAACCAACCTAAAAAAGTTTTCATATTTAGAATGTTTTTTGTTTGTTTGTGGTGAAACTTGTATTTTCTTTCCCTTTTCAGTTCAGTGAAAGTAAGCATCAGATTTTAAAGACATTGAGCAGTTTCAACAATCCAGAAAATGTCATTCAAATATAGAAAACCTATGATGACATACATTTGTGTATATTCAGAAATGTTTAAATTATTAGCAAAAAGTGGATTTAAAATGCATACTGGTCTGGATTTATAATCTTGTAAATTATAATCCTGTAATTTCTTCCGTTTCTTCTTCAGAACAAATGTAACCATTTAATATACAGTATAATCATCCCCAATCTTTTCTTCTATGATTTTATATTTGAGAGTTAAACTTCTTTCCATATAATAGAAGTTAATGGTAAGTGGTTCATGGTAAAAAAAAGTGGTGCATCACTCAAAGCCATCTAAAATATATGTTATCATTTATAAAAATCACAGTGACAAATAAAGAGGTTAGTCTTATTATGGGAAAGGGTGAAAGGTCAAACTCACTGTGGTTTGGATGTAACATCACACCTTGAATTAATCAAATTGGTTTTTAAAGATCTTCTGACTTCGGACATCTTGCATCATAGGGTCAAAAGACAATTTGCATAAAATTTGCCAAAATGAATGCCTTATAAGAACCAACATGAATTACAGAAACTTAAAGTGTTATACAACACTACTGAGATATATCATCATGAAACATGGTGTATTTCTTCATGTACCTGTATAATATACAGACATTGCATTACCTTTGTTCTCGGTCTCCTAATAGAATTCTTGTTTATTTGTTGAGGCAATTTGATGCTGTTATTATGGATTATTAAGAACAGGCCATGTTAATTAGCTATTAGAATGCACTGTGGCCAGTGTTCCATTACCCACTCGCCAGTGGACACAGCTGTTCACAAAGACATGTTCAGATCAACAATTTTCTCTCATTTAAGCAACACTGCTACACGCTTAGGACACAGACATAACGCGGCCGTGGACACAACCAAATATTAACAGATGTGAAAACAAGGGTGAGGGGCTGCATGATACCTTCATTAGGGACAGACACCCGTGCGTGGGGGTGAACGTTCTCCAAGAATTATGCCTGCAAATAAAAAGATGGATTTGATTTGACCATGTGAGATGAGGTGTTGTAAACAAGTCAGTTTCTTGGTGAAATAAACACTAGAGGCGCTACAACACCAAAGACTTTTATGCAACTTTACACAAATGACAAGTACAACGCAGATTATCGGTTCATAAACACATAATTTTCGCCCTGTTCCCACACAATGCTATCTTATGACATCAAAACACTTATTTACTATAGTGCATGACTTGTAAGGTGATACATTTTCACGTTTGCATTAAATAACCAACTACACTTACCAAGTTGTTTGAGTGAGGTCAAAATTGCACAGTAGCTCAACTGATTTACCCTCAAGTGTCATAGAAGCTCCACAAATTGACGTGGTTGCTTCAGCAATTGTGTTTTTCATCTCACGTTTGTCTTTTATGACACTCTCGATTAGGTTTATGTTTCAGGTTTAGGGTAGGGAGGTCGGTTTTGCTGATTTTAAACTTGATAGATCATTCAATTTAAAAAAACCTCATCTGTTTGGGAGCAAAATGAACTTGCTTTCAATGCCACACTGCAGATATTTCACCTCTGAACTTACGCGATAAGGAACCACGTTATGTCACAATCACAAAATGTTCATGAGATCAGGCTGTTGGTTAAAGTGTGGTAAGATGTGCCTCTTTTTACTTAAGCTGTCCTCCAGGGGGCAAAATGTATTTATTTATTTACGTATGTATTTTATTTATTTTTTTCAATTTTTATAATAGGATGTCACCTACTAACTGAAATGATAAGAAAGCATCTGCTAGTCAGGGCCAGAGAAATATGCACCTTATGTGCTATTAAGTATGCAATTCTGAAACACTTTAATACACTTGAAATGTATTTTTATTATTATGTTGGACATTGTTGTCTCTTTTTGCTATTTATTACATATGCAATGTATTTATGCTTGTAATTGCAACTATACATCTCATATTTGTGACTTCACCTCTGATATTTGCAATGCAATTTCTCATTATTTAGACATCTTCAAATTATGACAAGAGGGGGCCTCCAAAGAGGCTGGCGCCCCAGAGCCGTGCAGTACCATGATCCATCCTTGGATATTTTCTGCACTTGGTTGCAAAGTTCACTATGATAAAGTCACCAGCTAACAGGTCTGGTTAACATCTCTCATACTCTAGTCTATTTTACTCTTACAAATGTATGGTTTTGTTATATCTTTGCGTGATGTTTAAAGGGAAAGTTCTGGCAAAAATTTAAATTGGTGGAAGCATCAGAGGAACCTAAAGAGAGATGTTAGGAACTGACAGCCTCAGTCGCCATTCACTTTCATTGTATGGATGCAATGAAAGTGAAAGGTGAATTAGACTAACATTCTACCCAGTGGTGTAACTACAGGCAGTCCAGAGTTTGCAGCTGCACTGGGGGGCCTGGAGTGAAAGGGGGCACGCAACTGCTGACCGAAAACGACCAAGGGGGTGTCTCGGAATGCAGGAGGCGGGACCCAAATGCAGAGGTAAAAAAAAATAAAAAAACAAAAAATAAAGGGAAACTCAAACTCCCACAAGGGGGAAAAAAATAAACAAACTACCCCGAAGGGGAAAAAACACAGGAAATATAATCCAGGCTGGGGCAGATGTAGGGATGAGGGAAACAGGACCAGCCAAACCGAGTGGAGAGAATCAGAAACAAGACCATGAACCAACCAACAAACAGACCGACTGGAAACACACAAGACTGGATACAAGACAATCTGGCCCTGGACAGCAAACAAGAGGAGACTAAAATAGGGAGAGAAATCAACAGGTTAACAAGACAGGGCAGGTGTGACTAATAAACTAATTATGGGCAAACAAGGAGGTGGGGTATGACGTAAGACAGAGAGACATGCAGCGATGCAGAAACAAAACAAAGCCACATGCTCTCACAAGACAACAAAACACCTGAATGGCATGAGTGCACATCGGCAAGACAATGAGGCAATATACACCCATGCCAACCAACAAGCAAGACGAAAGAATGCTTAGCAACGGCAAAACAAAGTGATGCCACACATTCTCACACTAAACGAAACCTGAGCGTACATCGCGAGGCAAACGCCACGTGATGCATGTAACAGGTGACAAAAACAAGACAGTACACCTGTGCGAGAGTTCGGCCACACACACACACCCGACACCTTAGACCGAAGTGACCGAACCTCAGCACAACATGAAGACAGCTCATGACCCGGGCGCGTGACGTGAGGCGCACTCGTGTTCGCGAGACAGACAAACTATTGACGCAAGTGCATGCTGCCAAGATGACATAAGCGCGATGCACCCACGTCAATAACAGACAGACATGAAGCGCACGGCAGGGAATACAACCGAAACCATGCACTCACACAAAGACAGACAACGAAACACAAGACAGGCATGGGACGATGATGCCACGATCCTGTCAGACCAAAACCCAGACTGACAGAGTGACAGGACCATGACAGGGGGACCACTTTTGGTGAACCTTTTAAAAAAATAGCGTTTTTATTTTTTATTAAAGACATGAAAACACGATTTTATGTGAAAGGGAATGTGAAAGGGAAATAAAATAATGTTGGAGGTCAATTGAACCACTGACCCTACTTAGCCAGACATCTGGCTCAAATTGCTAGATACTAATCTTCAGCTAAACAATTTATTTGATTGTATACGTTGGCAAATCACAAACATGTAGGACATCTAGGATCATCTTTGACTCATGTTCTTGCTGTGTACAAAATGTACTCTGACATTAATGACAATAGATATTATACTTCCTGAATATACAGTATAGTCACGTAACAAAAACCATGTTCCGTTTGAGGATGACTTCAACTTTCCCACTGGTATATCTTACATACATATACGTATGATAGGACTGAACAAATGGCCCACAAAGATGTTATTTGATCTTGCACGACACATTACTCATTAAACACATACAGTATTTTCTTTTGAAAAAAGAACCGCACCATTTATAATAAAGCTAGATATTTTTGTTTTCTAAAGTTTTCCAAATACTATTTATACCTTGTTATACAATGTGTCATTTTTTCAATTTTAAAATACTTTCTCCTATCTTTCTGTGCAGAGACAACTGTAGGTATGTAAGATTTTCCCAGAAAGTGGATGAGGCCCCAGCAGTGGCATAGCCTAGGGTAGGTCGGGGTGTGCCTGGGCCCACCCAAATTAGACCCAGGCCCACCCAGAATATTACAGAGTATTCTTTAACTTCAAATATACAGTATATTTATAAAATAGTTTTAAAAAATCATAAATTCTGATGTCTGAAAGTGTGAAAGGACTGTTTGAATGCGCCAGATCTCTGTTGTTAAGGAAAATTTGGTAAAAAATAAATAAATAAAAATTGGGCGAAAACTTGGCCAATCCATTTTTTTTTTTTTTAGGCCCACCCAAAAGTAATTTCCTGGCTACACACTTGGGCCCAGGTTACCATATTCTCACCATTTTGGTCTAGCACTTTCAAAAGGTTCACAGTATGCATGAGTGTGCTCTGATAGGGTGTGTTTGCATTGTGAGGCCAATTATAGCAGATGTAATAATACTTTTGAAAGCAGGCATGGTCCAAATGCATGTATATACAGTAGGGGAGACCAGGGTTAGTTATCACACTTTAAACTCCAGTGAATATTTCTCAGCGAAGGGTTTATTTTTGTCAATTTCTGCATTAAAGTTGTGGCAAAACAATGTGCCTACGTGCAAGTATAGGGGGGTCCCCTTGCATTCCTCCACTTTTTTCTATGCTTTCTTTCTCATCAGGGAGCTCGCTGGCCCTGCATTACTTCTTGTCCAAGTTAGCGTCCTCGCCTGGGTGGGCAGGGCAACCATGTGTGACAGTGGGCCACTCATTAAATAATGTGGTGTGGAGAGTTCATGTAAGGCACTGTCACAGCGTGTTACACAGCTGAACGCTCCCTGTACTATACTGCATCCATACACATTCCCCTATACCAACACAAAACCAATTACTTCCAAAAAAAAAAAAAAAGACAGAAACGCTTTGCATATTTTAACAGCTATATGAGGGTGTGTTACGAACCCTGTCAAGAACATGTCTGGGTCACATTTCATTCCATAATCCATCATTCCAAGTTTTAATACCATTCTCATTACTGTAATGTAGATAAATAATCATATATTATTTAAATGGTAAAGTATTTATACATCATGGTAGACTTTGTTGTACTGTCTTTAATTTATGCTCATTTAAATTAAACCATTACATTACATACATTTTTACTGTAATACAGTAATCTAATGTACCTTAGACTAGAGGATAGAAATTTTCTGAAATAGTTTTGCATTCCATCTCAATAGCTTTATCCACCCCTTACGAAAAATAACTATGGTTTTATTACAGTAAAAATTGACCTGGGTTTACTACTGTAACCATAGTTCAACTATGGTATTTGTAGTAAAATAATAACAAAAATACGTATGTGGTTTTACTATAGTAACCATAATTTAATCATGATATTTATAGTAAAACCATAGTAATAATAAAAGGAAACTTAAACTATGGTTATATAATCATTCTGCCAAAAAAAAATTAAAAAAAATAAAATGGTTACAACAGTTTTATTACTAAAGTAACACCATGGTTAATTTGTGGTACATGTACCCTACCATGATTTTTTGTTTTTTTTAAACCATGGTTAAAAACACATACACACAAAAAAATCAACCATTGTTTCACTATAGTAAAACTGCAATAAACTGTGGTAGGAACCATGGTTTTAAAACCACTGTACGTGTGACACAAATTAACCATGGTGTTATCATACACTGTAAAAATCTGTGGCATCTGTGGTTGCCAGAAATTTACAGTAAAAATTACGTTGACCATGTTTCAGGCTTTACGGGATGTAATTCTGACACCTGTATATTTTATAGTTCACTGCCATTTACTGTATATCATTAAATGATATAAACTTGACATACTAATCTTCTGGAACTATAAAAGTTTGCTTTTCACATTAAAATGTATTATTAATCACCATAGTAACTACAAAAAGCCACATGGTGACTTAAAGTTCATCAAGAGTGGCCCTTCTAGGAACAACAATTAAAGGGATAGTTCAGCCAAAAATGAAAATTCTCTCATCATTTACTCACCCTCATGGCATCCCAGATGTGTATGACTTTCTTTCTTCTGCAGAACACAAATGAAGATTTTTAGAAGAATATGTCAGATATGTAGGTCCATACAATGCAAGTGAATGTTCACCAGAACTCAGAAGGTCCAAAAATGACATAATGGAGGCATAAAAGTAATCCATAAGACTCCAGTGGTTTAATCTATGACTTCTGATGCAATATAATAGGTGTGGGTGAGAAACAGATCAATATTTAAGTCCTTTTTTTTACTATCAATCTCCACCTATGACCGGCCCCAAAATTAGGTGGCTGAATGTAAAAATGAAAGTCACTTCCACACCAAAATGTGGAAGTGAAAGTATAGATTTACAGTTAAAACAAATGACTAAAATATTGATCTGTTTCTCACCCACACCTATCACATCACTTCTGAAAATATGGATTTAACCACTGGAGTCTTATGGATTACTTTTATACTGCCTTTTGGGCCTTCAAAGTTCTGGTCACCATTCACTTGCATTGTATGGATCTACAGAGCTGAGATACTCTTCTAAAATCTTCATTTGTGTTCTGCAGAAGAAAGAAAGTCATACACATCTGGGATGGCATGAGGGTGAGTAAATGATGAGAGAATTTCCATTTTAGAATTTTCAGAAATGTTCACGTTTGTTCCAAACTTCCAATTTTCCTTCTTCCATGGAACACAAAACGAGATGTCTGGAACAACATGAGGTTGAGTAAATGATGACAATATCAATAAGGCATCCCTTATCAATATGTTAATGTGAATAAATCAAGAATCACAAAAGGACCAACAGAGCTGAAATATTCTACTAAAAATCTTTGTTTGCGTTCTGCAGAAGAAAGAAAGTCATACACATCTGGGATGGCATGAGGGTGAGTAAATGATGAGATTATTTAAATTTGTGGCTGAGCTATCCCTTAATACACAAGTAGAGTGAGTGCACAGTGTTACTCAAACACACACACACACACACACACACACACACACACACACACACACACAAAACAATTAAAACTTAAATAATGCAATAAAAATGAACTTAACTACATCAAATATAACACAGAACACCCCAATGTACATAACTGATGTTAAGAGTAAGAAGAAACATAACTATTCACATAAAATATAATGAAATGTGATGGGTCAAGCAGGGACTTCTAGAAATACACGATTATTGTTTTTCACCGTAATTTTAACAATAGTTTACAGTAAAAAGTACATGTAGGCCTATTCTCTTGGAAATCATAATATAAATTTTACCATTAGTTATACAGTAAAATCATACTTTTTACATCTAAAAACTATATTTTACAATATTTTACTGTAAAATTACATGTATTGTCTTGGTTTGTGGTTCTGGTTGTGAAGTCGTTTTACTGCAAATATTATGGTTAAAATATAGTTAATGTAGTAAAACCATGGTACATTTTGTGTTTACCATGGTTTTACTAAAATTACCGTAGTTGAACTACGGTTACTGTAATAAAAACTTTGTTAATTTTCGTAAAGGATGGATTAAGCTATTGTGAGGGAACGAAAAGCTTATTGCCAGGAAACACAAAACTATTTTAGTCAATAAATTCCCTCCCTGTCCTCTAGGGCTCCGTCCTAATGACAGTTACCATAGAGAATAATGGGAATAAAAACACTCAAAAGTTAAAGCCTGCTCGCATTTAACACTAATGATAATTTTGGGGGGAATACGCTTGAATTTGGTTAATGAAAATTATGTCACTATTCATAAAATCTTAATGGTCCTAAATTAGTCTTCATTTTCTTTGTTCAATTTTTTGGGGTGAAATGTGAGCTGGGTTTTGTGAGATTTACCTAAGACGTCTTTTTAAAATAATTACAAATAATCTTTTCTTTCACTTTTTGCGTCCACAACCATATTGAAGGGTATTTTGAGGTTCCACTCAAACATTTAGTACTTCAACATTTGTGCTTTTATATTTCCTTAAATATACATCGCAGCCATAATTTATTCATACTCTCAGAGAGACTGGGTCCATCATAATTTCTTAAAGAATACAGTATTGTTAATGTCAATTGAAAATCTACAGTATACAGTATATTTTTCATTTGAATGTGCATATTAATAATTAGGAGCATATTAAAAAGCTGTCTTACTACAAAGCCTTGTGATGCTGCTGAAATTCCAAACACCAGAAGGGATGTTATTCATAATTTTGTTATCTGTTTCTATGGAATTTTTAACAGTATAGGTTTTGTGGCATTTTGCTGACTGTTCAGAATAGGAAAAAAAGAAAAAGAAAACAACCTCACTTAAAAGACTGCACAGAGCAAAACCACTGACCCCTGAGAAAAAGAACATTTCTGCATACTTTGAGAGATATTACTTTGAATGTTTCAAAACCTATAGCAGAGGCAACAATTGAGTTAGATTAGTATGAGTCGTGTTTCCAAGAAAGACAAATGAGACAGGATGATGGGTTTCTTATGAAATGCCTCTTTCATTTTGTCAAAACAATGTAAGGTTCAATTATCTCACTGAACAATTAATGATAATGATGCTGTGATTAATGTGAGACTGGTCGGGTTGTTCTGCAACTCACAGAGAGCACATGTTGGTTTGACTCATTATAAGGAGAAAAGAGATACTTATCTATCTAGCCTGTTCAATTACAGGGATAAAAGTGCCCACTAATAAGTTATCACATGTCCCTGTAACATCAGATTAACTCTGATGAGATGATATCGCTACTGAGAAAGTGACTCATGGATAAAAAAACGACTGCCTTAGAATTAAGTTTTTGACTCATCTGGAAACTTACAACTGACCTTCTACTTTTTACTTTGATTAAAACACAATTGAAATATCACATTGCCACCTAGATTTGCCTCAAGTCCCCCTCAGAAACTTCTGATGCCCCCGCCCAGACTGACGGCGAAATGATCATTGCTGCCTACCGTAGATTGTTAAACACATATGTTTAAAAATGTGAAGCCTTTACACCATGCTTCATTAAACATGATAATGGCCCTGAGAAATTTGTAACATGATCACACGAGAAGTCTTCATGTTGTTTCCGAGAGTTCCGGTACTACATTATACCGACTCACTGACAGCGCTATTCTCCCATCAGACATTTTGGAATTGGTTCCAGTGTGTTTACTTTCCTCTGTGCGCATTGCATCAGCACCGTGGGAGGCCCGGGTTCAGATCCCACGTTGCAAAGAAGAAGCAATTGCATCCACAATTAGTGTCGAGCACAATTTGGAGGTTGCATTTTTCCCTCTAACATTACATTTGTAGCTCACTGATGGTTAGGTGTAGGTTTGGGGTTTGGTTTGGGGGGGGGGGGGGGTTCAGTTTATAAAATATGCATTCCTTTTCACTGTATTACAGCCTGTACAGCTGAAAACAACTCACTACACAACTCGCATTTGGTGCCCCTCTGTGGATATTTCACCTGGAAAATCTTAACGCTTTGGCCACTGGGGGCAGTGTTTCAAATTTCTGTAAGTACAGACCAATTTCAGCTAAAGAAAAGTCAGCCTACTGTTTCCAGTTTCACTGTGAGACTGTTAAGCATATTTAAATCACACCTGATAATAAACTTATATCATTAAAGTTGCGTTAATTCATTCAGGCAACCCTAAAAAACTAAAACTAAAATAAAACTGAAAAACTAAAAATCAAACAATTGTAAAAACTAACAATCATAGATTGAAAATTGAAAATAAAATAGATAATTCAACACTTAATTTCAGAGCAAATAACCCTGTGAAGAACCCACATATCCAACACATAGAAGCAATGGTTGCACCCATCCAACAATGAATTAATATACAGGCAGGACAACTTAATCTGTTACTCAATTAAAAACATTTAAGACTTATCATATTATTAAACTAAATTAGCAATCATTAAGCCAGACAAATAAGATCCTTTGATTTGGTTGTACAAAAAACAAACTGATAATAGGCTACAAGCTCTCACCCAGCAGTGTATAACCTTTTGTTGTCAGTGACAAATGATTTGTTTTCTGTTCATTAGCAAAATGGTGTTATGCAAGGCTACAGTTTCTTTACTGCAAAGACAGTCATTATGGCAATTTAAGTTTTTTTTAAGTGCCTTGTTTGTAGACAAAATAGTAACAGGGTTTGAACCAAGAAACTTTCGGTTATCTGCCCAGATCATTAAAGGAATATTTCACCCAAAACAGAAAAGTATGTCATTATTTACTTACCCTCATGTCATTCCAAACCCATTTGCTGCTATTTTTTTCCCCAGTGGAACAAGTATCTTCACGTCTGTCAAACATGTAAATGGACCAAAAACACCATAAAAGCAAGTAGACCAAATGACTTCGAAATCTTCTGTAGTCATATGACAGATTTGTGGGTAACAGACTAAAATTTAAGTCTTTATTCAGTAAAAATATTCCACTCTACTGTAGCTCTCAAATCTTATTGAGTTCGGTTATGACACACGCAAGAACCAATGGGGTTTTGCCTCAATGACTCTAAACCTGGAGTGATTCAGCATTATTTATTTTATCAGCCCACAAACATGAATAACATTTTAGAGATTCGACAGAGGGGAATGCCACACCCACACTATTCCGTTTATGTTTGAAAAGTCCATTTTCAGTTTCTAACTTCATCGTTTCCCAAAATATGCGGTAATGGAAAGCATTTTCAAAAATCTCTCTTTTCTAGTGTGAGAGAGTTACAAGTTAAGCTCAATCTACAGCATTTGTCATAATGTTGATTAACACAAAAATTTATTTTGACACGTCCCTCATTTTCTTTTAAAAAAGCAAAAATCAAGGTTACAGTGAGGCATTTACCATAGAAGTGAATGGGGCCAGTCGTTAAACATTGAAAAAATCATTTTTTTCAAAATTATCGCCACAAGACATAAACAATATGTGTGTTAACATGATTTTAGTGTGATAAAATCACTTACTAACCTTTTCTGTGTAAAGTTATTGCCAATTTTACAACTTCATAACCATCCCGATGTAATGCCAACAAACCCTAATACCCCAAAATGGCTGTAAAAAAAATAAAAATAAATTTAAACAACTTTACAGCTCAAATAATACTCAAGTTTTAACAGAAGAATTAATGTAAATGCTTTTATAAAATTATAAGCTTCACATTTCTGTCTTTAAACGCTCCAGAAATTGGCCCCATTCATTTCCACTTCAAGTGCCTCACTGTAACCTTGATTATTTTTGCCTTTTTTAAACAAAAGGAGGGACAAGTTAAAATAAATTTTTGTGGTAATCAACATTATGCCACAAATGCTGTTGACTGAAGTTGTACGGAACCCGAAACGTTCCTTTAAATTTCATCTTGCTATCATATGGCTATCGAAAAATTGATGAAGTCATATTGAGTATTGATTAACTTTTATGGTGTTTTTTTGTGCTTATTGGAGCTTAAAAGTATAGGGCTGGATGATATTTAAAAAAATATTTTCATGACTTTTCATAAAAAATATTGCATTATTCATATTTCACTTTAATTCTATGGCCTATATTTAGCTTCAGCTATAAAAAACATGGGAAAGGCATTACTTTGTTACGGAGTGAATGATGAACACTCAAGTTGATGTCACAAGATGGCAACGTGTTTTGCATTAAACAGTGTGGCAGACAAGCCTCTCGCTCATTGGGAAAAGAGGGAGCAGGAACCGGATTAACAATCAAAAAGACTTTAATTAATTCAACATAAAACACTGAACTCAAACATAACAAAAGTGCACACACAAACACTGCTGCGTGCGTCTCTCTCTCTCTCTCTCTCTCTCTCTCTCTGGCGTCCCCGGGTCCTCCTTTTATCTCTCTCCCGCTGTTTGGGCAACTCAGCGCCGGGCGTGAATCCTCTCAGCCTGGCCACACCATCCTCCTCGTCACAAACAGTTTTTCATAAAGACCAATGTCGTTATTTTCAGTAAGTTTAACATGAATGACATTTCATAATTCTCTTCCTAAAGGGCATTATTTCCTAAATGATGGAATTTCTGATATTTGTGTTGTTTGTTAACCAGTGTTTAGTGTAATCTGATAATTAGTTACTGTAATCTAATTATTTAGTTTCAATATTTATGTTAGTTTTTTAGTCAGAATGTAGTGTAGC
Source organism: Myxocyprinus asiaticus (assembly GCF_019703515.2). NCBI lineage: Eukaryota > Metazoa > Chordata > Actinopteri > Cypriniformes > Catostomidae > Myxocyprinus > Myxocyprinus asiaticus. The sequence continues at coordinate 9,277,631 of NC_059383.1, forward strand.
ACATTAGATTTAAATTCTTGTAATCAGATTACAGTTACTAAATTTCAATCAAGTTCTTGTATCAATCAAAGTACATTCCTTGAGGTATGCATATTTCTAAAATATATTATTTTTGTAGAATGCATTTAAAACATGAATTGTGTTCATTCTGTATGTTGGCCTTTCTGTGACAGCCTTTTGAATTAGTTAGAAAGTGTTTTAGGAAGTAACGTAAAAGTTACTTTTTTGATGAAGTAATTAGTAAAATAATCTGTGCACTGCTTTAGAGAAGTAATTTGTAGTGGTACAATCAGTGTTGAGTAACTTACTCAACACTGGTGGTAACTATTGGGTTATTATTTAATAAATCTGGCAACTCTGTGGTTTGTCATTTCCCGACATTGCCAATCAACGTCTGTCAATGACTGTCGCAATCTGCATCTTGGTTTTTGTCGGATATCATCGATATCCAATTACATCGTCCTATCGCCCAGCCCTATGACAGAATTAAATGCCAATGAACTGTCATTTTATGAAAAAGAGCTACCAAAAAAATAACACCATACATGTTTGGAACAACATGCGAGTGAGTGAATAATGGCAGACTTTTCATTTTTGGGTGAACTATCCCTTCAACCACTGTTATGGTAAATAAAATATCTGTATATGGAGCCCTTGTGTTTTAGCAAATGAAATTAGGCCCTATAGTTTGAATAAAATGGGCAACTATCCAATTTGTTCTCACTTCTCACAGGCAATCAGTTTTATGACTCTCACAACAGCTTAGTTGGCCGACACACACACACACTGGCTAAATCGTGCTAAAGCGGCAGCTCATCGAGTTCCGTGTCGACTTGGAGTCTGCGCAATGAGTGCAACAATTAGCTTAATGAAGAGCGGACGTGGTAGGAAGTCACACTTAGTGCTCAAGTAACAGTGCCGCCTTGAATATTCATGTTCTGGCAGCTCACAGATTCATAATGCCTCGCACCACTGAATACCAATGGCCACATTTCAAACCAAACTCTAGCTCTCCCTGTGCACACACACACGCTAATCATACTCATTGAGTCCATTACTGTTTGGCCAGCTCTTCTCACAATTCATATTTATTCTTTTCCTACATTTTTAACCACTAACTCAAGTACAACAACATTTACAATTTAATATCCACATACCATTCGCACTGTTGAGAAATAACGTAAAAGACTTCGCTAGGATATGTAAACCAGAATTTAACACAGCAACATCACTGGTTGCATTTTGAAAATAAGCTTGCCTCTACTTAAAAAAAAAAAAAAAAAACATCTTTAAAACTAAATTGGAGTTTTGTGGTTATTTTAGTCCTAGATTTGAGGCCATCCATATGATAGTGTAGTCCTATAACTTACTAAAAGTTTAAGAAATATTCCAGGTTCAGTACACTCTAAGCTCAATCAACAGCATTTGGGGCATAATGTTGATTGTCATGACTCGTCCCTCGTATAATTAAAAAAAGAATGAGCAAAATATAGCACCTTTAAAGTAGTCATTTCTAGAGTCAAGAAAGAGATGTTAAAATTTGCATATGATGTAATCTTGCACATATCTTGATTGAGAGTGGATCAAGACTGTTGACGTCAATGTGCTGAGTGACTAAGGCCTGTGAAGTTTTTCAGCATATAGCTTTATTCACATAAATGCAAAAAAATGAAACTGAAAATATACCCTCTGCTACTGCAAGACCATTCTGCCCTTGCACAGCTCCTGGCACCATCTGGTCATACCTTATCGTGGACCCATGCCAGCGAGATCATGCCAAGAGACTGATGCCTGACTCAACACTGCCATCTGCTGTGTCAGAAATGAAATGAGATAGTTTTACAAGAGGAAATGGCTAAGGCCCTTGGCAGGAAGAGCAATCATCTGGAATTTCCCCCAGGCTGTTTTCAGTGAGAGCAGATGTGAATACATTAAACCTGCTTTACAAAGTCTGCCTGTCTGTCTGTCTGTCTGTCTGTCTGTTTGTCTGTCTGTCTATCATTTATCTGCCTGTCTATCTGTCTGTCTGTCTGTCTATCATCTGTCTGTCTGTCTTTCTGTCTGTTTGTCTGTCTGTCTGTCTTTATGTCCGTCCATCCGTCCGTCCATCCATCCGTCCGCTTATCTATCTGTCTGTCTGTCCGTCTGTCTGTCATCTATTTATCTATCTGTCTGTCTATCATCTGTCTGTCTGTCCATCCATCCATCCGTCCGTCTGTGTGTCTGTCTGTCTGTCATCTATTTATCTATCTGTCTGTCTATCTATCTGTCTCTCATCTGTCTTAAACCTGCGCTCTGTCTGCCTGTCTGTCTGTCTGTTTGTCTGTCTGTCTGTCTATCATCTATCTGCCTGTCTATCTGTCTGTCTGTCTGTCTATCATCTGTCTGTCTGTCTGTCTGTTTTTCTGTCTGTTTGCCTGTCTATTATCTGTCTGTCTGTCCGTCTGTCTTCTATTATCTGTCTGTCAGTCCGTCTTTCTGTCTGTCTGTATGTCCGTCCGTCCATCCGTTCGTCTGTCTGTCTGTCTGTCTGTCTGTCTGTCTGTCCGTCTGTCATCTATTTATCTATCTGTCTGTCTCTCATCTGTCTGCCAGTCGATCTGTCTGTCTGACTATCATTATCTGGCAGCGTGAAACATTTACTTGTTTCCATTAATCATGGTATAAGACACATCTTTTCCACGAGCACTTAACCAGTCACTAAAAAAAATAAAAAATAAAAAAATAAAAATTCTTGTTGCACTTTAATCTGTCTTGAATGCTAGTATTCTGATGCTAATGAAACTTTGTAATACAGCACTTTTCATACCACAGTCTCCTTAAGATGATTCGTTTAATGTATTGTGGTGGGGGTTGTACTTGTTTTGATTATTTGGGGGGGGGGGGGGGGGGATTTTGGGGTTGGGGGGGCGGTTACATTACACACATTCCATGTCATAGATATTTATGGAATAAACATGTATGTCTGACAGATTTTGATAATTGAGTGGATCATTTTGCATGTGATGGCTCACATGATGAAAGAATGTTTAGAAGTTGTGAAGAGTATGACAATTTCACTGAGAATCATCTCATCAGTTTTGATCAGCAAGACAGTGTATTTATTTATTGTGCAAATTGTAGACAATTGTACTTACTCTTTTGCACATGTACCAAAACATGTGCAATTTGCTTAAATGAATAAGAAATTAATATCTGGTGTGAACAAGAAACTAATTGTTCAGAGATTTGAACTTGTTGTTTTAGAAAAAATTATTCTCATTCAAGAATTGAGCCAAAGCGATTGAGAAAAACTGTAACAATAGGGCCCAGCTACATTTAAACATCTTTTTTTTATTTTATTTATTTTTTTTTATTAAATGAATCAGAACCATAGTGATGAACAGCAGCATTTAACTACTGTAAATATTCAGCAACAAATACAAAGACATGGCTGCGGAGGGAATTCTGTCTGAAACTCAAATGAATTGTCCTTTTATATGGTCTATCTACATGAATCGTCAAAATAAACGGATGAATCGAACTTCCCAGTGCTTTATATATGAGGGGAGGACTGTTTAGAGAGTTCATTCATAGTCATGAACCATCTAAACGAACTGATTCATTAAAATGAATTAGACTTACTGATTCATTTGAGAAAGCTTTTTAAGAGAGCACATATGATCAGTTTCTCTTTGCATAGTGTGCATACAGTATAAACAAGTGCTCAGTACAAACTCGTCGGGAATATGTTCAATTTCCGGGACATTTTGCATCCCGGCATGGAATTTAATTTCTCCAGGACAGACGGCCAAAAACCAGGACGATTCCAGGATGTTCCAAGCAAGTATAGCTACAGGAGATCTCCAAATGGGGGCGTAATCTCTAAAAGAGGGCGGGGTAACTCCAGAAGGGGTTTGGACCAACTCGTAAAAGAGGGCGACACTTCCACACACGGTTAGGGGCTCTGAATGGTTTTGCTGGTGGTTTGGAGCTCCCTCTAATTTTTGGAGCTCGGCCTGCAGCTACAGTATAACCTTCTCGAAAATCCTGGACTAGTGGCAACCCTAGCATCAACGTGCTGCTCAGTGCCAACGTAAAGCATCGCTTTGATCTCCACATGAAAAGTGCTGCAGAGAAAGTCTCATTTAAATTTTTTGTCTTTCCATTGGCCACATAATGAAACGGAATATGAATTATGTGACTTCTAAAGGTCAATGGCAATGGGTTCAAAGTTGAAATTGTTCAAATTTGAGTGCCGCGTTGCGCTTCTGTCAAGCATTGCAACACTGGAGCTGATGTTTTACTCCATAGAAATCAATGTATTTGGCAATGCTGACACGAGTCATCTGGAAGCCCCTTAACTATGCACTTGCATTGTTTTAGCGATATTAACTCTTATTATACTGTATATATATATATATATATATATATATATATATATATATATATATATATATATACAGTGGTGTGAAAAAGTGTTTGCCCCCTTCCTGATTTCTTATTTTTTTGCATGTTTGTCACACTTAAACGTTTCAGATCATCAAACAAGTTTAAATATTAGTCAAAGATAACACAAGTAAACACAAAATGCAGTTTTTAAATGAAGGTTGTTATTATTAAGGGAAAACAAAATCCAAACCTACATGGCCCTGTGTGAAAAAGTGTTTGCCCCACCTGTTAAAACATAACTTAACTGTGGTTTATCACACCTGAGTTCAATTTTCTCTAGCCACACCCAGGCCTGATTACTGCCACACCTGTTCTCAATCAAGAAATCACTTAAATAGGACCTGCCTGACAAAGTGAAGTAGACCAAAAGATCTTCAAAAGCTAGACATCATGCCGAGATCCAAAGAAATTCAGGAACAAATGAGAAAGAAAGTAATTGAGATCTATCAGTCTGGAAAAGGTTATAAAGCCATTTCTAAAGCTTTGGGACTCCAGAGAACCACAGTGAGAGCCATTATCCACAAATGGCGAAAACATGGAACAGTGGTGAACCTTCCCAGGAGTGGCCGGCCGACCAAAATTACCCCAAGAGCGCAGCGACGACTCATCGAAGAGGTCACAAAAGACCCCACAACAACATCCAAAGAACTGCAGGCCTCACTTGCCTCAGTTAAGTTCAGTGTTCATGACTCCACCATAAGAAAGAGACTGGGCAAAAAGCCTGCATGGCAGAGTTCCAAGACGAAAACTACTGCTGAGCAAAAAGAACTTTACGGCTCGTCTCATTTTTGCCAGAAAACATCTTGATGATCCCCAAGACTTTTGGGAAAATACTCTGTGGACTGACGAGACAAAAGTTGAACTTTTTGGAAGGTGTGTCCCCCATTACATCTGGCGTAAAAGTAACACCGCATTTCAGAAAAAGAACATCATACCAACAGTAAAATATGGTGGCGGTAGTGTGATGGTCTGGGGCTGTTTTGCTGCTTCAGGACCTGGAAGACTTGCTGTGATAAATGGAATCATGAATTCTGCTGTCTACCAAAAAATCCTGAATGAGAATGTCCGGCCATCTGTTCGTGACCTCAAGCTGAAGCGAACTTGGGTTCTGCAGCAGGACAATGATCCAAAACACACCAGCAAGTCCACCTCTGAATGGCTGAAGAAAAACAAAATGAAGACTTTGGAGTGGCCTAGTCAAAGTCCTGACCTGAATCCTACTGAGATGCTGTGGCATGACCTTAAAAAGGCAGTTCATGCTCGAAAACCCTCCAATGTGGCTGAATTACAACAATTCTGCAAAGATGAGTGGGCCAAAATTCCTCCACAGCGCTGTAAAAGACTCATTGCAAGTTATTGCAAACGCTTGATTGCAGTTGTTGCTGCTAAGGGTGGCCCAACCAGTTATTAGGTTTAGGGGGCAATCACTTTTTCACACAGGGCCATGTAGGTTTGGATTTTGTTTTCCCTTAATAATAACAACTTTCATTTAAAAACTGCATTTTGTGTTTACTTGTGTTATCTTTGACTAATATTTAAACTTGTTTGATGATCTGAAACATTTAAGTGTGACAAACATTCAAAAAAATAAGAAATCAGGAAGGGGGCAAACACTTTTTCACACCACTGTATATATATATATATATAACTGCCTGTCTCTTTATGTTTACAGAAAAGAAACAGAAGTATGTGCAGCTAATATTACTTCCATCACAGCAGTTATGTATTTGCATGCTTAAAGCGCCCATTGTTAAAAGGGGCAACGGTTTGTTCCTGGCAGGCAGCAGATGCCCTAACCCCGCCCCCACCCTAATCCTAACCATATGGAGCCTGTAAGGCCAAGTACCTTGCCAGGAACAACGTATGGCACCTTTCTCCCATCGCAGCTTAAAGCAGTCCTCTCACATTCCTACAGTTACACTCAATTCAGTTCTGAAATGGTTCCTTGCCATGAGGACTCAAGATGTGTTCCTGTAGATTTAGACCATATGCTCTGAACATCACCCGCGTATCATATGACTGTAGATTGTGACTCTCCTCAAAGGACAAAGTATGACCTGTCACTTTGGTTAGTAAGGAAAAGGTTTTTCCCATGTGATCAGACATGTGGTCTTATTGATGGTGAAGCCCAGACCACAGTTCGGCATGAGGATGAGTAAATGATGACAATTTTTTTCTTTTTTATTATATATACGTGGAGTCAAGTTCACCTTCAAGAGCATCTCTGCGTATCCCAATCATGACCTTATTTGGTATTGTTGTTGTCACCTTTAATACATGAATGTTAGGCTGCATTAAATTACAAGGGCTGTCAAAAGGACTGAGAAACTTCATTCGAAACGTTTACATAAAAATGACCAAAATCTAATTTTAATGACATTATTTAAGTTAGGGGAAAAGGTATAGGACATCAGTGATTATCAAATTTTTTAACTGATATTGTCCCCAATGTCCACAAGAGGTTGCAACAAATACATAAATCAAACAGCACTGTGTTATATTGTATTATTGCAAAGAACACACCTAACAAAAATGCATTTAATTTTAAACTATACTGCATAAAATTTTTAAATCAAATGATTTTTAGCCAGCTCATATTCTCAAATCTTAAGTAAAAACGTAAAACAAGAAAAGAAACGCTTTAATAGAGTTCTATGTTGACTTGGTGTTGCACAGTAATATTTACCGTTCTTGCTAAAAAAATAAAAATAAATGCTGCACACTCATATAACAGATCGTGAGGGTTTCAAGAGGCCCTTTTAAAAGGTTACATTCTTTTTATCTTGCACAGCATCTAAAAACGCAAGATGCTGAAATACAGCTGGTTGCGGCACAACAGTCAAAGATGGACACAAAACCGGTTCTGTGTGAACGGCCCCTTGTGCTATAAGATGCTGATAAGAGAGTAAAAACGCAATGACCAGGACCTCCACTAAGATATTGGCAGTGCTTGGCACACATCTAAAATCTGAATGAATAGTATTTGCATTCTAATGTGCATTTTTATTTTAAATTCGACTAATTTTAATTTGATAGCCTTGTAAATTACTTTAACTATTGGCAAGATTTTAGAAAAGCTACATTACAGTAGTCTTAAACAATGCCTAATAGCTATTTAGACATTGCTTAACATTATTTTCCATGCGGCTTAGGTGACAACGGCCGAAACTGAATGTTTTGTAGCAACTTATAATTTAATAACAAAGCATAATGTAATAACTGCACATAATGTAATAAGCTGTAATAAATGTTCAAAATGTAATCATTTCCTCAACATGTAATAAACTTGTCTTTTGCATAATGTTATAGGTTATTATATTATGAGAAATGTATTACACCAAAAACTCACCAAAAAGATTTGAATGAAAATTTGTATACTTTGTCATGTTGTATTCATTTTCAAAACGACTGTGTACTTTTTTAAAAGGGTCATGACATGAGGAATAAAATTTCCCTTGATCTTTTAACATATGAGGTCATTGTACAATAAAAACATACTGTAAGTTTCAGTATGAGAACATTTGTTGAAACCAAGCTGCCAATACAACTCATTCTCCTCTTCCTCCCCATTATGATGTCACTAGGGATGTATCGGTATGACGGTATGATGGTATACCGTGGTATTAAAAACAGACGGTTTCCATACCATTGACTTTTCCTTAAAAAAAAAACGTTACGTTTTTTTTTTTTTTTTTTGCAGCCCCAATGCATTGCCAAAGCATACATACTTATTCAAGCGCAAAGTCTTATGGGTATTTCACCATTATAACCCACATTGAAGTGCTATACTGTTATTTACTGTGTACAGATTGTTGTTGTGTGTTTTTTTTTTTTTTTTTTCATAAAAAAAATACACTGTTCTGTCCTGGCAAAATTGTACATTTAATATGTACATTGCTTTCAAAGGTTGATTTTTTATTATTATTTGACTTCTCGTTAGACCAACAAGTGAAGGCTGATGTGAGATGATAAAGAACAGAGGAGTTGGTCAGAAACATCATGAACACTAACCATGTGGGTGGGGGTGTGGGGTTAAAATATAAGTTTCAAAATGTCACTACAGCTTTCACCAAGATGATATCATGATTTTAAATGTTCATTTTCCCCTAATGCCTTGCATAGAACAGCTATTTACTGTAAAACTAGTCACTTCACAGTGAGACTGCTCTTGATCTCCCAGAATGCAACATTTTAACAGCAAACTACTGTTTTAAGAATCACAGTAGATTGCTGTTGGAATTTGGCCATAAATTTACAGCAGTTTTTTTAGTGTACCCTGACTTGACATAGAGTATGAATCTGATTTGACATATATTTTACATTTTTTCAATTATATAAAAAACCATTTGACTTATTGCAAACATTTTTTTAAACTTGTTTTATGATTATCTTATGTTTATGTCATGTGATTAAGAAAGTGTTCTAAAGAAATAAAAAATAAAGTTAAAGAACTTGTAATTAAAAAATGTTTGTTTATCAGACATGTGCCAAACCTAAAATTAAAGGTTTATAAGATAAGCACCACAATACCGTGATACCGAGGTATTTTTTGTGGTTTTCATACTGTGGCATCTAACCACCTCCACAACAACACATCAATGCCTACTTTAATTTATCACTTCTGTAGCCCCGCCCAGTAGCTGTGAGCAGTGAGATGACAACGAAAGACAGCAGGTCAGTCAAGAGCAGAGAGCCAATCAGAACAGTGGGCGTTCACGGTCAAGTCTTAGAGGAGCAGCAACAAAAATGTAGGCATGTCATGATCCCTTTAAGGCAAAAGCTGTTTCAGATGGGGAGAAAGTCTTACCCAAAAATAATCGAAGCTGCAAGGATAAGGGCATGGGTAACAAGAAAATATTCCAACAAAACTTGCATTTTTATTAAACTAAAACAGCCTGTGATACACCCCATCAGTTGGTCACAGATTTTCCACAAGACAGGATTGATAGAAACATTTGTACTCTTCTGGATATACAAAACAAGTTACATGACATATAAATATGTCTCTTTAACATTAACAAAAAGTGCCCATACAGACAGTCCACAGATCAGTGACTTGGAAAGAGAGGCTTTGTTCAGATTTGTACACGAGGCTTTAAGCTTTAAGGGATAGTTCACCCCAAAATGAAAATTCTTTCATCATTTACTCACCCTCATATCATCCAGATGTGTATGACTTTCTTTCTTCTGCTGAACACAAATGAAGATTTTTAGAAGAATATCTGTCCAGAACTTTAAAATGTAGAAGCACATAAAGGCAGCATTAAGTAAGAATATGACTCCAGTGGTTTAATCCATGTCTTCTGAAGTGATATAATAGTGAGAAATAGATCAATATTTAAGCTTTTTTGGCAATTCACACTCTTTGTGCATATCGCCACCTACTGGTCAGGGCTGGTCAAAGGTGGAGATTTACAGTAAAAAATGATTTAAATATTGATCTGTTTCTCACCCGCACCTATTATACCGCTTCTAGAGACATAGATTAAACCACTAGAGTTATATGAATTAATTTATGCTGCCTTCATGTGCTTTTTGGAGCTTCAAAGTTCTGGTCACCATTCACTTGCATTGTATGGACCTACAGAGCTGAGATACTCTTCTAAAATCTTCATTTGTGTTCTGCATTAGAAAGAAAGTCGTACACACCTGGGATGGCATGAGGGCGAGTAAATGAGAGAATTTCCATTTTAGAATTTTCAGAAACGTTCACGTTTGTTCCAACCTTCCAATTTTCTTTCTTCCATGGAACACAAAACGAGATGTCTGGAACAACATGAGGTTGAGTAAATGATGACAATATCAATAAGGCATCCCTTATCAATATGTTAATGTGAATAAATCAAGAATCACAAAAGTCTAGCCTACGGACATGAGATTGAGTGAGTGGGTGAAATGTGTTTTTAACTAATTGGTTAAAATGTCGCACATAACGCCAACAGAAACGGATAACAATCTGTAATAAATCCTTGAACTGTGGCTTACAAAAGAAATGAAAAAGTGTGATTTTTTTTCCTTTCATTTTAAATTTAACTAGCACATGGCAGAAATAGTGAGAAAAGATGTGTATTCACCATGTGAGCACTCTTTTCTGACTCAAGCATCTGAATAAACACAGGCTGAACAATCAAATGGTAGTTTAGGAATGTGAAGAAAAAACTAATTAAAGAAAGAACAATTATTGTTTTCTTTGCAAAGGATGTTCTGGAGTGAGATGCCACTATGTAAAAACACAAATGCATTTCAAACATTGTGTAGGAGGAGAGACAAGCCCTTTGCATTGAAAGCACATCCTTCTCTTCGACACAAACACTTTTTTCTGGCTTGGTTAAAGATTATTTTGCAGGGAAAAAGTGAATGCTGTGATGAACGGAGTATTAACTTGCATTATATAACAAGCACAAACCGTTCTAAGAGTGGGAGGGCCAGCAAAAATAAAGCATGAGAAATTAATGCCACATTCTCTAAGAATATGAACGCTCAATGATGGGTGCTATCACAAACAAGTCCTTGAATAAAGGTTGTGTGTGTGTTGTGTATTGGTGGTCATTTTGTCCATTAGAAAAAGTTCAGAGTTCAGAAAACAGAGATGAGGGCAAAGACTCCATAGAGCAGGGCGCAGGGGTATGCCACTAGCAGCTGCTGCCCGTCCATGGCCAAAGCTGAGATGAAGATCTTAGAGGCTGAAAAGCTGCACCAGCCAATGATGGCAGCTGTTAAAATGATACCCATCATGCCCCTGAAAAACACAAGAAACAGCAAGATTAGCAAAGTTCCTTCATGCTGTTCATGAATTTACAACGACGCACAATACACTTAAAAATACTGGAAGTAGTCTGCAATAAACCCTTAAAATGTGGCTTCCAAAAGATACAAATAAAAGGGTGATTTTTGTCTTTACATATCACTAGTAAATGAAATTGTGTGTTATATTCACAATGTAGGCACTCTTTGCTGACCCAAGCGTATGAAGGGGTTAATCCAGAATAGCAAAGTTCATTATAAACTTCCAAATACATATGCATTAATATAAAGCTTAAAAAAGCTATTTATGTACTCAAAAAGTTGTGATGGACCTAATATGCATTTGATTTAGGGCTGTCATTCGATTAGAATGATTAATCAAAATAATTACATGATATGCCGATCCCAAATGTGTATGACTTTCTTCTGCAGAACACAAACAAAGATTTTCAGTAGAATATTTCAGCTCTGTAGGTCCACTCAATGCAAGTGACTGGTGATCAAAATCTTGAAGCTCCAAAAAGCACATAAAAGCAACATAAAATTAATACATTCCACTACAGTGGTAAAATCCATGTCTTCAGAAGTATTATGATAGGTGTGGGTGTGAAACAGATCAAAAGTCCTTTTTACTATAAATCTCCACTTTCAAATTCTTCTTTTGTTTTTGGAGATTAGCATTCTTTGTGCAAATCGCTTTCAGGACAGGGAGGAGAATTTATAGTAAAAAAGGGCTTAAATATTGATCTTTTATGTGGGTTTCTCACCCACACCCATCATATGGTTTCAGAAGGTATTGATTTAACAACTGTAGTCTTATGGATAACTTTAATGTGCTTTTTGAACTGAAATATTCTTCTAAAAATCTTAATTTGTTTTCAGCAAAAGAAATAATGTCATACACATCTGAAATGGCATGAGGGTGAGTAAATGACGACAGAACTTAAATTTTTGGGTGAACTATTCCTTTAAGTGGGGTTTGTTGCTGGAGTTGAGCTTACTGCTCCCTGCTGACTGTGACTCATAAAAACATGAAGATGGTACTTTAAGCTTGAATTTCTCCGATGGAATGAACATTCCTTTGGTTCGGGGGAATTATTAATTACGTCATTTTTTCGACGCATTATTTTTATATAATATATCACACCAAATTAATGTGTTAAATCGACAGCCTTATTTTAATATTTAAAAAAAAGTTTCCTCTGCTTTATTTGGTAAATAAAGCAATGCCAAGTTGAAATTCATGTTAAAGTTCATTACATTATTGGTAAGTGACTTTATTTTTAATTTAATTCTTTATGAATTTTAAAACTTTCTAAATACATTTTGTTTTAATAATTTTTATTATAAAAACACAATTAAAGTTAATACAAAATTATTTATATAAGTTTATTACTTTATTGATAAGTGAATTTGTTTATTTTTATATCTAATTATTTTTATATATAAATCATAATTCTTTCTAAATACATGTATTTTGTATTCATTTTATTTAAATCAATATTAGGTTGATAACTATTTTTATTAAAAGTTTTTCTTTATAGATAAGTGAATTATTTTTTATTTGTATTTTTACATTTGTGTTTTATATTAAATTATAAATATTTTCTAAATACATTTATATACATTTAAATTTTGGTAATTTTTTTAACTAAAAATTATATTTAAGTTTATATTTTTGTTATTAATATAAGTTTATTAATATAAGAATAATTTTTAATTTGAATAATTATAATTTGTTTTTATTATTAAAAAAAAAAAATATATATATATATATATATATATATATATATATATATATATATATATATATATATATACATATATATATAAATAATTGTATTAATAATAAAAACAAATTATAATAATTAAAATTGTGTAAAATTAAAACCATCATAGCACAAGGCTTTACTCTTAATATACAACAACAAGTTACTAAATTAATCATTCATTTTATCCAATGATAGGTTAGAACACTGCGTAAAATCTCCGGTATACTTAAAGTAAACAATTAATCTATGGTGTTCATCAGAGAAAAGTCTGGCAATCCCTTTAAGGCTCGACTTACTGTAAGGAAATGAGGACACCGAAACTGGACAGGAGGATCATGGGTAGCAGACAGTAACCCAGAACACTGGCCACACAGCCAAATGACACCCCCATCATACTCATGAGGTTGAGCAGGCAGTATATGCCAAGGCACCCGATGGCACTGATACCGTACACATAACCAAACTGGATCTTACCCGTCTAGAATGAGAAAGAGAAACATGTCAACAGTTGGCACTTTTTTGTTTTCTATCATCTTCAGAGATTTAAAAGGACAGTTCACCCAAAATCAAAATTTCTGACAGGGAGAATTTTTCAATTTTGGGTGAATCATTTCTTTAAGACAACTAGAATTTAAACCAAAACATCAATAACAAAATAAATAAATGTAAAAATAATTCTAAAGAAGTTGAACAAAATCAGATATGACATTTAAAAATTGGTCTTCTGCAACAGCAAGAGAAAAAAAAAAAAGCTGACAAAATAGTCTTCTCTTACCAAGAGTAGCGTGGCCCCGAAGGCCAAACAGAACACCATGGGACCAGCCAGGTCTGTTTCGTTCATTATACTGCCATCTGCTGCCTTCAACGGGTGCAGCACGGTCAACGTCTTCTGCCAGATGTGGTCAAAGTTGATCCCCAGCTCTGCAAAAACAAAGAGAATCTAGATTTTTTCATTTTCTGTAGAAAATGTAAGTGATGCTTGCCAGTGCAAAACTCACCGAAACAATGCTAGGGTGTTCTAGGTGGTTGCCAGGACATTACTATGTGGTTGCTAAGGTGTTTGAAGTGGTCTTCAGCATGTTGCAATGTGGTTGCTTATTGCCCCAAGTCAAAAAAGCCCACTCCCAAATCTCTGTGATATTCTGGTGCCTGGATATGGCTTGAGCCCCTTCTTCAATGCAAGTCTATGGGGGTTTTTTTCACCGGAGTTATTCTTTCAACTAGCAAAACATTTAGATTTTAATACTTTTTTTTTTTTTTTTAACTGGTGAAAAAAAATGCATAAATAATAATGAAAGCCAAAATATTAAACACCATAGTTCAACATTTACTGTGTAATCCATTTTTTTTTGTAGAGGGGGTTAAAAAAAAAAAGACGATTTTCACCTATGATTTGGGAGCAAAACTATATGTCGAAACAATAACCTTAGAATGTGGCAGCATTATGATTTTATTTTTACACAGAGATTGGTAGGTCTATTACTAAAATCAGTTGACATTAGCACCCCTTATTGCATTAGATGCAAATGGTGTGAGTTCAAAAATGAAAAAATAAATAAAGCTTTTTTTGTGTTGTTTTTCCAAAGTTGGAGTGCCTACAACTCCAGAAGTACTGAAGATATCTTAATATCCTTTTAGATTCTAGTTCAGAACAAACTTTTCTTTTATTGTCTTCATATAGTTCAATCCCAAAAATATGGGGGTCTCAATGTGACTCAATCCATTTTTTATTTATTTATTTTTTACATTTTACCCATTTTCAATGGACGAAAACCAAATGTGGGTCACAATTCAATCAAACTGAATTTTGTAATGTTTAATAAAATTAAATAATAAAAGTTCAAATATTTAGATTTATTTTAATGCTTACTTTCAGTTACTTTCGGAATACAGTTTGATGGAATTTTTTTATGAAATTGAAAAACATAAATCCTATTTAAATTTTTTTTGTGCACAGTAAATTTTTGAAATGTAGTTCTGCTCCAAATCATTGACAAAATTTGTCATTTTGTCTCCCCTGTTCAAAATAATGAATTACTCAGTAAATATTGATCCATGGCATTTAATATTTTGGCTTTCACCATCATTTGTGTGTCTTTCCTCAGAAAAAGTATTAAAAAAAAAAATCAAACAATTCAGCCAGGGAAGTTTATGAAATTTGGTAGATTTGATTTTGAGTTATCGTTGATGTCCGTAGCACAAATGGCAGAGAAAAAGTTACACACAGAAGTTTAATAGCTAGGGGTTTTGTTCAAGTGCAGTAAATGCACAAATAACCTTTAATAAGATTAGGAATGTCTTTTAAACAAGTTTAAATGGTGACTTGAGCCAGGCTGCCCTACTTTTTACATCCAAAATAACCACTGCAAAATGCATAAAGCTACAAGAGCCTGTGCAAACCGCTCACAATATTCGCAAACTTTATTGTGTTGCATGATAAATGCACTGCTCCCTACAGTGGATGACAACAGCTCCAGTAATCTCTCTGCCGTCTAACTGATGACTCCCGCTCCATTTTACACGCAGCTCTGAGGAACTGGGGCAAGCAGGCAAGGCAGTGTGCGAGGACACAGACGTGGTTTGTAGTAAACATGGCCTCAGGCAAAATGCATTATCTTTGAAATTGCAATGAGTCATTTGTAAAGTTTAGCCTTTAGGATATAAAATACAACATATGTTCTCCCTCTAGACACCACAGTCATGTGACTAAAAACATCAGATTTCTTAAAATAAAAACAGTGATCTCTATTTCTTTTCAAGAATTCATCAGATGTCAAATAACAACGCCTTTTTTTCCCCCAACAGATATTTTAGGTTCAAATGTATATATGGGGAATATTTTATATATTTTAGATGCTGTTATTGTTTGGTTTTGTTTTTATCATTTGAATTTTTGCTTTAAGCAGTTCATTCAAAGGAAAAGTTGACCTAAAAAAAAAAAAAAAAGAAATAATGCCAGACATTTTTTTTTTTTCTTGGAGATGTTTTGTAGAATGTTCATGCTGCTCTTTAACATTGAACGAAAGTATATGCTGAATATGGACTATCATGGTCCAAAAATGACAAAAAAGAAAAGATAAGAAAATGACCATAAAAGTAGTCCTTATGACTTTGTGTGAGAACAGACAGAGCACTGAAAATCTTCCCTTCCGCCCTTGACGTTAATGACAACCTTATAACGTCAAACAACATTTTGTGTGTCACTCATAACCAGAATACTTAGAATATATAGTGCATAAATTGTATGGATTACTTTTATGGAAATCTTATGGTGCCTTTTTGTCATTTTTGGAGAATTACAGCCCCTGAACAGTACGCTTTTGTTGTATGGAAAAGAGCAGCATGGGCATTTTGCTAAACTTTTCCTTTTGTGTTCCATGGGAGAAAAAGGAGTTGGAAAGACATGAGGGTTAATTTTCTGAGAATTTTTTTTTTTTTTTTTGGGTGAACATGGGAGTACTATTCCATGTAGTCTCTAAATTAAAATGATAAGTAATAAAAGTCATTAAAAAGAATACCTTATAATTGTTTTTAAATAGAATATTGGAAGCAGGACATGTCATGAAAATCTGCACAGATACCAACTTAAAGGAAGGAACAGTTCACCCAAAAGTGAAAATTCTCTCATCATTTACTCACCCTCATGCCATCCCAAATGTATGACTTTCTTTCTTCTGCAGAGCACAAATGAAGATTTTTAGAAGAATATTTCAGCTCTGTATGTCATCACAATGCAAGTGAATGGGAGAGAATTTTCAGTTTTGGGGTGAACTATCCCTTTAATGCATTATCCAGCCATAATGCACACTGCCACATATTCCCCACTGGACAGGATTTCTCTCTTACCCTCCAGTAACGGGGGCTCGTCCTCAAAGCTGCTGCTGTACATTGACTGTGAAGCGGCAGGTGTGAACGCTGGCGTGGGCTGATAGATCTGCCCTGTGTATGGCTGCTGAGGCTGCATCATTCCCGGAGAAGCCGAGTAGCCCATGGGCTGAGAGTAATCATACTGACCGTACGGCCTGTGGGACAGACAGAAAACCGTGTTATAGTCATGATAATGTGACAGACGGAAACTAGGTAAAGCATAAGCATGTTAAACCATGGAAAAAATATACTGAAAATATTCATTCTGAATACTTTTAAAGTGATTAGTTTACCCTCATCATGCCATTTCAAATCAGTATTACTTTTACTTTTTACAAAGGCAGATGTTAGGTAGTATCTTAGCCTCAGTCACCATTCACTTTCATAGCATCTTTTTTTTTCATTCAATGAAAGTGAATGGTGACCGAGACTAACATCTCCTTTTGTGTTCCACGGAGGTAAAAACTTCTTAAAGATGCTCTTTTGCATGCATCATCATTGCAAATTGTGCAAATTTGCATGCATTCTCCAATACGGATCACTGCCTTAAGCTATACTAAATAAAATGATGTGTGTCCGGTTAATCTGATAATAACACGGGCCTTTAAATTAGCAAAGACACCAGCAAAAATTAGGAGACGCACTTGCTGTACGGGTCTTCTGTGTTGCTGTAGTCATATCCTCCTTGGTTTTGGTCATCTACGCTGTAACTAGACTGGTAAAAGTCTGTGTTGAAGTTGTCAAACCCTGACATCGCAAGCAGCCTGGGAAGACAATGCACAATGTAAGTCAGTGGCAAACAGCAATATCATAAAATTTGATTTCATTAGTCTTCTACGTGCAACTTTGCGGAAAGTTCACCTGAATTCAAAGATTCTACCAAGATTTACTCATGTTTTTCAAAACTTTCTTCTGTGGAAAACAAAAGGAGATGTTACGCAGAATGTTAGGCTCAGCCACCATTCACTTTCAATGCATCTTTTTGTTTTTCTAAAGATTAAAAGTGAATGGTGACTAAGACTAACATTCTGCGTAACATCTCCTTTCTGAAAAAAAGAAAGTAAGTAAAATGGGTTTTGAAATGACATCAGAGTGAGTAAATGATGAGATAATTTTCCTATTTGAGTGAACTTCCCCAGACAAAAAAGAACATCAAAAGTGTCCTGAAAACGTTCCGAGAACCAAAACGTAACGCTCTCATTTCGGGAACCAAAAACTGCTAACTTGAACAATAACTTAAACACAAATGAACAAGATCTGAAAAGATATAGAAATACAGGTGGCACCATATTCATATAACATGGAGTAAACATGGTATACTTGTCCTCAACCATAGTACAATCATGACATACGTCCAAAAATATGATATTACTGTGGAGCATTTCCAAAAGACTATGGTATTACCACATTACACGTGTGTGTGTGTGTGTGTGTGTGTGTGTGTGTATATATATATATATATATATATAAGAATCATCGTTCAAAAATGTGTTAAATGCATGCAACATGGATTATATGTCAGATGTGTTAAAGTCCTGAATGAATGTTTGTTGTGTTGAGTTCAGTTAGCACAGCTCGAGCAGTCACACGCACTGTCAGCATCATTCAAACACACTACACGCACCCCTACAATCGTGTAATATGGCTGAATTATGAAGCTTTAATGCTGTTAATGCTGCAATTTTACTCTCACCGTTAAACACCAGAGATTCCGCCAACACCGCTAAATACGTGTCAAGAAATAACTGCAGATCTTCCGGGTCATGGAGACGATGACGTCTTCTTCTGTTGATTGGTGGATCGCAACTTACATTGCATTACTGCCACCTGCTGTTAGCATGGACCAGAAACTCTAATCTCCTCTCAACCACCTACCCCTCTCCCAGATCAATCAGAGCCAGAGCTTCTGCCAGCGTGTTCAGCCAAAGATTTTCTAGCTCAGTCAGTCCACTGTCGGCCATTTTTGGAACGCTCTCGGGAGACTATTTCCAGTCATGTCAGTGCAGCTCCTATCTACTTGAATGGGGGAACACCGAAATCTCCAAAACGGTTGGTCAAGATTACGATCAAAGAACATATTTCAAATCAGTAGTAAAATATGACAACACTGGTATCATTTATTGTGCTTCTTTACCTCAGATCACGAGAAAAAACGCAATTTTCCCTGCTTGTATAGCTCATACGCGTCAGCGTTATGGAGATGATTGACAGGTGATTGGCTCTTTTAACTGTAAGGCGGGACTTCCGTTCTACATCCGTTGGCGTCGACCTTTGGGCGCTCAGAGCTGCTTGGTGGATGGGCGTTCTAATTTCTCCCATTCATTTAAATAGAAGTGGCCCGTCTCTGCTAAATAATCGCTGGTTCAGCTCCTCTGGCAACCCCTTCTAGCTTTCACAGTCCAAAGGATGGAGATGTGGAAACATTAATAATAATAATATTTATATACACCCATAAACCAACGCTTTCACATATACACTTGCTATGTATACATACATACATTTTATATATATATATATATATATATATATATATATATATATATATATATATAAATATATACATACATACATACATACACACACACACACACACACACACACACACACACACACACACACACACACACACACACACACTTTCATATATACCCATATAACTCTACTATAATTCCTATATTTACACCATTCTCTTTAGGACAATGATTAGTCTGGGCTGCTGAAAACTGAGGTGCGCCCTCTAGAGGATGCTCTCTATCATTACTGCACGTCATTTATTTAAACAGGCATATACAAATCAAATTACAAAAATGTAAGATAACAGTAAAGTTGCTTTTATAAAAGAGGGGACAAATAGGATTTAATATGAAAAAAGACACACATTTAAATTTTAAAGGTGCACTCAGTAACTTTTTGTACGCGCCATCTTGGACGTACAGTGACACCTAGTGTTGTGGATGCTGCATCATTCAAAACCAATAGTTTTCAGTTACAGGTGCCATTGTAGAAATTCACTTTTCACAATCAGCCATGATAAATCCATGAAAGTGTCCAGTAACAAGATGGTTATTGAGATTAAGCGGGTGCAAGCCCCTGCCCCTTTTGTTCAGAAATCTAATGGTGTCCTTCACAAATATAAAGGTGCCCTTTTAAGAGGAGGTGCCTTTAAGAACATGGAGATTTAGGCGGAGGTGTCTTTACAAAAAATGTATGGCACCTTGATTCCACAATGGAAAAATAAAAAAATTAATAAAAAGGACTGACTCTATTTCTGACTGTATTTCTCACAGTTGTGACTTTATAAATCGACTTATAATTCAAAATTAAACTATTTATTTAACATTCATTTTAGACCATTTTTTACTGATGCAATTAAATAATAAATAAAATAAAATAAAGAAATGCAACTTTATATAATGGAATTGCAAGTTATACAATCCCAATTTCGATAATTAAAGTCACAATTGCGAGATATAAATTCGCAATTCTGAGAAATAAACATGCAATTCTGAGAAATAAACATGCAATTCTGAGAAATAGCAACTTTACTATTTAATGACTTCATATCTTACAATTGCGACTTTATATCAAGCATTTGGGGCTTTATATCTTGGAAGTATGCGCTATAAAGTCGCAATTGCGAGAAAAGAGTTGCAATTCCAAGATTTAAACTGAAGCTTTAAAGTGACTTTATTTCTCACAATTGTGACTTTATAATGTGCAAATATATTATATTATTCTTGATATAAAGTCGCAATTGTAAGATTTAAACTCACAATTGTCACAACATTTAACTCGCAATTCTGAGACATAAAGTCGCAATTGCGAGCTATAAAGTTAGAATTAGTCAGAATTACCTAGTTATACCTACATTGTATTTATATTTTACCTATCTGAATTGCACGTTTACTATAAAGTCGCAATCCCATTAACCTTAAAGAGACATACTACTGGTTTTGTTCATCTCTTGTAAATGACCAGCAAACATGAACTATTGTTATCAGACCTGGTTAAGTAAATGTAAAGTTTAGCAAAGTACTTCTTCACTGCTGTTTCTTGTTGAATTAAGCCTAGCCCACACTGCACAACTCAAGCTTGTGTCCTTTGATGTTTTGAGTCTACGAATAGTCGCTGACTGGTCTACGACAATAAGTCTCTGAGAGCATCCGCCCTGACAATCGCAGGCGCTACAACGGATTTCAAACCTGCTTGAGCAACAGCCAGAGAAATATAGAGAGAGCATGCGTGGAGAACAAGGTATTGGGAAGCAGGCGACAAAAAGTAATTAAAAATAAAATAAAAAAGGTGCAAATTAGCGAAAAAAAAAAAAAACAGGCTTGAGCTCTTTCGTGTTTGTTGACATGTTATCACGAATAAACTGTGCACAGTTTGTGAATTAATTTTATTAATGTAATTTTAAGATGCGTTACTTTTAAGATGAAAAGGGACGAGCCTAAAGACAGCTGTAATGGGGTCCAAACGGTACTGAGATTTGTCCACTTCAAACACTTTATCAAACACATACACAGCAGCAGACTAATAAAACAATATTTGAACTTTTCCAGTAACTTGCGGATTTAAAGAGAAATAACCGTCCGATCTGAACACTTAAAGCAAATGCATGTATATGCACAAGAACTTCACAAAATTCTTTAGTGTGTCTGATATCAACATGCAGGGACACAGATACAGTACAGTATGAGAAACACGCATATTAGAAGCTCAGTTAATACATGTATTCCACTCAAATAACTCAGAATTCTGCTCTAAACGTCATGTTTGAGCTTATAAGTGTAAGTACAATGAAGAGAAACTGTGTGCCAGTTTTTAGCTCTTTCTTTTACTTTCTTTTTTTTTTTGTGTGCTTTATATCTTTCAGTAATAAACTGACATAATGATTGATGTATGTCCTCATAAAATCAGAGACTCTCCCCTCGAAATCTGAATTGGATCTGATAGAGACAACCAGGTGTAATGGTGATGTGTCTCACGGTTTGGTTTGAAAGTTGGTAGGGACATATTGCAAGGAGGACATTATTCAAAATGTTGATATGAAGAATGCGAGAAAGTGTATTGTCTATAGGCATGGTATTTCCTCATTTAACAAGTCTCATTTTCTATTCCTCTGCTCCATCATATTAAATATTAGCCTGTTTTTTTACTAGCACTATTTTGATCATGAATGTCTAATTTTATTTCATGTATTTTATAAATAAATCATGCTTTTCTATCTACCCCGATGTTCTTCTCCAATGTGCAAACTAAATTCTTAATTTGGCATGGCAATCAGTTGTCTGTGCAGTTATACTAGCATTTCCAAATCCTGCTCCTTTAATCTACCCTCTTACCTGGCACAGTCACTCAAATTCAAAGGTGTCTTCCACAAGAGGGTGCTTACCACCTGTAAAAGCAGAATCTTCCACTGGGCCGCATACAAAACTCAGGACATTTTTTGACTTAGTCTTAGAATGGAAACATTTGCACATGAAAAGTATGCTTGTTTAAATATATTAGTTTAAAGGATTTGACCTATGGTACAAATGGAAATCCGCTGGTGTAATGTTCACAGAATGATTAAAAAAGCCCTTATACATTAATCACGAAAGACTGTGATTGTTGCATCCTGAACAGTGCTGAGAAAAGTAACAGGTGCCACGTGAAAATGCCTTTTATGCGCCACTTCAGAAGATGTCGGACAATAATTTACACATAAATAATGGTACTGAGAATGTTTAACAGTCATTAAAATAAAAACATACTATAAAGTTAAAGTATTTTCTAAGTGGTAAAATTGCCCAAATGTTGGTCAGGACATTTTCGATTTTTTGAAAGTTGATTCCTACCTAAATTTACGGCTATTGTCTTGCTAGTACACTTGTGATTGGTTCTAAATACCAGGGGTACACAGGGCCTCAGTCGGGGACAAATGGTCATGTTGTTGATACACCCAGTCTGCAAACAGTCCTGTAGTGTACGCACCGGTGCGGTGGAGAACAAGACTGCAAATCATCTAGTGTAAGTTTGGCTTTAGCTGATATTTTCTTTGCACTACCATCTGTCGTTTGGTGAAGAAAGCAACTGTGGTGCGCATCAAGTATAAATGGCTCTGGCTGTCGAGAGCTGGGTGCGCAGTATGCTTTCAGCTGTCAGGCGAAAGTATAAAAAAGGCTTTAGTCAGAGAATGCAGACAAACAGATGCGTTTTCAGTTTGGATTTAAATATGACTACTGTTGGGACACATCTGCATGCTATCTTCTTTAAGTTAGTTTCAGATGCAGGTGGCATTAAAGCTAAATGTAAATGATGACAGAATTGTATTTTTTAGGTGAACAATCCTTGTGTCATGTTTATGTGTTTTGTTCTTGTTTTCATGTCTTTTATTTTCAAGTTTAGTTCCTGTTTCTGTCATGTGATTTCCTGTTCCCTCATGTGATCTTGTCATGTGTTTCCCCTGTTCATGTGCCTTGTTTTCATTGGTTCATTGTTTGATTACCTTGTTATTAGTCTTGTCTTTTCATTGGTTTAAGTTCATTTAGTCTTGTTATCTTGTTTATCTTGTTTATAGTTTAGTATTGTGATTGGTTGTCTTGTTTATGTGTTACCCATGTCCTTTTATTTAAGCCCTCATGTATGCCATTGTCTTAGGTCTGGTATTGTGAATGTAACTTTGTTGCCAAGCCGTATGCCAAGCCAAACCGTATGTCAAGGCAAACCTTATGCCAAGCCAAGCCTTATGTCAAGCCTTATATCATGCCAAGCCTGATGTCAAGCCAAGACAAGCCGTATGCCAAGCCTTATGCCAAGCCAAGCATTATGTCAAGCCAAGCCAAGCCTAATGTCAAGCCAAGCATTATGCCAAGCCAAGCCTTATGTAAAGCCAAGTCTTATGCCAAGCCAAGCCAAGCCTTATGTCAAGCCAAGCCTTATGCAAAGCCAAGCCTTATGTCAAGCCAAACCAAGCCTTATGTCAAGCCAAGCCTTATGCCAAGCCTTATGGCAAGCCAAGCCAAGCCAAGCCTTATGTCAAGCCAAGCCAAGCCTTATGAAAGCCAAGCCTTATGTCAAGCCAAGCCTTATGCCAAGCCAAGCCAAGCCTTATGTAAAGCCAAGCCTTATGCCAAGCCAAGCCAAGCCTTATGTAAAACCACGCCTTATGCCAAGCCAAGCCAAGCCTTATGTCAAGCCAAGCATTATGCCAAGCCAAGCCTTATATCAAGCCAAGCCAAGCCTTATGCCAAGCCAAGCCTTATGTCAAGCCAAGCCAAGCCTTATGTCAAGCCAAGCCTTATGCCAAGCCAAGCATTATGCCAAGCCTTATGCCAAGCCAAGCCAAGCCAAGCCTTATGTCTAGCCAAGCCTTATGCCAAGCCAAGCCTTATGTCAAGCCAAGCCTTATGCCAAGCCAAGCTTTATGCCAAGGCAAGCCAAGCCTTATGTCAAGCCAAGCATTATGCCAAGCCAAGCCAAGCCTTATGTAAAGCCAAGCCTTATGCCAAGCCAAGCCTTTTGCCAAGCCAAGCCTTATGCCAAGCCAAGCCTTATGCCAAGCCAAGCCTTATGTCAAGCCAAGCCTTATGCCAAGCCAAGCTTTATGCCAAGCCAAGCCAAGCCTTATGTCAAGCCAGGCCTTATGCCAAGCCAAGCCTTTTGTCAAGCCAAGCCTTATGCCAAGCCAAGCCTTATGCCAAGCCTTATGTCAAGCCAAGCCAAGCCAAGCCGTATGTCAAGCCTTATGAAAGCCAAGCCTTATGTCAAGCCAAGCATTATGCCAAGCCAAGCCAAGCCTTATGTAAAGCCAAGCCTTATGCCAAGCCAAGCCTTATGCCAAGCCAAGCCAAGCCTTATGTCAAGCCAAGCCAAGCCTTATGTCAAGCCAAGCCTTATGCCAAGCCAAGCCTTATGTCAAGCCAAGCCAAGCCTTATGCCAAGCCAAGCCTTATGTCAAGCCAAGCCTTATGTCAAGCCAAGGCAAGCCAAGCCTTAAGTCAAGCCAAGCATTATGCCAAGCCAAGCCAAGCCTTATGTAAAGCCAAGCCTTATGCCAAGCCAAGCCTTTTGCCAAGCCAAGCCTTATGCCAAGCCAAGCCAAGCCTTATGTCAAGCCAAGCCTTATGCCAAGCCAAGCCTTAAGCCAAGCCTTATGCCAAGCCAAGCCTTATGTCAAGCCAAGCCAAGCCTTATGCCAAGCCAAGCCTTATGCCAAGCCAAGCCTTATGTCAAGCCAAGCCAAGCCTTATGTTAAGCCAAGCCAAGCCTTATGTCAAGCCAAGCCTTATGCCAAGCCAAGCCTCATGTCAAGCCAAGCCAAGCCTTATGCCAAGCCAAGCCTTATGTCAAGCCAAGCCTTATGCCAAGCCTTCTGTCAAGCCAAGCCTTATGTCAAGCCAAGCCTTATGCCAAGCCAAGCCTTATGTCAAGCCAAGCCTTATGCCAAGCCAAGCCAAGCCTTATGTCAAGCCAAGCCAAGCCTTATGCCAAGCCTTAT
Source organism: Myxocyprinus asiaticus (assembly GCF_019703515.2). Lineage (NCBI taxonomy): Eukaryota > Metazoa > Chordata > Actinopteri > Cypriniformes > Catostomidae > Myxocyprinus > Myxocyprinus asiaticus. Next base: position 9,302,927 of record NC_059383.1, read on the forward strand.
GTCAAGCCAAGCCAAGACGTATGTCAAGCCTTATGCCAAGCCAAGCCTTATGAAAGCCAAGCCTTATGTCAAGCCAAGCCAAGCCAAGTCAAGCCTTATGCCAAGCCAAGCCTTATGAAAGCCAAGCCTTAAGTCAAGCCAAGCCAAGCCTTATGTCAAGCCAAGCATTATGCCAAGCCAAGCCTTATGTAAAGCCAAGCCTTATGCCAAGCCAAGCCAAGCCAAGCCAAGCCAAGCATTATGTCAAGCCAAGCCTTATGCCAAGCCAAGCCTTATGCCAAGCCAAGCCTTATGTCAAGCCAAGCCTTATGCCAAGCCTTATGTCAAGCCAAGACTTATGCCAAGCCTTATGCCAAGCCAAGCCTTATGCCAAGCCAAGCCAAGCCTTATGTCAAGCCAAGCCTTATGCCAAGCCAAGCCTTATGTCAAGCCAAGCCTTATGTCAAGCCAAGCCTTATGTCAAGCCAAGCCTTATGCCAAGCCTTATGTCAAGCCAAGCCAAGCCTTATGTCAAGCCAAGCCTTATGCCAAGCCAAGCATTATGCCAAGCCAAGCCAAGCCTTATGTAAAGCCAAGCCTTATGCCAAGCCAAGCCTTATGCCAAGCCAAGCCAAGCCAAGCCTTATGTCTAGCCAAGCCTTATGCCAAGCCAAGCCTTATGCCAAGCCAAGCCTTATGTCAAGCCAGGCCTTATGCCAAGCCAAGCCTTTTGTCAAGCCAAGCTTTATGCCAAGCCAAGCCAAGCCTTATGTCAAGCCAGGCCTTATGCCAAGCCAAGCCTTTTGTCAAGCCAAGCCTTATGCCAAGCCAAGCCTTATGCCAAGCCTTATGTCAAGCCAAGCCAAGCCGTATGTCAAGCCTTATGCCAAGCCAAGCCTTATGCCAATCCAAGCCAAGCCTTATGAAAGCCAAGCCTTATGCCAAGCCAATCCTTGTCAAGCCAAGCATTATGCCAAGCCAAGCCAAGCCTTATGTAAAGCCAAGCCTTATGCCAAGCCAAGCCTTATGCCAAGCCAAGCCAAGCCTTATGTCAAGCCAAGCCTTATGCCAAGCCAAGCCTTATGTCAAGCCAAGCCAAGCCTTATGCCAAGCCAAGCCTTTTGTCAAGCCAAGCCTTATGTCAAGCCAAGCCTTATGTCAAGCCAAGGCAAGCCAAGCCTTATGTCAAGCCAAGCATTATGCCAAGCCAAGCCAAGCCTTATGTAAAGCCAAGCCTTATGCCAAGCCAAGCCTTTTGCCAAGCCAAGCCTTATGCCAATCCAAGCCAAGCCTTATGAAAGCCAAGCCTTATGTCAAGCCAAGCCTTTTGCCAAGCCAAGCCTTATGCCAATCCAAGCCAAGCCTTATGAAAGCCAAGCCTTATGTCAAGCCAAGCCAAGCCAAGCCTTGTCAAGCCAAGCATTATGCCAAGCCAAGCCTTATGTAAAGCCAAGCCTTATGCCAAGCCAAGCCTTATGCCAAGCCAAGCCAAGCCTTATGTCAAGCCAAGCCTTATGCCAAGCCAAGCCTTATGCCAAGCCAAGCCTTATGTCAAGCCAAGCCTTATGTCAAGCCAAGCCAAGCCTTATGCCAAGCCAAGCCTTATGTCAAGCCAAGCCTTATGTCAAGCCAAGGCAAGCCAAGCCTTATGTCAAGCCAAGCATTATGCCAAGCCAAGCCAAGCCTTATGTAAAGCCAAGCCTTATGCCAAGCCAAGCCTTTTGCCAAGCCAAGCCTTATGTCAAGCCAAGCATTATGCCAAGCCAAGCCAAGCTTTATGTAAAGCCAAGCCTTATGTCAAGCCAAGCCAAGCCTTATGTCAAGCCAAGCCTTATGCCAAGCCAAGCTTCATGTCAAGCCAAGCCAAGCCTTATGCCAAGCCAAGCCTTATGTCAAGCCAAGCCTTATGCCAAGCCTTCTGTCAAGCCAAGCCTTATGTCAAGCCAAGCCTTATGCCAAGCCAAGCCTTATGTCAAGCCAAGCCTTATGCCAAGCCAAGCCAAGCCTTATGTCAAGCCAAGCCAAGCCTTATGCCAAGCCAAGACGTATGTCAAGCCTTATGCCAAGCCAAGCCTTATGTCAAGCCAAGCCTTATGCCAAGCCAAGCCAAGCCTTATGTCAAGCCAAGCCAAGCCTTATGCCAAGCCAAGACGTATGTCAAGCCTTATGCCAAGCCAAGCCTTATGAAAGCCAAGCCTTATGTCAAGCCAAGCCAAGCCAAGTCAAGCCTTATGCCAAGCCAAGCCTTATGAAAGCCAAGCCTTAAGTCAAGCCAAGCCAAGCCTTATGTCAAGCCAAGCCAAGCCTTATGTCAAGCCAAGCATTATGCCAAGCCAAGCCTTATGTAAAGCCAAGCCTTATGCCAAGCCTTATGCCAAGCCAAGCCAAGCCTTATGTCAAGCCAAGCCTTATGCCAAGCCAAGCCTTATGCCAAGCCAAGCCTTATGTCAAGCCAAGCCTTATGCCAAGCCTTATGTCAAGCCAAGCCAAGCCTTATGTCAAGCCAAGACTTATGCCAAGCCTTATGCCAAGCCAAGCCTTATGTCAAGCCAAGCCAAGCCTTATGTCAAGCCAAGCCTTATGCCAAACCAAGCCTTATGTCAAGCCAAGCCTTATGTCAAGCCAAGCCTTATGCCAAGCCAAGCCTTATGTCAAGCCAAGCCTTATGCCAAGCCTTATGTCAAGCCAAGCCAAGCCTTATGTCAAGCCAAGCCTTATGCCAAGCCAAGCATTATGCCAAGCCAAGCCAAGCCTTATGTAAAGCCAAGCCTTATGCCAAGCCAAGCCTTATGCCAAGCCAAGCCAAGCCAAGCCTTATGTCTAGCCAAGCCTTATGCCAAGCCAAGCCTTATGTCAAGCCAAGCCTTATGCCAAGCCAAGCTTTATGCCAAGCCAAGCCAAGCCAAGCCTTATGTCAAGCCAGGCCTTATGCCAAGCCAAGCCTTTTGTCAAGCCAAGCCTTATGCCAAGCCAAGCCTTATGTCAAGCCAAGCTAAGCCAAGCCGTATGTCAAGCCTTATGCCAAGCCAAGCCTTATGCCAATCCAAGCCAAGCCTTATGAAAGCCAAGCCTTATGTCAAGCCAAGCCAAGCCAAGCCTTGTCAAGCCAAGAATTATGCCAAGCCAAGCCAAGCCTTATGTAAAGCCAAGCCTTATGCCAAGCCAAGCCTTATGCCAAGCCAAGCCAAGCCTTATGTCAAGCCAAGCCTTATGTCAAGCCAAGCCTTATGCCAAGCCAAGCCTTATGTCAAGCCAAGCCAAGCCTTATGCCAAGCCAAGCCTTATGTCAAGCCAAGCCTTATGTCAAGCCAAGCCAAGCCTTATGCCAAGCCAAGCCTTATGCCAAGCCAAGCCTTATGTCAAGCCAAGCCTTATGTCAAGCCAAGGCAAGCCAAGCCTTATGTCAAGCCAAGCCTTATGCCAAGCCAAGCCAAGCCTTATGTCAAGCCAAGCCTTATGCCAAGCCAAGCCTTAAGCCAAGCCTTATGTCAAGCCAAGCCAAGCCTTATGCCAAGCCAAGCCTTATGCCAAGCCAAGCCTTATGTCAAGCCAAGCCAAGCCTTATGCCAAGCCAAGCCTTATGTCAAGCCAAGCCAAGCCTTATGCCAAGCCAAGGCTTATGAAAGCCAAGCCTTAAGTCAAGCCAAGCCAAGCCTTATGTCAAGCCAAGCCAAGCCTTATGTCAAGCCAAGCATTATGCCAAGCCAAGCCTTATGTAAAGCCAAGCCTTATGCCAAGCCAAGCCAAGCCTTATGCCAAGCCAAGCCTTATGTCAAGCCAAACCTTATGTCAAGCCAAGCCTTATGCCAAGCCAAGCCTTATTCCAAGCCAAGCCTTATGTCAAGCCAAGCCAAGCCTTATGTCAAGCCAAGCCAAGCCTTATGCCAAGCCAAGCCAAGCCTTATGCCAAGCCAAGCCAAGCCAAGCCAAGCCAAGCCAAGCCTTATGTCAAGCCAAGCCAAGCCTTATGTCAAGCCAAGACTTATGCTAAGCCTTATGTCAAGCCAAGCCTTATGTCAAGCCAAGCCTTATGTCAAGCCAAGCCAAGCCTTATGTCAAGCCAAGCCTTATGTCAAGCCAAGCCTTATGTCAAGCCAAGCCAAGCCTTATGTCAAGCCAAGCCTTATGTCAAGCCAAGCCAAGCCTTATGTCAAGCCAAGCCTTATGTCAAGCCAAGCCTTATGCCAAGCCTTATGCCAAGCCAAGCCAAGCCAAGCCAAGCCAAGCCTTATGTCAAGCCAAGCCAAGCCTTATGTCAAGCCAAGACTTATGCCAAGCCTTATGTCAAGCCAAGCCTTATGTCAAGCCAAGCCTTATGTCAAGCCAAGCCAAGCCTTATGCCAAGCCAAGCCAAGCCTTATGCCAAGCCAAGCCAAGCCAAGCCTTATGTCAAGCCAGGCCTTATGTCAAGCCAAGCCTTATGTCAAGCCAAGCCAAGCCTTATGCCAAGCCAAGTTTTATGTCAAGCCAAGCCTTATGTCAAGCCAAACCTTATGTCAAGCCTTATTCCAAGCCAAACCTTATGTCAAGCCAAGCCAAGCTTATGTCAAGGAGACGGTAACACAGTAACAGTTACAGGCTTAGCAGTTGGAGTGGACACATCTCTTGAGTGATAAGCATTTAACATGACAGATACGTGATATCCTCCTACGATCAGGGGTGCAAATTACATAATTTGTGTCACTCAATTTCTTTTCAACATCATAAGATCCTGTGAATTTAGACTGAAGTGCAGAACTGAGAACTGAGAGCAGAGCTAACACAGAATCACCAGGCTGAAACGAACGTGCACTTTTGCGGTCAAACTGGGTTTTCATCAGAGTTTGTGAGGTTGCAATGTTTGCCTTTGCTACCTCACAAACATGACACAGATGTTCGTGGAAAGAGTTCACGCTCTCTGACACAGGAGTGAATGAAGAGTCTACAGTAAGAAGCTGTTCACTTAATAGTTTCAGCGGGCTCCTAACAGTATGCCCAAAGACTAGTTTGGCAGGGCTGAAACCCAAGGATTCATGAACAATTCCTCTGATTGCAAATAGGAACAAAGGAAGGCTATCGGCCCAGTCTTTACCAGTCTCAACTCAGCCTCTTTAATGGCTTGAGACATCCACTTACCCATCAGAATGACTTTATCCCAAAAATAGCAAACATTTACATCAGCGACGGCATCTACAGTCTCCACAGCAGCTTCAACACTGCAAACTAAGGAGGGATCGGACTTTTGCGCAGCACCCAGCTGCTCTCTGCCAACTTTCAGAGATGGGTCTCCTTTAACGGTAGAACCAAGGTCAGCTTCCACAACTATAGATAGACCAAGCCAAGCCTTATGTCATGCCAAGCCAAGCCTTATGTCAAGCCAAGCCTTATGTCAAGCCAAGCCTTATGCCAAGCCTTATGCCAAGCCAAGCCTTATGTCAAGCCAAGCCTTATGCCAAGCCAAGCCTTATGCCAAGCTAAGCCTTAAGCCAAGCCAAGCCAATCCTTATGTCAAGCCAAGCCAAGCCTTATGCCAAGCCAAGCCTTATGCCAAGCCTTATGTCATGCCAAGCCAAGCCTTATGTTAAGCCAAGGCTTATGCCAAGCCTTATGTCAAGCCTTATGCCAAGCCAAGCCTTTTGCCAAGCCAAGCCAAGCCTTATGCCAAGCCAAGCCTTATGCCATGCCAAGCCAAGCCTTATGTCAAGCCAAGCCTTAAGCCAAGCCTTATGCCAAGCCAAGCCTTATGCCAAGCCAAGCCAAGCCTTATGTCAAGCCAAGCCTTATGCCAAGCCAAGCCTTAAGTCAAGCCTTATGTCAAGCCAAGCCTTATGTCAAGCCAAGCCTTATGCAAGCCAAGCTTATGTCAAGCCAAGCCTTATGTCAAGCCAAGCATTATGCCAAGCCAATCCTTATGTCAAGCCAAGCCTTATGCCAAGCCAAGCCTTATGCCAAGCCAAGCCTTATGCCAAGCCAAGCCTTATGCCAAGCCAAGCCTTATGTCAAGCCAAGCCAAGCCTTATGTCAAGCCAAGCCAAGCCTTATGCCAAGCCAAGCCAAGCCTTATGTCAAGCCAGGCCTTATGTCAAGCCAAGCCTTATGCCAAGCCTTATGTAAAGCCAAGCCTTATGCCAAGCCTTATGCCAAGCCAAGCCTTATGCCAAGCCAAGCCAAGCCAAGCCAATCCTTATGTCAAGCCAAGCCTTATGTCAAGCCAAGCCTTATGCCAAGCCAAGCCTTATGCCAAGCCAAGCCAAGCCTTATGTCAAGCCAAGCCAAGCCTTATGTCAAGCCAAGCCAAGCCTTATGTCAAGCCAAGCCTTATGCAAGCCAAGCCTTATGTCAAGCCAAGCCAAGCCTTATGTAAAGCCAAGCCTTATGTCAAGCCAAGCCAAGCCTTATGCCAAGCCAAGCCTTTCGAAAGCCAAGCCTTATGCCAAGCCAAGCCTTATGTCAAGCCAAGCCAAGCCTTATGTCAAGCCAAGCCTTATGCCAAGCCAAGCCTTATGTCCAAGCCAAGCCTTATGTCAAGCCAAGCCTTATGTCAAGCCAAGCCTTATGCCAAGCCAAGCCTTATGCCAAGCCAAGCCTTATGTCAAGCCAAGCCTTATGTCAAGCCAAGCCTTATGCCAAGCCAAGCCAAGCCTTATGTCAAGCCAAGCCTTATGCCAAGCCAAGCCTTATGTCAAGCCAAGCCTTATGCCAAGCCAAGCCTTATGTCAAGCCAAGCCAAGCCATGTCAAGCCTTATGCCAAGCCAAGCCTTATGCCAAGCCAAGCCTTATGAAAGCCAAGCCTTATGTCAAGCCAAGCCAAGCCTTGTCAAGCCAAGATTATGCCAAGCCAAGCCAAGCCTTATGTAAAGCCAAGCCTTATGCCAAGCCAAGCCTTATGCCAAGCCAAGCCAAGCCTTATGTCAAGCCAAGCCTTATGTCAAGCCAAGCCTTATGCCAAGCCAAGCCTTATGTCAAGCCAAGCCAAGCCTTATGCCAAGCCAAGCCTTATGTCAAGCCAAGCCTTATGTCAAGCCAAGCCAAGCCTTATGTCAAGCCAAGCCTTATGCCAAGCCAAGCCTTATGTCAAGCCAAGCCTTATGTCAAGCCAAGGCAAGCCAAGCCTTATGTCAAGCCAAGCCTTATGCCAAGCCAAGCCAAGCCTTATGTCAAGCCAAGCCTTATGCCAAGCCAAGCCTTAAGCCAAGCCTTATGTCAAGCCAAGCCAAGCCTTATGCCAAGCCAAGCCTTATGCCAAGCCAAGCCTTATGTCAAGCCAAGCCAAGCCTTATGCCAAGCCAAGCCTTATGTCAAGCCAAGCCAAGCCTTATGCCAAGCCAAGGCTTATGAAAGCCAAGCCTTAAGTCAAGCCAAGCCAAGCCTTATGTCAAGCCAAGCATTATGCCAAGCCAAGCCTTATGTAAAGCCAAGCCTCATGCCAAGCCAAGCCAAGCCTTATGCCAAGCCAAGCCTTATGTCAAGCCAAACCTTATGTCAAGCCAAGCCTTATGCCAAGCCAAGCCTTATTCCAAGCCAAGCCTTATGTCAAGCCAAGCCAAGCCTTATGTCAAGCCAAGCCAAGCCTTATGCCAAGCCAAGCCAAGCCTTATGCCAAGCCAAGCCAAGCCATGCCAAGCCAAGCCAAGCCAAGCCTTATGTCAAGCCAAGACTTATTCTAAGCCTTATGTCAAGCCAAGCCTTATGTCAAGCCAAGCCTTATGTCAAGCCAAGCCAAGCCTTATGTCAAGCCAAGCCTTATGCCAAGCCTTATGTCAAGCCAAGCCAAGCCTTATGTCAAGCCAAGCCTTATGTCAAGCCAAGCCAAGCCTTATGTCAAGCCAAGCCTTATGTCAAGCCAAGCCTTATGCCAAGCCTTATGCCAAGCCAAGCCAAGCCAAGCCAAGCCAAGCCTTATGTCAAGCCAAGCCAAGCCTTATGTCAAGCCAAGACTTATGCCAAGCCTTATGTCAAGCCAAGCCTTATGTCAAGCCAAGCCTTATGTCAAGCCAAGCCAAGCCTTATGTCAAGCCAAGCCTTATGTCAAGCCAAGCCTTATGCCAAGCCTTATGTCAAGCCAAGCCTTATGTCAAGCCAAGCCTTATGCCAAGCCAAGCCAAGCCTTATGCCAAGCCAAGTTTTATGTCAAGCCAAGCCTTTTGTCAAGCCAAGCCTTATGTCAAGCCTTATGCCAAGCCAAACCTTATGCCAAGCCTTTTGTCAAGCCAAGCCAAGCCTTATGTCAAGGAGACGGTAACACAGTAACAGTTACAGGCTTAGCAGTTGGAGTGGACACATCTCTTGAGTGATAAGCATTTAACATGACAGTTACGTGATTTCCTCCTACGATCAGGGGTGCAAATTACATAATTTGTGTCACTCAATTTCTTTTCAACATCATAAGATCCTGTGATTTAGACTGAAGTGCAGAACTGAGAACTGAGAGCAGAGCTAACACAGAATCACCAGGCTGAAACGAACGTGCACTTTTGCGGTCAAACTGCGTTTTCATCAGAGTTTGTGAGGTTGCAAGGTTTGCCTTTGCTACCTCACAAACATGACACAGATGTTCGTGGAAAGAGTTCACGTTCTCTGACACAGGAGTGAGTGAAGAGTCTACAGTAAGAAGCTGTTCACTTAATAGTTTCAGCGGGCTCCTAACAGTATGCCCAAAGACTAGTTTGGCAGGGCTGAAACCCAAGGATTCATGAACAGTTTCTCTGATTGCAAATAGGAACAAAGGGAGGCTATCGGCCCAGTCTTTACCAGCCTCAACTCAGCCTCTTTAATGGCTTGAGACATCCACTTACCCATCAGAATGACTTTATCCCAAAAATAGCAAACATTTACATCATCGACGGCATCTACAGTCTCCACAGCAGCTTCAACACTGCAAACTAAGGAGGGATCAGACTTTTGCGCAGCACCCAGCTGCTCTCTGCCAACTTTCAGAAATGGGTCTCCTTTAATGGTAGAACCAAGGTCAGCTTCCACAACTATAGATAGACCAAGCCAAGCCTTATGTCATGCCAAGCCAAGCCTTATGTCAAGCCAAGCCTTATGTCAAGCCAAGCCAAGCCTTATGCCAAGCCTTATGCCAAGCCAAGCCTTATGTCAAGCCAAGCCAAGCCAAGCCTTATGCCAAGCCAAGCCTTATGCCAAGCTAAGCCTTATGCCAAGCCAAGCCAAGCCTTATGTCAAGCCAAGCCAAGCCTTATGCCAAGCCAAGCCAAGCCTTATGCCAAGCCTTATGTCATGCCAAGCCAAGCCTTATGTCAAGCCAAGCCTTATGCCAAGCCTTATGTCAAGCCTTATGCCAAGCCATGCCTTATGCCAAGCCAAGCCTTTTGCCAAGCCAAGCCTTATGCCAAGCCAAGCCTTATGCCAAGCCTTATGTCAAGCCTTATGTCAAGCCAAGCCTTATGTCAAGCCAAGCCAAGCCTGATGTCAAGCCAAGCCTTATGTCAAGCCAAGCCTTATGTCAAGCCTTATGCCAAGCCATGCCTTATGTCATGCCAAGCTTTATGTCAAGCCAAGCCTTATGCCAAATCTTATGTCAATCCAAGCCTTATGTCAAGCCTTATGCTAAGCCATGACTTATGCCAAGCCAAGCCTTATGCCAAGCCATGCCTTATGCCAAGCTTTATGTCAAGCCAAGCCTTATGTCAAGCCAAGCCTTATGCCAAGCCAAGCCTTATGCCAAGCCAAGCCAAGCCTTATGCCAAGCCAAGTTTTATGTCAAGCCAAGCCTTCTGTCAAGCCAAGCCTTATGTCAAGCCAAGTCTTATGCCAAGTCAAGCTATTTTTATGTTTTATTTACGTTTGGGATTACACGTTTTGAATAAACTGCACCTGGGTTCTACACTTCGTCATCGTCTGCCTGTTGCCAGCATCATTACACCTTGTAATGGGGGATAGGTAACTTCTGTTATTTGTTTGTTATTTTTTCCTGGTGGGCTCTTGAAGGGAATTTCTTCATCCAAAAATAAATACAGCATAAATAAATAAGGTCTCACTTTTCTTTTTTGCTTGATCCTTTATTTCATGTTTGATTTTTTTCAGTTATCCTCTTTTCTGGGCTGATTTCCTATTTGTCTGTAAAATATTTGTATGCGCATGATGTAAAAATGTGTTTTATGTATGAATCATTAATCATCTGCTGCTGCATACAATCTGAGGGCAGTTACACAAAGCAGACTTGGATGTTTTGGTGTCAAGAGGTACTAAAAATAAATCTCTGTTGGGAAATCATTCTTATTATTTTGTCAAGATATTTAATAGAGGTTTTATGTTAGGAGTTCTTATTTTATTATACAAGGAGAGATAAGGAAAAGCTCCATCCAGTGGAATGTTCAGCTGCCTTTTGTGTTCTATATGGAAGGAAAAAATAGTCACAGGTTTGGAACGACAAGAGGATGAACAAATTATGATAGATGTTATGTTCCCCTCCAGTCTAGGGATTGGAGAGGAGTAACAAGATGTGGGAGTTCCCTTTTTCTGTCCCAGCACTCAATGATCAGTCAAGTTTCACAGTCAACAAAAACATATTTAATCAAAACAGAAAATGGAAGTTTAAAAGGCTTTAGGAGGGGGCAAAGGCCAAAATAACAAACATAAACCCTCTGCCTAATGGGGAGTAAAATCTAACTAATCTATGAAAAGCAAAACAAACAACATAAACTTACACTAACTCCCTCACTAGCAAAAAACAAGAGAAAAGACAGGTTTAACAAAAATGGCACCCACCTCCCTATTATTAGTTTAATATTTACATTATTTGCAACAAAAACTCAAGAGGGATTAACAATATTTAAATGGCTATGATCAGCTTCAACAACATTTACTTTCACACCAATCACTAACAACAACACTATGAGACCAACTGTCTGGGATGGGAAAAGGGAAGCTCCCTCTGCAGTGAAGATCTGTTTGGGATTTATCCTGTTTCCCTCTCCTCACCAACCAATCCAGACAGGGGAGTGATTGGTACTCCTCATTGCAGACTCCTGCTGTTAATCAGCCTGCAAGGAGGACAGAGGAAGAGAGAGAGAGAGAGAAAGAGCGAGAGAGAGATAGACAACAAAATAGGAAAACCACTGCACAAATCTCCAGTTGCAATAAAGGTCAATGCCATACATCCATAGATGTAATTAAACAAACAACTTGACAAAGAAAGAAACAAACATATACGTCCTGTGACGTAACACTCCCTTAAATCACAAACCTGGGTTTGTAAATACTTGGTAAACCTTCAGCACTGTGGGCTCTGGACAGCACATCTGCAACAATATTTTCAGCACCCCTTCTATGGTGAATATCCAGGTTGAACTCTTGAATTATGAGAGACCAACGCATTATGCGTTGGTTCGAGTTACACATGGGGGAGAGAAAGGCAAGCGGGTTATGGTCAGTATACACAACAATTGGAAAGGAACTAACACCCAAGTAAATTTCAAAGTGTTGTAGGGCCATCACCAGGGCAAGAGCTTCCTTTTCAATGGTGCTATACTTGCGCTGGCACTGGGAGAATTTTCTTTAAAAATAGCAAATTGGGTGATCATCATTGGTGTTACTCTCTTGTAACAGGACTGCTCTGGCACCAGTAGTGCTTGCATCAACCTCTAAATTAAACGGATGAGCGAAGTCAGGTGCAGTCAATACAGGAACATTACACAGGAGATCCTTGTCCATGGTAAAGGCATGCTCTTGCAGGTGTCCACTTAAATACCTGGGAAGTACTAAGGAGGTTAGTTAAGGGTGACATAATGGTGGCAAAATTACGACAAAACCCTCAATAATATCCTGCCATTCCCAAGAAGCGATGCAGCTCACACTTATTCACTAGTGTGGGGAACTCTACAATGGCAGAATTTTGCAGACACCCACAAGAAACATGAAGATCCTTTGCAACAAATTAATTATGCTCTAGGGAGGGAGACGGTAACAAAGTATCAGTAACAGGCTTAGCAGTTGGAGTGGACACATCTCTTGAGTGATAAGCCTTTAACATATTAACATGAGAGATATGTGATTTCGTCCACGATCAGGGGTGCAAATTACATAATTTGTGTCACTCAATTTCTTTTCAACAACATAAGATCCTGTGAATTTAGACTGAAGTGCAGAACCGAGAACTGAGAGCAGAGCTAACACAGAATCACCAGGCTGAAACGAACATGCACTTTTGCGGTCAAACTGGGTTTTCATCAGAGTTTGTGAGGCTGCAAGGTTTGCCTTTGCTACCTCACAAACATGACGCAGATGTTCGTGGAGAGAGTTCACGTTCTCTGACACAGGAGTGAGTGAAGAGTCTACAGTAAGAAGCTGTTCACTTAATAGTTTCAACGGGCTCCTAACAGTATGCCCAAAGACTAGTTTGGCAGGGCTGAAACCCAAGGATTCCTGAACAGTTTCTCTGATTGCAAATCGGAACAAAGGAATGCTATCGGCCCAGTCTTTACCAGTCTCAACTCAGCCTCTTTAATGGCTTGAGACATCCACTTACCCATCAGAATGACTTTATCCCAAAAATAGCAAACATTTATGCAATCTACAGTCTCCACAGCAGCTTCAACACTGCAAACTAAGGAGGGATCAGACTTTTGTGCAGCACCCAGCTGCTCTCTGCCAACTTTCAGAGATGGGTCTCCTTTAACGGTAGAACCAAGGTCAGCTTCCACAACTATAGATAGACCAAGCTCAACAGGGGGACCTGAGAAAGTGAGAAAAGCGCTTGGAAGCGCGTAACTGTGCATGCTGGGAATGCAGAGGAGAAAGATCTGGGCATGTCCATTTCATATACAGGAGATTCAGCAACAATTGTGTAAGGAAATACTCTGCCACCTGTTAGATGATTTCCAAGGATGAGGCTCACTCCCTCCACTGACAGTTTTGAGCGCACACCCACCTTCACTGGCCAAGAACACTGTATGGAATGGAACCTTAACACAGCCCAGTTCAATGCCACAAATTATAACATAATTTCCCGTGTATGTCTTACTTGAAAGGGGCACGGTCTCCTCAAGAATAAACGATTGTGCAGAGCCTGTATCTCTTAGAATTAAGATAGGTTTTGCAATGGAGTCAGGGGAAATAGAAACACTACCCTTCAATAGAAAGGGATCAAACACAGAGGAATCGGACACATCATGATCCTCCACACTACATAAAAAACCGAAAACAGCATTCGCAATGCTTTTAGTTTTAGGGGCAGCATTTTTTTGTTTCCATGCCTTGTAGTCAGAGATAAAGTGACTGGGGTCAAGGCAGTAAAAACAAACACGTTTATCCTTGGAGCATTTAGACTCCACCTTGCATTGCGTTAAATGGTGCTCACTTTTAGGTGAATGATTAAACACAATAGGTTTTTCGCCTTGTGGGAAAACATCTATGCGCTGACTCTGATGTGCAGCAGGAGACAGTCTTATGAATAAGAACATATTCATCTGCGAACACAGCAGCAGCAGAACGAGCGGTTACCTTTTGTTCATTCAAATGCATCACTAGACTCTCAGGCAAACAGGTTTTGAAATCCTCTAACAGGACCAGTTCTAGGAGTTGTTCGAATGTTGTGGTTTTGGAAGCAGCGCACCACTTCTCTAATAAAACTCTCTTGTCAGAAGTGAAATCAACAAATGTCTGTTTGGCTGTTTTACTATAACCACGAAATTTTTGTCTATAGGTCTCAGAGACCAGCTCATAGACTCTAAGAACAGCAGTTTTAACAAGGTCATAATCAAGGGATTCTTCAATAGGAAGAGCAGAACACACCTCCTGTACTTTGCCAGCATGGCTACACTATAACCTTAATGCCCACATATCATTTTGGCCAATTCAATTTCGCAGCAATTCGCTCAAACGCAACAAAATAAGCATCGACTTCAGATTCTCTGAATGGAGGGACAAGTTTAATACAGTATATCTGCTAGGGTCAAAGGGAACAGAAGCACTGTCAGGCGCACAGTCTGTGCTGGGCATGGACTGGGCAAAAGTAGAGACAGCATGGTTAGGAGTGGAGGGAGGTGGAACTGCGGTACGCTCTCTTTCCTTCTCCCTATTAATGAACTCCAATTCACGCAAATGCAACAAATGTGTATCATGCTCTTGTCATTTGATTTGCAACTCTACCTCTTTCAGTTTCAGTGCCAATATGGGGTCGGGTTCAGGCGTTGGAGGACTGGCAGCCGGACCCTCTTCTTCAGACATGCCACCCTCCAAAGCCTCGCCTTTAGCAGCCTTAGTAAATAATTACGGCTTTTTTGACAACATTTCTAACTCCACCAATTTGGAAAACAATTCCGATTTAATTATTTGCTTCGTAAGCGAAAATTGAACCGAAACTTTTTTAAATAATTTGCAGCATATCTTTTTTCGGAATTTATCAAATTGTCGATAGCTCTGTGGTCGGATTATTGAGAAAGGATTCAATATCAGACTCCATAGTCTATGCTCTATGCCAATTCCTCCCCACACAAAATAAAACAGCCAAACAACAAATGTAACTACTCACCAGTGCCATGTATCACAAAATAAGCTGAACAAATTCTGGATTCCAGGATTGGTTTTAGTTTGACAAAACTCACCAAATCCAACCAGGCTTCATTAGGGTTAAGTGGTATCAAGACACTCGTTACCAACTTTCTCTATAAATTCAGAGGCTGTGTCTCGTTTGGAAGGCTGCGTCCTCCGGGGGTTGCATTTGTCAGCCGCATACATCATCGAGGCGTCTCATTTCAGAAAAGCAAGTAAGACACTTCGAATGCAGCCTTCGAATGCGACCTTCTTTCATGGGAATTCGGAGGATGCATGAGGTGTATCCTTCGTGGGCACTCACAACCCACAATTCTTTGCTTCAACAGAAATGTCTAAAAAAATTTATACCAATTTGCCCGTAAATATGATGTTCAGATGCAAGTAATGTTAATTCCCAAGTTGAAGTACCTCAGTAGATGAGTGCAGAGTATATAATATGTATAATTATAGTAATATATAATTAAAATAAAGTATTATAGACTAAAAGTACACCTGTAAAATCTATTTTCTTTTCTCTTTACATCATTATAACTCTCCTAAAATTTACCTCTTACATTCCCTTCCAAAGGGACTTTGTTTCCTTCTCACTCAAAGCGCTCGCGCTTGTTAAAGAGTGGCGTGCTGTCATAGCAACCATGTTATGTTCTGTTTCTGTTTGTCCTACGAAGGCCGTCTCGTTTAAACAAGACTTGTTTAAAGGAGGATGCTCTGTATACTGCACCCTTCAAAGGACGCGTCCTACCTAGCATGCAGCCTTCGAAACGAGACACAGCCACCGTTTGATCCTAAGGTTTTGATTAGTTCACACACATTCACATGAATGAAGTGAACAGCCAATCGCGTGTGAGACAGCGCGAGTCACATATCGTGAGAGAGTCAGTGAGATTTAATTCTCTGCTTTAAATGTTTATGAAAATTATAAGAATTTAAACACAGTTATAACACAGCACAATAGAAAAAAAAATAATATGATCAATCAAATCACATTTACACAACACGAATGATGACTATTGTGATGAGGAGGAGGGCGTGGCTGGGCATGCATCCTCACGGCCCGGCTACGCCCTCCTCCTCGCCATAAACTGCTGTGTCTCATTTGGAAGGCTGCATGCTAGGTAGGACGCGTCCTTTGAAGGCTGCGGTATACCGAGCGTCCTCCTTTAAACAAGTCTTGTTTAAACGAGATGGCCTTCGTAGGACAAACGGAAACAGAACATAACATGGTTGCTATGACAGCACGCCACTCTTTAACAAGCGCCAGTGCTTTGAGTGAGAAGGGAACAAAGTCCCTCTGGAAGGGAATGTATGAGGTAAAATTTAGGAGAGTTATAATGATATAAAGAGAAAAGAAAATAGATTTTACAGGTGTACTTTTAGTCTATAATACTTCATTTTAATTATATATTAATATAATTATACATATTATATACTCAGCACCCATCTACTGAGGTATTTCAACTTGGGAATTAACATTACTTGCATTTGAACATCATATTTACGGGCAAATTAGTGTAATTGCTGTTGAAGCAAAGAATTGTATGTTGTGAGTGCCCACGAAGGATAACTCCGAATTCCCCTAAAAGAAGGTTGCATTCAAAGGTCACATTCGGAGTGCACTACTCGCTTTTCTGAAACGAGACAGCCTCGATGACGTATGCGGCTGACAAATGCGATCTCCGGAGGACGCATCCTTCTAAATGAGACACAGCCAACTTTGAAAACATGAATAATTATAATACATTCACACAGCACAGATGATCACTAGTAAATGATAAAGAATTTAAAGACATTTACACAGCATGAAGAAACATTACTACTGCTGCTGCTGCTAGAGCACAAAAAAAATCTGAATGTGATGAAAATATTAAAATAGATAATATATTGATGTGAAAGTAACTTTATATAGATCCACAACAAGAACATCCAGGCTTGTAATTTTTAAAGTTTAATATCTTGATGTGAAATTTTAAAAATGTAAATTAAAATCTTTAGTAATAATTTAAATGACTAACTTAACACTATTAGACATTAATACACTATCGAATAATAAAAATGTGAGTAATTACAAAATGAGTAGATGATATGCACTACTAAAGACTAAGACACAATAAAGACATATTTGGTGTGCTAGTGTGCTTTTATTGAACTTCAAGTGAAATACTGTATGTTCATGGCATCTCTACCAGCAAATCCTAATAAGAAGGGGTTTGGGTGGCATTCACACTTATATCCACAGTATATTGTGGAGTGATTAAGTTTTTATATTTTAAAGTCAAGTGTTTTGTCTTTAAAATATTTAAAATATTTTTTTTCGCACCAAAAGCGATCGTCTCGCTTTAGAAGACATTCATTTAACCACTGCAGTCATATCGATGACGTTTATGCTGACTGTCTGTGATTTTTCGAGCTTCAAAAGAGAAATCTCCATCCACTTGCATTTTAAGGACCTACTGATCTGAGATATTTTTCTATTTTACTTCAAATGTGTTCTGTTGAAGAAAGAAAGTCATACACACCTGAGATATCATGAGGGTGAGCAAGAGAGAATTTTCATTTTTGGGTGAACTATCCCTTTAAGTCCAGAACATACAGTACTTTCTGGGAAAGGAAAACGAAAGTCATTTTCATGTTTCTTTCATTGCATGCTTAAAAGAGTGTGTGAAGGGGCTGCACGTGGATGCCAGTAGATATAAGTGTAGGATGTAGAAGAAATATTCAGCGGGTTGAGGCAGAGAAAGCAAATGCAGTGACAGCACTGCAGAGTCCATATTTTCAAGCAGATTCAAAACCACTGAGAGTGAGGGGGCATGTCCCATTATTCCAATTATTGGTCAATCAACAAGTTTTTCTATGGCAGATTTTCCAACTTTTACTTTGGTCCCCCACCCCCAATCTTGCACACTGATCTCCCTATTAATTCAAAGTAGGTCAAAAATTCTGCTGCTGAAATCGTTCTGTGCTTACCGAAATTCAAACCACTGCCCCCAGTGGCCGAAGCTGGAAGTATTGTTGGGCATGTATGAGCTCCAGTTTTTGGGTGAAATGTCCACAGAGTGGTGTCAAAAGATATTTGTATTTTTTTATTTTAAATGATGTAATACAGTCAACAGGAATGCATATTTTATTAACCATATGGTGCATGTCTTAATAACCATATGATCATGAGTAAATGATGTTTCCAACATTGTCTTGTGACTTATAGAGTTAAAGTCGTGTAGTGTAATCAGTCTTTAGTGTCATCAAACCTTTCAAAGATTTTTAGTTTTGTCTGATCACGCACTTGGTGGCAAGTTATAACTGTATTACACAGTAACTGAACATTTGACACTTGAAACTTGACATTTGACAGTACATTTGACACATGTCATGAAACCTTTCCATAACTAATCCTCCTTTATGATTTTGAATAAATGAAATTATCCTTCCATCAGATTTTGATGAGGCTATCCTTATGAGGACTCTCCATAGACATAATACTGTATGAACTATAGATTCTATCCCAAACCCTACCCCTAAACCTAACCCTCACAAAAACTTTTCTGCATTTTTACATTTTCAATAAAACATTGTTTAGTATGTGTTTTTAAGCAATTTGAATTATGAGGACACTAGAAATGTCCTCATAAACCACATTTATAGCATAATACCCTTGTAATTACCAGTTTGTAACCTAAAACAAATTTCCTCGTAAACACCCAAACCCACTCACACACACACACACACACACACACACACACACACACATACACACACACAAACACATCCTCCCCGTCTCATCACCTTCACTCTGATTCCATGCTCTCAGTGAATTCATCAGAGACCTGTGGAAATAGGGCATGTTTGTTTCCAAACACGTCTTTTTTTATTTCAGGTCTGTTACTGGGTGCAGAATTTGGGAAATATGCACTTAGAATGGGCCACACACACATTCTGATAAATGAATAGCAAAATAACATGTGCAGACTTGTATATTTAGCTTCCTCATTCATTTATATTTAAAATCTTTTTGATGTGTGGGTTAAAGGCAATTAATTAGTCATTAGACTCTTTGCGGAAGTTGTTCGAGTGTGTGAGTGCAGTATGTGTATCGCAAGCCCTTTCGACATTTAATTACATGCAGGATATGAATCATATGTACAATTCAATTTTCAGTAGTTAAAATGCACTTCTAGTGAAAATGCTAACTCTTGATATCAGCAAATATGCACTAGTTAAAACTTTAATTCTTGATATAAAAAATGGAAATTCAATAAGAAAAAACTTAATTCTTGACAAGTAACTGCTTTTTCTCAAGTAGAATTTACAATTATCTTTCATTTATTCCTGTTCAAAATGCAATCACAGATATATATTATTAGCCTAATTTCTTGGTTCAAATTCACATATTAGCTATGTATTTCTTACTAGTTCAACAGAAAGCTTTTTATATAAACACTTGATTTGTTTCTGAACATGCATTGTACACTATTCCTGATATCAACAATTTAAATATAACAAATAAAAGAGCAACATGTTAGATTAGGTATTTAAGATATAAATAAATTAGAGTAATTAAATTAAATACAGTACATCTTAAAAGGCTTTCTTACTAGTTACAATAATACTAAAGATATCTGAAATTAAATTTGCCACTAGCAGTGCCTATGCGTAGGGCATTAATTTGGCGAGTGGCCCTGGCCACTAGTGAAATCTTATGCTAAAACTAAATAGAACTGCCCACTTTTTCAGTCATCTTGGTTCTGGAAGTATTTTTCCAATTCATTTTTTGCATAGGCTTTTAATCAAACTCCTCCACAACAGAGTTGTAATCCATGAACCAAACCAAACAGCTCTGAGGTCAATCAAAACATGACAAACTGTGGCAAATGAAATTTTGAGGCAAATAAATAAATTAAATAACATTTGGTCAATTTGGACAAAGGTACAAAACTGTGTACTAACCGTCTTTCACGAGGGTAAAAACTACAATCCCATGGAGCATTGCGAATTATGTCATTGAATAAAAAGCAATGGGAAGTGAGAACGACTCATTTGCATAATTCACAGTGCATCATGGGAGTGGGTGGTCACTCCTGGGCTCATTTTGCAGGCTCTGTTGGCCGTGGTTCTTTCTCTGCTGGATCATGGGTAATGTAGTTGTTTACCATTCCACTATCAAACATGATTTTTTTCACAATGAAGATGAAATAATGCAGACTGATGGCTTCAACACAAGCATATACCGTCGATGAACAACTTCGTAGCTCATGGTAGGTCTGTCTTAAAATGTTTATAAGTTATCGTTGAAAATCAATTTGTCTATAGAAAAAGTTATTTTTATAATGTTACTGTTGTGCTCTATTACAGCTATAAAAAAATAGCATTTTTACTAGTTGTAATTCAATTGTTGATATCAGGAATGTCACTATTCACCAAGCAAATGTCCAAAGTAATTATTGATATAAACCATTGTCACTTAAGTAAAAAGTGCGTTGTTGATATGTGTAATTAAAATTTCAACCAGTAAAGAATTAATTATAGATACAGTATCTGTAATTGAGTTTTTGAACAGCAGTGAATGACAGACTATAAAATTCTAGTTAAAATTTACACTAGTTTTATTATTTTTTATGTTAGGTGAAATTCCATTTTCAAGAATGTGTATTTTTGTGAGTGATGATGTAATTTTTGACATCAAGAATAGAGCTGTTCAGCAATGACATCAATTTGTGAGTGAATCCGGAAGACTAATTTGCCATGGGTTCCCTCTGGAAATTCAAATTGGAATTTGGAGTTTTTCAGTTTATGTAGAGTAAAGTCTGTGGTAAGCATTACTTGAAGATCCTTGATATTTTTGCTGCACAACATTAATTACACAGTCATACCCCAAACATAAATTTTGAGTTTTAAAAAAATGTTGCTAAAACAAAATTCAAAATTCACATTTGAGGTCATTATTCAAGTAATTTTTTTTTACCACAGACTTTATTTTTGCCATAAATACAAAACTGCTATTATAAAAACCCAAAGGAAAATCTAGAGGGAACCCAAGGCTCAAAAATGCAAATTTTCTTCTGGGTTTTTGAACTACATTCTGAACAACAGCACTATTAATATTTTTACTTGTGCAAATATAATTACTGATATTATGCATTCACACTTTCACTAGAAGAATTTCCATTGCTGTTATCAAGAATTAGCATTCCATAGTAAAATTTTTATTGTTGATATCTATATTTCATATCCTGCATGTGATTAAATGTCAAAAGATGTGCTTGCGGTAGTGGGCTATGTGAGTTTGTTTATGTGTGAGTCCATGCACACTCTCTTGCTACCCTAAACAATTATCTCCCACATAAATCCAGATGCCAAATATTTAAATAGCCAAGAGCACAGTACATCAACACCCCATCAAGTTTGTCAAGAAAAATCTGTGGCGCACGGTCTGACGTTACTTTGAAAATTGCGAGCCAGCTGCGTCTCTCAAGGTTGAGAGGTGCGACAGGAAAAACAGTAAAACACGAGGACAGAGTACCACAGGGGCATGGCAACATCTAATGGAATCGCAGCTGGCAGTGGCAGAGTCCCTCCGCGATTGCAACTCTGTCTCAATTATAGACTCACCCCATGCGGCAAGCAGGCCTCCTTAAAACCTCCTCAAACAAATAATTCATCATCAGCTGCTCTTTGCTTGAGACCTGCAGCCTGACAAAAGTTAGTTTAGGATCCAGAGGGTGAATCATGTTATTCCCTCCAAGGCTCTAAAAATAGCAAAAGAGAGGAAAGGCAAACTATGCCCGGGTATAATGAGATAGCTACTGAGGATATGAAACCAAGACAAGCAAAATCAACATGCAAAGTCTCATTTCAGTTTTAATGATTCAAACAATTCTGCAGTGAAATAACCACTACACATTTATAATAGAATATATATATATATATATATATATATATATATATATATATATATATATATATATATATATATATATATATATATATATGTATGTATGTATGTATATTGTGAGCATGCAGCTCCACTGCATGATTTTATATGAATTAATTTATGGTCATAAATCTTTAATGTGTTTCTGACCTATAAGCCTAGAGAATATTTGCATTATATATATGACAGCTCTTAATATTCTATGCTTTTGTCATTTTTAACAAAGTTAGAGCACTGTCTTCCCCACAGGAAAGACAAATCACAAATGTAATTGCTTTAGGATCGCAATTGTTTCTCCCATAGACCGCAATGAGAATAAATGGAGAGCAAATTGCGACATCTTTTGCGTCAGAATTTTCTCCTGAGAAAGAGACCCGAATAATCTCACATGTTTCTCTTAAAGTTTGGAAGACTTAGATTTTCCAAGATACTAAAGTTTGCAATCAAAAGTGAAACATATGACAGACTGATCACACTGTGAAATCAGTGACAGGCGGTCAAAAGTTCTGCTGCTGAAATCAGTCTGTGGTTAAAATGTTTTGAACTACTGCCCCCAGTGGCCGAAGCTGAAAGTGTTGTTAAAGGGATAGTTCACCCAAAAATGAAAATAGAGTGTCTATCTGCATCCTGGTGTAAATAGCATCTTCCACACAAGCCAGCTATTTGCATCCCAAATGTCTGGTGGAACCGCTGAAATATGCGACAAACTAATCAGTAGATGTTGCTGCAGTGGTGTAGGCTGTAGAGACGGTGTGTGATTGTGTAGTGCTGTCCTAGCGACGAGGATCAAATCCAACTTTTGTCACACTCTTTTTTCCATTCAGGAAAAATTCATTCATACTGATTTGTTTCACACCCACACCTACTGTATCATATTGCTTCTAAAGATATGGATTTAACCACTGGAGTCTTATGGATTACTTTTATGCTGACTTGTGTGACTTTGGAGCTTCAACATTTTGGCTCCCATTCACTTGCATTGTATGGACCAAAATAGATGAGAAATTCTTCTAAAAATCTTCATTTGAGTTCAGCAGATGAAAGTCATACACATATGGTATGGCATAAGGGTGAGTAAATTATGAGAGAATTTTTATTTTTGGGTGCACTATTCCTTTAAGGTAAAATGTCCACGTAATACAGTCAACAGAAATGCATATTTTATTAAATGTAAGCCCTTAATCAAACCCCAACCCTAAACATAACACCAGTGGAGAATGTTCTTTTAATTTCAGAGGAAAAATGCAACCACAAAATTGCAATCACCATTTTATATGTGATTACTTCCTGGTTTCCATGGGACCAGAACAGATATTCTTTTATATAAGTAGATACCAACCTCTGTGGCTCTACCATAGGAGAGTGTAATGGTCAAATTGAATCACGTCTTCTAAGCCAGGGGTCTTCAAACTTTTTCAGGCCAAGGACCCCTTGGTGGGTAGAGACGGAGCAGGGACCCTCTGTTATATACTGAATAAAACTGAATGTTGCATTTTATGCTTATATTAACGTGTATGGTACCATGTTAATGTATGTACATACTTTGATGTTCACATTGCAAAATGTTCATTTTCCTCCTGAATCACTGTGCCATACCCCCTCCAAAAAGATCAGACAGACAGATCTTCTCCATGTAGAATACAACAGCTTTTATAATGTTACTGATATTACGATTTTATATTTATGCTTTTGTTTAAAAATTACAGTTCAGAGTAAAACTTTGAGGAGAAACTTACTGAGTGCAACTATAATTATGTTGATTTGAGAGTCAACGTCTTGTGTGTTAAGGACTGTGTAGCCTATGCCAGGTTGATGATTTTAGTAACTATTTATTGTCAAGTAGGCTATTGCTTTGAAAGCAAAAAGCAACTAATAATATATGAAACAGCAGGCTGTCATCCGCTCAACCACACAGCACGACCAATGTAAAGCAGATGTGCTTACTTGTGCGACCCTCTACTGCAGCGCTGCTCAAACTAGTCTGCTGGGTTAGTGTAAACATGTTGAAGATTAGTGGGCAGATGGTCAGTTCATGAAGCGATAAGCTGTTTCCTCACAAAAGCAAAAAGTTTATTTAGCGTACTGAAATATCTCCTCCATTGGTATCCATTCAAAAAGAACAGCCTCTGATCTTCTTGCCAGTGTCCTGCCATGTTATACTATGTTTTGCTAAACTTGACGGCTCATCCTTGGGGAGGGGCTTTGTGTTCACATAAACAATGGTGAGCGTGATTCGTTGGATGCATTTTCGCTCTTGAATTAAATTTTTTCTCCACTGACGATTAGGTTAAGGGTTGGGTTTTGGGTTAGGGGGTAGGGTTAATAAAATATGCCTTCCTGTTGACTGTATTACATAATTTACAACAAAGAATACAACCTGCTTTTGGCGCCACCTTTTGGACATTTCACCTCAAGAACACTTCTAGCTTTGGCCACTAGGGGCAGTAGTTCAAATTTCTACAAGCACAGACCTATTTTAACAGCATCACTTTCGACCTCCTTCACAATGTGATAAGTTTGTTCAGTTGCACCTCAGGGAAAGGTGTTCCTGCTTGAATTGATGCAAAAAGGTATGATTGGGATGGCGCTTTATGGTGTCGATTTCAGGGTACACGAACATTCCGAAGCTGCTAGTCGATATTGCGTGTGATGTTGGATTTAAGCTGATATTAAAATGAAACATATTAAGAACCCCATTAAGTCCCCAAAGCTGTAAGAGTGCAACATTTGAGCATTATATTTTTCCTCTGGTGTTGATAAAAGCAGAAAAGAGAACTTCAAAAGGTTACTGTAATCTTGCAAAGAAAAAAGCACACATGGAAGAAAATAAAAACAAGCCTCACGCTGATTACTGAAAATCCCTCTGGTGCTTCGAAGGAAAGTGGCGCCACCCCTTTCCAGAGCCAAGCTGCTGCTTAGCAACATCTCATCTGAGTGAACCGCCCACAAAGAGCTTTACTTCATTCGTGCGAAACACAACTGACACCTGCAAAGGTCCTTGATCAAATTTTGAGGTTGCTGAGAGTGAACTTAAACAAAATCATCTCCTTTACCTTGTTTTGTACTTAACATACTCTCTATGTTGTTATTGCAGTGCTGTGCCTCCTGTGATTATGCTACTCTCTGATCCTATTTAAGAGAATCTCAGTTTGTGTAGCACTTTAAAAATTTATTGTAAAAATAGTAAAATATTAAACAAACACAGGCCTTCTTTGTTCTTGTACCAAATAAGCATCTGATCGTATGCGAGTATGCTTCATTGCTTTGAGGAATCTTAACTGTCTTGCATTTCTGTCCAGTGATGCTACACTGAACCTAAAAATGTGCTTTATGTGATAACATTTAAATTAACTGGTTTGATGCAAGTCAAAAATATTATTTAACATGTCTCAATCTACTTTGACTACATTAGGTTACACAAAAATAATTTTAAGGGTTAGATCAAGTGCAAATAGCTCCTTAAGGTAACAATTGCTGGTTACCACTTTTTACAGTGTACAATCTATTACATGGCAAAATATTGGGACCAAGACCCAAACAAAATGTTTTGCCCTCTCATCACCACTGGCTCTTTCTTGGGACAAGGTTTAGCTTCTGCCCTTAATGTTCAGTGAGGCAGTTGGTCTCTTGAGAATCTTACAGACTTAGTTTAGCTGTGTGGGTGTTTGTGTGTGTGTTATGGGGCGGGGCCAGGAAAACCTGAAACCAGTGCTGCTGCTTTACAAAAGCAATGTGTTGGTGTAAAATGAGTCCATACTATGTATTTCAGCACTAAACTGAAAATTTCCTGCATTAATTTTTCCCTGTGCCATTTTCTTGAGTGTGATATCATAAAACATTCATCATAGTTTTATTACATTACCAGTCATTACTTAAAGTCACACATTTACGCTTCAGGCATGATCCTCTTCAAGATACTCTTGAAGAAAGAGTGAAAGGAGGAAAGTTGCTAGGTACATAATTAATTGCATGAAAACATGTCCGGGTCATATTTCAACCCATAAAGAAAATAAAGATATAAATAATATTTAGTACAAATATGTTTTTGAAGTTTTGCACTGTGACATTGTTTTCATGACAATTAAAGCGATAGTTCACCCAAAAATGAACATTATTTCATAATTTACTCACCCTCATGCCATCCCAGATGTGTATGACTTTCTTTCTTCTGCAGAACACAAAAGAAGATTTTTAGAAGAATATTTCAGCTCTGTAGATCCATACAAAGCAAGTGAATGGTGACCAGAACTTTGAAGCTCCAAAAGCACATGAAGGCAGCATAAAATTAATCCATATGACTCCAGCATTTTAATCCATGTCTTCTGAAGCTATATGATAGGTGTAGGTGAGAAAGCCCTTTTTTTTTAATTAAAAATCAAATTCTTTCAATTTCACATTCTGGTGTGGAAGTGACTTTCACTTTCACATTCAGCTACCTACTGGTTAGGGCTGGTCAAAGGTGGAGATTGATAGTAAAAAAAGCACTTATGCGCATATGCATAAATATTAAATATAAAACAATGGCTTGAGATTATGTTGCGTATATACACACAGTACAGTTCTAAACTGCGCATTAACACAATGTCACAGTTTATTGTGAAGAGTATGAAATTAAATAACTCTCAGTGATAAAAACATGAATAGGAGACAATGATTGATGAATGACAATGATATCAAGGCAATCTTTGAATATGCAAGGCAGAGATGAGGCTTTTTGGGAAACTTCTGGAAAATAAAATGTACTTCCTTGAATCATATTCTCTCCATGTTTACTCGACATGGCAAAAGAACATTGCAAAAACATTGTTTCTTAAAATAAGTTGTTTGGGTGCCCCTGACCCTACTGAGTACTGGTCAAAGAATAAGTAGCAATTAAGAGGTCAAACAACCTGAAGACATACAAAAAACCAGAATGACATGGACTTTTACCATCCCTCCTTATTCTTGTTTCCATTAGATTTTTTTGCTTGATGGTTAAAGTACTTTGGGTTAGGGGTTGAACAATAACGATGTGTGCATTTTTAAGTACCACTTAATTAATAAAGTAATAAGCATTCTGTAATGGTATAGTTAGCTTCTTTTTCTTGGCATTGCAAATCATACTGCTAGAAATAAGCTTTTATTCAATGTCAAATAGTTCAAAATCTGGACAAAGTTTGCATGATTATAGCTTATTTGGTGCACAAAAGACAAAGTGTTTGCTTTGCAGTATTACTAAAACAAATAGCTCATTTTATAGTTCAATTAAAAGGGCAACTGACAAATATAGAAGGGAGTCATTTTCAGCTACATTCTGAGAACACCATCTCTGGATATTACTGCATGCTTCATTTAACAAATTTTCATCTTCCTCTTTTTTGTTTAGTCATGCAAGTAATAAAATCTATAATGTATCAATTAAACCCAGTTTATAATCGGAAAGAGTGACCTTTAGCTGACATCCAGAACAACATTACTCAAGGAATACGATATTGGATGTACAGTAGAACATTAAAGTCTTCCAGGTTAATTGCCTCTCCAGGGCTGGGTAATTAAACTCTAGCATGAAAGAGGTGGACGTCTACCTTAAAAGATGACGGCAAAGCTTAGAGGTTTATTATTTTATACATCAATATTTAATACATTCATTTAGCTCTATACTAATGTTATATCAGTGTGTTTTAGAAATCTTGCCTACACTTCTATGGTAAAAAATGGAGACAGGAGGTCAATTGTGTCTGCAAAAAATCTGTGTCCTAATGTCCGACACGCAACTGTAAAATATACAGGCACAAAAATAACATCACATAATGCCTGAAACACTGTCACTGTTTTCTTTTCTTTTTTTTTACAGTGTACATATGTTATCCATAAACCAGAGTTTGCTCTGGTTCTAGTTCTAGTGGAGAGAAGGTAAGGATGCACTGATGAAAAAATTATAAAAAATAATCAAACTAGACAGATACTGTAAAGAAAGATGATCAGATTCCCAAGCCCCAGTCCTTCCATCCATCTTCCCATCCACCTGAATTGTTCTAAGCCAGAATTTGTATCAGCCTCAGTTTATCCTAAAGCATAAAGCTTTGTGTTTTCAAAGAAAATTCTTCTGAGAACACATTTGGGAGTGAAAGGAGTGGGACCCTCCTCTCTGATTAATCCAGCTACCTGCTGAGAGCCCAAGGGGACTCTTCAAATAAAAGAAAAGCTTTTCAAAAATTAAGATTGTGCCAATACTTTCAGAGACATAGTGTACAGTCATGAAATAACAACATAAACTCTGCCAGCCATGAGTTGAGTTTGAGCATTTTTAAAGTAAGACAGTCAGCTGCTACACTCTAGTATCTCTGAAAAAAAGGAGCAGCATACAAGAGGTGAAGGCATGCATGCATTTATGAATACATCACTGGCCTACTTGCAAATTAATGCACTGCTGATCTATCTATCTATCTATCTATCTATCTAGCGTCTGTCCGTTTACCTATCTGTCTGTCTGCCTGTCCGTCTTTCATCTGTCTGTCTGTCTGTTTGCCTGTCTATTATTTATCTGTCTGTCTGTCCTTCCATCTGTCCTCTATCTTACTATCTATCTATCTATGTAAGAAAAAAAAAGCAAGTGTCTAAAATCATTCTCTATGGAACTTACTCAGGGTAGGTGGCATTTTTAATTTCACATGAATGAAAATGAGGCAGTGATTGACATGTGAGTCTGTTCCATGGTTTGTCCTGTTGTATAAATTTGTATCGATCCTTCAGCCCACTGACCAGTACAAGCTAGGAATGCACATCTATCCTTCATGGCCTCTTTTCATAAAAAAACAAACAGTGTTCAAAACAATGTCCTTACCCCAATTCCCTATGATAAGCTTACAAAAAATATTTGTATTTTGAGCTATCGGGTCGGATTTGGCACGAAATTGTATGTAAAAACATAAATTTAGCCATTAAAAGCCATCACAAGTTATTTGGCTCACCCGGAATGACTTAAATCTTTAACATGTGCCTTTAATGATAAAACATAAATATAGCCTACTAAAGTATTTTTCCTTTTTCAAATGTTTCAAAGCCGAATTGTCACTGAATATTATGACCAAGGGCGGAGATTTGGCTTGAACATTGGGTTGTACTTCCTTGGGGGGGGGTTAATCTACGCCCCTGGGTAGGGTTGCATCAGCTGTGCGTAAGTTCTCACGTAAGTTGGGACGTAAAGTTCACACTAAGGGCTTAGTAACTACTAGATAGTTTGTAACTAAGTCAGTGCTTAATTTGGTTGCACCACCTGTTCTTAAAGCAAGACTTCACTAGTAAGTCATAAGCTCTCCGTAAAGTAATGCATAGTCGCATAATATGACGTTTACTTGTATTGATCCAATAAGCAGCCTTCAGATTTGTACACAGAAGTGTTAAAAAGCCGTGAATTTCAGTTTATCTCGCTACGGTTGATGTTCAAACCTTGTTTGCTCACGTAACTGTCAGCTGTAATAAATTATATCCCCATTAAAATACGATACATAATAAAAGTATATTTGATAAACAGTATTTGCCCTGTGTAAATAACAATATATAGGAACTCTATTTAAAATAAATAAGGGGTGATAAATAAATACTAATACAACAGGCTGGAAAAATAGATATTTATTCATTTTAATATCCTAAATGTATTTTGAATGTGTTGAAACTTGACATCAGGCAATGCACCCTGAAAACGGCATCGTTTTAATGGTTTCATGCTGAAGAGCCACTTCAAAGTAATTTTTTTCTCTCTCTCGTAAATGTAAATGTCAACATCATACTGTATGTCAAAATGATTGATGCCTGTCATGCAAAACATGAGATGATTGATGTCATTAAATGAGTCTGCTTTTTTATTCCAACCATTACTCCTGGTCGGAGTCTTCTGTAAATATTTAGTTTATACATAGGGTTACGTCCTACCTAAGTTTAACGGTGCAACGCTGAAATATTTAGTAGTGCGTAAATTGTAACTTGGTGCCCATTTACGCCACAACTAGGTTAAGTTGTAACTTACCTATAGCTGGTGCAACCGCCCCTGATTATGACCCCATGCCACAATAGCTATATTTGGTGAATTTACAAAAAATACCATTGTAACCATATCAAGGCACACAAAAGACTTAAAACGGGACTCCTTAAAGAACCCTTTGTTAAATGAATGTCTTAAGAATCGAGCTAAAGACTGAATGGACTTTCGCTGTCCATGGTGCTGAAACAGTCTGTAGCTTTCTCCACTGCGAACACAATTGCTTTATCCAACACCTGACAATGTCAAAAACATTTTATTTATTTATTTATTTATTTATTTTTCTGGTCAGCAACTAGTCTTAAATTATTTTTTTCTACATGAAAGTAATTGGCAAATGTAGTGTATTAACCAAAACAACATTAAAAAGTGACATTCCAAGCAGTCAGTTTCCTGTAGGCACAAATGTAAAAATCAATATGTTAATTGCATTAGGTATTTCACAGCTGGTTTGCCAATGATATTGCAGACCGATGCGAATAACAGCAACGCCACAGCACCGCGCGCATACTCCTTTAAGATGATGTAATACTTTAAAACCCATTATGTTTTTCCTTTTTTTCCCCACCGCACAGCTGAGGCAACAATCGCTGAGACGGTTATTTTCCCGCGGCACAGCCCTGCTCGCGAGGGGACAGAGAGTGATTTCTGGGTCTTTTTTACTCTCAAAGCCCGCGCGCGCAAAACCGGATTTAAATCGTGCCTCTTTCAGCACAGAACACTGAGAGGAACACTGGATTTTCCTGTAAACAACTGGAATTATCGACCAACCCTATAATCTCTATAACTGAGTTGGTTTTAACTTGCACCTCGGACTCAAATGTTAAAGGATTTCCTTTTGAAACGATCTAATCTGTCTCTTTTGGTCGTCAAAAGTTGGATCCGAAACGCTGCTGAACTGGCTCGGGAACTTTGGACCTGATTTATAGATTTTTTACCTCCCGCCCACAAATGGTCAGTGAGAAAAAACCTTTTGACTGAAAACTGATATCTTTAAGCAAACTTGCAGCTTTTCAGACGACAAGAAAAGCGACCATGCCCATCTTCTCCAGCTGCCGCGCTTTTTGTGGAGCGCCGGATGCTGAGCAACTGATTCTCGCTCGCGAGGTGCGACTCTCTGGCGTGCGCGTGTAGTTCGTTCTCCATCCTCGGATATTTCGCCGTTCGTCCGGTCCTTTTAATATGGATTAAAAAAATAATAATATTCATCTGTGGAGAAGACAATAATTTATAACGCTAATTTAAGGTAACATCCCTATATATTTTGTTGAAATGCTTTTATTTATCAGCTATTTTTGTGCATATTAGATCGGCTGTATTTACTACACCTTTACCGAAGCTCGAGAGCGAACTTTTCCAACGTGTTTCAGTGTGGATAGGACGATTTCCAAGCACCTATGACTGAAACAATGGCGTTAAGTGGAAACTCAAGAGCTCAGCCGACGGGCAAAGATCAAGGCTCTGCCCACAACAGTTTTCCGGACGTTATTGAACTCAATGTCGGGGGACAGGTGTATTATACTCGCCACATCACGTTAATCAGCCACCCGGGCTCCCTTCTGGGAAAAATATTCTCTCCTAAACATAATGCCTCAAATGATCTCGCCAGAGACCCCAAAGGCCGTTACTTCATCGACCGAGATGGGTTTTTATTCAGATATGTTTTAGACTACCTCAGAGACAAACAAGTCGTCCTCCCCGACCATTTCCCGGAGAAGGGGAGACTGAGGAAAGAAGCGGAGTACTTTCAATTACCCGACTTGGCTAAACTCTTGACCCCTGACGACTTGAAGCCCAGTCCCGACGAATACATCCACAGTGATTACGAGGACGGGTCTCAAGGAAGCGACCAGCGAATGTGCCCCCCGGCGTCGCTCGTTCCCGCCGACAGAAAGAGCGGGTTCATAACCGTCGGATATCGCGGGTCTTGCACAATGGGCAGGGAGAGTCAAACCGACGCCAAATTTCGGAGGGTGCCGAGGATTATGATATGTGGGAGGATTGCTTTGGCCAAAGAAGTTTTTGGCGAGACCTTGAATGAGAGCAGGGACCCAGATAGGACCCCTGACAGGTACACGTCCCGCTTTTACCTCAAGTTCAAACACCTGGAGCGCTCTTTTGATATGCTCTCGGAATGTGGCTTCCAGATGGTGGCGTGTAACTCGTCAGTGACGGCCTCGTTCGTCAACCAGCACACTGACGACAAGATATGGTCAAGTTACACTGAGTACGTCTTTTACCGTAAGTTTCTACTCTAATATTTAGTCAATACTTACATTTCGTGAGCTATTTCCATGCTCTGCCTCTTCTGCTGAGCATTTCTTCTTTTTTGGCGCGCTTTCACATCTGCGTTATCCTTGTATCACCACTAGACGGCGCACTCGGTTTTCAGTTTTCTGCTTTCTCATTTTGTATGTAAATTGTTTATCAATGTCTAAGAAATATTGCTTACTCTATACAACATCTTATATAAATGCACAGTAGACATTTGTGTTTTGCAGTAAAATCGTTTTTAAAGGAATATTTCACCCCAAAATGAAAATTCTCTCATCATTTACACACCCTCATGCCATCCCAAATGTGTCTGACTTTATTTCTTCTGTTGAACACAAATGAAGATTTTTAGAAGAATTTTTTCAGAAGAATATAGTTACTGAAACTCTGAAGTTAGAGGCAGCATAAAAGTAGGCCTAATACATACGACAGTCGTTAAATCCATATCTTCAGAAGTGGTATGATGGGTGAGAAACCGATTAATATTCAAGTCCCTTTTTACTATAAATTCTCATCCTTGCCCAGTAGGTTGCAATATGCACGGAGAATGCGAATTGCCAAAAACAGAAGAAGAAGAAGGTCTAATCACCATTCACTTGCATTGTGTGGACCTACAGAGTTGAGATATTCCTCTTAAAATCTTAATTTGTGTTCTGCAGAAGAAAGAAAGTCATTCACATCTGGGATGGGATGATGGTGAGTAAATAATGAGCGAATTGTCATTTTTGGGTGAACTTTCCCTTTAATATCACTTTTCTGACTCAGTACCTGTGGTAACATACCCAGACATTGAAAGACTTTATGAAAGACTTTCTTACCTGGTAAGTAATGCTTTCTCAAAGAGAGAAGCCCCCTCCCCCTTCTTCTGTCTATCTCAGCGAGCATCTCAATGGAGTGGCAGATGATGATGGCTTTCTGTAATGGCTCTCATAACATTTTATGATGTAACAAAACACCACCCACTTCAGGCCGGTAGTGGCTAATGTGCTGCTAAACCAGCAGTGGCCCTGCCACAAGGCACAATGGAGGAAGCACATTGGATTTTATACTGAGCCCATTAAAGATATTATAGCTGCCATATTCAAAACGTTTACAGATTTTCACAAGACAGTCATTTAAATTGTCTGTTTTTTATTCTTTTTTTTAACATTTTATTGCCTTACTATATCACTCTGTAATATTACAGCAATTTTGTAAGTGCGTATATGTTGTCTTGGTGGACATTATAACTAATAAAGCCAAATAGTCTGAATAAATAGCTTTTTCTTTAGTGCATCTCAATCAGAAATCCTACAGTTTTATCTGGACTCTAGCAGGGTTAACAAATGCATAGATGTTTCATGGATCTCCCATGAGAATCAAATGGTGTGCTAGGTACTGGGCTGAATGCGTAGTGCTCTAGCTATGGCGGGGTTTCCACTCCATGTTTTAGGGCTTTTGTATGTGAAACACTTTGGAGCAAAAGAGAAAAGTCTCTTAATTTTCGTCCCTTTTATTTATTATTATTAATTTTTTTACATATGTACATGTTAACATTTTAATTAATTAATGGATCCATGCTACACAAGGCCAGCTTCACCAATGCAATTGCAAGGTCTGCATAACTGGGGACCCTTACAGTATGGGGTAATAATGTTGTCATAAGGAGAACCTGCTATTAACTCTCAGAGACCCAAGCAGTAATATAGATGGAAAATATTCTCCTCCTTGAACATGTTTATTTATTTCTTTTCTTTTTTTTAGGAAGCCATTGGTTATAAAAAATGGGTAACATTACAATAAGGTTCCATTTGTTAACAGTAGGTAATAACATTAGTAAAATTAGTAAAATTCAGTGCTGTATTAGTTAACATTGGTTAATGCACTATGAACTATCATGACCTAGTGAATTATTACTGTATTGTTATTAACTAACCTTAATAAAGATGAATAAATACTGTTGTTCATTGTTCATTGTTAGTTCATGATACCTAATGCATTAACTAATGTTAACAAATGGAACCTTATTATAAAGTTCTACCAACTTTTTATTTTTTAATGAATATTTTGTTTTGGGTTGAATTTTGGAAAAACAGCAACATTGCAATGCTTGGAATTGCTCGAACAAATTACACCACTGTTTTTGTTTTAGACAGTTACTGGAAGTTCTGAATTCACTATTGCAAACTAATGACAACTACTGATATAAAAAATATACTGTATTTGCTATAATTAAAATAATACAAAATACCCATCTCTATGTAACATAGTATATTTAATATACCATGAATACCATAAAATATTTATTTTTTTATTTTTTTATGACAGAACAGTACAGAAAACAGCTGAAAATAATTGGGAATAGTTTGATTTACTAAAAAGGCTTCATTGTGAGAATAATAGAAAAAGTTTGACCACTATTGCCCAGCGCAGAATGTTTGCTACACTTAAAAGTCTTAAAATTATGAAAGTTTATATTTTCTGGGGATGTAATAATTCTTCAGTCGTTAAACATGTTGGAAATATTACAAGTTAAATACTTACTTGGAAAACTGCAAAAAAGACAAAAAGAAATCAAGCCAAAACAGTTGTTGTGATACAGTTTCAGCTATTGATCTAGTTTTTGCCCATATTTAATGAACATTAGATATTATTTAATTGCTTTAAACAAACATTGCAGTTCTGCTATGCTGGTACACTGAGGGAGATTCTGAGCCTATTAAACACAAAACAATTAATTAATTTTCTTTTTAAGGTAACATACAAAATATCAAACCATTGTTTTTGGTCAACATAAAGTGAAATAATGGATTATATCCAACTTGCCCAGTTGACATATAGGAAAAATGCCCTTGTCCTGAGAACAAATTCCAATCTTGGTTAAAATCTACCCTCATTATATATTTGACCCTTGCCTGAATACAGTAATCCAGGTGATTTAATTGTGCTCACTTGTTTACTCAACATAAAATATAATGATATTGGAAGTTACGTTTGGAGAATAGAATTCACAAAAAAAATAATAAAAAACAAATAATAATAATTTATGACAGCTTTGAACAATGTGTTTGATACAACAAAACCACTGACAGAGATCTTACCCTGAGATAATGCCTTTATTACAACTAGCCCGTTCTCACCTATATGTTTAAATATTATAAAAGAAACAGAAGGACTATCCTTAAATTAGTGCAATTTTTCTGAACTTTCATTTTGTTTATAGAGTCAAAAGAGTACTAATGTCATTCCATTCAATCAATTCACCCTCCAGCCCAAGCTTTTGAAAACCGCATGCACCAAGGAGTTTAGAAAAGTTTTAGGAAGTGTTTCCAAAGTTTCTAAAGTTGGAACCCAGCCTCCTACACACTCCACCAAGCCTGTTGAGATTGCTTTGCCTCTAGCAGAGTGCACCAGTTGCTATTTATAGGCTTCAAAGTTCTGATGCAAAGTCTACCCAGAGTGCAGTCCCTAGCAGGCATATTTATTTACCAATCTGTTGCATGGTTAGAGTGATTGACAATTAATCATTGGCTGTGACAGGCCGAGGACTTTCTGCAGTCTGCCTACAGTGTCATGAATCACGTCATCAGAACTTGCAGTGACAATTTCACCTTGTCCTACCCTTAAAAAACAAGTAGTTTCATCCTCCAAGACTGATCAGAAAAATATCAGGAAACATTTAGGGCCTATTTACACTTAATCACATGCATATTGATTGATCGGATTGATATTTGATTGGGTATGCACTTTCCATTTACACTTGGCCATATAAATGTATGTCAGAAAAACGGATATAAATCTGATCTCCTGTTTATTGACTGTTATATGCAAATATAACAGAGTTTACTTTCATGATGTTAATAATTCCAGACAGCAAAAAATGCAACTAATATTTCTTTGACAATTCTGAAACATCTGATCAGTAAAAATGCATGAAGTGATCAAGTGTAAATAGACACTGATCATTCCAGTAAATGTATCTTATATTATTGATGTGTTAAAGACTATCATTTATATTAAAATGACCAGGTTTGTTTCATGGATATTGCAAGAGGGTAATGTCAGATACATGAAACAAAACACTGTCAGCTCTTAAACTCAATTATACTTCGGTCAGGCAAGAACGCTGTCTGGGTACAGGAAGTGTGATGGAAATTTCGTCATCAGCAATGTGCTCGAGCACTGAATGCGTGCTGCATGATTTTTTTAACTGCCCGCACTCAGAACGCACAGTATGCACATGTGCCTGGAATTATTTGCAATAATTAATGGGTCCACACAGTGGCAACACTCACAATTGAGCCGTTTCTGTCACAAAGAAGCTCTAGAAGATACTTTGGGCTTTTGCTTGAGCAAACAACAAAGATGCAGATACATAGTAGCAACACATACTATATATTTAGGCCTACCCCTAAAATTCCAGTTTGTAGGTCACACTCCACTATAGCATAGATGAACAGGTAGCTAGTGAATGGAGCGGCAGTAGGTGGTTGGTTAAAAAAAAAAGCAAGGGTGGATGGAGTGGTATTGTCCTGCTTAAACCGATTTGTCTAGCTAGGGGATGAGCCATGACAGCTTTGACACTCCACTTGTTAGATGCAGCTGCTCCCCTGCTCACTCCATCAGGGGACCTAGTTCTGAGTCTAGCATCTGCATTATTCATACCAGAGAGAGAGAGAGAGAGAGAGAGAGAGAGAGAGAGAGAGAGAGAGAGAGAAAGAGAGAGATTGTTAAGAAAACCATCAGAAGGCAGAGAGTAAGACTAGAGCTGCAGATTAGCAATAAGGATCTTGCAGACTCAAACAACTGAGAGATGCTGTTCTCGTAATAACTAAACACGTAGAAAAGTGGTTCTGCTCCAGCTGGTTTTGCTTTAGGACTCAGGTTTTACATTGGACATCAAGTGGTGACCAAAATTTTTTCATAATAATAACAACATCTGTAATAAAAAGTACTACATAATAATAACAACAACCAAAAATGTCCTAAAAATCAAACATTTAACTGTATTATTTCTATATTTATAATATAATATAATAATATTCGATTTTAATTGTAAATCATATGTCCTGCTGCAGTGAACATTTATTCAGTGAGTAGTCAATCGTCCAACCAAATGTCTCGCTCTAAACGTAGCATGCACGTATATAATGCTTCCAGTCAAGTCCGATGTAGGATAGTCCTACTTGATTTCCTGATCTCTGACCATGTAGCATTATGTTGTTCTGATGCAAAACCGTGCATGATGGGAGTTTTATTGAACTCAGCTCCAGCCCTTGAGGAATCAGTCTCTCAGAGACTCGCCCGGTAGTCTGACCCCCAGGTCTGCTTTCAGCACGATTGCCCTGTCTACATTTTTGCTGAGGAGTTGGCCGAGGCGGCCTCTGGGCTCCAAACTTATTTTTGTGGCAGGTCTGGGCAAGCCCATCTGTCCAGAGGAGCTGAGTTTGTTTTTTCATTTTCCCTTTTGGGATTTGGTGGACTACCTATGCTGGTTGGCACACAGCCCATCCAGTTCCCTTTGGCTGTTGATGAGTCTGTCCAGTTCCCTGTGGTCATCAAGTCTGTCCTCGCTCCCATCCTGGAGTTGCCTGCCCAGTTCCCTGAGACTGTCAATGAGCCTGTCCAGTTCCCTGTGGCTGTCAACGAGTCCATCCAGTTCCCTGAGCCTGTCCAGTTCCCTGTGGCTGTCGACAAGTCTGTCCAGTTCTCTGAGGCTGTTGACGAGCCTGTTCTGTTCCCTGTGACTGTCACCAAGCCTGTTCAAGCCCCCGTGTCCAGTCAAGTCTTCTCGTCAAGTCCAGCTGGCCCATCAAATCAAGTCATCAAGCCAAGTCAAGCTGCCAAGCCAAGACATTACACCAAGCCAAACCATCACACCTAATCAAGTCACCATGCCAAGTCAAACCGCCAGCCACGTCTAGCCAAGCCATCATGCCTAGTTGTACCGAAACACCCAGTCAAGCTGAAATGCCTAGTCAAGCCACCTGGTCTAGTCAAGCCATCTCAACTAGTCCAGCAGTCAAGTCCAGTAGCCAAGTCAGGTCCAGCAGCCAAGCCAAGTCCAGTAGCCAAACCCCATCAAACTGCTATACCCTGGTCCACCCTGTTGGTGTCACCTTGGTCCATCCCACCTGCGCTACCCTGGTACGTCCTGCCGGCACCATTCTGGTCCGTCCCACCGGTTCTACCTTAGACCTTACCTTAATTCTGTCTGTTTTGTTTGGACTTGTGTATTTTATTGTCTGGTCTGTGTTTATGTAGTGCTGTCCACCTGTTTCCCCCATCCTCCCTTCCCGTTGTCTGGTCTTTTGTCTAGTTTTGTTCTGATCGTGGGATGCCTGGGAGTCGTTCCTTTGGTGGGGGGGGGGGGACTGTCATGATCCTGCCTCTTTCATCCTGTTTATTCTTGTGTTGGCAGGATTGTGACAGTTTCCTCCGCCCATCTCTTGTCCCATGTGCTGTTGTTTCTCTCTATCCCTCGTGTTTCTCACAGGTGCTACTCAGCAGCGCAATCAGCGTTGCTCATGATTATGGGCAGCACCTGTATCCTATCTCCCATTCCTCTATTTATTCTCTCCTTTGTCTCATCTTCCCAGTCTGATCATTGTGTTTTCTTCCCAGTCTAGTCATGTTGGTCCTGTGTATTCCAGTTACCCCCAGTCGGTTTGTTTCGTATTGTTCCTGTGAATTCCAGTTACCCTCAGTTGGTTTGTTTTCAGTTTTATTGTTGTCTTGTTTTATTTGTACTCCCTTGTGAGTGTTTTGTTTGTAAGTTGTTTTGTTTATTTTTTTCAATAAAACTACATCATTGTTATTTCTGCATCTTGGGTCCTTCCTCAAAACCGTAACATTATATTACAGTTTTCAAAGAAGGAAGTTGAAAATTCTGGCTTTCTTAGTTGAATGTATCGCATCATAAGAGACAGTAGGTGCTTTAACACGTAGGCCTACAGCTTATTCCGGAAAATGAATCCCATTTTTCCATATAGAGGTCGTGTACAGGACCCATTGTGAAATACAGGTAAATCAGCTCTGGTAATTTCCCGGAATAACAGTAACATTACCAGAAAAGTTAAAATTTGATGCCCTGTGTGAACAAAGTCGTAAGATTAATGGTTTGAGTACGTACAAGTTCAGGATGCGCTGACGTAAGAGTCTGCTTTAGGCCATTCGCAAAGTTCTGATGGAGAGAATGCAATTACTAAGCCGTTTAACGCCTGTAATTCGTGAGTTCGAAAATAATGTCGTCAAATCGGACAGATAGTGAAACTAAAGCACCTCTCTATATGTACCAGGAATTTAACGGGTGTCAAGAGTGAAAGTAGCTAGTGTCTGTGGACAGAACATTGTATTAACAGTTGCAAAGCTTATTACAGATCAGGAACTAATGGCCAGACTGTAAAATCATCTTGAATTGAAGTATTCTATACTGAGGCTTGCTGTGAAATAGGCCTTGAAATCAAAGATGAGTCTGATAGAAAAAGCAATTACACCCCCTGTAAGTTTTCCACACCTATGCATCCTGATGTGTTCAGGGCAACGAGTTAAGCCATGCTCAGCAATTAGACCAATGTTGACTGAATTACAGAGTAAAGAACATTGCATTTGTATCAAGGAAAAAATCTGATATAGATAGAAAAATTGGACCCAGTGTTATTTTTACTGATTTATTCAAGGGTTTTATAATGTAGATGGCTCTGTATCCAGGATAGGCTCAATTCTAAGAGGGAATTCTTCAACAACATTATCATTCAAGACCCAATACCCATTGTTTCCCTTGTGTGTTCTTTCATTATTATACTATGGGCTATATAATTGTGAGTGCGCAAAGAGCAGCACTTATCCAATTTTTGTGAGTGCGCTAATTCTAAGTGAAAATTTTGTGACACTGCAAAGCGTGGCCATGGGTGGCAGTGTTTGGGCTATCTGTGGGTGTATGCAAGCAAACTGTGGGTGTATTGTATGTTAATGAGTGCAATTTGCTATTTTCCTGAGAAATAGGTAACTGGTTAAGATGTTTCAAAAGCAGGTCTGTTTTCAGCTCAAAGTCTAAATTCAGTTCCGACATTTGCAGTTTGGAGATTCCACCAGCAGGTGGTAATAAAGTTCATGTCCAAACTCTGAAAATATAGTGGAGCATCAAATTATATCCCTGACAATCACTGTTGTAGCCATTTTATGAAACAAAAGTTATGAGATTTGTGTTAAACTATCTATAGGTTATGGTTTATTTTTCAATGATTAGTATTATTATGTTTATATTTACAAATCTATTTATTACTATTTTTCCACCTGTTGTCACAGAATGACTTTTAAGTCAATGCAAAAGGGGCCAGTGGAAGAAGAGGGTAAAATATTTGGAATTGGTATGATTTGTTTGACCACTTCATTATTTTTATTATATTTTTGCTTCGTTTGAAGTGTAATTTGAATTTAGAAATATTTTTGGTTTAATTTTTTTCAAGTATCAACAAATGAATTTAATTGTTCAAAATCAACTGATAGAAGTGAAGTGCATGCTGATACAATCACTGTTAATACTAGCCATAATTTTTGTGTCAGTAGATGAAAATGATTCATAATACTTACATTCTCTAAAATTTAACGAAGCGTAAATCCAAATTCTCATTCAAAAGAATCACATTTTCTTTGCATATAAAAGGAGTGTGTCACTGTCATAGAAATATTTATATTCGTCTAATTCAGTGCTTACACTCCACTACCAACTTCTTATAAATGTGCTATAAATGTCTTTGTTTATATTGCTGGTGGTAGACAGGGAATGAACTATATAATAGGACGCAGATGGTGCAATAACCGGAGAAGAACGTCAGAATTAAATTGTACTTGACCCAGCCCATTAGCACGTCACGCATGATTTTTTGCCAAACCCACTTGCGCCGAGACTTAGCGTATGCTTGCACGAAAATACCAAAACTTCATGGCCATGTCCATTGACTTTGCACTTATGACTTAAAGCATAGCGCAAGAGCTCTTAAAATACTGCCCTGTTTTTAATCTCAGATCAGTTCGGATAATGCATGCAAATTATGTAAATAGTTTTCGAGAAATAGAGAACACAATGCAGCATACTCTATATTGGGGAATTATCTCACTTATGCTTTGCAGCTGCAGTAAGTGATGTTGTGCATCAAAGGCATATTTCAGAATAACTTATGAAAGCTGGCCTGTGCCCTTCCGTTTTCTCTTAACTGCGTTGTCAGACCTTTTTGAACCTTTCAAACCTTTTTTATTTTTTATTTGTAAAGAAGGTATTGCTGACATATGTGCTGCACTAAGAGTGCAGGAATGTCAACCACTCGAGCTGCATTGCAATTGTGATAAAACTGCCCCATTCATGCTAACATGAAGGTCAAGCAGAGAAAGTTTAGGACAGAAATGACTTGAAGACTGCCAGCTTCACAATGAAGAAATTTGAGTCTTCAAATCCCTTCCCATCAAAGCTTGTCATGTCTCTCATTAGGCCACTGGAAACTGTTCTTAATTTGATAAACTTCAGCACTGATTAACATGCCTGGGAGGTAGAGAGATAATTGTGAAGTCTGTCTCCATCACAAAGTAAGTGGAGGTCTGTGGCTTAATATGCAAGACAGTACACTAGGGTCTGTGTGAGGTAGCTAACAAGTGCCAACAATGATCAAAATCCATCACCCCTGAATCTTATTTCATCCAATTAGGTAAAGTTCTGGTCTGATATGCCCGTGCCAAGCTGCTACTTAATCAATGGGCTGTTCTTTTGATGTGTCTGGAATGCTGGCACTTGATCCAAAGTCATTAATGTGGAGAATGATGGAAACATTAGCTTCACTTCACCAACTAAAATAAATAGGGCAGAGTTTACTTCCATTTTAACAATTTAAATATTCCAAACATATCAAGACATATGTGCAAGGGTAGGGTTGCACCAACTGTGCATAAGGTCTCACTTAAGTTATGACGTAAAGTTCACACTAAGGGCTTAGTAACTACTAGTTAGTTTGTAATTAAGTCAGTGCTTAATTTGGTTGCACCACCTGTTCTTAAGGCAAGACTTAGATAGTCATAAGCTCACCGCAAATTAATGCATAGTCGCATATGACGTTTGCTTGTATTGATCCAATAAGCAGCCTTCAAATATGTACACAGAAGTGTTAAAAAGCCGTGAATTTCAGTTTGATATTGTTACGACTAATGTTCAAACCTTGTTTGCTCACGTAACTCTCAACTGTAATAAATTATATACACAAACAAGATTTCATTAATGGTATATTTAGCCTATGTAAATAACAATATTCAATAACTGTATTTAAAATGTATAAGGGGCAATAAATAAATACTAATACAACAGGCTGGAAAAATAGACATTTATTCATTTTAATATCTTATATATTTTGTATATGTTGAAACTTGACACCGGGCGGCAGACACAGGAATGTGCACCGGTTTCATGCTGAAGAAGTAAATTTTTTTACATAATGTTTTCTCCTCTAAATGTGAACGAGTGTAAATGCAAATATCATCAGATATGTCGAAAGAACTGATGCCTGTCAACCAAAACATAAGCTCATTGACATCATTAAATGAGTCTGCTTTTTTATTCCATCCGTTACTCTTGGTCGGAGGCTTCCGTAAATATTTAGTTTGTACGTAGGGATATGTTCTGCCTGCGTTTAATGGTGCAATGCTCACATAGTTAGTAGTGCGTAAATTGTGACTTAGTGCCCATTTACGCCACAACTAGGCTAAGTTGTAACTTATGTATAGCTAGTGCAACCGGCCCCTGGACATTGTCTTTAAAGGATAGATCACCCAAAAATGAAAATTCTGACATCATTTACTCACCCTCGTTTTGTTTCAAACATGACTTTCTGTCTTCCTTGGAACACAAAAGGAGATGATAGGCAGAATGTTAGTCTCTGTTACCAAACAAAACCAAACCAACCAGCTCTGAGGTAAATTGCATCATTACAAACTTTGATTTGAAGTAAAAAATTATTTGAAAATCAGTCAAAAAGACTAAGGTGCAAGACTGTGTACTTAAAGGAATATTTCGGGTTCAATAAAAGTTTAGCTCAATTGACAACATTTGTGGCATAATGTTGATTACCACAAAAATTTATTTTGTCTTATCCCTCTTTTTCTTAAAAAAATAAAATAAAAAAAATACATAAATCTGGGTTACAGTGAGGCACTATAATGAATGTGAATGGGAGCCAATCCGTAAACGTTCAAATAC
Organism: Myxocyprinus asiaticus; assembly: GCF_019703515.2. Lineage (NCBI taxonomy): Eukaryota > Metazoa > Chordata > Actinopteri > Cypriniformes > Catostomidae > Myxocyprinus > Myxocyprinus asiaticus. The sequence continues at coordinate 9,345,837 of NC_059383.1, forward strand.
CCACTCTCTCAAAAGTACAGCCACAAGACATAAACAATATGCATGTCAACATGATTTTACTGCAATAAAATCTGTTAAAAAAACTACCATTTAAACAACATTTTACTTCTCAAATAATTCTCAAGTTTTAACAGAAGAATTAATGTAAATCCTTTTATAAAATGATAAGCTTCACTTTTCTGCATTTAAACCCTCCAAAAATTGGCTCCATTCACTTTCATTGTAAGTGCTTCACTGTAACCTCGATTTTTGCTTTTTTAAAGAAAAGGAGGGACAAGTCAAAATAATTTTGTGATAATCAACAAAATACCACAATTGCTGTTGATCAAGCTTAACTTGTATTGAACCTGGAATATTCCTTTCATCTTTCATGAGGAAATTAACTACAATCCCATGAAGCATTGTGAATGACATAATCAAATGAAAAACTATGAAAAAATATAAAACTGTTGATTTTAAGTTGTTCATTTTAAGTATAGAAACAACATAATTTAAGTTTATTACAAAATATTGAGATATATGAAATATATAAGTATTTTGAGAGTGTAGAGTGACTCGATTACATCATTTGCAGTCTGATTGGTGGATCTCTGTTTAGGATTATGGGTAGTGTAGTTCTTCACCAGAAATTCCACTATTAAACATGATTTAAAAAGAAAAAAAAAGCATGTATCGGTTAACAACCTCAGAGCTCATGGTAAGTCTGTCTCGAAAGGTTTATAAATTATTATTAAAAATCAGTTTGCCTTTGGTGAAAATATATGTGATTTTTGTTCCGGATCCAGAATGTTGTGCTCTATATAAAGTAGACAGGTAATTATGTCAAGAATAGGGACACAGACCTGCGTGGCCAGCAAAAGCACCACAGTTCAACGTGTTAAAAAAACATGCTAACTGCAAGTCCACATCTCACATAACACACCACAGTCTGCTCCATGACGCTACTCTCTCTAAAACACCTGAGCTATCCATTCCCAATTCTGTCTGTGCTATTTTTAGATGCTCATTTCATCTTTTTAGCTTTAATACCAGGTGCTTCCACAGCCCATTTACTAGTCGAACATCTCCTGTCCTAAAAACTGATGGATAGACTTGCGTGGGCCTGTTTTATGCTGCTCTTGTTTTTCTGAGCCCTAGTTTTCTCAGCTCTCTGGCATCTCTTGATTTCCACCCCCATATCCATCCAGGCATGCGTCTGCTTCTTACTGAACCACTTCACAGAGCCAACTGTTGTCTTAAGCTTGTGAATTCAGAGTAAGTGCTCTTGGCACTGTACGAGTTTGCTGCTCACACAAGGCTTTTTTTCTAATACAGTTGATTGGTGTGAATAAAATAGTGACCAAACACCTTAAAGAGGTGACTATGGCACATTTATCTGAATAAAATTATCTTTAAAAAAATTATCAGCTCCTCACATTCTTGCTGTCTGAAGCATTAAGGCGAGAGAGCATTTCTATTGATTTGTAAGTTCATCTCAGCTTTGCAGGGCTGGAGTTGTTTCTCTCTTGGCACTCATTACACCGCCTCACTGGTTTATTATATTCAGCTCACAGTAAGAGGCTGTTGGTCTGTTGTACTCAAGCAGTCAAAAGCCATAACAGTATTAATAAATAACACCAATACACTCAGATGTGCATAACTAATAATGTAAATTACAAGAAACATAGTTAGCTAAATGAATGTTCCCTAAAGTCAACGTGAAATAGCATTCACAAACACTTTTTCAGGACTCAACATTAAGGATTTTTATGCTGGTCCCATTGAGCCACTAGTTCAGATTTTTACTTGTCCTGCCAACATTTTTACTGGCTCAGACAAAATAAAAAAAAAAAAAAAAAAAAAAAAAAAAAAATTATATATATATGTATATGTATATACTGTATATATTTTTGCATTTTTGCCAGAGAAAATATTTTCATTAATTAACAAATAAATAAATAAAAAACCTTTTAATTATTTGCAATACTAGCTGGGAATTTTACTGTTAAAATGTAGCTCCATGACAGCTATAAATTCATAAACACACATTTGCTGGAAATTATGGTACCCTCATCCCACCACTTAATGAAAAAATGACATAAAAAAATTCCGACTTTTTATCTCACAATTCTGACTTTATTTCTTGCAATTATGAGCTATTAAGTCACAATTGAGAGAAATAGTTATAATTTTTAGTTTAAATTTCACAATTTCGACCGTTTCTTGCAATTTAGTTTATATCACCAATTGTGACTTTATATAGCAATTTTGACTATTTCTCGCAAATGTGTGAAAAAATTTCGCAATTGTGTCACAGTTATCTCTTTTATTTTTTATTTCACTGTGGGATCTGGCTTCCATAGGAAATCGATGGTATAAGATACAAAATATTTCTGATTGGTTTAAAAGTTTTCAAATGATTCATACCGGGCTTCAGGAAATGCCAACATATTGTTTTCACCATTAATAATTGATTCATACATTTTATAATTAATAATAAAAAATAAAATAAAAATAGGTTGAACCCAATAAACCCAAAATAACACACGCAAAAGTAGAAATGATTAATAAATGTACTGGTTTTAACAGCATAAATAAATATGATCTTTTTTAGTGTCTTTAATCAGACTTTTATCTTAGACTTTTAGAGTTTATTATTTAGTGTTGTATTTTTCAAGTATAGAATGGTTTGAGACTTTGTTTTATGTTTAGTGTGGGTAAGCACTATTGGGGTTTGACGAGTTAGACCGACTTCAGAAGATCGAAAAAAAAACGTTTTTTATTCAGAGTCATAAGTGCACAACACCTCTTAGATCAATAAATAAAGGTCACTGAAGGATCAAATGTGCTGGGTAAAAGTTGTTGTACCAAAGAAGCAGGCACCTCATGTGTTTAAGGTCACCTTCTGTGGCTTATACCTTCTGTGGTCCAATCTTTGTTTGCTCATTTACTCATTTAGACCAGTTTGAGGTTATAGCCTACAGTGTTTCTCATCTCAAATCACAAATGAGATCTCTTTAATGTCTCAGTTGTTCCTCCTAGAGAGAAGTAAGATTAAATGGAGATCAAAATCTGATTTTTCTCCTGAAAAAATAAATAAATAAAAAGACCCAAGTCAAGTCTATATTTGTATAGTGCTTTTAACAACACACATAATTTCAAAGCAGCTTTACAGAAAATCATGCATTAACAAAAAATGTAATTTAATATCTATAAAGTGATCATTGTGTAGTTTGATTAAATATGATTGTAAATTGTGTATAAAAATTAATAATTAAATAATTGTATTGAGAACCCCTGGGAGTAAGCTGAAGGTGACTGTGGCAAGCATACAAAACTCCATAAGATGTTGTTTAATGGAGAAAAATAACTTTGGGAGAAACCAGGCTTACTGTGGGGGCCAGTTCCCCTCTGGCTAACATTATGAATATAATGCCAATATTAGTTATTTATGTGCAGTGTAAATCATGGTTTAAAATGATTAAACTAAGTAAGTGTTAAGGGCCAGTGTTTAAACAAAGATTTTGTAAGAACTGTAAGATTAATGACTAATGTCTTTGAAGTTCATCCTGGACTAACTGCAGAAGTTCACATAGATGCATTGTCCTTTGTTAGTTGACTGATAAAGGCTTTTGTTAGCAGTTAATTGATAGTCTATGTATTCCATTTTAAGAGTGTAGTTCATCAATAGACAAAGGTGATGCAGGCAGAGATCAGTGAGTTGCATCGGAGTTCAACCGGCAGGTCATTTCGGTGAGGTCTATCCTAAGTCCAAGGTTCGGGCAGTGGCATATGAACCATCCCATGTCTTATGGTTGGAGTTGGCATCAGTTCATCCCCTGAAGTCCATCGTAATAGACTGAAGTGATGTCTGGCTGGCACTGACTGCATATAGTCATCATCTCTCGTAGAGACACGTAGCAGTGGAGTCCGACACCAAGCACGAACGGACTCAGTAATCTCACGTCTCCTCTAGAATTTCAAGAGATCACAAACATATCTTAAATTCTCCCAAGAACTAATGATGTGACATATGCTGTCCACATAAATTTTAGAGCACTGTACTCTTACTGTATGTCAGCAATTGTCTTGCTTTTTTTCAATTTTTATTTCTCTAAAAAACACAGATTGATTGTACTGTGACAGACAATTCTGCAACAGTAGATCAAAATTTTTGCTACCGAAATCGGTTTGTGCTTACAGAAATTGTAATCACTGCCCCCAGTGGCCAGAGCTGGAAGCTGAAATGTCCACAGAGAGTGCTGAGTAGTAACTGATTACCAGGGATCGAGTTGAGAGGGGATACGAGGGTATGCCATCCCCCTATTTGTAAGACATACCAAAAAGCATCCCCCTTGTAAAACCACCATCCCCCCCTCACCATTCCCTTTAGATAAATTGTGTCATGTGTTACTTAGAACTAATCATGCAAGTGAAATATTTAATTCTCTACATTTGATAAATAACAGACTTTAAATAACTGCGATTAGAATAAGATTGACACATTTGGGGTTGCCAGATTTCAAGAGTTGAAATCCCCCCAATCAGATCTTTACACTTACACAGTTAGGAAATATTTTGCCAGTGTGACACTTTAGTTGTGCAATCTGGCATCCATGACAATGCAAGCTCTCTATCCACCACAGAAAGGTTCTGGTTTACTGAAAGCACCGGTGAAAAGGTGTGTCAGAGTTTAGCGATGGGTTGAATTCAAAAGTTTTCAAACGTTTCGTGGACTTTCTTCTTTTTTTAAAAGATGTTGCTATGACAAGTGTACAGTTACAACATGTAGCCTACATTTTTTTTAACTCAAACAATTTTCAGGGTTTTGCCTATGAAACGCTTTTGTGTGTAGAACAACTTTTTGCACCACTTTTTAAGCATCCTTCATAGAAACAACCCAAACTTCCCTTATAGTTGATTATGGTGAGTGAACGATCTAGAGCAACTTTTTTTCATAACGTGGATTCTTTTCACAAATGAATCATAAAAATACAATAACAGAGGGTAACAGATGCATATTATGGCCATGTGAAGGGTCAATGACTTGACGGTAATTTTTTTTGTTCAAATCTATTAAATAATATTAATAATAAAGAAAAATGCAATTCACACAAAACGTTTGCTTGAATACACCTTTTCTATGATGAGCATATTTTCCATTTCTGAGTTTAAAGTCATTTTAATATTTTTTCTGGGACTTTAAGTAAAAATGTTCAAAAGTCAAAATCTCATTAAAAGCTAAAATTCTTGAAAAAAGAAATGTTGACATGAATAGTGCAGAATAATCTTTTATTGTTATTTTATAATGTTTATATGTTATTTTATATTATAAGTCACATGGTGTAACCAACATGAAGGTAGCCATTCAATGTTTATGCTGACCATAAAAAACATAAAACAGAGCAGACCCTCAAGACTGAGCGTGAAGTTTAAAAAATACATCTGATATTTATTTTGTCATTTTTATGTAAAGGCACATTTTGTTCAGGCCATGTGGTGTAACCCTGAGAAAACTTCTTAATATTTTTGACTCAAAAATTAGAAGAAGAAATTAGAAAAAATTGTGTTTGAAAACTTTTTTTTTAATAAATGAATGATGAAGTTGTTTATACTCTCATTCAAGGTGCAAAGAAAGTATTGTAATAATTTGTACTTTTTGGTTACACAACATGACATATGTAAAGTTTTAATTATTTTGTAGTAAATGCTATAAATGATATAAATGCTTTTTTCCCCAAAAATTTATAAAACCAAATTGGACACAAGGATTACATTTCTAAGAACTTGACACAAGTGTAAAAGATTTAAAAGATTTCTTATTTTTAACACTTTGGACCATTGCTGATTACATGTAATGTGGATTACATAAACTACAAAAATCAAGTACTTGTAATCGTAATAACTTGTAACTCATAATCAGATTACAGTTACTTTTGTATGGATTACGTGATTACATGTTAATCAGAAAACAGCAGTAAATAGTTTATAATTTATTGATTCCCTTAATTATAAAAAAAAAAAAAAAAAAAGAAAATCGAAATCAGCATATTGCTAATATACAGTACTTTCAGTAAGTCTTTGAGTGTTTTCGGAAGAGATGGGGAGTGTTGATGAATTTCACACAGAGACCTGATACTTGCCAGATAACTATAATTACACTAAAGATGGAGCATCTCACTCAGCATTTGACTACAGGATTTACAAAAATAATTTAACTTTTAAAGAGATACAGGGAAAAAACATTACAGTGCAATGTAAACTCTGCCTTCCAAAAGTTAATATCCTGTCTACTGTATCAGACCTAAAGAAGCATTTGAAAATGTGCTTGCATGCCTTTCTTAGCTTTACATTGCAAATCTAACCAACTCCTGACAAACACATTTTAATTGTTATTTGAATTATCCTGTGTGTCATATAACCATGTTTCACTACGTATTTGGAAATGTTTTGTCCATCAAAATACCCAAAAACAGTACATCAAATGTCGTATTCACAATCTAATCGACACATAAATGCCAAACCGATTGCATTAGCGCAGTAAAGTTAGTTTTAGTTTCACAAATTGCTTTTGTACTCAGCTTCAAAATTGCACATGAATGTGCTTTTACCATAACTTTTGAGACAACGTTTTTTTTGTGACATTCATTCACAAATTTAACTGGTCTGATGTGTAACCTCACATGGATGGTGTTTGTAAAGCCAAAATTGCTGGAATAAGACAACATTTGTTAAACATATCCCAGATAACCTGTCCATAATTCTAGAAACTCTCCCGTAAGAAATGCATGTTAATCTTCTTCTAAATATGTATGGTGATGGTGTGAATTAATACTGTCAATTACAGTTTGTTTTTGTATTTCATGACTCTTTAAGTACCATTTTGTTTCACTCATTAACAGACAAATAGTGAGTGAAACACATAAAATCATATAAATTATCCTTTTTATTTATTAATTAAGTTTTCTTAAATGCATTTAAGCAACATTATGTGAAAATGGTACAAAATTATCCTACTCAAATGCATGTGACATCAAATAAAAAAAAGTTAGGTCAGAGGTAATCCAAGAGTAATCTAAAAAGATCTGATTAGATTACCTAAAAATGGTAATCTAAAAGATTACGTTGCTAATTAAAATTTTAGTCATGCAATTTGTAATCAGTACCAGATTACAATTCTGAAGTAATTTACCCAGCACTGTCCACAGTGTGGCACCAATAGCAAGTTGAAATTTTAGTTATAAATTAGTTAAAAATGTAATAAAGTCAACAGGGATGTATATTTTATTAACCAGACCCCCCCAACCCAAACCCCAATCCTAAACCTAACCATGAGTGGAGTAAAAATATTAAAGTGTTTGTTCAAATTGTGCAGCCCTGTAAAAAATTTTTTTTTTCAATTGACAGAATAATCATGATTCAAATTGAGCAAAATATTCATGATTATTATTGTCACCGTTATCGTGCAGCCTTTCACCACAATTGAAAAAAATTCCTTTTTCCTCTCCGGACAAGTAACGTTTTTACTTGGACAAGTGAATGACCAATTTAATTGACATGACAATGCTTAATGTCCAGCCCTGCTATATACTTTAAAAATCTTTCCATCTGAATATAACTAGAGGTAAATATTTAGATGTCATTTTCTCTCTGAATCTTTACACTGGCAAGAGCTATTCGCCACTTAATACAAGCTTAAAGACTCTACTTTGTGACAGTCGATTTTTGTGTGGCACCTGCCACACACATTTCCAGTTGGTGTTCATGATGTGAAGGAAGAAAAAAACGGTAGATAGTCAATGACAGCTGGAGAATGATGCTGTTTGACCTCCCACTACTCCATTCATTCTTTATAGCCTGTCTGATGGCATTGATGGTTGCACTGCTGGTTTAGCACAGTTACCCCCTAAGCAGTGGTGGAAAGAGTACTGAAAATCTAAACGTATTGCTACTGAAGAAATAATTCACTTTAGTGCAAATAGAGATACTGAGAGGTAAATTGACTCAAGTAAGAGTAAATAAGTAGTTTGCTGAAAAGTACTCAAGTAATTACCTTAAAATGTACTTTTATCAAAATAATATGACACTTTACAGTATATGGTAATACAAAAGCATTCAAGTTTTATAACACAAAGGTGTTTTTGGAAAAAATGTATGCCCTTTTTCACTGAAGGATGCATTAAATTGATTTAAAAATACTGTCAAAAATATTAATGTTGCAAATTATTATTACTGTTTGAAATAGTATATTATAATATACTGTCTGAAATATTATAATATAATTTGTAATATGAATGTATTTTAAAATACTTTTATATATTCTTTCCTTTCTTTTATCCCTCCCTGCCTTCTGTTCTTTCTCCTTCCTGCCCAGTAGATAGCACAAAGAAGTCCCTGACGATCAGATATGCACAAAGAATGCAAATTCTTAAAAAGCCTGAAAATGACTGAAGTACCGGAACGAGAGTAGTTGTAATTTATTACTTTCCACCTCTGCACCCAAGAAATATGCTTTTGTTTGTCGAGGGAGTTTAATCCAAATGACTGTCTCTCTTATGGTTCTAACTTCAATGAATGTCTATAAAATGTTTAGGTGCAGGTATTTACCTCTGCCCATAATGCTTTATAATTTTTTTTTTCAAATTTTATCTAAATTTATAATGCTCACACTTAGGGTTATGGATTTGAACAAACATCAAACACTAAGGGCCCTATTTTAAGAGCACAAGCGCTAAGCCATAAGTCATAAGTGCAAAGTCAGTGGGTATGGCCATGAAATTTTGGTAATTTTTTGCAAGCATGCGCTAAGACTAGGGGTTTGGTCAAGTGCAATTTAATTTGGAGTTTGTTCTCCGGTTATTTAACCGTCTGCATCCATAGTTCATTCCCTTAAGCACCAGCAATATAAACCAAGACAGCATATTCATAAGAAGTTGTTAGTGTAAATGGACTGTATGCAATGAATTAGAAAAACTGAAAATTACATTATTTTGTGCATTAACTGCGTCCTTGTTGAATGTCTTGCATATTTCTATGACAGTGACAGTGGAAAACTTTGATCAAAAGGATTTGGATGTATACTGTAAAATGATAGAGAATGTAAGTTTTATTAATCATTTTAATCTACTGACACACAAATCATGGCTAGTATTAACAGTGATTGTATCGGCACGCACTTCACTTCTACCAGTCGATTTTGATTTTGAACAAATTCATTTATTGAAACACAAAAAAATTAAACCAAAAAATATTTCTAAATTCCAAATGCACTTCAAACGAAATGAACATATAATCAAAATAATGAAGTGGTCAGAGAAATCATACCAAATCCAAATATTTTACTCTCCCCAACTTCTTCCAGCAGCCCCTTTGCAGTGACTTAAAAATTACTCTACGAAGACAGGTGGAAAAATACCATTACAAATTATATCAAAAATGCAGTTGTAAATATAAACTTAATAATAATAATAATTGAAAAATAAACTATGACCTATAGATTAACACAAATCTCATACATTTTTGTTTTTTAATAAGACGGCTATACAACTCTGATCGTAAGGGACTTAATTTTATGTTCCACGCTATTTCAAGAGTTTGGACATGAACTTTATTTCAAACTGCAAATGCATGAACTTGAGTTTAAACTTTGCATTGATATAAGACATGGTTTTAAAACGTCTTTTTGTCTATTTCTCAGGAAAATAGCAAATTGTGCTTTGCGCCACTTCATTAACACACAATACAACAACAGTTGGAGTGCATACACCCACAGACAGCACAAACACTCCCACCCACACTCATTTGCACTTTGCACTAGCACGAAAATTGCACTTAGAATTAGCACTCTCATGAAAAATGTATAATACGTTGTGCTGCGTTTTACGCACTCACGAAATAGTGCCCTAAATATTAAACTTCGGCACATAACTTCTCCAGTGTAAGGTGAAAACTTCCTATAGACTTGCATTGAAGTAGGGACCCCAGCCATATCCAGGGAACAAAGTATCATAGAGGCTTGGGGTGGACTAGCATTGTGGCAGCGAGTTTTGCACAGGCATGCACCATTCCCATTTTCATTTAAAAATTTAAAATCTATGTTTTTCTTTTATTTCCATTTTATTTAATGGCTCATAATTTAGTTAATGAACCAAAAATATTAATTCTTCACTGTTTCTGACCCTGATGTACTAGATTCAGGTCAACAAATATATTAAACTTTTTGCTTTTTCAATTAAATTGACTTTTTAGTCAGGACAAACTTATCAAAAGTCACTTACTGAGTTTTTAAATTACTTTGCAATTACAACATAGTTCAGTGACCCAACTCAGTACACTTGTCCCTGTGAGTGATCTGACAACACAACTCATTTTTGAGAGTGCTAGACTTGATTACAGCACAAAGTAAATCCACTAGAGTGTTACTGATATTTTGATTGTATATTCCAGCAAGTGTAGAGTATAACTTCCCACTGATCATCTAAAACTAATCAAACCCCTGGAGAAAAGGAGACCAGTACTTACAGGAAATAAGCAGACCTACAGTAACTGTACAAATTGCACTGGCTCAAAAGTGATTATTTAGTTCAAATTGGTGGAAGAATTGAGAGATTTATCTATTTGTATATTTGTGCTATCAGTACAATTCTACATCTATTACCATGCCTCACTAAAGTCCAATTGCTCAGAAAAATAAAATCAAACTCTATTGGAGAATAATCACCACAATACGCTACACAATATGAGGTATAATTCATGTTTGTAGCACTAATGGTGTGGGATGAGATATGTGCCAAAATGTATGCATTATTGTGGAAAAAAGCTATAGCACGATGCGTATAATAAAATACAGGTGTCTCAAGACATGCTTTTAAATGTTGACAATCTTTTTTACCTGACATGGCATCTAAAAAAAAAGGGTGCACCAGCATGAGATGCTTAAAAACTGTGGAGGGCCCAATCCTGTTCCTGGAGCACCACTATCCTGCAGAGTTTAGCTCTAGCCCTAATAAAACATACAGGTACCTGCCTGTAATTTCTAAGACACCTTGATTAGCTTGTTCAAGTGTGTTTGATTAGGGTTGTAGCTAAACTCTGCAGGACGGTGGCCCTATAGGAGCAGGACTGGGCACCCTTTAGCACATGTTTACACAGAAAAACCACAGAAAAATTATGTAGACAGACACAAAAACATGTTTGGTGTGAACGTGTCTTTTGAAAGCACCACTAAAAATGTATGAGTATTTGCACCGCAGCAAATTGCCTCCTTAGTAATAAAAGTTTTCTTAAAAAACAAATTCACCTGCAATCCAAGAGCTTGAGCAAAACCATTATACTCTGACTTGTGGAAGTCACGTGATTCCTAAGCAACCAATCATTTGACATTATAAGACCACATTTGAGACCTTCTTGATTGACTGCTTTGCTTGCCGTCTGTACAGTTAAATCGATCATCTGAAAGCTGGCACCCTGGTAGTTTAGGAGGCTGCCTGGCAAATTGCCTCAGCTAGCCCAGCGAGATCTCTGAAACACAAAGACCAATATGAAGGATATTCAGTAAACACAGAGGGCCGCAAGGGACAGATACAATCCTTTCCTTAAGTTGTTGTCACAAGATTTTTTAGCTTGTGCAGCAGTCCTAGTTCATCTCATGATTCTACTAGAGGGACATGTTTGTTCGTACTGCTGAGGGGGTTGTATAAACCTCAGTGGTTCTAACAGACATCTGGACATCATGTTGTTTATGACACCACTGGGTCTTAGTAGGTGGAGACCTTTGCTTTCACCAGCAAATTCTTATCAGAATTAAAAGACCCTCAAGTGTACAACAGAATGAGGAGGCGTTGCCTCTCTTGGAACACATCTGCAGCTTGTAAAATGATGAAGAATGCAAGGATGTGAGTCACTCTATCAGATACTTATCTTATAATCAGAGATTTGAAGGAAGCACTTTGTAAAAGAGTCCTGCAAGAATGGAAAAAAAAGAGAAGGAAAACAAACCAAATCATTCCGGCAGGTTTTGCAGGGTCTGGTGGCCTCATTTGTTGTTTGTGAAAAGTATGGGCCACCAGAAAACAAAGTTGGGGGTTGTTTGAGTCAGATGCAAGTTTATGTAGCAGTGCTGGTAACACTGTTGGTTTAACTTTTAAATACAGATCTGAAAGGAGAAAGTGACTCATGCTAGTGTGCTCAAGTCCTTGGAAGTTCGTTCTTACAGCCTTCAGTTGTAATTATGGTGTGATGTGTGTTTTGTTATTGTGATTGGAAAAAAATGGATGCTTTGGACAATTTCTTATTTCTCAGTCTTTTACTTACTGACATAGGAAGCTTTTTAGTGCTACTGAATTTAAATGAAGAGGAAATTGTGTATTTGGTGTGTAACTGATGCCATGCATTTAGAACAGTAGTTCTCAACTGGTTTTGCTTCGGGACCCAGATTTCACACTGGACATCAAGTGGCAACCCACCATAGTATAGATCAAAACCTGTATTTAATGTATCCTGCATGGGTCACATTTTCTTTTAACTTGCATAGTTTTGTTCATGGCTTTCAAGTATAATGCATGCATCAAGTGCATTATTTTTGTTGTTGATGTCAAAAACAAAAAGTTAAAATGAGCATATTTATTTATATGAGCCCATTATATTTATTATCCAGTTTATTTCCTAATATTAAACATAATTCTAACAGAACATATTACACTGGAGGAAAATTTTATTCATAATAAATGAATATTATCCATTTGTCCACCGGTCTTGGAGGTCCAGACTTTAAAGCCCTTTATTTACTTGACCTTATATACAGTGCAGTGACATATGAGCACAGGTTACTGTTACTTACTACTGTAAAATCGTGAAACATTTTTGTAAGGGTGATGATGTGTAATTTTAAAAGAAAAACAACAACATTATTTTGCCACATACCACAGTGTTGCTATGTTCCACCTCACTGCTCTTTATAATGTTGGGCTGCTTGTTTGAAAGGTTTGACTTCCTCCATAGCGATTTAAACTAGAAAATTATAACTAGAATTCATATGAGCATTGATGTGTGTGTGCGCGTGCCAGAGATACAGTAGATTAGAGCAGATCATTGGTGCGAGTTGCTCCGTTACACTTGTGTGAAAAACAAGCTTTGATCGCACCGCGAAAATACAGCATTACAGACGAGAAGCCTTTTGCGTATATAAAGTGCTGAATGTGAGATTGAACTGGCTGAATAGACCTGCGACCCACTTTTGGGTCGTGACCCACCAGTTGAATACACGGGGGCGCACTGTAAGTGCCTTACTGTAACACAGATTCGTGCTTTTTTAAAGAAAAGGAGGGGCAAGTCAAAATTAATTTTTGGAGTAATCAATATTATGCCACAAATGCTGTTGATTAAGCTTAACTTGTATTGAACCCAGAATATTCATTTAAGAGACGATAGCCGCTCAACCATGTACTACATGAGCTCATCATATAGCATTTCCGTGGTGACCATGTCACTCACCTGAGCTGGATCTTAGCCACTGGTCATTGTTCATGAACTCAACATGGCAAATGCTCTCCACACGTGTTTTAAGGTCACATCAAGCAATGTGAGTTGTCATGTGGCATGTGTTGGTGTATTTGACGATGATTTATGATATTATTATGGTATTATAGCTTGCATCTGAAAGAAGCTTTCTTTTAATTACTTGCGCATTCGGCACTTGCGCTTATTACACACAAATTCATGTACTAATTTCATTCAACACTGGATCACAGTGGGTGACACAACTGTGCCAGTGCATACCAGTTCATTTGCCCACTTTGACGATTGTGTGAGTCGTGCAGAGCAATAATGGCAGGTGCAAGGAATAAGGCATAAAACATTGAGTTTCTCAATGCTTCCAAGCCTGGTCTACCTCTACAGCTACGGTTTTCCAATTGGGAGGCATGCCTCCCAAGGGGGGCATCAAAGCTTGTCAGGTGAGGTGCGGAGATTGATGATAAATTAAAAAGTAAAATTAAAAGATACATAAACACAAGAAAATGTATTGTAACGATAAATGAAAATTAATAGCTTAACGCAGTGTTTCCCAAACTGAGGTATGTGAGGTGACAATGGGGGTACGAAAATACAATTCTGAGATTTACCATTTTTTTCATTTCATCACAGTCTAAAATAACATTCAAACCAGTTAATGTATTTCTCACTGGCAAAAATAATTTTATGTGCCCTCTAGTGTAGAAACACCAAAATGGTTGTGTCATAAAGGTCAGATAAATATGCAATGAAATAACCCTATCTTTTGCGGTTAAAAAAAATGCATCTACTCATTCGTCGTGCTTCACACAAGTATCTTTTTTCGCCAGCCCAGCACACTGCTAGGTGATGCAGCTTAGTGATAGCAAGTTTTATTGATACTTCACTGTTTTACCAGACTCGCACATCTTAGTCATCCACGATTTTAGTTTGTCTGTTTGTTTGTTTTTTTCAGTTTAAAATGTAATTTGTATTTAAGGTTAGATGCATAGGGAGTTTTGATTCTGATGGTATAAGTTCATAAGCATTGATGACAGGTGTCAGACAGCCGGTAAATCCAAATAATTTTCCACAATCACATGCAATAATTTTCACTAACATTTGCTTGCACGCTAGAGACCTGTTTTTACATAGTTTTTTCAGCAAATGAGCTCAGCCTTGCTAAAAATGTCAAATGTGACATAAAAAAAAGTGCCTTAAAGCTGACCGGGCAATTGCACAGATTACCCACAATGCTCGAAGTCAGCTGGCAATGCCATACCTGCAATGATGCGCAATTCCTGGCACAGAACCGAACGCTATTCTTGCGTACCCATCTCAATCGGTAAGCCATTTATTCAATATGTACAGTATATGATTAACATAACATACAAAATGTCTTGGTTACTGTCGTAACCTCCGTTCCCTGATGGAGGGAATGAGACGTTGGGTCGATGTAGTGACACTAGGGGTCGATCTTGAGAGCCCAAGACACGTTCAGATCTTTGAGAAAAGGCCAATGAGAATTGGCGAGTTGAATTTGCATGCCACTCCCCCTGACATACGGGTATAAAAGGGAGGATGGAATGCGGATTCATTCAGGTTTTTGCACTGAGGAGCCGAGACAAGGTCCCGGCCATTACAGTTGTGTTGTTCAGCCTGTGGCAAGAGGGACACAACGTCTCGTTCCCTCCATCAGGGAACGGAGGTTACGACAGTAACCGAGACGTTCCCCTTCTGTCACTCACTCAACGTTGTGTCGATGTAATAACACTAGGGGTCCCTATACGAAACGGCACAATGGCTGAACTGTGTTACATGAACTGCCGATGCAGGTGTATGGGAGCAGGCAGTGCCAGCCATGGCCTTTTCTCTCTAAGTTTTTCTCTCCAATTAGATAATCCAATTAGAAAATTTGATTTGGCTGGGGCCTTTAAATGTTCATAAAATGCGCCGGGGAAGGCGTTCTTTTCCGTTCCTATTCTTTCAGGGGGAAAAGACCCCGCGGAGGCCACAAAAAAGTGGCAAATACGTCATATGGGCCTAAGGCCACACATGGAAGAGGCGCGGAGCTAGGTCCTGCCCTTCATAGGGGAGGAGCTTTACAAACGCAGTGACCAGGACAGAGAGGGCTCTGCCAAGGGAGACGCAGGTCTACTGAAAAAGGGAGACCGTACCGCGGAAGATACATCACAGGAGGTTACCGGAGTAACCGAGACCTATGGAGTACTTACCCCAGTACAGGGCACGTTAGCACAAGTACTGGGTCCGACTACGAATTCCTCCACTCAATTCGTGAGCCAGAGGGCTAGGAGGAAGGACATACAGGGTTCACAGGTCGTGAACACACATGGGAGAGAACAGCGCACGGCTTCACCTCATGGAGGGGAAAGGCGCTATACACAAGCGGTACACCCGGCCAGTTGCCCCGCATAACGAAACTTACCTGAAAGAACACAGGATGAAACCGGCTCAACCCGGAGATTGTAAAATCTCGCGAAGGTATTGGGTGTTGCCAAGCCCAAGAGGGTCCCCGACCCTCTTGATGGAAGTGAGCGCAGTCAGGAGGGCAGTCTTCAATGAGACGGCCTTTAACTCGACTGACTCTAGGGGCTCGAACAGGGCTCTCCGTAGGCCTAAAAGGACCACGGAGAGGTCCCATGAGGGAAAGAGGCGCGGCCTAGGGTGGTTCAACCTCCTGGCGCCTCTCAGGAACCTGATGATCAGGTCGTGCTTACCGAGAGACTTACCTTCAACAGCATCGTGGTGTGCTGCTATAGCAGCAACATAGACCTTGAGAGTGGAGGGGGACAGCCCCCCGTCCAACTTCTCTTGCAGGAAGGAAAGCACTGACCTGACTGCGCACCTCTGGGGGTCTTCACTACGGGAAGAATACCACTTAGCGAAGATACGCCACTTCAGGGAATACAGCTGCCTTGTAGAAGGAGCTCTGGCCTGAATGATCATGTTAACCACTGCGGGCGGTAGACCAGGTAGGTCTTCCGCGTCCCATCCAGGGACCAGACACAGAGATTCCAGAGGTCTGGGCGTGGGTGCCAGAGGGTGCCCTTTCCCTGAGAAAGAAGGTCCTTCCTCAGGGGAATTTGCCAGGGAGGTGCTGTCGCGTGGTCTCGTCCTCCCTGACCTTGCACAGAACCTGTGCCCGTTGTAAAAGGTGCTTGATGACTGGTTTCTGGGTCCAGCACACCTTTCGCTGCCCGAACCCAATCCTTCAGTTTGTCCACTCTCACTACCCTTGACAGTGGGGTGGCCAAGGGTTATGCCGCGATACCCCAGGTGAATAAGGTGATCACAGCACACCTGTGCCCATTGAGTGCATGGCAGCCCAGGCAAGCACGGTGATCAGCTCCGCTTCGGCCTCAGACAGGGCTGCCACACCCAAAGGCGGCAGCCTGGTCGAGTCCTCGGTGTCCGACATCACCAAGGCGCTCTCCGATGCAGCGATCGACATCTCATCTGGCTCACGAGCTCCGAAAGAGACATTAAGCTGGCACTGAGGTGAGCTGCCTGTCTCATCCCAGAACTGGACGGGCACAAACGAGCGTACCGGGGTGTGGGCGGTCCATGAGGGTTTACCCGGCGGAACCGTACCCATTGAAGCCCCCGAATCACCTTCAGCGTCAACCAGGGCGGCCTCGTACCCATAAGTAGAAGGACCAGCGGGGGGGACAGCTGAAGTGGAAAAGAAGAAGGAAAGCCGCGACTGCAACGTTGCCATGGTCATGTTCTCGCCATGAGAACATGAACCATCCACGAACGCTTCCTCAATGTGATTTTGGCCCAGGCATGTGAGGCAGTGATCGTGACCGTCAGAGGTAATGACCACATCCAGGAACTGCACAGAGACGGAAGGGCATCTTTAAAATGACGTGTCTTTAAAAAGACGTTCAACGTCACTGTGCCTGCTCTAATAGAGGAAATATACTCTTTAGAGGAAATAAACTCTTTTAAAGCACTGTCGAAGCGTATTCTGCAGTGGGCGTAGTCTGCAGTGGAGTGCAGAGTGGAGAGAAAGCCACTGGAATGCGCCGTATACACGCTTCTGAAGAGGTGAATGGATCAGTAGTAGTATTCAGCTCACTGAAATACAACCGCTCGTCTCCAAAGAAAAAATCTGAATGAATCCGCATTCCAGCCTCCCTTTTATACCCGTATGTTGGGGGGTGTGGCATGCAAATTCTACTCGCCTATTCTCATTGGCCTTTTCTCAAAGATCTGAAGGTGTCTCGGGCTCTCAAGATCGACCCCTGGTGTCACTACATCAACACAACGTCGAGTGAGTGACAGAAGGGGAAAATGGACAAATATTACATGTTTAATATAAGGGAGTTGTTTTACAAAGATAATTGTGTTAAATATACATATTTCCAAAATACCTTGTGTGAATGTTATTTATGCGTTAGAGAAGGGGTATGCGAATGGATGTTGAATATTTGGAGGGGTACGCAACTGTAAAAAGTTTAGGAACAATTGGCTTAATGGACTGTAGTCCAGCTTAATAGACCGTAGCTGTATGTCCTTATAATACAATTAAATGCAGTGAACAAATGCATATCACATGAGAGTGCATCCATGATGTACTGGTTGCGCGAGCGTGAATCTCTCTGCTCGCACGCGGATTTCCTTTGTTCTCACACAAAACTGAAAGCACGCTCTCAAAAACACGATCAGCCACAACATTAAAACCACCTGCCTAATATTGTGTATGTCCCCCTTGTGCCGCCAAAACAGCGCCAACCCCACATCTCAGAATAGCATTCTGAGATGATATTCTTCTAACCACAATTGTACAGAGCGGTTATCTGAGTTACCGTAGACTTTGTCAGTTCAAACCAGTCTGGCCATTCTCTGTTGACCTCTCTCATCAATAAGGCATTTCTGTCCACAGAACTGCCGCTCACTGGATGTTTTTTATTTTTGGCACCATTCGAGTAAATTCTAGAGACTGTTGTGTGTGAAAATTCCAGGAGATCAGCAGTTACAGAAATACTCAGACCAACCCATCTGGCACCAACAATCATCCATGCGATTATCTAATCAGCCAGTCATGTGGCAGCAGTGCAGTGCATAAAATCATGCAGATACGGGTCAGGAGCTTCAGTTAATGTTCACATCAACCATCAGAATGGAGAAAAAAAATGTGATCTCATTGATTTGGAATGTGGCATGATTGTTGGTGCCAGATGGGCTGGTTTGAGTATTTCTGTCTTTTTCATCTTGGATCATCTCATCTAGTTATCGTTATTTTGTCAGTTGTTTCATTAACAAGATTAACACTGCTTGTGGACATACGAACACAGCTGATCACATTCTAAGTGGGCAGTTCTTGGCCAGAATAAGCTTCAAAGTTGACTTTAAGCCGCTAGTCAAACAAAAAACAAAAAACATAGCATAGTCTCTGTGGGACTATATTGACAGAGGCTATGGCTTTTTACACAGTTTTTCTTTAGCCTAAAGAAACCAGTTTAAGAAGTCAGACATTACAGCCTGGTAGATTTTAGGAGAATGCCTCTCATACCATGGCAGCCTTAAGGCAGGGCATTGCTTAGGCACGATGATGACTGGCATTCAATTTTCTTCTTTTATACAGCCTGTCACTTTAGCTTTATTCCACTTCTGACAAACCTAAAGTCCTCACATACACACAAGAACTGCCACACATAAATAAGTGAAGAAATCAACAGTCCCTAAAAATCCCAAGTGATTACCTCACACAGTGTGGTAAAACCTTGTTAATGTGTCACGCCCTATTACATAGAAGCTGCTATTTAAAAGAGAAATAAGAGTACATTGCCTTTTTAAGACATTATTATGTTAATATGGTGTTTCTTTTTGTAATTAACACTTGTGTGTGTTGGATAGGTTCCACTGGTGTGATTGAAACGAGTAAATCACTGAAATATGCCACAAAATCCAGTAATACAGGTATGTGACTAAAAATGTCTGTAATGATTATAGCATACATTCTGTAAGCAAATCGGACATTATAAATGAAATATACCCAAATGAATTGGAATTTAATCTAATCGAGAGTTTTGTATCACAGTGGAATTGAATAATCTCTATAAATACCCAGCCTTAACATTTATGCATATTTCCACCCCAAAGTTTCCTCACTTTAATGGCAAAACATTTTTTTCATAGTGCAGAAAAAATTATATATATTTTTAAATTATATTAAAAGTATGTAATTTGTATAGTGTATGCCCATTTAAATTTAAACATCATTGTATTGCAGTTTTACATAAAAAATAGACTTTTTTACATTAATAATAATCAGTTAAAATCATCGTTGAGAATAATGAGAAATACTCATTCAAATTATCATGAAAATAATCTAACAATTCAAAAAATATCTTAATGCCACAAAATATGTTTTCCATAAGCAACATTTTCACAATGACCAAGAATAACATGGGTTATCATCTAGTTTAGATAAACAATCACAAGAAATATATTTTTATATGAAAACATTTTTCATGTAGATTTCTCATTTGCAGTTTGCCCCAAAAAAAAAAAAAAAAAAAAAAAAAAAAAATGCAAATTCAATGGTAGAAATAAATGCTTAATCTTCACTTGCATCATTATGGATCACCAGACCTCAGCAGTCAATTATGTTGATATTACAGATCACCATATTCATAGAGTTTACTTTGCATTTAACAGTAATTTTCACTGCATAAAATGCCTCCATTTGTGGTCCTTAAATGTGCATCTAAAGCCATTAAGGCAATTTAAAACTGATAGAATCTAATTGCAACTCCCTTACTGAAGCAATCCTCTACATCACTTCATTCACACGATTTCCCCACTCTACAGGATTAAACAGAGCTGAGGAGCGCATGGCGTCACAGTTGGCCCTTAGCTCAATACAGAGATACAAAGATGCTATTACAAGAACTGCCTCCTGCTGCATCCTCTCTGAACTTACTTCATTTAACCAGAAGAAAAAGAAAGAGACACATGAAACAGAAAAGCCGAATTTCTTTGTTTTATAGTCAGTCAAATCTGATAGCATGGGCCATATTTGAAGTCATCGTAAAATAAATTAATTTATATAAAAAAATCAATTATTATTGAAGGTTAATGAAATGGAAAATGAAATTGTCCTTGATATTTAGACATATAAGAGGTAACTGTACTATAAAAACATACTGTAAATTTCAAAACTCAAAACTTCCTCCCCAGTCTTAAAAGTTCATTTATAGTTCCCACCCTTCTGAAAACTGTGTTCTTGACATCACGAGACATTGCACAGTTGTATTTACACACGGCCCACAATATGCATCATCGCACCCTTGGTCCCGCCCACTGGCTCTCAGTTTGTACCGTAAACAGAGTGAGAGAGAGCAGGAAATTTGATCGTTGTCATGTTTATCTCGCTACTTTTAAAAGACGCCGTTTTTAAAACTGCGAACTGTTACAATGCCATTCATTTTCATTCAGCTGCTCTGTGTCTTGCTGTCCTTGCACCCATCTGTGCTATTTTTAATTGTTGGTGTATGTAAACAAGCACTAGCTGGAAGTCTTTGACCGTTTTGATGCGTTTCTGGTAATCAGTGCCTCAGTGCACCTTCGTATGTGCATGCGTTATGTTTCATCATGCTATGGACTGTGTTTGTGCGGCTAATACTGTATCAGCGTGGACTACTTGTGAACCAATAATAATACTATTCAAGCTTTGCAAATGAACTGTTATTGAAGAACGGTACAGTTAAAAACACTTTGACTTGACCACGGATCCGTGAGTAAACAGATTCACTCATGAATATTTCAAATGTCATACTGTTTTGACTGGAGCTGAGGTGTTTGAGGCCACGTCCACATTAATATGTTTTCTGATCTTTTTCACTACATTTTGGCCTTTTATCTACACTGAGACGGCATTTTTGTCAGCAAAAACTGAGCTTTTGAAAACACTCTCCCAAGTGGAAAAATTTGAAAACTCCAGCTTCACGTTGTAGTGTGGACTGCGAAAATGGATATATCTGAAAACAACGCAGTCATGTGGTCCAACTAAAACAATCAAGATGGCGGCCAGTGTTATAGTGCCGTGTTGTGCCTGATATTCACTTTAATAGCGCTGTTAAATATACAGTATTGCAATCCTTCAAAGGCAACGGGAAGTTTACTTGGGATTGGTGTCCGGAGATGGAACACGAGAACAATTGCGTTTCAGACCCTACATGCAACAGCAATTTTTCGCATGCGTAGTAAGGGGATTTAAGGGTTTTCATAAGTTTCAGTGTGGACAAGCAACTTTTGGGATACACTTGGAAATGGCAGTGTGGATGTAGAGCATTTCGAAAATGAAAACGCTGTTTTCAAGTGTATCTAGATTAATGTAGACATAGCCTGAGACAGAGGGCCAGAGACAGTGTGGAAAATTATCATTTATTACTAAACTATGACTGTTTTGGTGCAAAAAAAAACTTTACTGATATTATCAGTGGACCTCAGGGAAGACAATAAAATTATAAAACAAAATAGCATTTCATGATCCCTTTAATATGATCAGAACTAGATAGGTAAAGTTTGTCAAGATAAACTTTGATGTTGGCTTGACAAAGCCTTGTCTGAATGTTTAAACTACTTTTAAAAGTTTGATAGTTATACAGACATTACAGTAAGACAAACAGCCAGCTACAAGATATATTTTTAGACAGACTGTCACAGTCAGATAAACCATCAGATAGATAGATATTTAGTGAGAGTGAGAGAGAGCAACTTAAAGGAATGTTCCGGGTTCAGTACAAGTTAAGCTCAATCGACAGTATTTGTGGCATAATATTGATTGCTACAAAAATTAATTTACACTCGAAAATGTATGTACATGTTTGTATTTTTGAGAAAATAACGTTTATGCGTGGTTTTTGAAAAAACTAAAATTTTAAGTCACTGAAATAAGGCCATATAACACATACTAAACATTTGTTCACAAGACTTTTGAGAACTGGATCTTGTAGCCTAGAGTTTTTGCTACAAAAAATGATGTGAAAACCATCCTGATCACTCATTCATACAAAACAATATAGTCATTTAACTTTTGTAAGACACTTTTAGTGTTAGAAAGGCCATATGCGAGGAGGCGTGGATGATCATGAAAATTGATGTGATTCAAACCTGAGGAGACAAAGACCCCTCCCCTGGGCCTATCAATGAGGAATGTGACTGAGAGAGAATGAATGTGAGGAGACTTAATGATTGAATGTATTGTTTGTGGCTTATTCACAAAATCAAGTTTAAGTTAAAAGAAGTAATCTGACTATACATTTTCTTTACATAAAGACTTTACTTAAAAACTTTAGACCTACACTACCATTTAAAATATTTAGATCTGTAAGATTTTTTTATGTTTTTAAAAGAAGTCTCTTCTGCTCACCAAGGCTGCATTTATTTGATCCAAAATACAGCAAAAACAGTGATATTGTGAAATATTTTTACAATTTAAAATAACTTTTCTATTTAAATATATTGTAAAATGCCATTTATTCCTGTGATCAGACTGAATTTTCAGCATCATTACTGCAGTCTTCAGTGCCACATGATCCTTCAGAAATCATTCTAATATGCTGATTTTTTAATATGGGCATATTTACAGCATATTTTACACATTTAAACCCGAACAGATATTTGCAAGCACAAGCTTCGTTGATGATAATGAGGCAGCATTTAACACTAGTTAAAATCTAATCTAAACATTCATATTATTTTTATATCATATTACATATCATATTTATATCATACAGCATACAATTTAAATACCTGCTTTAGCCGAAACAACATTTAAATGTAACTAAAACTTGCCTATTAGGACATATTTCAAATTTCAATACTCTGAATCCTGGCTGGCAAGTCCAACTAGTAAAATATGTACATGTTTATAAAAAATAGCATGTCAACTAATGTACATAAAACTAAATTACTTACTCATCCGAAATTGTATCCTCGGCTGGATCAAGTCGCTCTTCAAAATGCAAACGTTCCTCGTCGGACTCCCGCTCTTCATCTGAGGAAAATGTGAACTCTTGGTCACTATCCAGGACCATCTGAAGAGCTTCCTCACCTGTGTAGCGTGCCATCTTTCAAACGCGCAGAAAAGTGAATGAACTTGATGCTTTTTAAGGCACTGTTGGGGGCGTTTACCATTTGCATTGATTGCCTCAGTACATTACCGTATGAATAGCGTGCTCTGCTGGTGGGTGTGATCACATTAGGGATAATTAGCTGAGCCAGGAGAAACTGTACATCGCTTTGTTTCATACAGATTACATTTCATGGGAATATTTGTTTTAAATTTGAATTGTTTTATTTAAAAGTAGACATTTTAAGCTTTCTTTAGACATATCTTTCATGTTTGTCTGATAAGTATTCGCGGAGTTCAGTTAATTTTTGTGACATGTTTCAGAAAGATGCTCGTGGAGACAGAGACAGCTGAAAGCGCACCCTATTTATTTTTTTTATTTTACATAAGCACAAGGTTTTGTTGTTATTGTGAGTGTACACAAATAAAAGTAGACCCTTTATAGTCTCTAATGATGTCTTACACTTATCTGTATGCCCAAAAATGACGGAGTATTTTAAGTTGTTTCCGCTGTTATGAGGAAAAAAATCTAGCAGGATGCACCGGTGCGTCCGTTGACACCAGAGGGTTAAACATTCTGGATCGCCTGCTTGGATTGTCATGGACTGACCGTCATGATTTGTGAATGAGAGGAACTTTTGATCCTGAAGTTTTTGATTCTGGCTGATGGAATATGCGCTTCAGAGGAAGATTTATGAGCACTCCACAGGATGCTGGATCTGCTGAAGTTGTGTGAGGTTGGTTTATTACATCTGTTTAAACAAGATATCTACATATTATCAAATTATATATAATAGTTTTATTGATATTTGCCTTTTATCATTAGAAAAGTTACAAGGATCTGTCGAGGATAGACTGTTAGAATACATGCTTTAGATGAAGATTTATGAGACTTCCACAGGATGCTGGATCTGCTGAAGTTGTGTGAGGTTGGTTTATTGCATCTGTTTAAACGAGATCTGCACATATTTGCAGATGGTATATGATATTAGTTTTATTTATATTTGCCTTTTAATCATTAGGCAAGACAGTTAAAATTTACAGGGAACTGTTGAATAGAAGAGGGAGAATGAAACAGGTGAGCACTTTAACATTATGAGCTCAAACGTGTCTGCCACAGCTCTGATATGCAGACTGTTTTAATGAGACTGTGTTGCACACTGGTGTATTATTTTAGTAACAAGATAGCACATAACAACAAAATGAACCATGACTGCTCATTTACATGTCTCAGTCACTTCACATGCAAGCAGGCGAGAAACAAAACAGCGAGAAAAAAATCAGCCAAACGGGAAAATTTATCGGCCAATGCAGATAATTAAAAAAAGTCCGAATATTGGCAGCTTTATCGGCCTCAGCGATATATCAGTCGGCCACTATTTGTTACCATGACAATGTAATGTCAACAAACCCTAAAATGACAAATGACAGTTTAAACAACTTTACAGCTCAAATAATACACAAGTTTTAACAGAAGAATTAATGCATGTGCTTTTATGAAATTATAAGCTTCATATTTCTGTGTTTAAACCCTCCAAAAATTGGTCACATCACTTCCATTGTAAGTGCCTCACTGTAACCTCGATTTTTGCTTTTTTTAAAAAAAAGAAAAATAGGAATGAGTCGAAATTCTTTTTTTGTGGTAATCAACATTATGCCACAAATGCTGTCGATTGAGCTTAACTTGTATTGAACACGGAATATTCTTTTAAAGGCCTTTTGTGGGTTTGTTTACATATGAATTTTGACTACTGGTGTTTGAATTAACGAGCACTGACCTTTTTGAACATTCTGTAAATGTAAGTCTATGGGATTTTTCCTATTTTTGATCGTCTGCTGTGCGGAAACTGTAAATCCAATCAGTAAGAGAAGACATAGCACACTATTCCAGTACAATCTGAAGATCAGTACCAATTTTGGTAGATGTTGCTGGAAAGTTGTAGTGTCAGAAATTGTAGTCTTGGTTTAGGGATTTTGAAAAAACCCTAAACCAACTTTGTAGAGGAACAGTACATTGGCTTTGTCAAACCAACATCATAAACTATTCTTCCACCAAGTAACATAGTTCATTATCCAAACTGTACGAATTTGCCCTTGTCAACCAACATACCAAATTAATATAGAACATGCGCTCATAGGTTTAGATTTATAATTTTTGTACAAGGACTTTGAACATGGCTCATCCAATCAGAATTTACCTATTTGTTTCAATACCCAAACTGAATCTGATGTGTTTGGGTAATGTGAGGAAATTACATCTCATAATAAGCTCCACCATGTAATGTCAATCAAGTATGGTCCATATCTTTCACCAAATGACATGCCCATTTCTTATCACTCAAAACAGCTCATGGCAGTGTATGAAAACGTAAACACTTAATCCTGCAATTTAATTCAGATTACACATCCTCAAAAAATCCTCTCACTAGTGTGCTTGGTGGAAAAATGTGAAATTGCTATAAGTTTTCCCCCACAACTTCACCCACGTGCCATCAGGGAGGTTTATGGTCCTGCATCAAACAGCTTCCTTTGCCTAATCTTGTTTGAAGTCTTGAGAGACAGTTGAAGTTTTCCACGGCACTTTACAACATCAAAGCTCAGCGAGGTTCCACTGTGGCAGAGGTAGACAGGAATAAGTGGCAGTGAAGCTTTGTTTTGTTGCCACAGTTGATCAGCCATGAACAGGATTCGGGAGCACTAAGTGGCAGCGCTGACCAAAGTAACTTTGTCGTGACTCACTGCTCCAGTACAGAAGTGATCTGTATAGTCCAGGGCTGTTTCTGTCTGGACATCAGTCTAAGAGGAACAACCCCAGATGAGAGAATGTCCAAAGCTTTGTCTCAGTATTTGAGACAAATACCGTGTTTATTTGTGGCAAGATAATAGTTTGTGTTTAACATGCTTTTTCCTTCAACTAGTTATTTTTGAAACTGGTTTTGATTGGCCATGCAACACATTTTTTTTTCATAGTCGCAAGAGGTAAATTGAATAAACTATTGCTTGACTTTTGTGCACTGTATTTCAGTGCAAAAACCTGCGTATTATTAAATAACCACCCGCAATCCAGTTTAACCAGATGCTAAATGCGCTGAAATATCACTGCACTGTGAGTTTTAATTGAGTCACTCAAACCCCAATCCTAAACCTAACCATCAGTGGAGTAAACATTTAATTTTAGAGTGAAAACACAAATTCCAAATCATGCTAGCCATTGTTTAAGTGAACGCCATTAGATAATCAGTCTTGGTGATTGCTCGCGCAACTTGCTATCGGTAGCACTAGAGGCAAATTTTTTTTTTTTACGTTCGAATTTATGTGAAAATGCCTGATAGAGGATGGCACTTGTCAGTAATTAGGCTGAATGGGGTTGATTTTAAGGTACATTAAATTTCGCAAGCAACATATTGATTTCCCATGTGATCATGTTGCCGTGTCTTGGTATACAGAACACAACAAAGAAATAAGCAGAAATGCATGTAGACCGATCAGAATTTCCATCTGTAATAGTATTAATGTTAGATTATTTCACAAACATAACGCAAAGCAGAACCAAGGTCCTTTTCAAGGCCACTCGGCGGCCATCTTTAAATGCTCCCAGGCAGCTATTTTCTATGGGCACAAGTGTCATAAATGTACAGCTTCTACTGTATCTACTTGAATGGGGGAAAAAACAAAATCTCCAACATGGTTGGTCAAAATTACGATCAAAGAAAATATTTAAAATCAGCAGCAAAATCTGACAATAGTATCATGTATTGTCAGGTCCAAGTCATTTTTATTAGTAAAGCACTTTTCACAACACACATCATTTCAAAGCAACTATACATTAACAGAAAATGAAACTGTAATATCTATAAAGTCTTAGAGTCATCATTGTGTAGTTTGATTAAATATGATTGTAAATTGTGTATAAAAATAAATAATTAAATAATTGTTTAGAATCCCAGTGAAGAAGCTGAAGGTGACTGTGGTAAGGAACACAAAACTCCATAAGATGTTGGTTAATGGAGAAAAATAACCTTGGGAGAAACCAGGCTCACTGTGGGGGCCAGTTCCTCTCTGGCTAAACAGCATGAATATAATGCCAATATTAGTTATTTGTGTGCAGTGCAAGTCATAGTTTAAAATTTGTAAACTAAGTGATAAGGGCCAGTGTTTAAACAAAGATTTTGTATGAACTGTAAGATTAATGACAAATGTTTTTGAAGTCCATCCTGGATTAACAGCAGAAGTTCACATAGAAGCATTGTCCTTCATTAGTTGGCTGATGAAGGCTTTTGTTTGCAATAAATTGATAGTCTATGTATTCCACTGAAAAAGTGTAGTCCATCATTAGACCAAGGTGATGCAGGCAGAGATCAGTGAGGTGCATCGAAGTTCAATTGGCAGTACATTTCGGTGAGGTCTATCCAAAGTCCAAGGTTCAAGCAGAGGCATACGAAGTATCCCATGTCTTATGGTTGGAGTTGGCATCAGTTCATCCTCTGAAGTCCATCTTAATAGATTGAAGTGATGTCTGGATGGCACCGTCTGCAGTTATACGTCATCACTCATCGACACATAGCAGTGGAGTCACAAAGCAGGAACGGAGCTGGATCTGGCTGGCTCTGGTAACCTCAGGATATGAATCCCGAGGTTGAGACAGGGAAATAAATAGAATAATGTTAGCGTAGATGCCATTCAATTTATTGTAGTGCCCGTCCGATTTATCGGATATATCGTATCAGCGTATATGTTTTCCGATATGCGCAGATATGAAAACTTTTTTCAGAACATGTAATGCAGAAAACAATGCTTGGGTGATTTAGAATTGGTGTCATAGCATAGTTTGTCCAGCAGAGCATGCTCCGACTCCATTGTATACAGAGCTGAGCTGACGGTGGTTCTGCAGACAGGGCGGAGTTAAGCGGTGCAGAGTTAAGCAGCGCCTTCATGGTAAGTTGCTAACTAGTTTGTGAAATACATACTGGAAAGTTAATAAACAATGACCCCATAATTTTCCCTTTTCAATAGAACTAATATAACATTAACCCTGTCCCTGACAACCATGTCACTCATGTTTATCACATCTGTTTGCTATGTTATCCAGCTATAGTTTGTCAGTGCAGTCAGTAATGTAGCAGACTGAAAGGTAAACATCAGAACATCTTTTTGCAGCTCAGCAGACAACAGTGTGGTGGTGGATTGTGTCTGTTGAGTGTTGATTTCACGCTACGTTGTTACCTAGTTGGTGAAACGCAACGCTGGAAAGTAAATAAACAACGTCCATCTTTTACTCTCCGTGACAACGAGCTTGTAGCTAACTAGCTAACCACGTTGCTACTTTCATACCTTGTCAGCTGAGTGGAAGCTAATGTGTAAACATGTATTCACCAAACTGTTTTGTTCAGGATTTGCAGTTTGGTACTCCCTTCAACCAAACAATAACAGTCGTTGCATTTACAAAATGTAATATTTAAAAGTCTGGTTTTTATATGATCATATTTCTTGGTCCTAGTCAGCACTCTGGCTGCTGCATTTTGAACCAATTGAAGTTTATTTAATGAACTTGCAGGACATCCTCCCAGTAATGCATTACAATAATCTAGTCTTGAGGTCATGAACACATGAATTAGTTTTTCACATCAGCAACAGAGAGCATGTGTTGTAACTTTGCAATATTTCTGAGGTGGAAGAATGCTGTTCTACAAACATTGGAAATTTTATTTTCAAAAGACAGATTGGTATCAAATGAAGACATAACAGTACATCCATCGAGAGTCAAATTATATTTTTGTGGCTTATTTTTAGAGGTTTTTGACCCAATTATTAGTACCTCTGTTGTGTCAGTATTGTGTAGAAGTAAATTTCTGGCCATCCAATCTTTGATTTCATTGATACACTCTGCTAATTTGGAGAATTGTGAAATTTAATCAGTTTTCGAAGAAACAAAAAGTTGGATATCGTTGGCATAACAGTGGAAACTTATTCCACGATTCCTGATAATATCTCCCAGAGGAAGCATATCAAAGGAGAAAAGCAGAGGCCCTAAAACTGATCCCTGTGGCACTCCGTACTTAACTTTTGTTTGATTTGACATTTCTTCATTTACACAAAGTGGTAGCGGTCTGCTAAATTGGACCTCAGCCATGCTAATGCAAGTCCACAAATTCCAGCATAATTATCAAGCCTATTTGAGAATGTCATGATCTATGGTGTCGAAGGCAGCATTTAGATCTAAAAGCACTTGAAGAGAAATGCAGCCACGATCAGATGATAAGAGCAAGTCATTTGAAGCTCTGATAAGTGCAGTCTCTGTACAGTGATGGGGCCTAAATTCTGACTGAAATTGTTCATATATACCATTTTTCTGTAGAAATGAACATAGTTGGGAGGACACTACATTTTCTAGTATTTTCGACGTAAATGGGAGATTTGAAATCAGTCTGTAATTAGCCAGTGCTCCAGGATCAAGCTGTGCCTTCTTAAGCGGTTTGATAACTGCCATTTTAAAGTTTCTTGGGACATGTCCTAAGGATAGAAAGGAACTGGGGTGGGGCGTGGCTGTGAGCGGCACTGCGAGCCCAGGAACAAATCATCAAGCCGCGAGGGTTCAGGGGAGAGCGGAGGGTTCCACTCTAGCCTGACGCTCGCGGCTGCCCGGGAAATCATGTCTGTCATCTCCACATCAGCCTGTGACTGGGTGACCGTACCCGAGGGGGGGAGCTCAGCTGAGGCTTCCGCGTCCGACTGGACGAGCCCGCTCTCCGATGCTGCGCTCAAGAGCTCATCACCTTCGCAGGCTCCGAACAAGAGGTCGAACTCACCGTGAGACAAGTAAGCGGACTCACCCGGAAGCCCGATCGGGGCAAACGAGCATGCTGGGGAATGGGAGGTACGTGGGGGGATACCCTTTCTTACGAAAGCAAGCCGTGACCGTAACGTTGCCATGGTCATGTTCTCGCAATGAGTACATGACCCATCCACGAACGCTGTCTCCGCATGGGTAGCACCCAGACACGAAAGACAGCGATCGTGACCGTTAGAAGATGAGAGATAATGACCGCAACCAGGAATAACACACAAATGGAAAGGCATCTTTAAAAAGACATTCCGTGTGTGCCGCTCTTTTAGAGAAATATACTCTTTTTTTCAGAATATACTCTTTTATTTCTGCCGAAGAGCCCAGGGGCGTTCTCTGCAGTGCACCAGTGCAGAGGGGGAGAAGCCGCTGAAATGCGCCATCAGATCCAGCAGAGGTGAATGAACAGCCGTGAGAATTCAGCTCAGTGAGCATCGACCGTTCGGCTCCGAAGAGAAAATCTGAATGAGTGGTTGCATACCAGCTCCTTTTATACCCGTATGTTCGGGGGAGTGTTATGCAAATACCACTCGCCAATTTTCATTTGCCTTTTTTCAAAGACCAGAGGTGTTTCTGGCTCCCAAGTGTGACCCCTAGTGTCACTACATCGACACAATGTTGAGTGAGTGACAGATAGGGAAACCTCTTTTAAAAGCTTAGTTGGCATTGGATCTAACATACATGTTGTGGCTTTTGATGTTTTGATAAGTTTTCAGTGTTCCCCTACATGCATTTTGCAGCGGCGCTGCACCACTGCTGAATTATGAGCACTGTTGGGATTTCACATATTCATTTAATATTCTTGATGCAACATAATGCTTCCCAGCCCTAGTCAGCTGTGCACTTTGTACACTGCGAAAGAGACCCCACCTCACACATGAATACACGCACTTACTCACAGTGACGTCACCGCATAACAACATGTCAAAATCGCTTAATTTCAAGTGTCCCGCAAACTAATTTCTGAAAATTAGGATGGCTGGGGATCGCAACGTTTCACTGAACAACCAATTAGCATTTTCCTTGTGAATATAAATGAGCCTTTCCCTGTCATCTGTATATTTTGGAGCGCATTTTGCTTGCTTCAGAAACGGAATGAAACAGCGCTACACAGGTCAATTATCAACACGGCTTAATCATAGCAGCATGAGGGCAGAGCAGGTGCGGTAATTCGCGGACTGGCCTCAACCTCACAGACTGTAATGCCCCTGTGAACCAGTGAGATTCTCAGCGGGGACTGCAAAACCTGTTTGAATACGGTACAGAATTGTCTGTGGCAAAACTCATGTCTTGGTGATGAAACTAGTTTAAAACAAACAGCCCCCACATTCTAAACGGCAGTGACAAAGAAAACATAAATTAGAAGGCTTTTCAATTCCCAGATCACAATGCTTACAAAAATTTACCATGGATTTACTGTAGTAACACTAACTGTACTTTATTACCTATGGTAGTTGTGACAGAAAAACTTTCTAAATGTATTAAGACTGCTGTTATCACAGGGCTCCGTTGTAAATGCGACCAAAAATAATTCATTGCGACAATAATTTAAAATCTAGTCACCTCTGGCGACAGTCGGGTTGTGTGCGTTCATATGTGGTTTCGTCAGATATCATCTTGTGAGTTATTGAATATATCTTCAGTGTGTTCACAACAGGGAGCGCAGACATTTAGAAATAGAAGTCCCATGTGTATTTCTTTATAATTAATTGTTCCACAACATTTTCATAATTATGGACCAACTATCAGTTTTCCATCTGTGTAAAATCTGTACACTTTTAATGCTCTCTGATTGAAGAAAATTTAAGTTGTTTTGTTTGCCTTCAGAAATTCCAAGACATGGCTGTAGTTTAATTAGTAGGAGCCTGATGAAAGGAATTTGTAAAGAAGACCCAACTTATTACCACTGTCAGAATATTTCAATTTAGCCATATAAAGATTAGGTTTATTTTTTCCACAGATGTTACTTTTGTTAATATCATAATTTCCATCTGCATCCCAACCTCAAAATCAATGCTGTACTGTTAATTGTGCATTTCAATGCACAGAACATATATTATTTGCATGGGTGCTACCAAAGCAGGTGCTGCTGCCACATTTTCAACAGGCCCTTTGAGGGCACAAATAAACCCTGATGTGGCCCAGGCTGAAATTGAGATTGATACCCCTATTTTAATCTATTGTTTAACCAACACGTGTTAATAGGGGTCCGTGTTGCGGGCTTGTGGACGCATGCACAACAGCACCACTGCTGAAAATAATCCTAGGGGAAACACTGGTTTTGTTAGCTCTTCATGACCTATGACAGTGAAGGATTGAAGTTGCTCGTGAGAAATTATGAGACACTGTTTTCTGAGGTACTGTGAAAGGCATTTGCATAATTCCAGTTTTATTTCTGATGATTTAAGTTTTATTAGTAAAGAAATTCATGAAGTCATTACTATTGTGCTGCGATGGAATATCTGGTTCAGTCGAGGCTTTATTCCTAACCAATTTAGCCACAGTACTGTGCTGCTTCCTGCTTCACTACTGTTAAGACACGTCTGCTCTGCTTACTGCTCCGTGCTTCTCTCCCTTGCTTTTGCATTTTAATCTCTAATTTTCATATCAGAAGTTAAGCACAGTGCTCAAAACAACCTAATTTGGCACCCACACTACAACTAGAGACTTTTGAGACTGATATATTACTACAAAAAGGGACAACACAGCTGCCTTCACATATACAGGCAAGAAAGAAAATACCTCCTTTCAGATCAAACTCCACTTGCTGAACAATCAAAGAACATAGCCATAGACTTCTACAAAAAAAAAAAATCATAGTTGTTGAAACAAAACTACTTGCAGTACTGCCACCCTTGACGGAATACAAAGGAGAGTGTCACCGTGGACTACCTTAGCCTACAGCCGGTGAGTCTTGTGAATCAATTGTTCCTCGACAGGCTATACTGAGCTTAGAAAACCCAGTAGAACAGGTGGCAAAAGTGACTGATGAAAGTGTTAGCAAAAACCAATGGCACAAACAGGGAGCTTGACCCAAAGGTACTCGACATATGGGGGGACTCCCTTATCAGAAACCTTGGTAGCAGGGCTACTACCACTTGCTGCCTTCCTCAAGCAATGGTTTCTGAGGTAAATAAGGAACTTCTGAACATTCTGATGAACCATAAGACTGTGAATCGGGTTATTATACATGTGGGGAAAAATTATATTTGGAAAGAGCAGTCAGAACTCCTTGAGGGATTTCAATGAACTCTTTGGAGATTGAAAGTTCAGTCATTCATCATTGGACCACTCCCAGCCCGAGGAACAAATATGTTTTCTCGGTTGCTCAGTCTAGACATTTGGATGCACAAAACCTGCATCATGAGAGGACTGAACTGCATTGATAACTTATATCTTTCCTCGGTGCAAATGTGCTAAAGGACAATATCTACTTCTCCCTACTTCATCCATCTGCAACATGCACTAATCTGCTCAACCTGGATGGCACACAGACACCACCGCAGTGTCAGGAGGACCACAGGATTGCACTTCAGCATCTGGATGGATATTTGATTGACAAATCTCTCAATAACACAGCTTAGTCACAACATCCACTGCTCAGAGACACAATCCAGGCTGAGCCCCACACACAGAGCATACTACAGTCAGACTGTGATGACTTAGAACTGCTCCAAGATACAGGGTCCAAGGACTATTTCCTGGAAAAAAGCCAAGGGAGCCAAGATAACATAAATTTAGCCTCCAGAAACACCAGAGCCAGAGTATCTGTCACCACACGCTTGCTCCCTCTCTTCAACATCTCTACTTCTGAGCTTCTCTGAGAAAATGGAGGAACTAATGTATGCTGGGAGAAAGCTCTCCCACTCCATTGCTGCGAGCCCCCAGATACCAACCAAAAAACTACGGGCCCCTCTACTACCAAAGCCTGCAGGCCCAGCTCACCCTCCCTCTGAGAGAGCTCTCTGGCCACTGCCACAATGCAAGGGTACACATCGTCCTTCTTCTGCTTCTGGTGAACAACAAACAACTGATAACAGCTCTCAGTTATATGTGTTGGGTCCCCGCTATGGTAGCGGCAACACTCACAAATGTTTACAGAACAAGTGGGAACCCACTGTGCCAGTAGCCTTTTCAATATCTGTTATGTTAAGTGATAGGAAGACTAAGGATTTCTCAATACATATGGCAAACCGATCTAATCTGTTGCCTGTTGGAAGTCAATCCGATATTGCTGTGGAGCCAAAAACAGATACTGTCAAGTTAGCACTTTTAAACATCTGCTCATTAAAGAACAAGTCGTTTTAGTCAATGACCTCATCACCACAAACAACCTGGACTTTATGTTTCTAAATGACGCTTGGTTAGATAACAGCAGCAGTGCAACAGTCTTCAATGAAACAGCCCCTCCAATCTTTACTTTATGAGTGTCTGTAGAGCTGTTAGGAGAGGTGGAGGATTAGCTGCAATATTTAAAGATGTCTTTCAATGCAAGCAAGTGTCACTTGGTGATTACTCGACCATTGAATATCTAAGTATTGTACTAAAATGTGCTCCACGCATTCTATTTATAATTATTTATAGGCCTCCAAAATACTCTCCTGGCTTTGTTGATGATTTTACAGAACTGTTATCAACAACTTCCTCTGAATTTGACTGTTTTGTTATTGCTGGGGATTTCAACATTCATATAGCTAATACTGAACACAACACTGCCAAAGAACTCATAACAGTTTTAAACACTTTTGATCTGACTCAGCATGTAGATGGACCCACACACAATCACAGACACACTCTTGATCTGCTCATTAGTAAGGGTCTGAACATTTCCTCCACAATTATTAAGGATGTTGCGCTATCTAACCATTTCTGTATTTTCTTTGAAATATTGATTTCTCCTGCCACTGAAGTTAGATCTGTCTGTCAAAAAGAGGCACATAAATGAGAACACTAGTGTGCAATTTATCAAGGTTATATCTTTGAAACCAAGTATAACTGCAGACTGTGTTGATGATCTCCTCGATAACTTTAACTCAAAAGTTAAAAATGCTATTGATGGCATTGCTCCTGTAAAGGTCAGGATGATCACTGGCAGGCATAAAGCACCTTTGAGAAACACAACAGCAGTGAAAAACATGAAAAGAAAATGCAGGAAAGCAGAACAAATGTGTCAGAAAACACAGAAAACTTGAAGTCCATTATAATATCTATAAAGACAGCCTTCATGCTTTCAATTTGGAATTAGGCACAGCTAGGCAGACCTTCCTCTCAAACATTATTAACAGCAATATAAACAACACCCACACTCTTTTTGCTACTGTAGGGAGACTAACAAACCCCCCAACACAGGTTGCCTGTGAAATGCTCTGACAGCAAATGCAATGAGTTTGCATCTTTTTTCATGAAGAAGATAAATTATATTAGAATGGCGATCAGCTTGTCCTCATGTTGCACTGATGTCAGACAGCACCCACCACAAAAACTTACAGAAATTAGTCACTATGTCTGATTTTGAGGAAATTGATGGCAAAACCCTGGAAGAAATGGTATAGCATCTTAAAACATCAACCTGTTGTCTTGACACACTCTCCACATCATTTAAAAAAAAATTGTTTAACTCTCTGGAAAAAGATCTGTTAGAAATAGTAAATGCGTCACTCATTTCAGGGACATTTCCGAAGTCTCTGAAAACTGCAGTTGTCAAATCCCTTCTTAAAAAGAATAATCTAGATAACTCAATATTGAACAACTACAGACCAATTTCAAATCTTCCTTTCATAGGCAAAATCATTGAAAAGCTTGTTTTCAATCAGCTGAACAAATTCTTAATCTCGAATGGCTACTTGGACAATTTACAGTCTGGTTTCTGACCGCATCATGGCATAGAGATGGCACTCATAAAGATCCTTAATGATATTCGGCTAAATACTGATTCAGGCAAAATATCAGTGCTGGTATTATTAGATCTCAGTGCTGCTTTTGACACTGTTTACCACAACATTCTCCTAGACAGATTGTAAAACTGGGTAGGGCTCTCTGGGACGGTCCTCATCTGGTTCAGGTCTTATCTAGAAGGGAGAGGTTTCTTTGTGAACATCGGCAACTATTAATCTGAGTGGACATCCATGACGTGTGGAGTCCCACAAGGTACAGTTCTTGCACTGCTCCTGTTCAACTTGTATATGCTCCCACTAGGCCAAATTATGAAAAAGAGCCAAATTGCATACCATAGCTATGCAGATGACACCCAGATATATCTAGCCCTATCACCAAATTACTACAGCCCCATAGACTCTCTGTGCCAGTGCATTGATGAAATTAACAGTTGGATGTGCCAAAACTTCCTTCAGTTAAACAATGACAAGACAGAGGTCAGTGTATTTGGCAACAAAGGTGAAATTCCAAAGGTGAATACATACCTTGACACCAAGGGTATAAAGACAAAAAATCAAGTAAGGAATCTTGGTGTCATTTTGGAGTCGGACCTTAGTTTTTAGTAGTCACATCAAAGCAACAACTAAATCAGCCTACTATCATCTAAAAAATTAGAGCCAGAATTAGATGTTTTGTATCCAGTCAAGACTTAGAGAAACTTGTTCATGCATTCATCACCAGTAGGGTAGACTACTGCAATGGACTCCTCACCGTTGACTGACAGGCGTCGTCTGTATCTAAAAGGTTATTGGCTCTTTTATCTGTAAGGCAGGTCTTCCTGTTTGACATCTGCCATATTGGGCGCTCCAGTTTCTCGCATGCATTTTTAACATAAGTGCTCTGTCTCAGGGTAAATAGTTTTTGGCAGAACCAACAGTTATGCTCTTGTACATCTAGTTTACTTGCTACTATTTGCCTAAAACAAAACTCTAAATTTGTTTCAAAAATTTGATGCCACTTACCTGGTAAACTTTGGAAAATCCAGTAATTACATTTTCTTCATGTATCAATCTGGTACCATATAAACACGACAATGTTTCTAGGCGCACTGGTGCACCCCTTCCCGAGAGTTGCATACTATCAGCAAGTCATTTTGGAACTGTCGATTTCATCCAGCTTTTGCCATTTTTTCTCAGCAATATCCATCAGAAAATAGAGTATTTTAGAGCATTGTACTGACAATAAAAATCAAGTCATAAATAAATGGTGCTAATTACTGCCTTAGCAATGCATTCATGGCACACAGAGCTGAAAATGTGTTGATGGCAAAAAGATGTGTCGAGAGAACTTTCATGAGCACTCTATTAGCACTGATCACTGTTCTGTGCTTTGGCGGTTTGTGTGATGGGTTCTGGCAGCCCATTTTCTCCAAATTCATGAATAATGAAACAATTCAATTGGCTGCAGTTGAATCGATGCCTCTAATATGCTAACCAACAAAGTTTAAATAAATAAATAAATGGCCTGCTCTGATTGGCTCACGGTGTGCATTTAGTCCCCTGATTCAGCCACATTCAATGCCAATATGATTAGTGGACCTTGAATAGCTTCTCCATCAGAGGTTCCCTCCATTATGAGTGTGTTAAGGTGATTGAATTGAGGCAGTGAGGTGCCTGGATTTTGTTCCGCCCAGAGCTTGTGCATTAGGCGTGATAAAAATCTGCCAGACCTTCACTATGTTTCTGACTACAGACAGTCTCTGTTGTGCAGTGATCAGGAATTGAGCCACATCCAAGACATTGGCTCAGAACCACCTTCTATGCCTACTTAGTTTCAAACAATAATGTATAGATCAGTGGTTTTGGCAGGTCTCAACAGCAATGCATTTTTAATTGTCTGCTTGTCTGTAATTCAGGAGTATGGGGTTGATTTCAGGGTACATTAACTTTTGAAAACAACGTGTCAATTTCCTGTGTGATCATGTTCGTTTAAAAAGGTACATTTTCGAGTGATCATTGCACCAGAATCTGTAGCCAGTCTAAGATTACTTTTAGGAACACCACTAACAGTGCAATTCATTCTTAATGAATTCTCCCGAGAGAATTCAAGAATAAAAGTCAACAAAAAAAGCAACATGCGTATATACTGTATTTTGATATACAATCTCATGTCTTATTAAACCAGCACATTTTATCCCTTGATAACTGTAATTGAACCATAGAATATGAGGAAATGAAGCAATGTTAAGATCATGTCAATGTTCAGCTCCCCCTCATTACACTACCCATATACAAGCTGACCGATTATTCCAGACACATTAAAGCTCTGCATTCTGATTTCCACACTGCAGTTACAACAATTGTACTTCTCTTAAAGAAGCTTAGTGCTGACTCAGTGAGGGTGCACAGGTTTTACCCAAAGGCCCTGTATCATTGTGCTGTGACTTGCAACAGTACTGCTTTCACACTGATCAGTCAATCTGCTAAAACTTTAAGACACACTGGTGTGGAAGAGCCTGTTGGCGCTTGGATTCCTCGTTCTTCTAAACAATGAGATCAGCAGTCAAGATGTCAAGTGCAGATACACATGCCTGGTCTCCAGACAAATCTTTGTGTAGGTGAGTTGGCCAGTAAAGCTTGTTATATATCTAAGTATAAGAAAATTATTACATTGATTTAAGCATGCCTTTTCAAGTGGAGAACTGGTCATGTTTGTACATTAAAGTAATAGTTAATCCAAAATGAAATCCTTTACTCACCCTCATGTTGTTCCAAATCTGTAAGACTTTCTTTCTTTTATAGAACACAAAAGGAGAAATTCTGAAGAATGTACTGGTCACTCTGTTCCATATAATTACAATGAATGGGGACTGGAGCTTTCAAGTGGCAAAAAGGAAACAAAAGCAAAATAAATGTAGCCCATATGATTTTTTGCTATATTTCAAGCCTTCTGAAGCCATACAACAGCTTTGTGTGAGGATCATTTAAGTTATTCGCTGATAATCTTACCCTCAAGTGAGCTGTTAACTGCTGCTAATGATTTGAGTCAGGGGGTTGAAATTAAGAGGCCAAGTGCTACTGCATAAAAATCACTGCACATTTCTTCACCAGCATCCAAGTGACACTTATCTGTCACTCAGGTCATTTTCTCAGTCTGCCTAGCAGAAAAGTTGGCAATGTTCACCACCTCCCTTCAACTCTCATGCACCGCTTAGAGATGTCCCACCTACATCAGCCACCCATCAGAAAGCTTCCTTGAGGACCCTCCTGGTGCATCAAACTTTGAAGATCACAAAACTATCTTTGAATTGACAGGACTCTAGGGCATTTAGCAAGAGACTTGTTGTAGACAGGATCATGGTGTCAGGTTCAGTCAAACTTAAACTTGGTCGATAACTTAATTGAGACTACCTCCCCACCTGTCCCTCCACCCCACCTTCAATGCAAAAACAACACTACAGGCCTGACGAGTAATTTCAGTCTAACTAATTTTAATGAGTTAGAATTGGCTCCATTATTACTCTCTAAATGCTTCCTGCATTGATCGCACCTTACACTGCTTGCTAATTTTTGCTTATTTTTCTTTTTTTTTTTATGCTGTAGTGCAAGACAGAACTACAAATGGCTGAGGATTTAGTTTGCATTTTTATCGAATTGATAAGTCCAAAACTTAAAACTCACAACCCATTTTCTTCGGGGACATAGCGGAGATAGTTATAAACACTGCCAAAAGTATAGCTGATGCCAATTCTCTGAACTTTGTACAAATGTACATAATTGAAGCATTTAAAACAGAAGTTTTAAAAAGAACTTGATTTTTACATTTTCTGAAGAAAATATTAGACATGCTAAAAAGTTCAAATTAATAAAGGGGCTTGTTCACATCTATAATCCTAATATTGGGTGTAATCTAATTACAAAGTAATGGTTTCTGTAATCTTTTTTTTTCTTTTCAAAAGTATTGTAACACATTACATTTTAAATTCTTGTAATCATATTACAGTTACTGACTTTCAATTAAGTTAATTACTTTTAAGTACATTGCTTGAGTTACACATATTTTCAAAATGTTATTTATGTAAAATACATTTAAAACATGAATTCTGGTTACATGTACGTCTGTTTCTGTGATTGATTAAAGGCACACTCTCTAATTAGTCATTGTAAGGGAGAACGCGTTGATGCTGAGTGTATGACTTGTATACGACGCTAAACAAGGAGGAAATATTGACATTTTTTCTGAGCAGAAAAACAAACTTTTCTGTGAAATTTGCCATGAAACGTTACTTAAAAGTAAGGTAATTAGTAATGTGATTACTTCCCAACTCTGGCTGTAGCAGATGTAACTGATAGATCAGTTTTCAGACCTTTGAATTTTCTTGAAATGCTTTTTTCAGGAGATTAATGGCTTGACAAAAAGAAAGGACCCTGATTTTCCTCAAAGGTCTAGAGGAAATTAAGGCTCAAAGTTTGCCCTCTTGCCATTTTCCTTTGATATGCAAAAGAGATTTGTGCAGATGAGTAGTTTATTATCACTATTATTTCTGGATATTGGCAGCGGGCATCCTGTGTTTCTGAGAGCTGTAAAGGAGATTTGATAATGGCATGATGTGTTGCACTCAAATACGTCTGTGGTGGGTGAATTCTGTTTTTTTGTGATTTAGTGCCCTTTAAATCAGGGATGATAAATCTAAACAAAACAGTAAATATGCTTGAATTAGGCAAATGGCTACACCTTACCTTCCTTTGCATTCTAAAATATATACTTTTCTAAACAATCAGAACAACAAGTGATGAAATTTTAAAGCTGTAGTGTGCAATTTCCCAGTGTCTTCCATTGAC
This sequence comes from Myxocyprinus asiaticus, assembly GCF_019703515.2. Taxonomy (NCBI): domain Eukaryota; kingdom Metazoa; phylum Chordata; class Actinopteri; order Cypriniformes; family Catostomidae; genus Myxocyprinus; species Myxocyprinus asiaticus. Next base: position 9,386,965 of record NC_059383.1, read on the forward strand.
TGCCACCTAAGAGCACTCTAGAAACTGCATAGCAATGCACTAACAACCACTATAGAACACTCTAGCTACTGCATAGCAACACACTAACAACCACTTAGAACACCCTAGCAACTGCATAGCAACATTCTAACAACCACTTAGAAAACCCCATCAACCGCATGGCAATGTGCTAACAACCACTTGGAACACCCTAGTAACTGTATAGCAATGCACTAACAACAACTTAAAACACCCTAGCAACTGCATAGCAATATTCTAACAACCACTTGGAACACCCTAGCAACTACATAGCAACATGCTAACAACCACTCAGAACTCCTTAGCAACCACATAGCAACACCCTGGCAACCACCCATAACACCCTAACATGAGTGAGTTTTACACTCACATCTTGGTAAAAATGCTAAAACAGTTGAATGTTAATGGAATAGTTCACCCCAAAAAAATGAAAATTCTATCATCATTTATTTGCCCTCATGTCGTTCCATCCCTTTATGACTTCTTTACCTCCGTGGAACACAAAAGTTGATCTTAGGCAGAATGTCAGGGACTTACAGCCTGTCACCATTCACTTTTAATGAATGGGAAAAATACAATGAAAGAGAATGGTGACTGAGAGATAAATTCTACCTTTCATCTCTTTTTTTGTGTTCCACAGAAGAGAGAAAATCATATAGGGTTGGAACGACAATGTGTGTGAGTAAATGATTATTTATTTTTTTTTATTTTATTTTTGTTTTTTTGGTGAAATATTCCTTTAATGAATTACATTATGCAACATAATAGTCCTTAAAACACAAAGACAGCCGACCATTTGTCATTCCAAAAAACACGTTACTAATCACATTTTATTTCCCTTTTAGTTATATGCTATTAGGTTTACCATAAGTGGTAGTGATCACACACCTGTTTCTCTTACCAGGGAGAGATTCACAACATAAACAGGTCTCCAATCTCAGAGGCCCAGATGTTTTCATCACCCTTCCCATCCTCTGCGGTAATTTTATTTCCCATCCTCTCGCAGGCAGATCCACTGGGCGTAAATCAACAATTTCAGCATGCGCTTATGGTCCACCTGTTAAGGCCTCAGGATCAGGGTCTTCCGGCCTTACGTGTAAATGGTGGAATAGAGGAATAAAATAAAAGCTCTGACTTAGGGCAATGATCCCCCACCTCCGACATGAACCAAACGCTATTTGCATTGATAATAAAAAGGCGTGCGTAGGGGCACTTGGATGTAATTGCCGAGGCGAACACAGAGATTGTGTAAACAAATACACAAATGGCCTGTTCTCATTGGAGTTAGTGTGTGCTCTCAAGATGTCCACCATTCTATTAGCCAACTCGAAGTAAATGGAGAAAAGCTGGCAGGAGGAAAAAATTATGACAGTGAGAACAAAGGCAATGAGCTTGTGCCTGATGATGAACCCCATTCCCATTTTCTTCATCAAATGTGTCATTTAAATTCAAAGCTTTTCTGGGACTGCTCCAAAAGTGACACATGAATTGTGATTACATCTGAATATAAGAGTAATGATGCTAATAGAAGCAATTATAGATGGCAGTGTCTTCATTTGCCCCTGGGTCTCTTTGCTTTTACTTGCAGTCTATTTGAATGAATAAATGAATGAATGTTACACTTGTATAGCGCTTTTTTGACACTACATTCAAAGCGCTTTAATATTCACATGCTTGCTTTTATTTTTTTAGTGTCATAGTATATTATTGTACCAACTTGTTTAATGGCACCAAAATAATGGTGCTTTGGACATCCCTAGTTTGTGCAAGAAAATCTGTTGAACATCCATTGTACGCCAGAAGGCCATTGTACTGTATGGTCTTATTAGTAGATGTGGTTAGTGTCCATTAAGCGACACTGCCTCAGATAATTCATTATGTACTCAAGTCGAGTGTGTAAGTTGTTGCAAGTGCTTTGCACTCTTAAGCTGACAACATCAGCATCTCTGGGAATGTAGAGGAGACCATGAGTCATCAACGACTTCTGTTAGATACGACCTGACAACTCAAGCTTTTTATCCATTTAATTGTTCTACCTTTTTCCTCAATGTCTGAGGGTTTAATTGAAACAACATGCTTAAACTGTGCAAATAAACAATTCAACTTAAGTTTAATAAAATAAAAAAAATGCAACATTTTCAACTCTAGTTTATTAGTGCAGGTGTAAGCAGTGGGGTTTCTGTGCCCTGGGCAAAATGTGTTTGTTTGCACTGAAGTTTGGGGGGGAGGGGGGGGCCTGTCTGACCATGTCGCCCATGCCTAAATCCGGCACTGTTCAGAAGTAAAAAAAAAAAAAGTGAAAGAATATAACTTTTTAAACTAACCAAGCACACCAACCACATGTACAAATCATTAATATCTTTAATGAAATTCCAAGACTGCAGATGAATAAGACATAAATAAATTACCAAATTAAGGAAAGGTAGATGCCATTTACACATATTGTAAATAGTGGCACATGCTATTTGCACCCTGGTGTACATTTTGTCAGGTACGATTTGCACAGCAGTGTATTATAGTGTATTCTAAAACGGTATATACTATACAGTAACAACATATTCAGTGTGTGGTATAAGTATTGTGACGGAACTTAAATACATTGCTGGTAGCGGGACAAAACGCACCTGATTTGTTGTGTAATGGTGCCTCATCACTCCTGCCTTTAAATTCCTTGCGCGGCTCTCGAGGGGTACGTATCTTCCCCATGTGCGAATCATGACCCTCACTCTCCACCGGCCCATGAGATGCCGAGCATACAGCCGCTATCTGTCTTTGCTTACATGGGATAGATATGGGAAGAACAGATAAACTGGCAAAAGGTGGACACCAACTCAGATTGCCTGCACTGAAATTCAACTGTCGTACTAATGTCGCCACACCAGTTATTAAAAATAAAATAAAATTCACATACTTATGTCTCTGTCTTTTCTTCAGTGATTATATTATATATTCATAATTTTGACAGGTTCCATCGAACTGTTGGCATGTATATAACCGGGCTGTGTAGCCAGCGCTATTTGCACTTAATTATTTGGTTACACTGAACCTATGCAGCTGCTTATGTCGCTTATTAGGTAGGGTTGGCACTGCTCCATCATTTAAGCAAATCGGTTCTTTCAGACAGTAAATGAACTGATTAACATAAATGATTCCCTTATATTGAGCTTTGGGAACATTTATGTGAACTGGTTCATTTGGACAATTCACATAAATGATTCACTACTTCACTTGAGCCCTGTGCTCAGTTTAAAATGTTCAGTTTAATGTTGTCATACTAATTGTTTGATGTCACCACATTTACATGTAACTAAAAGGGCGCTTACACACTAGGGAAAGCTCCAACGGAGCATTTGAGTATGAAAGGTCCATTTGGAAGGCGTGTACTTGAGGGAGTAGGTAGTTCAGTTTGAAAACAAGCGGCAATCTAAAATATAACTTTCGACAATGTACCAGTAAACACTGAAACACAGACTCTCTCTCTACAATAACTGTCCTTGTAGCCTGGCAGAGAAACATAATTAAGGACAGGGAATAAATGCACAGCACAGATTCGTTTTTCCACCATGTTTTTTTTTTTTTTTTTTCACAGCGCAACTAGTCCCACCTTTCCAAGATTCTTATTGGTTAATACATGTCTACGTCAGAGTGTGTTGCAGTAAAAGTTGAAATGCTCTCAACATTTGGTTGCACGACGAAGCATAACTATCGCAAACCCTTCCGTTTTCCCATTGAATTCAGTGCATTTGCTGCGTTCCCTGATGCAACGCAAGCTCTAGCGTGTAGACGCCCTAAGGTGATTGTTGTACATACTGCACATTTATTTGATTACTATACATTTATAATATTTTATTTTTTAAATAGCTTCACTGTAGTTAATGTAGTTACTTTTTGTTAGTAACTTGAAGTGTACCTAACATAACATTTTTAAAACATTAGCTTGACTGTTGCTTCCCCAACACTGCTAGTTGGTTGCCGGAGTTCAGCATGAGTCATCAATATTTTTGTTCTGTTTTTCCCTGAAGAGAAAGATTGCAAATTGAATTTCAAGAATGTTTTGGAGTACACTAGCTTATAGATGACCTCAGTGCGAACAAACATGGACTAAAAACCACAAAACATTTCATTGATAATTAAAGATCAGTCAACCTATCTCTAATGTTAGGGTCATAACATTGTGTCGTACATATATGTGCACTATGTGAAACCCTTAAATTAGGCCAAACAGTCATAATTCACATAGATTTTTCAATTTTAATTCAGTTTGAGCAGTTTGTATACATGCGGCAGCAACTGCTATGCTTCTTTCTCCATTCTGGTATTCAAATCCATGATTTATGGTGCTCCATGTGAATAAGTAATCCTCCTGTGAGATCCATGAATATGTTAGGAAGAAGAGAGAAACTCTGAGGCAGTGGGACTATGCCTCATTACCTTCTCCAGCAATCTCAGGCCTCTGGAGTGACTCCACAAGGCAGTTTTGATGGTGGTCACCATGAAATATGAAAATGCATTCACCTCTCATCTTGTAGAGAAGGGGACAGATTGAAGCCCACATTCTGGTAAAGTGACCACTTCAGGTTTAAGTGAAATCATCCTTATTCTTTCAAGAATTGTGCAGATTTGCTTGTATCAGCTTGGGAAATGTTGGTTTGGATGAGATGTTGAGGGTGAGGAATAGTATCTTCAATTAGTAGTTAATAGAGTGTTATTGTGAATAGCTAAAGTGCTTCTTTTAGGTCAAGGAGTGTTGTATGTACAGTAAGAATAAGTGTAAGTACAAACCGAAATCGTGCAGGCTTCTTCTGGTATTACTTAAAACACCTCTTCTATTCTCTTCTAATGTTTAAAATATAATGCTCATTTCTTTATAATTTTTAGTGCAGTTGGAAATTTCTCAGACTGTTAAGTCTCCGAAAGTATTAGCAGTCAACCTTAAAACGATGCATATATTGCCTGAAACTGTTTATTGTTGCCTCTACTATAGTATTCAACTTTAAGTTTTTCTCTATTATATCAATTTATAATGGGCTACAATGTTAAAGGGATTGTTTACCCAAGAATTCCACACAAACAATATGGTCTTCATTTATTCCTCATGTCATTCCAAAGCTGTATGATTGTGTTTCTTCTGACAAAGGAGAAAACAAAAGGAGATGTTAGGCAGGATTTCCCTGCTGCTCTTTTCCGTACAGTGAACGTGAATGGTGACCAGGGTCTGTCAAGTTCCAAAACTAACAATAAAAAACAAGCATCACAGAAGTACCATAACACTAGTCCAAATGACTTGTGCACTGTATTTCAAGACTTCTGAAGTCCAGTGATAGCTTTGTGTGAGGAACAGACTCAGATTTAAGTCGTTATTCATGGAAAATGAACCACTTTACCATAGGTCTCAAATCTCCTTTGTGTGAGTTATTTTTGTACATATTTCAACTTCGCACATTGCGAGATGTAATGATACGCACAAGAACCAGTTAAGTTTGGCATCATTAACCTAAAACATGCACCATATTTACGTGATATATGTGCAAACTGAAATTAGATTTAAAGAAATGGTTCACACAAAAAATGAAAATTGTCTTATCATTTAGTCTACCTCATGCCAGATGTGTATGACTTTCTTTTGTCAGTTGAACACAAGATTTTTAGAAGAACATCTCAACTCTGTAGGTCCATACAATGCAAGTCAACAAGGTCCAAAACGTTGAAGCTCCAAAAAAGCACATAAAGGCAGCATAAAAGTAATCCATACTACTCCAGTGGTACTTCATGTCTTCAGAAGTGATATGATAGGTGCTGATGAGAAACAGATCAATATTTAAATCAGTTTTTACCATAAATTCTCCTCCCTGCCTAGTAGGTGGCGATATGCACAAAGAATGGACATATATATTGGTAAAAAAAGGACATACGTATTTATCTGTTTCTCACCCACACCTTTCATATCACTTCTGAATATATGGATTTAAACACTGGAGTCGTATGGATTACTTTAATGCTGCCTTTAAGTGCTTTTTGGAGCTGCAAATGTCTGATCACCATTCACTTGCATTGTATAGGCCTACAGAACTGAGATATTCTTTTAAAAATCTTTGTTTGTGTTCTTCTGAAGAAAGAAGGTCATACACATCTGGGATGGCATAAGAGTGAATAAATTATGAAAGAATTGCCATTTTTGAGTGAATTATTCCTTTAATCTCGGGTAACTAAGTCAAACTGAAGTATATTAAGCTTGCTAAATACATGTCCTTTTACACCTTTATTTATGAGCTGCTTCATATTGCTTTAAACAAATTTTTCCAAAGAGCAAATCGGTATCATACTCACAGCCTCTACAACTACACCCTGGTCAAAATGTTAAATATAAACACACCGGTTGCTATCACATTAATGTCTGTATTATTGGATCATTAGCGTTAGCATGAATCATGCTAGGTGTGAGAAACTCAGTCATGCTTATATGACGTTCATTTTGTTCTTGGCTATTTCTGTATGCCCTTCAGATCTTTAGGCAGGTCTTATTCAAGGCACTGATAGTGTCATGTACGATTACTGGGCGGTATCAATACCAGCAGCATTGTGTCCTCATCTGTCAGTCTGGGACACTGGTCAAGGTAAAGCACAGCTCTGCTTGGCTAAATCGGCTTCGTTTGTTCCTAACTGGCACCAAGATCAAGTCCCTCAGTATTTGAGGTTTATTAAAGAAATAGTTCACACAAAAATGAAAATTCTGTCACCATTTGCTCACCCCCTAATATCGTTCCAAACCTGTATAGCTTTCTTATGATTAACACAAATAACACAAATCAAGTGGTGGACAACACAGTATGAAAGCACTGTATATTATGTGAATTTATTTATGAATATTAATATTTATGATCATTATTAGGAAGGCAAACTGCCCATGTTGATATGTGGCTAATTTCTACAAAGTGATAGATTTGCATCAGATTAACGCTACACATGGCCTTTGATGTTGACAACAAAAGATATGGGAAACATTGTTGCCTTGTTTTTAAAAATTGAAAACCCCTTTAGTTTCATTTTATTATTTGTATTTAACATTGTTTTCCAATGTTAAATACAAATGCAGAACTGCAGAAGTCATATTCATTTCATTTTAGTCATTTAAGTTAATCTTAAGTCTTTTAAGATTCCTTGTATTTTGTTATGACTTTTCTTCATTTGCAACTTTGCACCCAACATCACCAGATCAGTTCTGTAATATTCTCAATAGTTCAAATTAAAATTTGCCACAATATCAAAGGGTTTATGCCTCTCGTGGTTTGTCCCAGAGCAAACTAGACAAAAGAACGAAGTTCCGTGACAAAAGTACTCTGTCAACCACTTTGAAACACTCCCAAAATAAGATACCGGAAAGATCTCATTCTTCTTGCCAAAGGCGAGATGATTCCACTGTAGAAAAGATAACCAATTTAACAATGTCTGCAGTTATTAAATTATTTAAATGCTCTGACATCCCTGTTTCTATTTCAAGATTCTTCACCAAATGGATTCTGTCTGCTCTCTCAATCAGTTTGATTCTCCATTCTTTGAAGTCCACCATGGACAGCGTTAGGAACAAGAACCGGTTCCATTTGATTTAACCCTTTCAATAAAAGAAATTTGAACTTACACTTCACAGCAGACACATTCGGGGACAGATTATATATTATAAAACACATAATGGGATTTTTAGATGTTTATAATGATTGATTAGGATAGATAAGATACGTTCATGATCGCCGGGTATGCGCAGCGCCATATTGTTTACACTGCAATGCAGTGGGATTCTGAGTTCATCAAGCATGAATGGTTCTAAAATCCTAGGCCCTTTCCCAAATGGCATACTCAATGTGGACTTGTGATCTCGTGGCCTTCATTTGCATATTTCAGTGAAGTCCACGAGACTGTAGGGTGTCCTATTTGACATTTCAGCACTCGGAAGGGTGCTCACGAGCACCCCCTTTGCACCTACTACCCAACAATCCCTGCTGCTGATCCTCTCTACCAATCACAGCAGCCTGGAGTTTCCAAGCTGGAGAAAAAATCAAGGTGGATGAGATGGTGTCAAGTGCGGATTAAATATTCATTTCCATAACCATTTTTTTCCTGATTGTCAACAAACAGATCATTTGCTCATTGTGTGTAAATGTTATCACATTTTAGTCTGATGTGTATAACCAAAGTCTTTCTAGCAAGTCAGTCCACTGTCGACCATCTTTAGAATGCTCTCAGGAGGCTATTTCCAGTCATGCCAGTGCAACTTCTATCTACTTGAATGGGAAAAGACCAAAATCTCCTAAATGGTTGGTCAAGATTATAATCAAAGGACATATTTCAAATCAGCAGTAAAATCTGACAACACAGGTATCATACATTTTGATTCTTTACCTCAGATTACTCTAGAAAACAATAATCTCGGCTTGTATAGCTAATGCGCATGCGTGTTGTCAAGTTGATTGACAGGTGATGTCTGAATCTAAAAGATGATTGGCTCTTTTACCAGTAAGGCAGGACTTCCTTTCTACATCCGTTGACCGTTGGCTGCCGTTGGGCTTTCCGATTTCTCCCATTCATTTTAATAGAAGTGACCCATCTCTGCTAAATAATCTCTGGTATAACTGGTTCAAAACTTTGTTGTGTTTACAGTATATGTGTGCTTTGTTTTTCAGAAGGTTATGATTAAAATGTCTAATGCTTTATTGTCAGTGTGTTGCTTGAAATTATTTAATAAAAACATATTCAAGAGTGAGTTTAATGTGCGTTCCTTCACCCTATCTATCAATGTCATGATTATTCAAAAAACAATTTATAAAAATGCATGTATATGATAAACATAATGCATCTCCAAATCGCACTCACCATTGTTTATGTGAACACAATCACTTCCTGGCTTCTGTGGGACTAAAACCCATGTCTCTGTGGTTACTCACACAACATGAAAAGTGAACACGTTTGAACTGATGTAAAAATATCTGATCGGGGATGCCGCTTGTTAGTAATTTGCCACAATAGATTTCAAGGCACATAAACATTCGGAAGCTTGTGTGGCAAGTTTGCAGCAAATTTGTTGTGAACTTTCAATTTTTGGTTTGAATAAGTTAAATATACACAGTCACGCAATAGATGGTACTGTAAATATACACAATCTCAACAGAGTTTTGTCGCAATAGATAGTACTGTAAATATACACAATCTCAACAGAATTTTGTCGCAATAGATGGTACTTTAGTAATACAAAAGTAGTAGGCCATAAGTATACAAATATGACCAATTATTCCTCAAGCAGGCTTACTAGAATTAATAAAATTAAATGGAATTGTTAAGGAACCAGATTTGTTTGAAATCGGATTCCTATCCTTAACTGTGGATTTCCTTTAAAAAAACTGTAGCATTACTTCATGAAATAGAAAGGAAATGGCTTTGGCAAATTTTTTATTAAGAATTCAGTTCTGCATTCAATTTATTTCTTGCAGTTAATGGAGGCCGGAAATAAATTAGGTGACATTGAACAAAAATAATAGATTTAACAACTTAATTTGTATTATTTTCCCCTCAGAAGACGATAGATGCAGCAATGGTTACTTTACATAAAATGGAGAGCACAGCACACAATTTAGCACTGGTTCATTATTGATTCACTGTCCCATCATTCAGATAATGCCAATGGCCATTTGCTAATTACAAGATTAAAGATCTTCAGCTGCAGGCACCTTTTAGCAGCCCAAATCCACAAGGGAGTCATGAACACAAAGTGCCAGGATGACAATCTGTTTGTGAGGTGTAACCGCTGCTAGGACAGAGGGTTTCTTATAAATACTTTTTGACTATGGCTGTTGGTTTGATAGTTTGGTCCAAAACCGAGTTAATGTGGAGTCAATGTGGTTTGGTGGTCTGCACCTGATTTAAAAAAAAACTGTAAACCCGCTGCCATCAAAGAAACTTGGGTGCGCACCAAAAGCTCTAATGTGAAAACATCAGCTGAAAAGTGGCATCTGCCTTGTGTAATTTTTTTTCTTTGGACTATCCATATCCTGCACCTTCTGTATGTTGTAAGAGGAAACATCTGTCAGCTATGCTGAAGATCTGAAAGAGGTTAATGAGTCTTCCTGGACCATTTGTGTTTGCAAATGGAAGCTCGTAAAGCAAGCTGAGACATCCGCCTATAAATCTTGAATATTTGTGTTGTTTTACCCAGTAAAAGCTTGCTTACTTTGCACAACTGAAATTTTGACTTGCAAAAGTTCCAGCAGACTGCTGTCTACTCATGAGCCTTGACTTAACTAAGTCATTTGGATGATACTTGACACTTTTAACCACTGTGCTGCCACAGAACTATTCCATAAAGGGTTAGTTCAATGAGGGTGAAAATAACCCTTATGACTTTGTTTCTTCCATGTAAAACCAAAGGAGATGCTTCGGAGAATGTTTATGTTGCTCTTTTCCATGCAATGAAAAAGTACAGTGATCAAGTGCAATCAGGCTCCAAAAGGACAAAAACACACTATTAAAATACCTTAAAAGTAGTCCATACGACTTGTGCACTATATTACAATCATATGAGGCCACACAGTAAGAACAGTCCACAATTTAAGTTGTTTTTCACTGAAAATTTGTATCTTCAACATAGCTCAAGGTCACGCTCGGTTACGAGACAAGTAAGAACCAATGGCTTTTGGGGTGATTAATGTCAAACCTGTTTGAATACCTGCAAATGAGATTGTTTACTCCAATGGAGGGCAAGAAGATCAAATTTTGGTCTGTTCCTCATACAAAGCTATCAAAAACATAGCTTAACTTAAATGAAGTGCACAATTTGGATGGACTGATTTTATGGTACTTTAATGGTGCTTTTTTTGTCCCTTGGAGATTGATGACCTCTGGTCACTATATGCTTTTATTGTATTTAAAAAGAACATTGTGAACATTACATATGGTTTTGGAACGATATGAGGTTGAGTAAATGATGACAGGAGAATTTAACTTTTTTTGGGTGCTTTGGCATCAGTTTACTTTGAAAGGGTTAGTTCACCCAAAAATGAAATTTCTCTGATTATTTACTTACCCTCATGCCATCCCAGATGTGTATGACTTTCTTTCTTCTGCTGAACACAAATGAAGATTTTAAGCAGAATATGTCAGCTTTTTACATCCATACAATGTGAGTGAATGGGTGCCAACATTTTGAAGCTCCAAAATCCACATAAGGGCAACATAAAAGTACTCCAGATGAGTTGTGGTTAAACCCATATCTTTTGAAGCGATATGATAGGTGTGGATGTGAAACATATACATTTGTAAGTCCTTTTCCCTTCACTTTCACATTCTTCTTGTGTTTTTGGTGATTCACATTCTTTGTGCATATTGCCACCTACTGGGCAGGAAAGAGAATTTATGATTAAAAATATGACTTAAATACTGATCTGTTTCTCACCCACACCATTCATATCATGTCTGAACACATGGATTTATTTTATGCTCCCTTTATGTGGATTTTGAATATTTGGCACCCATTCACTTGCATTGTGAGGACCTACAGAGCTGAAATATTCTTCTAAAAATCTTCATTTGTAAATCATGAGAGTATTTTAATTTTTGGGTGAACCATCCCTTTAAGAAAGTGTATGTATATATCTATATATGCTGTATATTTCAGCCATGACAACACTTGGAAAGGTTTGGCATGTTGATGTAGGTAAGACATGTAGATAATATATTGGTCTTGGTGGACTAGATCTGCTATGCAGCTGCTGCTGCAGAGCAAGTACGGAGACATGCTACTGTTAGTAAATAAACAGACTGAGTTAGCATGTGATCATGCTGCTGCACAAAAGGCTGCAAAAGACATGCTGCTGCACAATTAGGCGTATATTAATCCATATAGCAGATCTAGACAGGTTGGAGCTGGGGATGGAGGTGGGTTTCAGAGCGAAGCTCTTTCAGCGTGCTGTGGTGAATTGCTATCGTAAGACTGGGCTATTTAAATGTTATGCAAAGAGAGAGAGACAGAAATAGCTACATAATAAGATGAAAATAGAAAGCTACTATAGAAGGGCTATTCATTGTAAACAGTTAGCATAATGCTAGCAGATGTTTAAGAAAAAAAAAAGAAACCAAATAATCACAGAAACATAAAAATGATCAAGAAACATTTTTAGAAAGCATGTTATGATGTTTCAACAGTTTGTATTGCAAATTACCTGCAAGTTAGCTGCAAATAAATAGTTTTTGCAAGAGGTATTCTTAAATGGCTTTTTATGTGTTGCTAAGCAGTTAATAGGTGTTCTGAGTGGTTGCAACAGTGCCTATGTGGTTGCTAAGGGGTTGTAAGTGGTTTTTAGTTTGTTGCTATGTGACTACCAGGGTGTTCTGTGTGCCAGGCCATTGCTATGCAGTTACTAAGGTATTCTCCATAGTTTTTTAGCATGTTGCTTTGCAATTACTAGGGTGTTTTGTGTGGGAGCCAGGGCGTCCCTTACAAAAAAATCTGAATTAGCCGCAGACTTTCCACAAATTTGCAGCTTGTTATTTTCACATGCAAATAAGCTTGTGATTCGCTGCAAATTTTTGCCAGAAGTTTGAAGCAAATGTGAACCTCTTTGGCAACAATGGACAATTTGCTACAAGTTTGCCGCAATGCTCATTTGCTTGTGAAAATTATCTGTGGCAAATTTGCAGTGAACTCTCAGTTTTTTGTAAGGGGTTGCTATTGTATTCACCATGTTTCATCATGTTTCACCATGCGTGTTGCTATGTGGTTACTATGGTGTTCTGTGTGGGTGCCAGGGCATTGCAAAGCAGCTTCTTTGGTATTCTGAGTGGTTTTTGATGTGTTGCTATGCAGTTACCAGGGTGTTCTGTGTGGTTTCTAGGGCGTCGCTATGCAGTTGCAAAGGTGCTGTTAGTGGTTTTTAGTGTGTTGCTATATGGCTATTCAGGGCTTTGCTATCCAGATACTGAAGTATTCCGAGTGGTTTTTATGTGTGTTGTTATGCAGTTACTAGGGGGATTCTGGGTGGTTGCAAGAGTGTGTTTCTATACGGTTGCTAGGGTGTTGTAAGTGGTTTTTAGCATATTTGTATAGGGTTTCTAGGGTGTTCTGGGTTGTTGCTATGGTGATTTGGGTGGTTGTTTACTTGCCAAAGCCAAAAGAGCCCACTTCTATGATATTCTGGTCCCTAGTTATGGCTCATGTCCCTCCTTCATTGTAAGTCTATAGAATTTATTTGCCTGTTTTATCGTCCACCAGACAAAAATAATAAGTTTGATTGGTTAAAAAAATTGTATAGCACACCTCTGCTCAATAAAACTATGCACAAAACAATGCTGGACTGGTTACACACTGACATTTAATACTAGGGCTGAAACACTCTGACCCCAGCCTAGCTGGGATATGTGAAAAAGAAGAATTTCACTGTATATGTGCAAATGTATAATGTGTGATAAATAAAGAAAATTATATAATTAATTATTATTATAATTAAACGATTAGTCGACATTATCGACAATGTCAACAATAAAAAATTGTCATCAAAAATGTTCGTTGTCGATAATCGTTTGATCTAATTTAACATAACATGAGATCACATTAAACTCTAATGATGACATGCGAGGGCAGCACTGCAGTTCGCGCCTGACTGAGGAGAGGAAGAATTAAAAAGCTCACAGTTCAGATGCACTCCAAACTTTCCAAACAGCTTCAGGTGATGTAGATTGCAAAGTATAAGGGAATTATACAAAAATACAAAATAAATAAATTCAGAAGCACTTTTGTTGTGGAATAAGCAGAGTCGGTGCTGCTGCTCCGCTTTAGCAAAACTTGCTTGTCGAGCGTCTTTAAAGCAAACACTCCAGCGTTACATCTTTAATGCAGTTATATTTAATGCGTTATTAAACTCTTATTAGCTTTATTAAAGTTCAAATAATGAGAAAGCAGGTCATATAAATAACTACAAACTCTGTGCGGTCACTGCCTTCTATGAGTTGCACGAAGTGTCTCGATCTAAGGAAGAGAGATTGAAACTTCAACTCATCCCTCGAGCGCGCACGCTTAATGCAGCTAGATTATAACGTGATGGCTCGCGACTTACTGAATCATAATATATGACATAATGTGTTACTGTGCACTTCTTATCTTAAAGAAAATTGGTAATACACAGCTTTATTAATAAGAGAGAGTTTTTTTTTTTTTTTTTGTGAGTTAAAGATGAATTGAAGTGAACAGAAAGGTGAGAGAGGGTAGTCTTCACCCCATTATACACTGCAACAAAATGCGTTTTTGATTTGTTTTTGTTTTGGCTTGTTTTCCAATATAAATATCTAAAACTCCTTTAAAACAATGTACATTTACTTTAGCAGCTATACTGCAGAAGAAAAAATTGTCTTCTGAGAATGTTGAATATAATATTAATATAATATTAAAAATACAAATATTTAAAAATATCTAAAAATCCTTTAAAAAAAAAGATGCATTCAACTGAGAAGCAGCATATAAGATATTTAGACTTGCTTTTAGATAACTGATCTTGAATATAAGTATATTTTGTCTTTACTACATGCGCAGAAGTATTACCAAGTGAAAAAATATACTTATGTTTAAGATACATTCTCTTAAAGCAAGTCTAAATATCTTATATGTTGCTTCTCAAGTAAATGTATCTTGTTTTAAGGATTGGAAAACAAGACAAAAACACTTTTTGCATTGATTTTTTTACTGAATTAAACTTATTTTTTTCCTTTAATTCAGTTGATGTCATTTAGAGGTATTTTTAAAAGATGATTTTGTCCTCTTTATTGTTAGTAAGCATGTTTAATACAACCTTTTAAATTGGTGCACAAGCTGAATAGTCGGTTAAGAGCTAATGATTAATTATTGCAAAAACATCACCTGAATAGTTGAATAATCGTTCTAATTATCTTTAGATTAGTCCATTTTTTAAATAACCATTAGCTGCAGCCTTATTTAATACTTATGGGATTTCGAAACTGGTGGCAAGCACCACTATTTAAAAGAAAAAAACAAAACAATGAAACAGATTCACCCAAACAGAAGTTGTGACTACATCAAAGTTTTAGCTGCCCAGTCTCTCAAGACTTTTGACTATCAGCCTAAAATCAGTTCCAGTTTGTGGCTTATTCTGATCAAAAACTGACTACTAAACAGGAAAGGTCTGTCTTACTAACATGACCAGTCACAGTTCAAAGCAATCAAAGTGCACCTTCCCCCCCCTCCCAGTGGCTCCTGGAAGTTGCCTAGTGGCAGCCAATCAGATTAGAACTAGCGATTTCAGCCATATTTGTCCACAATAAGCATCAGATGGTCAGTGAATGGACTGTGGGCTGTCTGTAGGTTTAGATTATCTGCTGCCAGGCCATGGTGAAAGCAATCTAGCATGGCAAGACTCAACAGCCCTAAAGCCTGACAAAAGAGCAGATGTGTGAAAAGGTGTCGTGTTGTGAGAAAGTCTGTGAGAGCCTGTTCATCTCAGAGTGGAGAGCCAAAACATGTCTTACCTAATGACCTACCACAAGCTGGGTCTGCTGTTGATTTGAACAGCTGAAGACATTGAGAAGCAGGTGATGTTTACAAAAGTGGAAATAGAAGTCCTTTAGCTTACACAGAACCTCCTGATTCTGTTCATTTATTATTTATTATTTACTAAAAACTGGGTATAGTTTTTATATCCTATTGATTTACAGCTTAATGGGAGATGCTTTAGAGATAACCAAGGTGGCCAAGGTTTGGCTGGTAAGTCAGCATGATCACACAGGAACTTGACATTGCTAGTGAATGTTCCAGTACGCTGACATCAACCCCAAGTTACTGACAAGCGGCATGCCCCATCAGACATATTTGTGTCAATTCAAAAGTGTTTACCTTTTCCTGTGGCGCTACTGATGTGTGTTGCACGAACAACCTTAGAGACAAGAGTTCTGGTCCCTTGGAAACCAGGAAGTAATTGCTTTCACGTAAATAATAATGAGGATGATTTGGAGGTTGCATTTTTGCTCTAAAATGACATTTTAACTTCTCTGACAGTTAAGTTCAGGGTTGGGTTAGGGGGTAGAGTTAATAAAATATGCATTCCTGTTTACTGTATTACATCATTTACTACTAAAACTGCAACTCGCTTTTGGCGCCACTGTGTGGACATTTCACCTGGAAACCAGAACTCACATGTGCCCTTATGTTAAACACTTCCAGCTTTTGGCCACTGGGGGCATTGAGTAAATTTTTGATAATCACAGACTGATTTCAGCAGCAGAACTTTCGACCTCCTGTCGCCGAATTCATAGTGTGATCAATCTGGGTCAGCATGCATGGTCTATTCAGCCCCTGCTGTAAATGGCGTAACTACATCTGGATTTGAAAGCCGGTTTCTCCTTTGACATACAGTACATTGAAAAGTAGCCATTTGTTTTGACCGAATCTGTTTTTTTGTTTTTTTTTTTTTTTTTTTTTTTGCAACATCTAAATCTGAAACATGTCATTATACTATAGAATATTTTACAAAATCAAATTTTTGGAGGACTCTTAAAAAACATGAAATTGACTTTTTGATATGGATGTTTTTCCCTGTCTGATGCCTTTCTCATCACAGCTCAGAATACTCACTAGTGAAGGGTTTGGGACTGTGCTCGTTCTTGCGGTGCCATCAGCCAGTCAATAGCTTGGTTTCCATCCAGATATTTGTATGTGCATTTTGGGATATCTAATAAAAACTGTATGGAAAAAACACCAAGATGCAAATAAAATATCCATAATGTTTGAGGTGGATACATTTTTTATTTGATATGTAAAAAAATTGTATCAAATAAAATGCTTGTATTTTATTAATACAGCTTTATTAACAAATCTGTTTTTTGCGATATTATGGTTTTTCACATAAATTAAATTTGCTACTTGGGTAGCTAATTGCTAATGTTAATAATGTTTTCCTTCGGCTCATAGTGATTAGTTCATGACGAGATTGCACATTTATCGAGCGCTAAAATTTCTGAAATGAGGTCTATTCACTCCGCATCTGACAATGATGGTATTTTACATTCTACCAATATGCTCTTCTCTAGTCTACTTTTTTTAGGTTAACTAACTAAGGACATTGGATAACTTTCCTGAGATAAATGTAGCCAACCGTTATATTATTGACATCTTTCATTCCCGCGGTTGAAACACTGATTCGCCGACTACATTACAGATGATCATTTCAGCCAATTGCATTGTGCCTTTCAACATCTCATCTGATGTTATTTTCTATGTTTCTTGCTATAATTTGTGGTAAAGAGGAATACTGATCGGGAAGAGACACCATGCAGAGCTCCGTCTGAATTGACAGCAGCTGAAGCGATTTGACACACCTCATTAAAGTAAATAAAAATACAATTCAAAGTTTGAATTTCATGATACCATTGCCACAATCTGAAAGCTGAGCCTTTATTTTATCAAAAACAATAGAAAAACTAAAATAGTCAAAAAATCAAGTTTTCCACCGAATTTCAAGTTTTTCCAAAAACAGCCCATTGCGACTTTCTGCTCATTTTGATAGAGCGCGACACAATTAATAAAATTATAAACATGAAATGCACTTTTCCCCTTACCTGTTTCTGAATAATCAGAATTCATTGTTCAGCTTTGTTTTTCTATAGATTCAATAATGAAAAAGCAGCAATCTTTTAGAGACTATTTTTACAGCTTTATCATTTCTTAGTTTTACAACATATTGTGGCTGCCATTCTGAATATTTACAATGACTCATAGGAGATTCTAGACCCTAATTAAGAAGAGCCATCCTAAACGTCTGCCATCAACTCTGCTGTCAGCATGCAAATCTGTGATTTGCTAACAGATTTGCTCTCCACTTCTGTAATGGAATACGTTTTAGTAAAATCACAAAAAAATGTGAAATGCATACCCTGACATACAGTTGCAATTTTCATTGATTAAAAAAAGTCAGACGAGCAAGATTCAAACCCCCAACCTCCTGCACCAAAGTCAGAAAGCACTCCCAAAGAGCACAGCATCTTAATAAAATCCCTGAATGTCTCTGCAATGAATATCCCTGAAATGCACATTTCTTATTTCATTTCATAGCCATATACATTAACACACTGGCTCCTGGTACATTTGGTAAGGAGATTTAGAGACTGAGCCCTATTGGAACTTTAATTGAATACCCCTGAAAAAGAGTGAATTATAAACACACTGAATCTTTTGAGGCATGGCACAGTACGGAAATGTGCTGTTCTGTTGAATTAGCCTCCTGTAAGGCCATTTGGGTGGAATTGTGTCTGAGAAATGTTTTTAGTCTACAAAAACAAAGTCATAAAGCCTTGCAGGCATCAGGAAATATGGCTGAGCAACAGCAGCTCATGTGCTTTAGCAGGCAAAAATGTCATTGCGTTTTTGTAAATGAAGACAGTTATTTTTCCCAAAGCCAGTATTGCTTTAAATTCTCCTCCTTTAAGTCTTAAATGAATATACATGATGCAAATGCATGCACACATTTCCCATGAAATACTTTTGAAATTAAGCTATGCTTTTGCTTCGGTAGGACAGTTTTTTTGCACAGCCAAATTTGCTGCAGACAAGCACATTGCTCATTTAGGAAATAAAATTAATTTCCCACTTGCATATATTTTGAGACCTTCGCTGGTACAGTACTTACGTCAGCCTGCTTAAACTCTTCCGAGTTTTTTGTTGTACATGCCACCACTAATGAGTCCCATGAGAATATCGTGACCATGGTTCCTGCTTCTAATTTCAAGGCCAGTTTTTGGCAAGTATGCATCATTAATGACACCGCCATCGAGATTAGTTCCTGAACGAAATTTTCAGACGGTTAATTCTTTTAACATTCAGAAAGTGATTAAAGAACTGTATGCTACATCAACAAAAAAAATAAATTAGAATAAACCAGTAAAAATGTATCTTTTGAGTTATAAGGAAGAAAAAAGTCATACAGGTTTGGAGTGACATTAGGTTGAGTAAATTACAGAATTTTCATTTTTTGGTAATTATTGCATTCTTTTGTAATTTTTTGAACTTTAAAGAGGTTGAACTATCATTGCATAGTTCAACCTCTTGAACACCAACAGAACAGAATAAGCGGAATAATGTACAGTCAGTGGGTGTTACTGCAAAATTGAGCTCTCCAGGGTGATCACCCTGTTGGGCTTTATTGTGCGGTAACAACCGGCTGACTGTACATTATCCCTTACTAATCACTAAAACATTATCATTTAATCACTCTCATGCCATCCTAGATGTGTATGATGTTTGTTCTTATGCAGAACACAAATGAAGATTTATAGAAGAATATTTCAGCTCTGTAGGTCCATACAATGCAAGTGAATGGTGACCAAAAATCAGAAGGTCCAAATATCACATAGAAATCATAAAAGTAATCCATAAGACTCCAGTGGTTTAATCAATGTCTTCTGAAGTGATACAATAGGTTTTGGGTGAGAACAGACCAAAATATAACTTGTAAGTCTTATGGTTTACATTTATGATTCCTTTGTGATATTTGGACCTTCTGAGTTCTAGTCATTATTCAGTTGCATTGTATGGACCTACAGAGCTCAAATATTCTTCTAAAAATCTTTGTTTTTGTTCTGTAGAAGAAAGAAAGTCATACACATCTTGGGTGGCATAAGGGTGAGTAAATGATGAGAAAATTTTCATTTTTGGGTGAACTATCCACTCAGCTTATTTGTAAGGTAAAGCTGGAACCATGACAAGAGGATTTATTCTTGATGCACAATATTGATCCAGTATCTATCAGTCCTCTCCCAGCCTCCATCACACCCCTCTCAGACTTTCACTTGCTTCAGTTATTAAAGGGATAGTTCACCTACACTGTAAAAAATGATTTGTTGACACAACGTGACTTAGTCAAGTCATCTTGTTGCTTTGACTCAGTTTAGTTTAGCATACATGAAGTGTTAAGTTCACTCAACTTGCATGTAGTTGTTGAAATAACATGCAGTAAATTGAGCCAACATACTCTATCAATTAATGTGCATTTAGAATTGTTTGTTAAATCAACTGAAAAACATATTGGTTGAACTTAATTTTTGAATAAAGTTTTCACAACTAAGAACCAGGTCTAATTGACAAAATAGTAATTCTTCCTCAACTTTCATGACTTAACTATTTGAGTTTACTGGACTTGACTGCTTTGACAAGAAGTTCTGGATATCTATCTGGAACCAGATTTACCTATTTGAACTACAAAATTGAAACCCTCAACATTTATATATATATATATATATAAAAAAAAACACAGTCTCCCAAACAGATACACTGCATCCAAAAACACAGACACATGAAGATTTATCTTCCAAAGCTATAAAACAGTAAACAAGAAAAACCCTCACATATACATAGCTCTCACAAACACAAACTTCTCTATGCATAGACCTATTTTAGAGCCAAAATAGGACAAATAACTCTTCTTGTCATTATCAGATATTTTCACTGCAGGAACAAGTGTACATGAAGAATTCACATTAAACTGTATTACAATTAGTGTTCTCTGTTTCCAATTCCCAACCTGTAGAAACAGGACAAGGAAAGTGGAAGCAGGACAAGGTAACAGGAAACAGTCAGTTTGAAGAAACTCTACATGTTTCAAGAATACTAATATTCCACTTAAGACAATAAGATATAAAACAACAATGCTCCATCTAAAACTTTAAACCAGTACAAAGATTAAACAGTACCAAGAGGGAAAAAAGAAAAAACAAACAAAACAAAAACCTCTGATATATCGCAGTAACTTGCTCTTCAGAGAGTGGACTCTTGCGGTGCAAGAGTCTGATCCAACTCCAATAAACAGGTGCTGTATCACTTCAAATGTGAATTTTAATTCCTTTGGGTAGTCAAGGTATAATGCGTACACCAGGCCCATCAGGTTCAGAAAAGCATTAGGTATATCACTCAGGTGACGAATGACCACTTCTTCCTCGATCACCAGGGCAACGTCATTGCAGAATGCTGGGAGAGGTTCCTTCACATTTTCCACAACCACTAGGATTCCAATCACCACACCCTTGATCACATCCACTTCACGGTCACTGGGCTTTATAGAATGTAAACAAAACAAGGTACTGTTACTTAGAAAGAATTAAACATAAATTTAGCAATTACACATTACACAAATATAGTCCCCAGACCCAAATATAGTCCCCAGACCTATGCAAATTAAGAGATCTAATCTTCAATTTTCCCTTATTTTGCCTTACATGTTTCAACTTACATCGCACATCTTCATGAATTTTGAAGGATTCTCTCGCATGTACCACGGCAGGCCTAGCAATGCTGTTGTCCTCTTCCTTTGGTTTGTTGTCTGTAAAATATAGGATGGTTAGAGGAGTACCAGCTTTGTTCGTTCAACCATACTTGTTATTTTGCCATTTCTCATACTATTTCTCGTATTGTGTGTATTGCGCTGCTCACATCCCTTCTCCCCCTCCCTCTGTGTAAGTCTTTAATGTTTTAGTTTTATTTATTTTTTCTATAAAGCATAAATTCTAAATTTGCACATTTACACTTGTATATTTTTGTTATAAATAAATCGCCTGTTGTTGCACTGCATCACTGTTGTTTGTGTTACCTATTCATCCAGCACCAAAATAAGATTTAATAGTGGATGTAACACCCTCATACCAATTAAATCAGGGGTTTCCAATCCTACTCCTGGAAGACCAATGTCCTGCAGAGTTTAACTCCAACTTGGTCCAACACACCTGCCTGGAAGTTTCTAGTAGTCCTGAAGACCTTGATTAGCTGGTTTAGGTGTGGTTAATTGGGATTGGAGCTAAACTCTGAAGGACAGTGGCTCTCCAGGAGCAGGATTGGGCACCCCTGCCTTAAATTCATTAGGGTTGTAACATATCCAAACACATACAAATATATTCATATCTTTATTCCATACAATGAAAATGAACAGTTATTTTGGGCTGTTAAGCTCTATGAAGGACAAATGAACACTATAAAAAATAAAAATGCAGTAAAAGTTTCTAAATGTTTGAAGATAACTTT
Organism: Myxocyprinus asiaticus; assembly: GCF_019703515.2. Classification (NCBI taxonomy): domain Eukaryota; kingdom Metazoa; phylum Chordata; class Actinopteri; order Cypriniformes; family Catostomidae; genus Myxocyprinus; species Myxocyprinus asiaticus. Next base: position 9,409,031 of record NC_059383.1, read on the forward strand.
GTGTAATGAACTGACCATATCAGTTTTGATGTTACTATGACATAATACAAAAACAACATCAAACATCATTGGTTCTTGTGTCACGACATTTGGTCAAAACCAATGAGGTTTGATGTTATTTATGTAGTAGCAAATAAAATCAAACCTTATTGTAAACAAATATGTTTTTGTGTTTTCATCATACAAAGAGATTGTATGATTTCAGAAGACTTGGAATATGACACTTACTCTGTGAAGTGAGTTACTATCAACTGCCATTGTATGAAAAGATATTTCACTATCACTAGTTTTATGTTCCATAGAAGAAAATAAGTCATAGAGGTTTGGACCAACATGCCAAATTCTGTGAGTAAATGATCACAGAACTTAGATCACAGAAAGACTGAAACTTGACTTGAAAGACTGCTTTAAAATAAATTGACTCACATCCTTATCAAGGCTCTCCAGTATTGAAGTCATTTCTGGAATGTCCTCATAACACTTTGACCTGAATAACTGTATCAGCTTTGGGAGATGACCATCTAGACCTTCAAAAAAGGACTTGTTCAGGTCCTTTGACACAAGCCTGGTGAATTCCTTGCTGATCTATAAAATATATGACATTATATAAGTCTTTAAATACATTTACAAATTTAACAAAGGTGCCAGGGTGTCATCGACAATCTTGAACAGTACTAAATTAAAACACCATGCAGGAAGTTAAAACGTTTAATTTCACTCAAAATGATAGAACTGATCATAGAAAATCTGAAGATATTAAGTTTGACAATATCTTCTATTAGAACAGCACTACTTTTATAGCCCAAGATTTTCTGATAAATTCAAAGCACACAGAAACAAATCAACACAATTTACCTGTCTCTCGGTGAAAAGTGCTGGCCATCGGACTTTCATTTGCGACACTGGTGGCTCCTCCTCAACAACTTCTCGTCTTCTCAAAGAATACGTGCTGCTCATAGCAGCATAAACAAAGGTGATGTCAGGAGTCCTCTTCCTCATCTCCACAGCTATTTGCTCTCTTTCTTCTTCTAGATTTTTCTGGTCTTTGCCCTGAGGGAGGTCTGGAAGAAAATTTGTTTCACACCGCCTAGGTTTCTTAACTTTGTTTCGCTTTCCTCGTCTCTCCAAGACCTCTCTTTTCAGAATTCACTTTCAGTTCCTGACAACCTGCATCTCTCAGCTTTTTTCTGTAGTTGCCCATTTTAAACTTCAAACTAATTTTCCATCATACCATCCAGATGTGGAGCTTGGCTCTTTGAGACAGAGGTGTTTTTCAATTAAGGCAACTGCTACACTTTCAATCTCTTCATTCCCATGATAGGATTTGTATGAGTATATAGTTTCTGCAAGTTTCTCAAGAATTTCAATATTCATGTCTCTGGGAATTGACAGAAGTGTTCCATCCTTTCGAAATGCCTCAATACCTTGTCTTAGACTCAGCTCCACATCATATGTAAAAACGGGGATGGGAAAGGCGGTTGGCCATGGCTGTGAACAGGCGGAAGAGGACTCTAAATGGATGCTGGGTGAAGAAGCTGATGGAGATGACGATTCACTTAAAATTGCAGTGTCTAAACTGGAGTCAGAAAATGTATCTGTAAAGGGGTGAAAAGGACCTTCAGTGTCATCTTTTCTTTGGGCAGATCAGCTACACATTAAGGTTACAGAAATCATGGAAGTCTTCATCTTCATATTGAAGGTCAAAAGGGTCTTTCAGCTGGAGCCTGCTTTTAAGTTCAAGCTTGAGGCCATCAACTGAATCTGGAACAGAATCAGGTCTAACTTTTTGAATGTTCTGTGGTGAGATGATCACACAAAACAGCATTTTGTTATAGGAATAGAAAATTCCAGAGTTTCTCTGCAACTGGGGAAAGAGTACAAATATGTGATTACATTAAAACAAGGTCCACAAGTCTATACAATACACAAACAGTTTTAAAGTTGTAAGAGAATTGCATTTTCCTCAAATGATAATACATCATTAAAGGAATAGTTAACCCAAAAATTTAAACTGTCATTATTAACTCACCCACATATCATATTGTGGAGCGGGACGTGGTCGTGTGTCTGTCATTGGGGAGAGAGGAAGTGGTAAGGGCCATCACCTGGTGATTACTGATGCTTAACACCTGTGTCTCATTACATTGACGATGGAGACGGGCTTGAAAAGGCTGCCAAGAACACCAGAGAGAGTTAGAAGTTGTGAAGCTAAAGTGTATATGTTGATTGTGAAGCTGAAAAGCCAAAGCTCTGATAGTGAAGCTGAAAATGTTGAATAAAAAGCTGACTTACCTGGACTGCCACCCCCCCCTTCTTGCTGGAACGTTTACACGTATATTTTTGGCTGAATAATGTATTTAAGTCATTATTCACTCAAATCAAGTAATATGGGTTTAGAGTGACAAGAGGGTAAGTAAATGACCATTTAAATTTATTGAAATTTTCCTTTAGTGTGAACACTCAGAAAATTGTGCATCTCAACAAATGTACCTTTAGAGAAGCACTTTTTTTTTTTTTTTTTTTTAGTGTGACGTTTAGCTTGCCAGCTCTTACGTATGGATAAAGTGGATGGTATCCACTAAGCTCATGGGGTTCCACAACCTGCAGTTCAGAAGTGCAATTACTTGGCTCATAATTTTGCAAATGCTCTATGTATCAGGCTTTGAAGGGTTTGACAATGAATGACACTTTGGTGAGATTTTTAAAATGATAATTGTGAACTAAGACGGGCAGTCCGCTGGTGTGCCCTATAGACAAAAACATTCCCTTGGAGTACTTGGTACCATAGATGCATGCATGGGTTGAAAGAAATGCAGTGTTGTTTCCATATTTATGCTCAATAGTCTGCTTCACTGAATGCTCAAGTGTGTGAGGTGAAACAATAGTAACGCATCCTACTCCTAAATCAGGTATGAAGACACTTGGCAAATCAAGATAGTAAACCAAAGCAAGCTGATGCTTTTTGGCTTAAGTGAGCAAGACGTTCTTGAAGTTTTTTTAGCACCATGCACTACTATCTTGAAGTTGTGTTTCGCCTCGAAGCGACTAGTCCAAAAATCAGTTGGCGGCCCAAATCGACGAATCATTTCAGGATAGTGTTCCAAGAAGTGATGCTTGGGGAGAATGTGGAAATCTGAGAAACACACTTTCAGCAAGCATCTGTGTTCTGAGATTTTGGACTCTAAGTAGCACAATGTCTCATCCGAAAAATGTCCAGTAGCTAGTTCAACAATATCTTTCGGATCTAGTAAGATTTGCCAAGTGTTTTTTTTTTTTTTCTCCTCCTGGTACTCTGACCAATCATCAATGGCAGTAGCCTTAAGAGTCCAGTTTTCATGGCAGATTCTACCAATTGAATATTTTGATGCAAATGATTTTGAAATTTGTTGTAGTTTGTCTGTTTTATCAGTAAACTTGAAAGGAAAAAAACTTGATGGCATTAAGGTGAAGTACCTTTTGGAAATCGGGGACTTTATGCAAAGACTTTGTTGGTACTATGCCTTCAAACAGGTCATGCATAAAATCTGGAGGAAACCCTTGAACTGTCTGGAAATAAAGTTTCTCAAGAACACGGTCTCTCTTTCCTCCATCCAGGGAAACCAGCGAATTCCTCAAGTGTCTGTTTGTGAGTTTCAACCGTCCCGAGTGGAAACACCCCCTCTCTGACCTCATGCTTGTCAATATCCTGCTGACTAGCTAGGCAAAATCTGCAGAATTTATCGACATTGAAACTTTCTTGGAAGCCAGCTAGCGAGTGGGCCCCCAAGTTGTCAGCTGACACATGCAACACAGAACCCTTGACACTTGTTCCCAGTTTTTGAACATATAATCCTTGCTCTTGGACTTGAATGTCCCTAATCAGAGGTTCAAAAATGGCATCATAGCCATAATTATTTACATCATTGCTGTTACATGGACAAGCCAGATAAATTTACTGAACCGATGACCTATACTGTGCTGGCAAGTTTGATATTACCCAATACACTGCACAGACCTTGTGCTTTTTTTTTTTTTTTTTCTGATGCTCCTAATGGGTTACATAGCAATGCTTAAACTCTCGGAGGAGAGCAAAGGATTTCCTTTGCAGTGCAGTCCATCTCCGTATGTTTTAATCTGACTGGACTGGTCAGCAGTTTCCTGCAGTATTTTATCCAAAACGTCATCATGGTTTAACAACTGTCAAAACTTTAAGAATTGGAATATAAACCAACTTTTGGGAAGACGAGTCTAAAATATTCAACTGGCTCAATTACTTTGAAATTGTCCTTGTAATAAGTGGTTCTTTTGTATTCAGTTGCAAAAGGGCCATTCTTTGACAGGGAAGTTAGGGGATTCATTTATTCGCTTATCTCAGCTAAGGCAGCAGTCACTTCATTGGTTAATACACAATTGTGCTAAACCAATACACTTTCAATTCTTGGAGTGAACTCTTGCACAATTGAATAAACACTGCAAAGCTCATTCACAGTTTTCTGCATGGTGGTCTTTGAGACATGTAGTGTTGCTTGCATATGAAGTAACAGTGTTGCTACTTTGTGTTAAATCAAATCCTGTAGGTCTTAAACATCTATGTCACTATCTACTCTTGAGCAATCTAGACTGAATGTGTTACAGAGTCTGCACTTCCAGGGTTTGAATCACCAGGGGCCTCATGTATAAAACTTAGATTTCTTCCTAAAAGTGTGCGTAAGCACATAAGTCAGATTTTGCATACGCACAAATAAAATCTGATTTATAAAACCGTATGTACACCAGAACCTGCGCATAGTTCCCTTAATAAATCCCAGCTAGCGGAAGATTGTGCGACTCATTCTCCTCCCCAAAATAACCATATATGGAGTGCACAACACCTGTTTTTACTATGCATATCCTCATCTGCATACAATTACCACATACATTTCACCATCCAAACACATGATTACTGCGTTAAACGGTAGGAGAAACTGTATTATAAGAGATGAGACTGTAAATGTCACATGTGCCCGAAGGTTCGATGCTGCACCATAAAGAAACATTATTAAGATATTAACTTGTTTTTAAAGAATATCTTGAATATCCCTTGGTAAAGTGTTTTTATATTTGCAAACATAAATCTAACCTAAGCAATTTTGCTTCTCAGAAAACCTTATAAATCATTTCAAAATAAAAATTAAGTTAAATGGCCTATTTAGTACTGGAAACAAAATGAACATTATCACAATTCTTTGTGCAGCATTGCCTGATATCATCAGATTACTAAGATTTTATATTTGGCTGGTATTTTACATTAAAAAAAAAAACAGCTGGATGGCAAATGTACTTTTCATCATGTTTTTATTAGACTAGAATGGGGGTGTCATTGTGATGAGGGTCGGGATGAAGTGGAGCAGGCAGCACATTTGATGTGCATTTTATGTGCATTGCTGTACAATACTGTTTCTGATGAGACATGTCTCTCCAATGGTCCATTCGACTACTGAAAGCAGTGCCTGACTTTTAGCTACTGTTCGTTTTACCAAGCCATTTCACGTCAGTCTGAGTCAAGTGCGCATCGCATTACCAATAATCTTTATTCAAATGCTGTTCTTATCTCAGTACGTGATTGTAATAGAACAGGAAATATCTCGGACTAAGAAATCTCCGCTGTCAATTTTAGTTACTGTATGTTCCTTCTCTATGATGGCATGGGAAAATTCTCCAAACGCAGTGCATCCCAAACCAATATTTCCCTTTTACAGCTTATATTTGAATGCCTTTTCAATTAGTTACATACAAATTATTTAGCCTACTATTGTCTTGATAACGATTACTTCTGTTTCAAGTGCTTAACTACATACTTTTTTTATTCTAAATGTAAATTAAATGAAAATCAGTTTATAATCAGTCTGTTCAGTTCATTATTTGTCCAGCTGGAGTCATCAGTTCACACACCCCTCTAAAAGAGTGCATACGTACAGTCAAGAGTGTCTGGACAGTGCGCACATATTTCCGCTAAGTTTATTTTTAATAAATCACGATATGTGCGTCACACATTTCAATGCCAATTTTGTACGTACGCAACATTTATACATCAGGCCCCAGGACTGCAAGTTTGATACAAGTCTGTTCAAAAATCTTTAAACGTGCAGAGGCGATGATTCCTACTATTAGGAGCACAGAAAGTACTGTACACACTGGTCTGGAAACTACAGATTTGAAAGGGGCATCTCACTGGCTCTTCCTTTTTAATGTGTGTTTTTAGATGTGCAAAATACTGTAAAACACTGCAAGCCTCTGAAAAATTACACAGGTCACAGTTCACCTTTGATGTTGCTTTAAGCAATTTTGAGGAGGCTTGAACAGACTGACTATGGTCACAAGATAAATGTTTATTCAGAGACAGTTCACTCCTAAATGAGCATATACAATCTTTATAGACACATGGGAGTGGACAGTGACTTGCCTGATGGCAGTGTTTCAGCTTGTAGTGTGTGATCAGGGTGCACTGGTTGGGTGAGGAAAAACGACAAAACTTGCAACACCACCTCATCAATACGGAGTTGTACTTTCACTCTGCTTGCACTGTACTGATTCTGCAAAGTAAAAGTCCAACTCCAGCCAAGCACACATACACACATTACATACACAAATAGTCACTGAACATCTTACCCACCAAATACAATCAGAAAAAAATTATATAAACCCTTTAATGGGGGGGTGGGGGGGCTGGGTGTTATATAGAATATTATTGTGATGACGTTGCTGGCAATATAAAATTAAGCAACGCTGTAAATATAGATTTCATTTGGTGACAATGTTTTCTACAAATAATGTAATTCTGAATTTCACGATTCTTCAGGGCTGCACAATTAATAAAAATGACATAAAAAGTGCAATCATGTGATTTATTAAACTACAAAATGTTTTGATTAATTACATGAATACAAGGTTGCGCTAGAGTTATACAGTTACACAGAAGACACACCATTTGCATGTGCTCATGATTAGCTGAGGAGTCTGTATTAAAAAAAATATATATATATATATATATATATATATATATATATATATATATATATTATTCATATGGGATATAATTTGAAAGTATTACAACTGAGCGTTTAAGAAACATTAGTCAATCAAGCATTTTTATAATTGAACAACTAATTAGAACTAAAACATCGTTGCAACCATGTATAAATGAAAATGCATATTTCTCATATTAAACGCAAATATCGGTGTTTCTGTAATAAAAACTAACGATAATGAGGTCCGATTAAGAACACGCTAAAAGTTACTTATATGTACACTGTTTTTGTCTATTTATCAACATTAACTTACAATAGTCAAAGATGACTTCTCTTTTTGCTCACGTCTTGACAGCAGCTCAGTGTCTAGCAAGCTAAATTTGCATGGCAGACCGTTGGGCTCATGAGTATTAATCAAGTTGTCTTCTTTCGCAAAATGTGATTGGCTGAAATCAAAAAGCGGACTGTGAGTGCTAACGAAGACAAGTCTAAATTAACATTAAAGAAAGCACAAATCAAGATATACTTACTAATTTCATTATTTGCAGTCCATAAAGTCCATCTATAATCATTCAGAAGCGGGCTCCTTCATCTTTTCTTGCATGATTGGCAACTTTATCCCGTGCTAATTAATACAAAACAAATGGCGGACAGCACGTCTGTCTCAACTCTGGTAAAATATTACGTCATCATGATGTGGTGTTTCTGGCACATGCGCATTAAACAAAAAGTAGATAGAACATATGTTTTGTGGTTTCATGAACGCGTTATTTAAAGTTTTCCATTTCTGTTCAAGTTGAGGTTGTTGTAACTCATCTTATTGTGTGGTGAGACACTGCAACTTCACAGAACATGATTTTACTTGTCCACCTGACTAAAACTCAGAATAATTTTTTGCAGTGTAAACATTAAAGAAAAATCTGTCATTTACCCACCCTCATGTTTTTTTCATCAATGAAACACAAAAGGTGAACTTTTGAAGAATATCCTGTCTAACCTTTTCAATATAATGACAGTAAAAGAGAACTGGGTCTGTCAATCTCCATAAAAGTGATTCATTTGACTTTGTTTCATAGAAGAACTAAAGTCAAATGGGTTTGGAACAACATAACAGTGAGTAAATGATGACATCATTTTTGTGTGAACTATTCCTTAAAGCAAGAAAGCATGTCTTTTTCCTGATTTTGTGACTCCAGTCCTGCCACACAGTCATCTAGTGGAGGAAGAGGTTAAAAGAGAGCTCAGAGCTGCTCTTGTTTCCATCGCTGTCACATTGTTTATTGTCCATCTCCATGCATCTCCAGCTGCTGCAGTAAATGCAGCATCAACATTTTCTTCCATCGGTCAGTTAGATAAATAGGCCCTGCCAATATGTTTGCCTTTTGAAAGCACTAGTTGTGAACACAGCTAGACACACACAGACATATTGGCAGAAGAAACTGCTTTAAAGATTAGCAGGTAGCGTAGTCTGCTTTGGTACCATGTCACACCAATGAAGTTTCTATTAGCATTCCCATTCATCTCAATGACAGTTGCTCAGCTGGTGCATGCAGCCCCAGGCTTAACAAATGGCGTGTGTTTTTGTTGACCACTGGCAGTCCTGTCAGAAACCTGTCTGAAAACAGTCATTAGTAGTGTTAGTTCTACAGAAATAATTGATACTTAAAATTATTAACTTTCAAAGAGATCAGACAGGATTTTTACCTGATTTAGATCCAACACTAGTGTTGTTTTTTTTTCTTAATTGGTTTAGAATATTTAAACCTCACTTTGTGGAACTGAATGGAGGTCCTCTTTTATATGTAAAGAAACAAAAACATCTAACATTTCATTATGAAATAGAGAAAAAATAAATAAAAAATACATAAAAAAATGTGTAGCCTATTAAGAAAAACTTAAACTTAATAGTCTACGTAATGTATTTTAGTCAAAAATTCCTAACTTTAAAACCCTGGGGCTTTTATTTTGACAGAACACTCCAGGAAGACGGTCATCTTAAAATGTTTGTGTGTGCGCTAGTACGCAGAAGTTTATTATACTTTTAATTCAAAATCTGGTGAATTACTCCTCCGGTACTGATATCAATGCATGTTATAAGCGAACTGAACTATCGAGAATCTACGTCTGAGATTTAGTTTACGTGGAGTGCTCATTGTGTGCGCTCTGAATGCTGAAAACAGCAGAGCATCACCAGCCCACGCGTGGTGTGTGTGTGTGTGTGTGAAACAACAGAGTAGTGCTCATTAACTGAAGCACGATGCAAATGCAGACTATATATTTATTTATTAAACACAGCCTTTTATGATTTACAAAGCTATGATATATCTTTGAGAGACTTAAATAAAATTGAGTCACGTGCTTTTATGGTTCTTTTATGCCATTTTTGGAGATTGATGGTAACAACCATGACTAACACACGGTATCGGATTTGGATCGGGTTTGTCAGACCGATACCCGATCCATTTCAAAACGTATCTGAGCCGTTACCAATCCAGGTATCGAATCGGTGCATCCATAGTAACACTCAAACAACTACCCAGCAATCTGTGATGGCGAGTTTTGCATGAGCAAGCACAACTCTATTTTTTAATTTGATAAAGAATAAAAAATGTTAGTTATTTTTACAATTCCATTTGTTGTCACTTTTGGCACAGTAATTACACACTTTAACTTTGAGCATCAGTAAACTATGGTAAGTCCACCCAAGGACAGTTTCAAAGGAATTTCATTTTACATCAGTTTTGTGTTGTTGCTTCAAAACATTAAATTTGATCAGTAGGAAATCCTATGCAAATGGCAGGATTCAGTTTCGTCGTTCTGCAAGATAAGAGATGATCCTTGAAGATTAGACTCTTGTCCAAACCCTGAAAGTGATGGTTTGATTTCCAAAAATCCTTGTGGAACCTAAGACCTGAATTGTTACAGTGCTAATATGGACATTTTCAACATACTAATTAAATAGAAAGTGAACAGATTTATGATGCAAACTCATGCAATTGTTGCTCTGAAATCACTGTCTCTCAGCTTTAGGATAATGTGCCCTTGTATCATAATAAATGGAGAAAGTTAACTTTTGTAGCAGCCAATAATGTAATAACTACCGTTAATTTAATAACTGCCAATAACATAATACATTTTCCATTGTTAATGTAATAAAAATAATGTAATAACTTACCAATAATGTAATAAAATTTCTGAACCAATAACGTAATAACTTTTTGCCCATAATGTTATAAGTTCTTACATTATTGGCTGGCTAATACATTATTGGCTGGGTTAATAAAAAAATAATAAAACATTTATTACATTATTGGCAGTTATTACATTAACTGTAGTTATTACATTAGTGGCTGCTACAACTTATTTCCCTAAAGTCAGAATGAAACATTACCTCACATACCTTTACGTTTACCTTGTTTTAACTCAGTTATTGGCTTATTTCCAAATCAAACAGGATATTCAACAAGAGTATGAATCATCAATACATTTGTTCTGTTTTCTGGAGGAAAGAGACTGCATATTTTAAATGCATATATCTATTAAAAGTGAATTTTGTTCATGTTTATTCGCATGAAATGTATTAAGAAAATAAATAGGGTCCCTTTTGATTTCTTGTTGACTGTAAAATGCATGGGTTTCAAATATCTTTATTACCAACTACGAATGGATCTACAAAATTCCCAAATAGTGTAAAAAATTTAAAGAATTAAGACAATTAGAAAATAATAGAATCAAATATATTCTGATATATCTTGATGTTTTGTTTATCATATATCAAAAAGATGACGTGACAAATTATAGAACAGGATTCATTATGTACACACTGAATTTTTAGAAGACTCAACTGGCAGTCAATCACAGCGCCACCTTAAGAAACAAATAGCATGTATAATATGTATGTGTATATACTGTAGATGTGAAATAATCACAAAAAATATGATTTATGGAAGCTCAAATATAAATTGCAACACATAGCTATTAAATATGGAGGTAAAGAGGGTGGAATGAGGTCCCGGGTCACTAAAGACCCGAGGTACAGAATGTAGGGGTGGGTAAAAATATTGTAGTAGCCCTCTACTACAATGAGAGGAAACGTCTCGGTTACGTACATAACCTTGGTTCCCTGAGGGGAACGAGACACTGCGTATGATCGCTATGGGGACACCGTCTGAGTGTCACGTGGTCTGAAGCCCTTATACAATCACACCAATTTATTGGCTGATGGTGCTTAAGGGATGCCCCCTGCCGCCATTCAAATGTCCTCCAAGGATGCACCTCTAGCCAAAGCCCATGAGGATGCCATACTCCTCATAGAATGGGCTCGAATACCTGAAGGCGAAGGTAAACCGTGCGCTTCGTAAGCACTCGAAATTGCATCAATAAGCCAATGAGGCAGTCTTTGCTTGGACACTGAAACACCTCTGTTGTGGCCATCAAAGTACACAAACAACTGTTCTTACTTACGCCACTGGCTAGTACGGTCAAAATAAACTTGTAGCGCCTGAATTGGGCAAAGCATATGTAACCTTTCATGCTACTCCGACTCAAATGGAGGAGGAGAGAAAGCCTGAAAATTAATGGTCTGCGAGCTAAACAGTGTAGAAATAACCTTAGGCAAATAGCCCAAATGAGGTCTTAACACAACCTTTGAATACCCTGGCACAAAATCCAAACACAAAGGATTGACGACAGGGCATGCAAATCACTGACTCTCTTAAACGATGCCAATGCCACTTGCAGTGCGAGAGTCAAAAATGTATTAGTAACTGTTGTCAAGGGCTCGAACGGAGCATCCGAGAGTGCCTCTAAAACAACAAATAAATCTCATAAAGGAACGCGGACGGGTCGAAAAGGCCTGAGCCAGCGTACCCCACACATAAAGCAAGAGACAAGAGAATGTCTACCGACAGAGACTCCATTGATAAGTGCATGTTCAGCTGTTATAGCAGCAACATAGACTTTAAGCGTTTCCAGGGCAACCCCGGCCCCGAAACAATTCCAGCACTGTACTGACAGGGCAGTGAACTGGATTTTCACTTCTCACAGTACATCAAGAAGCAGTGGACGCCACAATCATTAGCCCCAAAAGCCTTTGAAATGTACTCTCAGGGAGAACACTTCCACTCTGAACATCGCTAGACACTGGCGTAATGACAGAACGTGATCTGGAGACAGGCGTGCCTGCATCGCCTGCGAGTCCAGCTCCATACCTATAAACAGAGTCTGTTGCCCTGGCAACAGGACGCTTTTGTCCAGGTTTACACACAGCCCTAGATTTCTGAAATGGCTGAGAACAACATTTCGATGTTGGGCAGCCAAAGTCTCTGAGTGAGCTAATACCAACCAATCATCGAGATAATTAAAAAAGCAGATATTTTGAAGCCTCAAAGGTGTCAGAGCTGTATCCATGCATTTTGTGAGTGCGTGGTGCCAGTGCAAGTCAGAACAGAAAGATGCAAAATTGCTCCCAAAAGTGAATCTGACAAAATGCCTGTATTGTTTCAGCACAATCGGAATATGGAAATAAGCACCCTTCAAATCTATTGTTACAAACCAGTCCCCCGGCTGTACTTGTGACATTATTTGTTTCTGTGTCAGCATTCTGAATTGACATTTCATTTGAGTGAAATTTAAACTTCTCAAATCCAGAATGGAACGCAAGCCACCATCTTTTTTCAGGACCAGAAAATAAAGGCTGTAAAATCCGCATTCTCTCTGAGAAGGGGAATCTCCTCTATTGCCCCATTTTAATAAGAGAGAGTGAATTTCCCGATTCAAAAACAGGGCTTCCCAAACAGAGACCTTTGTCGGAACAACCCCATTGAATACTGGCGGAGCCCGCCTGAATTGAATGACATAACCATGCTCTATCGTTTGAAGCACCCAGTTCGAAACGCCCTGTAACTGCTGCCAAGCCGCTAGATGGGCAAACAGAGGAATTAATGCATTGTTCTCGCCTGTAACGTGACGTGTAACCTCTAGATGGTGCGCTTGGCTTACTTTTGACAACTGCCCCACAACCAGTGGCACAATGGAGGGGGGCCTTTGCGCCTCTACTACTGTGGCTGGTTGGATGGGATTTAATAATGTTTCTGCCTTTATTGTTTTCATGCATAAATGATGTGCACCCTGAAATGCATTTACAGCAGCAACACTGACAGAATAAACCTTTTCCCTGGTATTTTGAACGGGGAAGAGTGTGTGAACATTTACATTTATTCATTTGGCAGACACTTTTATCCAAAGCGACTTGGGGAATACATTATAAGCTAATCATCTTAAGGAGACAGTGGTATGAAAAGTGCCGTATTACAAGTTTCACCAGCATCAGAATAGTATTCAAGACAGATTAAAGTGCAACAAGCACTTTTTTTCTTTTTTTATTGTGACTGCTTAAGTGCTCATGGAAAAAATGTGTTTTTAGATGTTTTTTTTAAGACAGTGAGTCAGCTTCACAGTTGGAGTTGGGAAGGTCATTCCACCAACGTGGTATGGATGAAGCCAAACGTCCGGGAAAGTGTTTTTGTTGGTACAACAAGGCGACGTTCCTTTGCCGACCGCAGGCTTATGGTGGGAACGTAGCCCTGCAGAAATGATTTTAGGTATGCTGGAGCAGACCCAGTGATTGTTCTGTATGCCAGCATCAGAGCCTTGAATTTGATATGTACAGCAACTGGCAGCCAGTGAAGAGAGACAAGGAGTGGTGTAACATGCGCTCACTTTGGTTCATTAAAGACCAGACATGCTGCTGCATTCTGGATCATTTGCAGGGGTCTAATTGGGAGGCCTGCAATGAGAGCATTACAGTAGTCCAGTCTAGTTATGACAAGTGACTGAACGAGAAGTTGTGTGTGCATGTTCAGAGAGGAAGGGTCTTATCTTCCTGATATTGTAAGTGTAAATCTACATGATCGTGCTGTCTTTGAGATGTGGTCTGTGAAATTTAGTTGGTTATCGATGGTTACCCCTAGATTACTGACCATTTTGGAGGGTGTTACTGTAATTGCACCCAGCTGCACGTTGATGTTGTGTTCAACAGCATGGTTGGCTGGAAAGACAAATAGTTCGGTCTTGGCTGGGTTAAGTTGTAGGTGGTGTTCACCGAGATGTCTGCCAAACAGGCAGAGATTCGAGCAGTCACTGTGGTGTCATTGGGCTAGAAAGACAAGTAGAGCTGTGTGTCATCAGCGTAGCAGTGGTAAGAGAAACCATGTGCCTGAATGATGGGCCCTAGTGATTTTGTGTATATAGAGAAGAGAAGTGGCCCAAGCACTGATCCCTGAGGTACCCCAGTAAGTAGCTGATGTGACTTGGACACCTCATCTCTCCAGGCTACCTTGAATGACCTACCTGAGAGATAGGAATTAAATCAGTCAAGCACAGTTCCTGTGATGCCTAGAGAAGAGAGGGTGGAGAGTAGGATCTGTTGGTTGACTGTGTCAAAGGCTGCAGAAAGATCCAGTAGAGTCAGGACTGATGATCTGGATCTGGCTTTCACCTGTCTCAGCGAATCCGTGACAGACAGCAGGGCAGTCTCTGTTGAGTGTCCACTTTTGAAGTCTGACTGATTGTCATCCAGCAGCTTTTTCTTTGAGAGAGAGGCAGAGATTTGTTTGAAAACTGCCCTTTCAAGTGTTTTTGCTATGAATGGGATGAGAGACTGGTCTGTAGTGTTCTACTTGTGTGGGGTTAAGTGCAGGCTTTTTCAGCAGCTGGGTTTTTTGAGCCTGCTCAAATGTAGTGGGAAAAATGCCTGTAAATAGAAATGTGTTAATTATGTGTGTGAGTGCAGGTAGGATGGACAGAGATATGGCCTGGAGAAGGTGGGAAGAAATGGGGTCAAGGGAACAGGTGGTTGGGTGGTTGGAGTGGAGGAGTTTAGAGACCTCAGTGTCAGTCAGAGGAGAGAACATAGAGACAGAAGAGCTGCATATAGGAGGTGGGTGTTTGACAGGGTGTGGTGCTGAGAATGTATTGATGATGGCTGTAACCTTCGTAGTAAAAAACGTGGCGAAGACATATGCTGTCAGTGATGTGTCAGGCGGAGGAGGGGGAGGGCAGAGAAGTGTGTTGAATGTTCTAAACAAGCTGCGAGTGTCTGTGGTGCTGTTGATCTTGTTCTGGTAATAGGAAGTTTTTGCAGATTTAAAGTTATTTGAAAAAGTTGCAAGCAGAGACTGATAACTTCCCAGATCTGCTGGATCTTTAGATTTCCGCCATCTCCTCTCAGCTGCCCTGAGGTCAGTCCGATGTTCACGAAGGATGTCAGAGAGCCAGGGGCTGGGTGGTGTAATACGCGCTGGCCTAGAGGAGAGAGGACAGATGCTGTCTAGACAGGTTGTTAAAGTCGAGCTTAGTGTGTCTGTGGCAGTGTTTACATTCAGGGTGGAAAATAAGTTTTGTGTGGGAAGAGAGGTAGAGACAGCAGTGGAAAAGCGTGAGGGTGAAAGAGAATGGAGATTTCGGTGAAAGGAAACCAAAAGTGGAGTCTGTTTTAATATAGATGGGAGAGTTATGTTGAATTAAATAACGTAGTGATCAGAGACATGTAAAGGAGTAACAAGAATATTTGAGTTGGTACAGTTACGTGTAAAAACGAGGTCCAGCTGGTTGCCTGATCTGTGAGTTTCTGAAGTCCTTAGTCTTTCCAAGTCAAATGAGGCCAGAAGAGCATAAAGTTCAGTGGCCTGGGGCTTGTCATGGTGTATGTTGAAATCACCTCCGGGAAGGGGAACAGCAGGACATCCAACTCCTCGAGAAAGTTTGTCAGGTGACCTGATGTGCAATAGATGACAACAACATGTATTTTTGTGGGTTGCATTGTAGTAATGGCATGGAATTCAAAAGAAGTACTGTTACATAGAGAAGAGTGTAGTGAAAATGTCCAGTTGTTTGGAATAAGCAAACCTGTTTCCCCACCCCTACCGATGTGTCGAGGGGTGTGAGAGAAGTTGTTGGAGAGAGCAGCAGGTGTTGCTGTATCCACTGGACGTATCCATGTTTCTGTCAGTGCCAAGATGCTGAGGGTGGCCTGTGTGGCTGGAATGAGGTCAGCTTTGTTCACAGCTGACTGGCAGTTCCAGAATCCCACTGAGAAAGAGAGCAGAGCAAGTGCTGAAGTGCAAAGTGGCCGCAGGTTGTGTGGGTTGCGTTTTGCCTTGCGTCTATATCGGGTAAACTGTCTGTAACAGATAACAGGGATGTGCTTGAGGGCATATGTAATTTGTGAAGTAGACATGTTAGTATTTAGAAGGAAAATATAAGAAAAAAGATACAATCAAAAGATACTTAAGTGCTATGGTGAGTGGTGCCTTGTCGGTGTCCTTGCTCAGTGGACTCGCACAGGTAGACTCGCTGGTCTTTACACAAGTAGGTCTTCACACGAGGAGGGCTTTCCACAAGGGCTACCACTTCCGCTGCCGCATCCACGTCAGCATTTACGTCAAATATATACACGCTGCTAACGAGCTGCTAAGTGAAAAAAAAGAGGACACACCTTAATGCTACTTAGCACAACAAAGCTAGTCACGTGGGCAACTGAAATTAAGGGTCGTGAGGGTCATCACAAACAAACTATGCTTAACTTTAGCTATAAATAATACTCTAAAACAAGTGAAGCACTGTTTATAAACGCACTAAAAACAATGATAGTTTTACACACACTAGACAAACAAATCTAAATCTAGCAGTGAATAACCTGGGACAAGTCAAAACAATGTAGCACACACACCAACACACGTTTAAGCGCGTGAACATTTGGGGGAATGTTTATTTGAGAAAACTTGTTCGCCACAACGGCCACAGAATTCTTTATGGGAGGACAACATGTGGTGCTTATGTTCACTGTGTGTTTTGTGTACACTTGTGCTTGATGAACTTTGAATTCTGTTATGCATGTCTCGAGATGCTTGGTCATGGAGACAGAGCTTAAAAAAAAGGTACCGTTTTTTTAATGTTTGCTCGCCAGAGAAAGCTGCAAGGGAAACGGAACCATAATCTGATTCTCGGGCGTTCGAGGCGTGTACAGCGGTGACCTCATCCAGATATTGACTAAAGGGCAAACGGGAGAAACGGATATATTTATACGGTCCAATTTCGTTCACAGAATGGGGCTCACCCTTCATTACACAGCAAGCCCGTCAGGCTTGTGTGTAGACTTATTTTTATTGTACATTATATTACGGTTGCCCTAGACCCTTGGTCATGGAGGCAGAGGCAAAAATCAAGCTGAAAATATTCAATGCTCACTCGCCAGCACAAATTACGGGGGAAACAGAGCTAAATTGGTGTACTGAAAAACATGTTAGACACTAAACCGGTCCCAGCATATAATGGGGAACAACGTTTAGTACTTGCTTTTGCACACTGGATAGAAAATTTAGTTGAGAATGCTCAACATTATTATTATATATATTTTTTTTACGTTATTCACGCGATACATGTGGGGGGAGCATTTGCTAACCTCGATTCGTAGGAGGCAAAAATTCCATTGTCTATTACCCTCGCAAAAACAAAGACCAACTCGTTCCCCAGCATGAGCCGTGGTGGGGATATCGAGAGAAATTCCAAGCGGAGCTGGTGAACTCTTTAGGGATTCTTTAATGCGATGTGCTTGGTTGGACTGCAAAACCATTGTGTGTAGATCCAACAGCTGTCTGAAAAGAGCGACATCCATGCCGAGCAGAGATAGCAGTGCTCTTCTCTCACCTGAATGGCCTATCCACGAAACAGGCAAAAGAAAACATTAGTTAAAATACCTCGCATCTCCTGATAGAATCCCGAGAGAATAATGCTACCGACGAAGCACTCAGTGCGTTGGTTCACCATTTCTCAGTTGGGGAATATTCTCTTATTCCAGCTCCCTCGTTCTGCGGCCGGGCTCACCGGTCCATGCATGATCCCCTCCACCATGAGCAGTTCGCTTCGAACGGGGAGGGGAGAGAGAGAGAGAGGCAGAGGCTGCTCCTCCATTGCCTTATTCATGTACATTCTCCCAGAACAATACAGAAATAGACAATAGGGACAAAGGGGCCCGTTTTGTTTCCTTACCTTACAATGATGAATTCTCTCGTACAGTGTTTTTTAATGGCGACGGCTCACGATGCACAATATCTTTCGCACACATTGTTCATCAGAAAGTGGCAGCCGAGCTAGGCCTCACAGCATGACCGACGAGACTCACGCTTTCGTTCAGGGGGAGGGCGACAAACACGAGGAGGATTCTGGTGTCCGTTTGCACTCCTATCTTCTCAGACACAAAGCCAAAATCCCAAACGGCTCCAGCACACGGAGCTCCAAATCTGGAGGCCATAGAACTGGAACAAGTGGGGATAACACCTTGTGGTGAGAAATTGCGAGCCTCGATTAAGTGCTGTTGTCCTCGTCGGTCCCTTGTAATGTTTGAAAAAACACATTGAAATTGATATGAAATTTACACTGAGTCAATGTCGTCCTTACGTGTTTGCCACTCAGAAGGGAGAAAATAATCCTCGCTTCGACATGAGGTGCTAGAAACAAACACAGGCTTAGACAATTAGAGCACTGAAGAACAGAAAATATGACTCGATGGCACGAAAGTGAGTGCCTTTATGGAGCCTGTGACGTAGCTCCCTATCCCTAGGGGGCATCGTTTAAGTGCCATCAGCAAATAAATTGGCGTGATTGTATAAGGGCTTCAGACAATGTGACACTCTGACAGTGTCCCCATAGCGATCATATGAAGCTCGAGTTCTCTGAAAGGGAATCTCTCGCATTTGCAACCAAATTTCACGCTATGTGACTGAAGTGAATATATTTGTCAACTGGCTGGTAAATGTTTACATTTCCCTCACCAGTGATTGTGTAGTTTAGTCATTAAGTTTTCAGAAGCAAGATCCTTTCACAGTGTATTGAGAGTAAAAGTTGTTCCATGTAATGTATGTCCAAGATGAGATCCACGCAACTCATTTGTCATTGAAAACGGTCTCTTTTAATACCCTTTCTGTTCTTTACAGTCTGTTGTTGAACAAAAACAATTACAAAAAAACATTTAATTCTAATCATGCATCGCACAGATAAGGTAAAGCCATTCAAATCCTTTCTAGTTTACATGCACTCATTTAAAGGCGCTGTTTACACAAATGCCGTTTTTGTTAAAGAGACAGTACCAGTTTTAGCACGTGTTCAACAAATCCATGTAAATACTTGTAAATAGTACAAATTATGCAATTTAACAATAAGTATGTAACAAAAATATATGAAATATAATATATTATTTATTGATTGAATACATTTATTTGTTCATTTTTTAAAAGCCAAAATGTGACCAAAATGATTAAAAGTAATAAAATATAGTAAAATGTATATTTTCCTAATGTACCTAGTTAAAAGGTCCCCTGTATAATTAACAGCATTAGCTAGGAGATAATTTATTTTATATGCGAGCAAAAGGGACATTATAACTTAAATAAACCCATATGAATTGATATTGAATCGAATCTAATCGAAATCGGAAACTAATCGAATTGAGAGTTTGTGACTCAGAATCTAATTGAATCAGGAAATCTGTATCAATACCCAGCCCTAAAAGAATGCATTTAAACATTAAGGACAACCATTGTAGACATACAATGCCTAATTCTTTGTCAAAAGACAATCAATAATTCAAAAGTATAAAACTATGAAGCAAAGTGTAAATAGCCAATATGTCTCTGCGTTCATGGCCAGAAATAGATGGGCCTAATTAAGATAACTCCATCAGTACAGTGAGAGCACAGCAGGTCTGGCTGACAGCTGGCATATTGCTCAGCAGTTGAGGCAGTCTTGCTTACACTGTGCATGGAGACTGTCCTGATGCTTGACAAGAATATAAGAAGACACACGATGAGCACACTGCCATACACACAGACATTCTGGTACATCAAGGGTAGCTGAGTTGGACTTAAAAGCGACGTCTGATGCAAGAATTTGCTCAAAATGTTATTCATGAATGTCTTTCAGACAGCAAAACATAAGGCTTTATAAGACTTTCTCATGCTGTGACTAACTAACAGAACATCTGAAATACTCATTAAATACAGCATTTTGTTACTCAAGAGAAACGTTTATTGAGATCTAATGTGTGCAGAACTCAATCCATAACAAAATATGATAAAGTAGTCTTGATACTGTTAAAATGAAATCTGTTGGCAGCAAAATAAATGTTTTGATGTGCCGCTCAATATGTGACAGCCAATTTTGTCTCATAAAATTTCAGTATGGAAGTAATTGAATACCTTTTCATCAGTTGTTGCATCGTCTCTTTTATTAGTGAAAAATAAAACATCAAAATATAATTGTCTAATTGTCTTGACAATGCGTTGACAATTTTACACATCTGGGTATTTTGTAGATCCATTTGTGATTGTGATTATTTGGCGAAACATACAGTATATGCACTTAAGGGTTAAATGATTGTTATTGCTGCTTTAACAATTGTTTTGGTATTGCTAGTATCTCCTTTTAATTCCTTAGAATCATAGATCAGGAAGAGGGCCAGGCGTGGGATACACTGTTCCAACTTGTTAAAAACCTGTGCATCGGAGATGTAACACCGCCAAGCAAAACAAATGACAATAAGAGAGATTATCTGCTTGCATGGCAGCGCCAATGTTCATCTTCCCCCGGCATTTCAGTGTGTTGCCCTGCTATATGACAAGAATCAATCGCAGGCCAATGGCTCAGACACCTCCACCAGCTGTCTGATGTATTGATACTGGTGAAGTGTGGGTAAAGACAGATGAGTATGTGGCCGGGCGTACAGATCGGGCGGTGTGTTGGAATAGCAGATTGATTGGGGCTTGACGGTCAGCACACAGAGGGTGGGATGCTGTGACAGGGGTGGTGCCCCCGTCAGCTGTTGTAGCGAGGGCTTCTGCCATCACAGACGAGCTATAAAAGGTGAGGTGACTGTGGCAGTCAATGGCTTCTGGAGTTCAGACTGAAGCATGAATTATCTGATTTATTGATGCTTTATTAGTACCACAGATTATGGCTGCCTCAAGGGAAAGTGAGCTAATATAGTGTGCTTTATTTGCAGTCTGATAAAATTATGTGACTGTGATGACATGTTTTGCAAAATGCTATTATGTGGTTCCTTACACGTTTTGCGGCATTTCCAATGTGAAATGTCCTCTGAGTGGCACTAAATGCAAGTTAAATGTTCTCCCAAAGAGATGAGATTTGTAATTGTAATTCTCTATCGAGTTTTAAATCGACAAAACCTACCACCCTACCCTAAACCCTAATCCTAAACTAGCTTTTAAAGTGGAATCGATTTATATGATAAAGAGGGTGTGCGGAATATTTGACCCATATATTTCCTAACATAACTTATACATCTGGCAGAAACTTAGCACCTAGCAGAGACTAGTGTGGTTTATGGTTGTGGTTAATTGTTGCATACTACAAATTGCCCAGTTCTTTCAGGCAAGGTAAAAAATATGTAGCTTCATGCATGCTTGCTGGTCGACTCCACCTAACGCAGTTTGCAGATTAGTTCAATAGTTAGTTCTAGATTTGGATTTAAAAAATGTGCATTTAAAATGTACAAATTATATTCATAATTAATATTTTGATTTAGATCTTTTAATAATAGGCCCCTTGTTTAGGGTAATCATTTATCCAGACATTACAATATTGTCCCCATTTACATGTACTTAAGAAAATGGTTTATTTCAGGATTTTGGCAGAAAGAGGCATTCTGAAACATCATCTTAATGCTAACCAGTGTTGGGTGTAATGCATTACTAAGTAATTAATTTCTGTAAATAAATTACTTTTTCATTGAAAAAATTAAAGAGATTACTCTTAATTTTTCAGTAATTTAATTAGTTACTTCTGATGTAATTGCATTAAATACTGTGTAGACTATAGAACAATTTTATATAAAACAATTGTGAATCTAAAATCGCAATTTAACGTCTAATGTTAAAATATATGTTTTCTAATTTAATGCAGCCTCCTTAAATTCTTTGGCCAGTTCATGAATATTTTATTTGATTTTATATTACTTATTTGAAAGAATTAAAAGAACAGTTTCATGTCTATCCTTGTATTTTTCATCTGGTCGAGGTTGATAAGGGTTTTAGAAAGTAATTAGTAATAAGTAATGCAATTACTTTTCAGACAGAGTAATTAGTACAGTAATCTAATTACACTGTAGAAGATGTAATTAGTAGTTAGTAATTAGTAACTTTTTTTTGAGTAACTTACCCAAAACTGATGCTAACGCCATTTTCCTTAGACCGTTTAAGGGTTTAAAGGAATATTCCGGGTTCAGTACAAGTTAAGCTCAATCGACAGCATTTTTGGCATAATGTTGATTACCAAAAAATGTAATTTTGACTTGCCCCTCCTTTTCTTAAAAAAAAAAAAAAAGAAAAAGAAAAACGATCTGGGATACAGTGAGGCACTTACAATGGAAGTGAATGGGGCCAATTTTTGAACATTAAAATACTCACTGTTTCAAAAGTATAGCCACAAGACTTAAACAGTATTCATGTTAACATGATTTTACTGTGATAAAATCACTTACTAACCTTTTCTGTGTAAAGTTTTAGCCAATTTTACAACTTCGTTGCCATAATGATTTAATGTCAACAAACCCTAAAACGACTGTAAAAATTATGATTTAAAAACTTTACAGCTCAACTAATACATGAGTTTTAACAGAAGAATTAATGTAAGTACTTGTATACAATTATAAGCTTCACATTTCTGTTTAAACCCTCCAAAAATTTGCCCCGTTCACTTCCATTGCGAGCACCTCACTGTCACTTCAATTTTTGCTTTTTTTTTTTTTAAAGAAAAGGAGGAACGAGTCAAAATTAATTGTAGTAATCAATATTATGCCACAAATGCTGTTGATTGAGTGTAACTTATTGAACCCGGAATATTCCTTTTAATAGAAAGCCATTTAACACACTTAGGGCTATGTTCAGACTGTCTGTCCAAATCAAATTTTTTGTGCATATCCGATTGTAATCCGATCATATTTTGCAAATCTGAACTGCAAAAAAATCACATGAAATATGACTTTTAAAAATCCATTTAAGCTACATTTATATTTGTTTTGAAATCCTATTCAAATCACATTTCTGAAAATCCGTTTCAGTCCGACCGCTCTTAGATCTTAAATGGCTTTATGCCATATGTCACATTCTCACGCTATGTAAAGACACGTTACACTTCACACATTGCAGGAAACATGCTGGCAGTGGTGGTGGAAATAAGCTGTGTGGTGGCGCAGTGCAGGTCTAGCTGGGAATATTATTTATGGAATCTTCCTGCACAGATTCTGAATTTCGACAGCCACATCGTTTCATCAAATGTGACTACCACTTCAGTCCACTAGTCACTGCAAGTCTGTCTAGACCACACACCACCCGAAATATGATACCGGCTGAGACGGCGGCACGAAATAAAGTGGCACATGCCAGCCACCTCCTGCCTCATAAGGCGTAGCCCAGCATCATAGCAACACATTGCCATACTGACGCAACGTCATTGATGTAGCAACCAGTGCAGATGTGCCAGAAAATGAAAATAGCCACGGGACACACAAATCGGATCTGATCAGTTGCGATACACAGTGCAGACAGTTAATCACGAAGATCGGATTCCGACTGGATACACAACATTTTTTATTTGGACTGACAGTCTGAACATAGCTTAAAGGAATAGTTCACCCAAAAATGAAAATATGCTGATAATTTACACACCCTCAGGCCATCCGAGATGTATATGACCTTCTTTCTTCATCAGAACAGGATTTAATATTTTTAGGAAAGTATACCAGGTTTTTAGCTTCATCCAATGCAAGTTTTGACGGTCCAAAAAGCATATTTAGGCAGCATCAAAGTAATCCACATGACTCCAGTCAATTAAGTAATGTCTTCTGAAGTTAATCGATACGTTTGTGTGAAAAACAAATGCATTTTTGGGTGAACTATTCCTTTAAGGGGGCATACATGCTGAGATTTTCGGCTGTCGTGCGAGTTCCCAACTGTTTTTTTTCCAGTCGGGAGAGATCGCGTGGAAATAATTGGTGCTCATGTGGTCGTGGCTTGCATTGTGTGAGAGGAATTCCAAGCGGAGCTGAGCAACTTATGAGCAGCTCATGACCTCCCAATAATTTTTTTTAAATGTCAAAAAAACGTGGCCACTGGGGGTCACGTGACACCATGCAAGAGGCAGATGTGTGAGCAACGAGCTCTGCGCACTTTGCTAAGTTTTTAATTATTTTCATGTTATAATCTGCTGAATTTTGATACACCCAGTTACACATTTGCTCTTTGATGCAAAACATGGCAAAGAAGTCAAAATCCTCAGGCTCTGGAGACATTAAAAGACACTTACATGTTCAGGATGAAAGCCCCGACAGACCTACAGACCGGGAACTCGATTTGGATTGCACAGCGGGAGAGGAGATCCAGCGTCAGTTGTCCAACATGTCGGTGATGTTGACGAAGATTCTTGCTGTTTTGGAGGATCTCGCTGTAATACGTCGATCGATTACGGCGATGGAAACAAAATTCTCTGAGTTAGCTGCAAGAGTGACTGATGTTAAATGAATCGATTTTCTGGAATCTTCGGAGAGGGAATTAACCGCTAATCCACCCGTGACCAAAGTTGATCTGGAATGTATTCTTGAAAAGCTTGAAGATCTTAAGAATAGAAGCCGCAGGAATAACGTTCGAATTGTTGGAATTCCTGAGCATGAGGAGGGCAGAGATATGGTGAAATTGCTAGAGGAGCTTTTCCCGAGTCTGCTCGACATAACAGGCCACAAGCTGGAAATCGAGCGAGCTCACAGAGTCCCTGCTCAGAGATCTGCTGAGGGAGACAGGCCCCGATCGATCCTGGCCAGATTTCAGAGATCATCCGAAAAAGATCTTGTGTTGCGCCAGGTGAGGAGCAAAGGGAAGCTTTCTTGGAAGAACCATAATTTTTTCTTGTTCCCGGACTTTGCGAGTTCGACGAGAGAAACGCGATCGGTTCAAGGAATGTAAGAAACTCTTGCATCTCGTTTGCTCTGATGTTCCCGGCCAAACTGAGAATAGAAATGAAAAAGGGTCGCAAAGTATTTACATGTCCAAATCAGGCAATGTCTTTTATAGAATCAGTGTCTTAGTAAACCATTGGATGTTTCTCATGTGAGTGGGTCGACTCGCTGTACTTACTCTTGAGGAAGCTGGGTGTCATTTTGGTTTCTTTTTTCTTTTTGCGTTGGCTCTGCCTAGCGGCCGGAGCTTGTTTTGTGAATAACATTTCTCCTTAAATGTTGCATGGAAGTTCCCGGCCAGTTTGAGAGTGAACACTACGGATGACCGCAAAATATCTACATGCTCACACAAAGGATGTCTTTTATGAAGTTGACAGATTATGTAAGTCATGGTATATACTTTTATGCGGCCTCCGATTTAATTGACTCGACCATCCGGGGAACCGGGTTGCTGGTTTGGTTTCTTTTTGTGTTGGCTCCGCCTAGCGGCTGGAGCTTGTTCTATTGAATAATACTCCATTGGAATAGCTGTGGATTAATCTGTTCTTTCTTTGTGCTTATTCCTCCTGCTGGCTGTAGTTTGTTTTTTTGAGTTTTTTTTTATGGGACATTGGAATGAATACATCATCCGCTGAACTTATAACAGCCGGCTCACTGAAAATATCTGAACAGTTTTATATCAGCTGGAATTTGTTTTGTGGAAGACCACACCTTTGAGACAGTTCTGTGAATGAATCTACACATTCTTTGTGTTCATTCTTCCTATTTGCTTTGTTTATTTTACAAAGTATTTTCTGTTATGTAATTTTGCCTCAGGCAAAATTTAGCAATCGGATGGCAAGGTTGTCGTGGGGACTCATGGGCGTTCATGGACCTTTTGAGTTTAGAGGGATTGACGCCGGTTGGCGCTTTTGCGTGCGGGGTTAATGCGCACGTTTTTCTTTTTTCTGTTTGTTTTGTTCGGGGGGAAGTTCGGGGTTTGATTGTTTCACTAATGGGGAATGTGGTCTGTATAATTTTGTTTTTGACACACAATATATTTTTTCTACTATATCAAAATGTCAAATGTTAATATGAGTGTACTATCTCTCTCCACATGGATGTGAATGAGTTGGGGCACCCCATAAAAAGAAGGAAGGTTATTACTTTTCTTAAACATAAGAAATATGATATAGTGTTTCTTCAAGAAACACATCTTTCCCACAGGAAGCTGAAAAATTTGGGATGAAATGGGGTGGACATGTTTTTTTAGTGCTGGCTCAAGTAAGAGCAAGGGAGTCATTATATTGGTAAATAAACATCTACAATGCAAATGTCTCAAACAGACTAAAGATAAATTAGGAAGGGTAATTATTGTTTTAGCTGAAATTCAAGGACAAAGGTTGATTTTTGGCAAATATTTACGCACCTAACGCTGATGATCAGGGCTTTTTTATAGATCTTGAAGGGATGTTGCAAACCACTGGCACCCCTCATGATATAATATTGGGAGGAGACTTTAATCTTTTGATGGACTCAGTCCTTGATCATAGTGAAGCAAAAGTGTGCATGCCCCCTAGATCAACATTGACGCTTCACAGGATGTGTAAAATTCTTGGTCTTATAGATATTTGGAGACTTTTGAACCCATCTAGTAGGGACTATACATTTTTTCATCAGTCCATAAGATTTATTCTATAATAGATTTTTTTTTTTTATATATATCCAAATCCCTCATTTAATCTGTTGTTGATTGCTCAATTGGAAACATTTTAGTCTCAGGTCATGCCCTGGTGAGTTTAGAGGTGATGCCACATATAGAGAAAAAGAAATCATATAGTTGGTGCCTTAATGTATCCCTTCTGCAAAATCCTGATTTCCAACAAATGTTAAAGACTGAAATCAATATTTACAGGTGCATCTCAATAAATTAGAATGTCGTGGAAAAGTTCATTTATTTCAGTAATTCAACTCAAATTGTGAAACTCATGTATTAAATAAATTCAATGCACACAGACTGAAGTAGTTTAAGTCTTTGGTTCTTTTAATTGTGATGATTTTGGCTCACATTTAACAAAAACCCACCAATTCACTATCTCAAAATTAGAATACATCATAAGACCAATAAAAAAAACATTTTTAGTGAATTGTTGGCCTTCTGGAAAGTATGTTCATTTACTGTATATGTACTCAATACTTGGTAGGGGCTCCTTTTGCTTTAATTACTGCCTCAATTCGGCGTGGCATGGAGGTGATCAGTTTGTGGCACTGCTGAGGTGGTATGGAAGCCCAGGTTTCTTTGACAGTGGCCTTCAGCTCATCTGCATTTTTTGGTCTCTTGTTTCTCATTTTCCTCTTGACAATACCCCGTAGATTCTCTATGGGGTTCAGGTCTGGTGAGTTTGCTGGCCAGTCAAGCACACCAACACCATGGTCATTTAACCAACTTTTGGTGCTTTTGGCAGTGTGGGCAGGTGCCAAATCCTGCTGGAAAATGAAATCAGCATCTTTAAAAAGCTGGTCAGCAGAAGGAAGCATGAAGTGCTCCAAAATTTCTTGGTAAACGGGTGCAGTGACTTTGGTTTTCAAAAAACACAATGGACCAACACCAGCAGATGACATTGCACCCCAAATCATCACAGACTGTGGAAACTTAACTCTGGACTTCAAGCAACTTGGGCTATGAGCTTCTCCACCCTTCCTCCAGACTCTAGGACCTTGGTTTCCAAATGAAATACAGAACTTGCTCTCATCTGAAAAGAGGACTTTGGAACACTGGGCAACAGTCCAGTTCTTCTTCTCCTTAGCCCAGGTAAGACGCCTCTGACGTTGTCTGTGGTTCAGGAGTGGCTTAACAAGAGGAATACGACAACTGTAGCCAAATTCCTTGACATGTCTGTGTGTGGTGGCTCTTGATGCCTTGACCCCAGCCTCAGTCCATTCCTTGTGAAGTTCACCCAAATTCTTGAATCGATTTTGCTTGACAATCATAAGGCTGCGGTTCTCTTGGTTGGTTGTGCATCTTTTTCTTCCACACTTTTTCCTTCCACTCAACTTTCTGTTAACATGCTTGGATACAGCACTCTGTGAACAGCCAGCTTCTTTGGCAATGAATGTTTGTGGCTTACGCTCCTTGTGAAGGGTGTCAATGATTGTCTTCTGGACAACTGTCAGATCAGCAGTCTTCCCCATGATTGTGTAGCCTAGTGAACCAAACTGAGAGACCATTTTGAAGGCTCAGGAAACCTTTGCAGGTGTTTTGAGTTGATTAGCTGAATGGCATGTCACCATATTCTAATTTTTTGAGAGAGTGAATTGGTGGGTTTTTGTTAAATGTGAGCCAAAATCATCACAATTAAAAGAACCAAAGACTTAAACTACTTCAGTCTGTGTGCATTGAATTTATTTAATACACGAGTTTCACAATTTGAGTTGAATTACTGAAATAAATGAACTTTTCCACGACATTCTAATTTATTGAGATGCACCTGTATATGGAGACCAACTGGTCCTCAGTATCCTCTGTGGGCATGGCTTGGGAGGCACTTAAGGCGGTTCTTAGGGGTTGGATCATACAGTATGCCTCTTTCATCAAAAAATCCAAAGCACAAGAATTTATGGAGTTGGAAGGAAATATTAAAAGTGCCGAGGCAGAGCTGAAGCGCCTTATGTCAGCTGATGGCCTCAGAGAATTGACCCGATTGAAATACAGATATAATACTATTTTGTTTTGGTTATTCAGGGCAAGACAGTCATACTTTGAGTCAGGTGACAAAGCAGGGAAGCTTTTGGCTAGATATATAAAGCAGAGAGAGTCTTTTTCTACCATTCCCTCAGTGAAATCTGCTGGTGGTGAAATTTTTACTTCAGCCATTGAAATTAATAATGCTTTTAAATAATTCTATATTGATCTTTATAGTTCCACGTCTTCGTCTACTGATGAAGATATTCGAAACTTTGTGGAACCATTAGATCTTCCTAAACTGACGACTAAGCAAAAAAACTCTCTTGATTCTGAGATAACCTTGGAGGAGCTTGACGAGGTAATTAAGTCCCTACCTACAGGCAAAGCTCCGGGGCCAGATGGTTTTGCTGCAGAATTTTTTAGATCCTATGCTGCAGAACTGGCTCCACTTTTGTTAGAAGTTTATACTGATTCATTAAAGAATGGAAAGCTTCATCCAATGATGACACAAGCCCGGATCAGTCTGATTCTTAAAAAGGACAAAGATCCAAGTGAGTGTAAAAGTTACCGTCCAATTTCCCTGATCCAACTAGATGTAAAAATATTGTCAAAAATTTTGGCTAATCGATTAAGTAAAGTTATGACATCACTTATACATATAGATCAGGTGGGATTTATTCGGGGCCACAGCTCTTCTGATAACATCAGGCGTCTCATCAATATCATGTGGTCAGTAGCAAATGATCAATCTCCGATCGCTGCCATCTCACTTGATGCCGAAAAGGCATTTGATATGGTAGAATGGGATTATCTTTTTAAGATTTTGTAAATGTACAGGTTCGGGAGTACATTTATTGGTTGGATTAAGTTACTTTATAGACACCCTGTAGCAGCGGTACAAACAAATGGATTCATTTCAGATTATTTTACTTTGAATAGAGGCATTCGGCAGGGTTGCCCTCTTTCCCCATTATTGTTCTGTCTTGCCCTGGAACGATTAGCAGCTACGAAAAGAAAGGAGGATGATTTTCCAGGGGTGGTGGCGGGAGATGTGCCGCATAAACTTCTGCTTTACGCAGATTATATTTTATTATTTGTCTCTGAACCTACTATATCTATGCCTTGCCTCCACAGAATTATTCATTATAAGGATATAAATATTAATATTAAGGATACAAAGTCAATTGGGCTAAATCCGAAGCTTTGGCTCTGACAGCATACTGCCCAGTAACGGCTTTTCAGCCGGGCGCCTTCCAGTGGCCCAAACAGGGCATTGAGTATTTGGTGATTTTATTCCCAGCAAATTTGTCTGATTTAGTTAGTGTTAATTTTGACCCTTTAATAAAAAGGATTTCTAGCGATGTCAGCAGGTGGGCTTCATTACATTTATCAATGATTGGGAAGGTTAATGTTATTAAAATGAATTGTATTCCAAAATTTAACTACCTGCTACAATCTCTCCCTGTAGATGTCCCCTTCTCTTATTTCAAGGAATTTGATAGCATAGTGAAGTCCTTCATTCCCAGATTGCATTTTAATGTTACATAGGCCGATAGACAAAGGAGGGCTAGGCCTACCCAAGAATTTGTTTTATTACTATACATTCAGTCTCAGACATTTGGCTCATTGGACACTTCCACCTGAGAGAGCCCCTCCCTGGTTTGTTATTGAACAGGCAGTTCTTACCCCTATTTCGCCATTACAAAGCATATCTATCAAACTAATCAGAAAAGTTAAGTTACACCCCGTTATTTCGCATTTACACTCGGTATGGACTAAAGTGTCCAGATTGTTTATATTGGACACTTATTTAAATGCTGCCTCGAGCATATGGCAGAACCCAAGACTGTGTATTGGCAAGTCTCCTTTCTGCTGGCCGGAGTGGATTGTGAGGGGGGTTGCTACACTCGGTGACCTATATGAAAGTGGTGTGTTGAGATCGTTTGAAAACTTGGTCCAACATTTTGGGATCCCCAGACCTCAGTTTTATAGGTATTTACAACTGTGCCACCTGCTTTGTACTATATTTGGGAGTAGCACACATGCCCCTAAGGAGGCAGATGCTTTGGCAGAGGTGATTGCGGCTTTTGGAAAAGGTCATGAGGCATCAGTGTACTACTCCTTGTTAATTCAGAGTATGGGGGACGGAGCCGTAACTTCTCTCAAGAGAGTATGGGAGAAAGATTTCAACTTGGCATTGGAGGAAGGAGTGTGGGCTAAGATTCTTAAAAATGTTAAGTCTGCATCTAGTGATGCAAGGGTGCATCTTATACAATTCAAAATTTTGCATAGATTTTATTGGACCCCCTCTAGACTGTGTAGGCTTGGTCTTAAAGACACACCCACCTGCTGGAGATGCCGACCGGAGAATGGAGACATGGCCCATGTTTTTTGGTGGTGTGTCGAGATCCAGAAATTCTGGTTGAAGGTTCAGAATTTTGTTTGCGACGTGGTGGGCACTCAGGTTTCGTTTTGCCCCAGACTTTGTGTTCTGGGCGATGGGGCGGTCATCGATGTGGGGGATGGCCATATAGAGAACTGGGTTCTGACATGTGTGATGATCGCCAGGCAGGTTATTTTGAGGGGTTGGAGGTCAGCTGGTTCGCCCCCATATCCGGAGTGGTGCACGGAGGTGGGGAGGGTGGCAGCTTATGAAGAGGTGTCATCGGGAAGACAGGGTGGCTTGGATAAGTTTGTTCGGAAATGGGGCAGGTATTTGGAGTTTTTGGAGGCTCTCGGGTGGGGTGTGAAGAGAGTAGTGTATTATAGTTTGTATGATTATTATGTGTGTGTGTGTGTATATATATATATATATAATTAAATGTTGATTTATATATATATATAATGTTTACATTTCATTGGAAAAAATAAAAAAATAAAAACGTGGCCACTGTCGGCTTGAATTCGTGAGGTGTGTGCAGTTGAATGAGCCGATTTGGTTATCTGCCTGAAATTGACCAATCAGGAGGTGTTACAACTCACACGATCAATGAAAACTGAGTGTTCATGAAGCTTTTACCTATTTTTCCATATTATTCACGACCACATCACTGGGAAGGATCTACAGAAAGGCCATGCTGTTCTCTGCTCTTAAAACAAATCATTTGCCATCCGGGTTGCATTAGAAACAATC
This sequence comes from Myxocyprinus asiaticus, assembly GCF_019703515.2. Taxonomy (NCBI): domain Eukaryota; kingdom Metazoa; phylum Chordata; class Actinopteri; order Cypriniformes; family Catostomidae; genus Myxocyprinus; species Myxocyprinus asiaticus. The sequence continues at coordinate 9,440,836 of NC_059383.1, forward strand.
TTTATCACTCTGATGGACAGAGTTTTAAAATTTCCGCATGGTCTATTTTTATTCTTCATACTTGCATTAGTTTCAGTTCTAAGGGTACATTTAGGGGGATATAGCATCTGTTATAATTGTATATGCACACGATAGTGGATGTGTGATAGTTTTTTTTTTTTTAACTCCCCAAGCGCGTGTCTGGTGAAACCAAGGACTTCTAGGTTGAAAGTTGTACCTGTCAATCAACCGCTGCGCTAAAACAAGATTTTGAAGCTTTGCTATGTGCGGCTTTAAAGCGGATTCACATGGACAAGACCTCACGGATCTTCTTCAGTACGTCTGCTATCAGCATGCATGCAGTGATACAGATGAGAAGGACATAGCCTACATCTAAAGCAGAATAAACAGGTAGAGTTATCGATAGCAGCATTGAAGAGCGGGTTCGTTCAGTTCAGCGTGGAGGACTCCCAACCACGGGTGCGGTAGCCTAGTTGCAGGCTGACGTAGAATTGGTGGCCATGCTTGTGTTGGACTGGAGTGGAATCTTCCACTCCCCCCTGAACCATCGCGGCTCGATGATTAGTTCCTGGGCCCAGAGCGCCACTCGTGGCCATGCCCTGCCCCGGTACCTTTCTTCCCAGGTGCATGATGAGCTCACGCGATCATGGTGGGCACCTTTTACTGCCCGGACCCGGTCCGCGGGCTCCTCCGCTCTCACTACCCTCAACGGTGGGGTGGCCAAGGGATACTCGGCGATTCCTCAGGTGGATCAGGCCGTTGTGGTGCACTTGTGCCCGCAGAGCGCCGCCACCTGGTGGAACCGTCTGAGGCTCCTGTCCAGGGCCTGTAGGCTTACGTCGTCACTGGCAGCTAAGGCCTACGGTGCTGCTGGACAGGCCGCCTCCGCCCTGCATGCCATGGCTCTCCTGCAAGTGCACCAAGCCAAGGCACTCAAAGAACTGCATGAGGGTAGTCCTGACCCGGGATTGATTCAGGAGCTGTGCTCTGCGACCGATCTCGCCCTCTGGGTGACGAAGGTCACGGCGCGGTCTCTCGGGCAGTCGATGTCCACCCTGGTGGTCCAGGAGTGCCACCTTTGGCTCAACCTGGTCGAGTCAAAGGAGGCTGACAAGGTATGATTCCTTGTTTCCCACATCTCCCAGGTTGGCCTATTTGGCGACACCGTCGGAGGCTTTGCCCGGCAGTTTCCGACGGTGAGGAAGCAGACGGAGGCCATCCAACATATCCTGCCCTGGCACGGCTCAAGATCCCGCACCCCATACGCTCGCAGGAAGCAGACGCCACCAGCCCAGGAAGTCGTAGACCTGCTACACAGGAGCTGGTAAGAGCACCACTCCTTCCCCCGGTGGAGAGCCGGGCGGAGAATCCTTGTTTACCTTTTCTTATCATTTCGCTGCACGCCCAAAGTGCTGCGGTACCCACATTTTCAAGAAAAGAGCGGTTTCCTCACTTCCTGGATAACTTCGTTATCATGACCGCCGGACACCGTGTCTTTTTGGCAGGTACGGCACCTCGGAGGTGGGCCTCCCACCCCCGCGTGCCCAGCTGTGGCACAATCCCACCCTCGACATGACAATCACCACGGGTCGCAAGGACAATTCACCTCTTCCCAGACTGCTCCTACGGTGGGTGTAAGGAGCCAGGTAAGTGCTTTGATGTCCCTGGACTCAGCACGGCCACGATTGGCACCTCAGGCTCCGCCCCATCGCGAGGCCCCACCCGCCGGTACGTCCAACACGATTGTCCCCTTGGTCCCCCTCACTTGAAGCTTGGGGGGCGTGGCTCGCACTCCCCAAACCATCGCGGTTGCTGATCAGGACCGTCCGACTCAGCTACGCGATTCAGTTTGCCAGGTGCCCACCAAGGTTCAATGGATCCGCTTCACTTCGGTGAAATGCGAGAACGCCACTGCCTTGCACGCAGAGATTGCGTCCCTTATACGGAAGGGCGTGAGATGAGGAAGGGGTTTTACAGCCCCTACTTCATCGTACCCAAAAAAGGTGGTGGATTACGGCCAATGTTGGACCTACGAGTTCTGAACCGGGCCTTGCACAGACTCCCGTTCAAGATGCTGATGCAAAAATGCATTTTGGCGAGCGTTCAGCATCAAGATTGGTTCACGGCAGTAGACCTGAAGGATGCGTACTTCCACGTCTCGGTTCTACCTCGACACAGACCCTTCCTGTGGTTTACTTTCGAGGGCCGGACGTACCCATACAAGGTCCTCCCCTTCGGTCTGTCCCTGTCACCTCACGTCTTCACAAAGGTCGCAGAGGCAGCCCTTGCCCCATTAAGGGAAGTGGGCATTCGCATCCTCAACTATCTCAACGACTGGCTGATTTTAGCTCACTCGCGGGACTTGTTGTGTGCGCACAGGGACCTGGTGCTCAGGAACCTCAGCCGGTTGGGGCTTCAGGTCAACTGGGAAAAGAACAAGCTCTCCCCGGTTCAGAGCATCTCTTTTCTCGGCATGGATTTAGACTCAGTCTCAATGATGGCGCGCCTCATGAGCGAGCGCACACAGTCGGTGCTGAACTGTCTGAGAGTGTTCAGGAGGAAAATGTCGGTCCCACTGAAATTATTTCAGAGGCTCCTGGGGCATATGGCATCCTCAGCGGTGGTCACGCCGGTCTGCCGCTGTCTGTTCAGCCCTTGGACCGACCTGGCATTTCTACAGGCAGGGGTTCCCCAAGAGCAGGTCTCCAGGTGCGTCGTGGTTATGACAGATGCCTCCAAGCATGGCTGGGGAGCCGTGTGCAATGGGCGCACAGCCGCCGGTCCTTGGACTGGTCCGCGACTGCATTGACACATCAACTGCCTCAAGTTGCTGGCAGTATTGCTCGTAACACGCTCCCTCTACGAGGCCCCTGTATGCTCTGAAGTGACGTCTGTTCACCAAGTGGTGTTCTTCCCAACGCGAAGACCCCCAGAGATACGCAGTCGGATCAGTGCTTTCCTTCCTGCAGGAGAGGCTGGAGGGGCGGCTGTCCCCCTCCACCTTGAAGGTGTATGTAGCTGCTATATTGGCACATCACGATGCAGTAGACGGTAAGTATTTAGGGATGCATGACTTGATCGTCAGGTTCCTGAGAGGCGCTAGGAGGTTAAACCCCCCCAGATCTCATCTCATCCCCTCGTGGGACCTCTCTGTGGTCCTTCAGGGCCTACGGGGAGCTTCATTTGAGCCCCTGGAGTCAGTGGAGCTAAAGGCACTCTCTTTGAAGACTGCCCTCCTGACTGTGCTCACTTCCATCAAGAGGATATTGGACCTGCAGGCGTTCTCTGTCAGCGAAACGTGCCTGGAGTTCGATCCGGGTTACTCTCATGGGATCCTGAGACCCCGACCAGGCTATGTGCCCAAGGTTCCCATGATCCCTTTAGGGATCAGGTGGTGAACCTGCAAGCCCTGCCCCAGGAGGAGGCAGTCCCAGCCTTGGCGTTGCTGTTTCCGGTGCATGCTTTGCGCACCTATTTGGATCACACGCAGAGCTTTAGGAGCTCCGAGCAGCTCTTTGTCTGCTTTGGTGGACAGCGGAAAGGGAGCGCTGTTTCCAAACAGAGGAATCGCCCACTGGGTCATTGACACGATCGCTATGGCATATCATGCCCAGGACGTGCCGCCCCTTGGGGCTATGAGCCCACTCTACTAGGAGTGTGGCGATCTCCTCGGCTCTGACCAATGGCGCCTCTTTATCAGACATCTGCAGAGCAGTGGGCTGGGCAACACCAAACACCTTTCTATAATCTCCGGGTTGAGCTGGTCTCGTCCTGGGTGTTGTCAGGCACGAACAGGTAAGTTCCGGGACAGCTGGCCAGGTGTACCTCTTACGCATAGCGCCTTTCCCCTCCCCTGAGGTGAAGACATGTGCTTTTTACCCCCAGTTGTGTTCACAAAGTCGTGGACCCTGTATGTCCTTCCTCCTTAGCCCTGTGGCAGGTGAGTTTACGGAGAAACTCGCTGCCGGCCCAGTACGTGTGCTAACTAGGCCCTGTACTGGGGTAGGTGCTCCACATGCGCTGGTTGCCCATACGTAACCCAGTATGATGTATATTCCACAAAAAAGTTTCCCTGTTGATAAACTGCATCTTCCTTGGGCAGAGGTCTCTCTCTCCCCAGTCACCGTGTTTGTAGAACTCCTTCCCCCCTTGGGTAGGACCTACCACGGGACTTCTCCACATGAGATGCTTCCGACAAGACTCGGTAAGACCATGTGATGTATTTCCACTCAAATGCACCCCCCTCCGGGCGGGGTGTGGTCTCTGCGGTGTCCTCCTCTTGGGAGGGACACCCTCCGATGAACAGACCCTATATGGCCCCCAGCTGAACGATTTTGTTCCTTTTGGGGAGAAAAAAAGAAGAGGCTGCGACTGGGTCAGCCGGTCCTTAATTTTGGTCAGTCGATTTGTCCCTGAGGTGCAGGGGACCGTTTGACGCCTGTAAGAGCACTGGGGGAGGTTACGTGATGGCCGGGTGCACTGGCTACAAGGCATGCAGAGGTCTGCCCGTCTCGCACCGCCACTCCACGTAACACAGTTCAGTTAGTCGTGGCATTTTGTATAGGGACCCCTAGTGTCACTACATCGACACAACTTTGAGTGAGTGACAGAAGGGGAATGTCTCGGTTACTGTCGTAACCTCCGTTCCCTGATGGAGGGAACGAGACGTTATGTCCCCCCTGCCACAACACTGAACTACCCACTGAAATGGCCGGGACCTTGTCTCGGCTCCTCAGCACAAAACCTGAATGAGTGGTTGCAAGCCAGCTCTTTTTATACCCGTATGTCCGGGGGAGTGGCATGCAAATTCCACTCGCCAATTCCCATTGGCCTTTTCTCAAAGATCAGAGGTGTTTGAGGCTCCCAAGGGCGACCCCTAGTGTCACTACAGTGTCACTACATCGACACAACGTCTCGTTCCCTCCATCTGGGAACGGAGGTTACGACAGTAACCGAGACGGTAATTTAACTGTGTGAGTTGACTGCATGTTTGATTCTTATCTTAAGGTAATCATTTATTTTACCCTCTTTTCTATCAAAGTATTGGTATACAGTCAATACAAGTGTTCAATGTGAGTAATTGTGTTTAAGCTTTTTTTCTGCAATATAAATGCTTTGGTGTACTAATAAAAAAAAAAAAATTCTTTTGAAACCTTAATGGAAGCTGAAACCTGAAAAATGTAACTTTGTTTTGAAGTATTTGCACATACTGTATAAGTAGTTTTGCATTATGGCAAGGGTATTCAATGGGGGTCTGTGACCCATACGGGGTCCGCGGTGGTACCACAGGGGGTCCGCAAATTATCGTTTGATCCACCACCGGCACTCATAATAATCACTTGCACGTGAGACAGTACCGCCACTTCCTATACGCATATTACGCAGACTGCGTAGGGCATCAACTCCCTAGGGGGGCACCATCTCATCGAGTTCTCGAGGTGCAATGACATGTTCATAACTTTATATATAATAACATGTCTGACAAACGTCTATAGCTGCTGCATTGTGTCTTGTTGTTCCAGTGTATTGTTTATTCATCATTATAGGCTGTTATAAAATAAAATGTTACAAAATGTACAAAAGATTCCATAATCAAAATATAATGCATCATATTTTGTCATTATGTGAAGATTCACTGCCCAGCTTGGAAAGAATGTGCACAATGCGTGTCTGTCTGTTCTTCCTTCAGGTTACCGTAGTAATCTTTGTAAGTGCGCACCAGTTTTTTTTTTTTTTGTGACTGTCTGAACCGTCTATTTTCAAATCGCATTTAGCTTATCAGGAGACGTCATAACCGTCGCGCTTTTAATATGCGTGTTAAGTTGAAGTTCAGTTTTGAAGACGCTGCATTCTGTTCCATTTAGCTGCGCCCTCTTAAAGTGTTTGAAACATTCACCTACTGTATATGCGTTACTTCAAGTCCACGTTTTATTTAGATATTTACTAAATTGAACGTTGAACATTCTCAACTCGACTCAGCTTTGTTAAACTTTGCCAACTCAACATTGAAAAAGTTTGATGAAATTATCCCATCGCCCATGCTCATTACGAGCCACTCATAGCACAACACATATCAGGTTAAACAGCGCTGTTGTAGAGGGTTGCGTAAGTAAACAAGTCAGCTTTGCGTTTTTCGCGATGTGCGGATGACAGCCTAAAGTTTCTTGTATTATTAGTTGCTTTTTGCTTTCAGAACAATAGTCTATAGTTAATATATATGTATATGTAATATGTGTCTAAATATATAGTTACTGCTGAGATTATCAAGATGCCATATTCTACACTGATGGTGACTGTCAAATCAACATAATTAAAGGTGAATACAGTCATGTTTTCCTCATTACAAAGTTTTACTCCTACAGAAATTAACAGTAATTTTATACATGAGATGAAGACTCCTGGTATAGGCCTATCAGTATCCTTATTATAGTTTTTTTTTATTATTATTTTGCATGGAGAGTGTCTGTCTGTCTATCTGTTTTATTTTATTTTTTGGAGGGGGTGTGGCACAGTGAATACAAAGGAAATTTAAAAATAGCACTTCATGTAAAACATGTTGCAGACCTCTGCTATATTTAATGATTATTTAATGGCTTTGCAATGTAAACATCATAAAATATGTACATACAATAATATGGTACCATACACGTTTTTATAGGCATAAAATGCAACACTCAGTTTTCAGACAATATGCAACGGGTGTCCCTGCTCCATCTCTCTACATACCAAGGGGTCCTTGGCCTGAAAATGGTTGAAGACCCATGCATTATGGCATAAGTAATGGGCTAAGATCCGGATGTCATTTATATCTAGCAATATTAAAATTAAACAATTACGATTGCAATCTAGGCTAACTTTCTGTATTCCACTGACAAATATGAAATCAGATATATACAGTATCAGGACATTAACATACCCAATTTTTACCAATGGCTGACCATATTATCCACCAAGAAGGTTTTAAATGTATGACATTTGTCAACACTACTTTGGCTCATTCTGTTAATTCCATTTAGACAAGAAAATTGGCCACCAGCTGATTTAGCTGTTTTGTCAAGTCAGGGCCCATTTTTCAAAACACTAATTATGAGGCCTCGACTCACTGATCATAGGTCCCTTTTCCACACGTGCTATGTCTCCGCGGTAACGCGCTCAACAAGCCACATGGGTTGATGGTCTCAGACGCGGAGGCAACTGAGATTCATCCTCCGCCAGCCGGATTGAGGCAAGCCACCATGAGGACTTAGAGTGCATTGGGAATTGGGCATTCCAAATAAAAATAAATAAATATATAAAAAAAGACAACTTGTAATAATTTGTACGAAATTAATTGTCAATCTATTAAAATTTTTAATCAAATTAATTACATAACATGCCGATTAATTGCATACATCATTATTTGCTGAGAAAGGTGCCAAAAGATAATTCATATAAAAAATGCATAATAATTAAAATATTTTAAAATATAATATGTAGGGCCTATAATAAATATACAGTATAATACGGATTGAAATTCAGTATGAAATAAATTGCATTATTGTAGCAGATGAATAAAGCATTGTTTAGACAATACCAAAAACTCCAATATATTGTTTTTTATTATTGAACAAGCCTACAGTTTACAGCAATCTGTTTTGCATTGAGTTTGTCAATGTGTCCAGTTCACACAGTTCTTCTTGCGTTCCATCTTGCCTATTGTAACGAGGAGGAGGGTGGGTCCGGGTGTGCGTAGTAGGGCTAATCAGCCGAGGAGAGGGATAAGTGCAGCAGGATGTGGCAGTTGGAGAGAGAGAGAGCCACACGCAGCTGCCGTGTGTGTGTTGTGTGTCTTTTTGTTTCATTAAATATTACTTTGACTGTTCAGCCGGCTCCCGCCGCCTCCTTTTCCATTTTAACCCTGTTACATTGGTGCCGAAGCCTGGGAAGGATGTGCTGTCATGGAGTCCTCGCCACTGCCATCTGCCCAAAGGAGCAGCCGTCCGATGGGGGGATGCTTCTGCCAACGGGTGTCAACGGTTAGCGCTGGGGGCGATTTGGGGACCCCAATGGGAGTGATTCCGCCGGGTGAAACCCCACGGACCTCCCATTTCCCAGTACGCTCGGTCGCCCCGGTCGAGTTCTGGGATGAGACAGGCAGCTCGCCCCAGGGTGAGTTTAATTTCTCTTTTGGGGCTCAAGAGCAGGATGAGCTCTTGTTCGCCGCATCGGAGAGCGGGCTGGTACGGTCGGACATGGAGGACTCGGCTGGGTTCACACCTTCGGGTGTGGTCACCCAGTCTGAGGCAGATGCGGAGCTGACGGCCATGCTTGACCAGGCTGTCCTCGCCACTGCCATCCGCCCAAAGGAGCAGCTGCAGCCATCCGCCAGGGGACGGAGAAGTCGCTGCCGGCCGCCTGGATGTGGAGGAACGGCCGCCTGCGAGGGAAGGAGGGGCTCACTGCCGGCTGCCTGGAGTGGTGGAGCCGCTGCCAGGAGTGGAGGGGCTCCCTACCGGCCGCCAAAACGCGGAGGGGTGTTCCATCCACCAGGGCTCGGAGGTCTTGCTCCAGTCTGCCTGGGGAGGAGCAGCTGTCATCTGCCAGAGGGTGGAGTGATCGAGGACAAGGTGACGGCATGTCTGGGAACCAGCGAGCAAGTTTTTTTTCTCTCTCACTGTCGCTCCGCCTTGCCCTTTCCCTCCCCTTGTCCCCCTCCCTAGCTCTAGAGAGGCGGGGAAAATCCTCCCAGAAAGGGGGGGGGGTGTACGTCATACCGGGGGTTCCCCGGCCTGAGGCAAAGGAGAGAAGAGTGTGACGAGGAGGAGGTTTAATCAGCCAAGGAGAGGGATAAGTGCAGTGGGATGCGGCAGTTAGAGAGAGCGAGAGCCACACACAGCTGCCGTGTGTGTTTGTGTTGTGTCTTTTTTTCATTAAATATTACTTTGACCGTTCAACCCTGTTACAGCTATTTTTTATTTTCACTCTGTGTACATATGCGTGTCTCAGACAGGTGCATTTGGAGTGTCTCGGGGAGCCTACACACTAGAGTTTATGCTGCGTCAGAGAACACTGATAATGCATTGATTTCAATGGGAATGGTGCGTCGGAAGGACTGAGAAGGAAAACACGAGATTTTTTGATAGTGACACTGCGATACATAAAGTTGAGAATTTCAACTTTTGCTGCAATGCAATCTGATGTAGGCATCCACTGACCAATGGGGATCTCGGAGAGGTGGGACTAGTTGCGCTGTGAAATCAAAAAAAGAAAATAATAATTGCGGACATAAACCAAACATGCGGTGTATTCATTCCCTATCCTCCATTATCTTTCTCTGTCAGGCTAAAAAGAACGTAATTGTAGAGAGAGAGCCTGGAGAAGAGTTGGTGTTTACTAGTACACTGTCAAAAAGATATATTTTAAATAGCCATCCATGACCATGACCGCCTCTTCTCTCTTTGGTACACACCTTCCAAATGGACCTTTGGCATTCCCATGTGTGAAACGCTCCATCGTAGCTTTCCCTAGTGTAGGCACCCTGACTGGTATTCAGCATCACAAACACCTCATTTTTAAGACACTGTGTCAAGTTAAAATTAGTGAAAACTTTGAAAATCACATCTCAAGATTCATGTATTCTGTTGTGCTCTGTCTAAGTGAGCGATTCTTATTCTGTGGCTGCGCTGCTTGTGAGGTTTAAGACACGTTGTCCCCTATTGACGCAGTTTGTAAAAACACATGGACTTCAATCAGGGGGCATGTGTAATGTTGTTCAGGCAGGAACAGATGAAGACGATGACAAGATGATGATGTGAAGAACCCAAGTGCAGTTTTATTGACAGTGAATACCAAACATGAAATCCAAATGTGAAAGTATCAAAACATGGACATGGACTGGACTTGACCAGTGCAAAGGACAAAGTAAAACGTGAGGGCTTAAATACACAAGGACTAACTGGGTTAACAAGACACAGCTGGGGCACAATTAAGACAAGGAGAAAACCAGGAACATAAGACAAGTGACCAAAACTATATTTCAGAATAAGAATCCAAAGACACAGACACTACAGAACATGTTACAGCATGATTAATTGCACTTTATTAAAATAATTAATCGCACTAAATGTACGTGTTAAATCGACAGCCCTATATAAAATACAACTGTTATTCCGCTAGACACCAACCAATAATAATATTAATAATTAAAAATAAAAAAATAATTTCAATGGATACAATACAGGCATCAAATTGTAGCCAGCCTCCTATGGAACACTTTAAGAAAGGAAACGTCTGTGAATTTTTTTTTTTTTTTTTTTTTTCACTCATTCCATATTATTAATACAATACAAATTACTGATATATGTAAATAACTTGTAATAGGCTAGGCTTCTTCTGTGGTACACAAAAGTTATTTTCCTATTAAAATCATGTTTAGGATTTGGGTAAGGGGTTAGAATTTATAGTTAGTTTTAATTTTGTTTTGTTTGTGTAAATCATAACCCCATTTGTTGTTTCATTTATTTTTCTCTATGGAAGTAAAAGCCTTTTCTCGCATTCTTGTACTTTTATTACGACTGGTCGTGAGACTAGGTTGCTTTGAACTTCACATCACATCTTGCTGTTTTTCAGTGTCTTGTGTCATGAGCAAAGACACCACATCAAGTTAAAAATACAGTTGTTAAACTTTGAAAAAACGCATCACAAGACCTTTACGCTCCTAGCTATTTTTTTAAAAAACTGAATGCAACCTTTGTGGACGGCTCCTTACTTATTTTGTTCTGCATGCTCTTGGTAAGTGTAGTTTGAAAGCTTAGTAGAGAATTTATGTTCTGGTCAGGGGGCATGATTAAATGTGTAAATTTTTATTGTTACTTTTAATAATTAATTGTACTAAATTAACATGTTGAATTGACAGCTGTAGTTATAATGTTTAATTATTTATACTACATTATGTTTGCCTGAAGTGAAAAAGCCTTAGAGGTTTTGATAGACACTTGCAGCAAAGCCCAATTGTTTGTTTGCACAATTTGGCAATTTCTGAAGAGGTCTATATTGCTTGCATGGGATCAATAGTGCCAAGTAGTTTCACTGCAGCAAATGAACATTTTATATTTTACTGCTGCTTACCGCTGTGTATGACTATGCACCTTGTGAACTCCGTTATTAATCTATTAATTATCTCTTAATCAGGGTGAATTGCAACAAATTAATCAATAGCTGGCAAAGGGCTGATAATTTGATGTTTTGTAATGCTGCAGTATAAATATTACTTAAGTTCTGTGTATAACTGTTAATAAAATGTAATTAAAAATTGATTGTAGATAAAAAGTTAACTCTAAGGAAAGTAATTTTATTTCTTTGACAGACGGCAAACATCTCAGTGAACATTTTCTTATTTCATTGCTTTTAAAGCAGCACTCTACTGAGATTCCTCAAACATTCTGATGAGTTTTTTTATTTTTTATAAACCATTAAACCTATTACATTTGTGCAATTTATTTAACCCAAACTTCTTGATATATAGAGACAGTAGATTATTTAGATCTAGAAAAGTTCTTAGAATAGTTCACATAAAACTACTATTTTTCTTTTTTAGTGTTACCTAAGACTTGTTTCCATCAGGAAATATGAAAGTTATTATATATACTGTATTTTTATCATCTGATCAATCACTTTATCCACTGTTATATTTTAAGACAAGGGCATTTTGAGTCCAGAGAATGGGATATTTTTATGCCCTCCTATTGTGTTGCACTTTAGGAGAAGCTCATATTACACTGTGGATCTATTCATGCCAAATCTAGACTGAATTCTTTATCTCGTGTCAAGTAACTTGGCAGCATGGTTTTTTTTTTTTTTTTTGCTTAAAGTGGACAACTGCACAATTACCTTATACTTTATATTACACTTAATTATGACTATGTGGCCCTGACTTTGTGCGTAAACACCCATGGACAGCTGATGGGTTTGATCAAGTGCAGCCGCTCTCGCCGTGAATCATTTCAGACACCCCAACTTTCATTTGCATAATTAAATGCAAATGGATTGAGGTTGCATAATTAAAAATCTGACATGGATCAGTGTTGTGAAATAGCGCAGATCAGTGTGCTGGAGAATAACAGACACAGTTCATCAGTGGCAGGCCTCAGAAAACAGCCTGTGTAATTGGCTTCATTTGGAACACTGAATAACACTGTATCTGTCTCTCACTCCTGATAGCAGTTTTTTGTACTTGACATACAAGTGTACAGTATGATAATAAATGCGTCCACTGCACGGAATTTCATCAGTACTATATGATGTACAGTGCACAGCCCCCAAAATTATTTGGACATTTAAGCCACACTTAAAAATGCCATGTCTAAATGCCATTGCATTAAATGACAAAATATCAAACCAAGTTGCATCTGCAAGCAAAAGATGCTCGACCTTTTCTAAGAAATAAGCTCAGATTTCTGAGCCATTTTTGCAATGACTTTTAAGCAACTGCTATCAAGGTGATTTTGGATGTATGAAGTCAGTTCCCCTCAAGTTTGCACAGGTGTCCTGGCAGAGATATTCTCAAGTGTAGTTCATCACATTAAATATGGACATGTTTGTCGTTTGACAACCAGAAAGTGTCCAAATACTTTCCTGGCTCCATTTTGAACAGCATATCTATTGTTCCCTATCTGTCACTCACTCGAAGTTGTGTTGATGTAGTGACACTAGGGGTCGCCCTTGGGAGCCCCAAACACCTCTAATATTTGAGAAAAGGCCAATGGCATTGGTATACACTATCACTCAGGCCAGGGCTCCCTCTACAAGGAAGTTATATGCCTTGAAGTGGTGTCTGTTCGCCAATTGGTGTTCTTCCCGAGGTGAAGACCCCCAGAGATGTGCAGTCGGGTCGGTGCTTTCCTTCCTGCAGGAGAGGTTGGAGGGGCGGCTGTCCCCCTCCACCTTGAAGGTGTACGTGGCTGCTATAGTGGCACACCACGACACGGTGGACGGTAAGTCCTTAGGGAAGCTCAACCTGCTCATCAGGTTCCTTAGAGGCGCTAGAAGGTTGAATTCTCCTAGGCCGCGCCTTGTGCCCTTGTGGGATCTCTCCGTGGTCCTGCTGGGCCTGCGGAGAGACCCGTTTGAGCCTTTGGAGTCAGTCGAGCTAAAGGCCCTCTCCCTGAAGACGGCCCTCCTGACTGCGCTCACTTCCATCAAGAGGGTTGGGGAACTGCAGGCATTCTCTGTCAGCGATACTTGCCTGGAGTTCGGTCCAGCATACTCTCACGTGGTCTTGAGACCCCGACCGGGCTATGTGCCCAAGGTTCCCACTACCCCTTTTAGGGACCAGGTGGTGAGTCTACAAGTGCTGCCCTGGGAGGAGGCAGACCCAGCCTTGTCGTTGCTGTGTCCGGTATGTGATTTACGTATCTACTTGGACTGCACAGAGAGCTTTAGACATGCCGAGCAGCTCTTTATCTGTTTTAGGGGACAGCAGAAGGGGAAGGCTGTCTCCAAACAGAGGATGGCCCACTGGATCTTGGATGCCATCGCCTTGGCATATCGGGCCCAGGGCGTGCCGTCCTCCCTGGGAGTACGAGCACACTCCACTAGGAGTGTGGCATCCTCCTGGGCTTTGGCGAACGGCGCCTCTCTAGCAGACATCAGTAGAGCAGTGGGCTGAGTGACACCCAGTACCTTTACAAGATTTATAATCTCCGGGTTGAGCCAGTTTTGTCCCGTGTGTTGGCAGGTACGAACCGGTATGTTTGCGGGCAGCTGGCCAGGTGTACCGCTTGCACACAGCACCTTTCCCCTCCCCGAGGGGAAGACGTGCACTTTTTCCCTCATGTGAGTTCCCGAGACCGGTGAAACCTGGATGTCTTTCCTCCTCAGCCTTGCAGCAGGTGAGTTTGGTGGAGAAATTTGATGCCAGGCCCAGTACTTGTGCTAGTATGCCCTGTAATGGAGTAGGTGCTCCACATGTGTGGTTGCCTGTGGTAACCCCATGTGATGTATTTTTCCATAGTACGGTTTCCCTGACAGCAAACCCGTGTCTTCCCTTGGGCAGAGCCTCCTCTGCCCCCAGTCACCACATTTGTAGAGCTCCTCCCCTCCGGGTAGGACCTACCATGGGGGCCTCTTTCCACATGTGTACTACCGGTTGCTGAGTCCATATGACGTATTCTCCACATGTTAACCTCCCCTTCGGGCAGGATGTGGTCTCCGAGGTGTCTCTTCCTCTTGGGAGAAAGAACACCTTCCCCGACATGAATACATCTGGCCCCAGCTGGATGATTTTTCATTTTTTGTTGGAGAAAAAGAAGAGAAAAGGCCGAAGGGCCTGTTCCCATTGTAAATTTATCCTTATTCTCCTTTATCTTGTTCTACATTAAATACAACTCAATAACACCAATATACTGGTGATTATCAGTTGGTTTTATTATGTAAAGTACTGCTCATTGATTAAAGTGTGGCAGGGGTGCTTTGGCTTGGTGGTGAAAGCTCAGAGTTGGTAATTGAAATCAACTTTTTTACACTTTTGCCTTGAGAAAGGCATTGTCCCAGTAATAAATATACTGTATATTGCTTTCTAAAAGCACCAGCTAGATTATTTCAGTTTCCTGGATATGTTCGGAATGGCAAAGAGATGAAAATGGTTTGGTTTATTAGCAGTTAGCCCCTACTGGTTGGTATTATAGCTTGGGCTGGACGATAGGATGATGTAATCGGATATCAACGATGTCTTACAAAGATCCTGATGCCGATTCCGAACAGACATGATCGACATTATCGGGAAATGGCAAAACCATGGATCCTGGAAGTCGCCAAATATATTAAACAGTGGCCAGGGTGTGAAACTAGCACCCACCACCCGCCAAATAAAACGAGACTGAATCCAGTTTGTGAGCTCCTCATCCAAATATATTTCATGCGTGTGTAATTTTGCTCATCTACTCACAACAGACATCTCGGAGTGACACATGACAAGAAATGCTGTGAGTCATAAAGACACGTGCTTTAAGAAACACACTTTATTATATTTTTAAGAACAGACAATGCTTGTGTCTGATTTGCTGTTTGCTCAGAGGCATGCAACACATGCCTGTCTTGGAACACACGCATATCGCCTAGCCCTAATTATAACTACATCATTCTGCAGACAAAAAGCATTTTTCTTCACTGGCAGCTATTTAACATTAGCTGTGTTTTCTGCAGATCACACTGTGAATTTGGCAACAGGAAGTCAAAAGTTTTGCACCTGAAATTGGTCTCTGCTTACCAAAATTCGAACCACTGCCCCCAGTGGCCGAAGCTGGAAGTGTTGTTTAGGTGAAATGTCCACAGAGTAGCGCCAAAAGCGAGTTGTATTTTTAATTGTAAATGATTAAATACATTAAACAAGAATGCATATTTTATTAACTCTTCTCCCTAAACCAAATCCTAACACTAAACCGAAACATCAGTAGAGTAAACATTTTATTTTAGAGGGAAAATTCAACCTCCGAATCATGCTCTACATTGTTTATGTAAACGTGATTACTTTCTGGTTTGAGACCATTGCTTTCCAAACTCACTATCAGTAGTGCCACAGGTCAAGGTGAACACATTTGAATTGATGCAAAAAATGTCTGATGGTGGATGGCATTTGTCAGCAATTTTGCAGAATGAGGTTGATTTTAGGGAATATGAACAATCGGAAGCAGCATGTAGATTTACTGTCTGATCATGTTGGTATTGTCATGTGTATTTTGTTGATTCATGTCTTTCATTTTGAAATGTTTAGTTCCTGTTTCCCTTGTCATGTGATTTCATGTTTTCCCTCCATGTTCATGTGTCATGTTTTCATTGGTTTATTGTTTAATTATCTTGTTATCAGTTCTGTCTGTTCATTGGTTGATGTTTCCCATGTCTAGTATTTAAGCCCTCATGTTTGCCATTGTCAATTATTGAATGTAACTTTGTAGTCAAGTCAAGTCAAGCCATAGTCAAGTCCATGTCCATGTTTCACGTTTGTAGTTAGGGTTATTGGTTATCACGTTTGTAAATAAACTGCACTTGGGTTCTTCATCTTCTCGTCTTCGTCATCATCATTGCCAGCAGCCAGCACGCGTTACAGGTATTCTGATAAAAATAATTTAAAAAAAATATGTAAATTGCAAATATTTCATTATATGATAGCAGATGTTGCACCAGTGGCTTTTTTTTTTTTTTTTCCCCAAGTGTACAATAGACCTATATATCTGAGCAACTCCCATTGAGATGGATGGTAATGCTAATCATCAGATATGTCCAGGTAGTATAACCCTTCTTGGAAATGGCATACTACTTGTACTATTTTTGCAGTATTTATACTGTGTGTGCATGATATGCAAATATTCTGTATGCATGGAATAGCCAGATGACATACTGCTAATTTTCGCAATTGTATTATGTTGTTCAACCAGAGTACATGGTTTAGGATACTGTATTCCACAATGTAATGCGATGCATTCTTGACCTTCCATTTCCAGTGTGATAAATTCAAAGGAAGTAATATCAACTGTTGTTAATGACAATTCTTCTCCGTCTTGACTCATTATTTGATTAAATGGCTAAAATTTAAGACATGTTCACTTGAAATTAGATTAAAATGCAAAATAACTGTATTGTTTTCTAAGATAATAACTGGACACCACTCACTAAATTAAATATACAATGTATTGAGGTCATGTGGCAACAGTGTCACATACTACTTAGGGCTCAACAATATTGATGGCCAATTGTCAGAGCATTGATTGAACTCATTCAGTTTTTCTGCATTGTCACTATTGATAATTTGAGATTGATCAATGAATTGTTCTTATGCCTTCTTATGATTGTTTTTTATGCCTTGCAAACATAATGGGTTTTCTGTTATGCATTGATTATTGATGATTATATGCTGGTTTATTGAAGTCAACAAGATTAAGTTTTCTAGCTGACTAACATAGATGAGGTTTTGTCAAAATTGAAAAATTGACTTAGTCTTAGAAGCATAAACAATGTGCAAAACATTACTGATTCAGTTTACAACTTGTAAATTAAATTAGTAATGTTTTGCTCACTCAGTGTAAGAATTTATAGCTGTCATGGAGTTAAATTATACTCGCATAATTTTCAGCAATTATTGCAAATTTAAAAACCAAATACATTTTAAATGTTGTTGTTAAAAGAATGTTAAATGAAATAATATCTATTTTTTTTTTTTTGACAGTTATTATTTTTTATTTTTAATAGTAGGCAGTATACAGTATATATGCTTTAAGAAAAAGGGTATGGTAAGGGTCTGCTTGTGATCACATAAGGTACAACTACTGTAGTTGTTCCCTCACTGGGTTATAGTTACACCTCAAGGTGCTAATATGTACACTTTAGGGATAGATAAGGTACAAATAAATTAGTAACTGACATGTTACTGTCCCAGTGACAAGCTGTTGTATTCTTGAAGGTACAATTTGTTGCTTTTTAAAAAAAAATTTTTTTTAAACAGTGTACTGTGCAGTATGCAGTAAGCGGTACACTGGAATTCAGTAAAAAACAGCCTGTTCTCTTCTCTGTTTCAGGTGGCCCTTCCCACTTGTCATCTCCATCTTGCGACTGCTGCTGCAAGGGTCACAAAGGTGAAGGGGAAGGTGAGAGTGGAACCTCCTTCAATGAACTCTCCACCTCCAGCTCAGAGAGCCATTCCGAGGCCAGTTCCCCACAAGGTACAGTCATCCGTGGGCCAGTCAGCCGGCAGTCCCACGTGCAGACGTTGGATCGACCCCCCAAGAAAGGCCCTGTTCAGCAACTTCTGCAGCAGCAACAGTCAGAGCAGCGTCGCAAGAGAGATCTTCTCCGAACCCTTACCGCAAGCTCAAGAGATACCAGCACCTGCAAGAAGCGACCAGCGAAAGAAAAATTTACTGTGGAAGAGGAGCTGGAAAAGTGTATCCAGGACTTCCGCAAGATCAAGATTCCTGATCACTTTCCAGAGCGCAAGTACATGTGGCAGGCCGACCTCCTACGCAAATATCGTCTTTGAGGAACAGAAATCTGGAGAACTTCTAAACTGCTTTTAAAGCTAAAGCTACAATGTTGTACGTGTTCTTCACTGCTACTTTTACTTCTAGTACTACTACACACCACACTACTGCCTCTGACTTTACTTTGGCCCTGTCCCAAATGGTGCACTTGATGTGGACCCTAAGTCTAAGGACCTTCACTCATGCGCGTACCTGAAGTCCATGAAACTGTAGCAGGGATAGCCAACCCTGCTCTTGGACACCTATCTTCCTGCAGAGTTAAGATCTAGCTCTAATCAACAGACACATTTCCAACCTCAGGCAGAACATCTCTTGTAGTGGAATTATGCCATTCTGTACCGATCCGGGCTTGTAACCATGAATCATGAGTTGCCATGTCACCACAGGTGTTCCATCACAATGATTCTTCGTCCTGAGTAGGGTTGAGTGCTGAGAAATCCGGGCCAGAAAAAGTTTGTAATCATACCGTTTCTCACCATGCTTAGAATTGTTTGGCCAGATGGTGGAAAAGCATTTAAACACATCTAAAATGGCTAACCAAAGTGTTCAGGATTACTTGAAAATTACAGTTATGTGTGTTTGATTAGGGTGGGAACTAATGCTGTGTTCTATTCAACTCAGAAATTCAGAAATTCCAACTTACTACTAGGAAAAGTGCAATAGAATGCGGACTTCCAATTTGGTAACCTGTGCGGAAACCCACAACTGATTTTTCCAATATGCAGATGTATGACATCATGCACTTCAACCCGGAAAGTCTGAATTTTCAAATTAGTACTAGGAATAAACTGGAATAGAATGCAGATTTCCAACTTAAACTCGTGCAGACATCCACAACTCTGATTTTGCCAAAATGCGGGTGCATGACAGCACACAGACATGTCGGCACCAAGGGAAATAGTGATCGTGATAAACATTCTCTTTTAAGCAAATAAAACACAAAGTTCCTACATAACATTATGACAGAATTTGTTTGGAAAATGTTTCCAGAGACAGTTGTAAAATACGGTAAATTATACTCTTGTTTGTAAATCGTACACCTGTAGAACAAATGCGAGCATTGCATAGGATTGTTTATCCTCTGCTATTTGGCTGCTTGGAGACGTCTCTGTTGTCAATCAAACTCCTGCTAAGCTAACTGGAACATTGCAGTTTTGTTTCAGAGATCGGAGATATGTCCCACATCTGACTTTGTGTGGAACAAAGCATGGCCTGCGGGGAGGAAGGCATGCCCCCCAGAAACTTCTGACAAACTAACCCCACCCCAAACTGATGCCTAAAAGATTGAGATGTACAAACACCACCCACCTCCCAGTCAGACAGTGAAATGATTGAGAGGGTCCTGTTGCCCATCCTAGAGCTCAAAATGCCCCCCAAAGTTTGCATCCTAGTGTCACCCCTGGAACGCAGCATAAACTCTGCAGGAAGGTTGCGGTCCTGGAGAACGGTTGGTTACCCCTGCCATTGGCTGTCCTATTTATCATTTTTAGATTTAGAAGGGTGCTCACAACTGCCCTTTTTGCAGTTGGCACACATAATTGATACACACTTTTGCAGATTGTGCACTGGTACACATTCCACAGCAGACAAAGTGAAGACTCTGAGGAGCACCGTGAGGGCTGAATGTGCTGCATTTGGGACAGTGCCTTTGTTGTCAATCTTTGTCAGTAACCTAGGTGACCACTTCATTAACTGCTCGAACTGTTTACTTGTAGACATTTTTGTAGAATTCCACAGAGACATGAGTGTTTTCGAGAGATGCACAGCTACTTTTCTCTTTGGCTTTGGTCTCCCTTGTTAAATTAGTACAGATGAGCACAATTTTATGTGTGATTGCGTGTTACAACTGAATTCTTGACCTCGGTATGGTAGTGCCTCAGTGATTGTGTCAAGGTGACCCAGAGGTTGAAAGATGAATGTGTATCCTCTTAAATAATGCATGCAGTCCCAACCATGCCCTTTCTAAGAATAGCCACTGCCCTGGCAGACGTGAGAGTGAGTTTCCATTTCAAGTCTCTGAGAAGAAGCACAGAAGTACATGAAGCCGAATATTTCATGCTCCATATCCGTACCTCGACGAAGCTGCAATCAGTGGCCGTACAGACCAAACCAGATATTGTCATGGCTTGAAAAGGGTTGTGTTGAAACTCAATACAATCACATTAATGCTTTGAAATCGATTTCTGAAACAAATCGATTAACACATAATATTCCAAAAGGGAGTGTTTGATGGCTTACTCTTGACATGAGGTCAAAGGTTAAGTATGGTATGTTTGGAAAAACCATTTAACAAAATAACAATATTTGGTTTAGATTGTGGAATCAATCACACACTGAAAAACACAAAACTGTAGTTTAGCATTGTAAAGTCTCTTTGCAGAAGATGTTTTTGCGCATTAATTCCATTATATTACTGAGTGAATTTGAGAAATGAATGGCTTCTGGTTATATGTTCGTAAGGTCAATAGACAAATTCACTAGATGCTGATGAGGCCTATGGGTAGTTGACATATAACATGTTCATTAAGTTTTTTTTTTAGGTTAAAGATTTTAGGTTACAATTCATATATTTTAATAAGTGTAAATGTGTATATCTTAGGTTCTGAAACTGGTCACCATTTCAAGTTTTTCACCATTTGTAATCACCTTTTTGCCTTCCCTAGTTCATTTTAAACGGTCCTGCATTGGGAAATTTGGTTTAAACCATTTTATATAAACTACAGTGTGTTGCACTGCAGGACAATGCTAAATTGTTTGAAATTTCATGTTAACTACCCCATATAGCTGATAATAATTCAGTGCTAAATCATTGATAGTATCCTAATAAACATTAATTTGGCCATTTTTAAATACACCAATACCATACAGCTTAGATTTTCTTTCTTTTTTCTTTTTTTATGTCAAAGTCAATCAGTTCACAATTTAAGTGACTAAAATTGCATTGTTTTGGTTGTTTTGAAAAAAAGCAGATTTTGAAAGCCAAGCATCATAACTTGCTGCTATTGAAGTATATTTATTATGTAGGAATTTTGTTAGATTCTTTTGTGAAAGTTTACTAGGTGCATTGAGAAATAGCATAGTCTGATATTGTTAAAGAAATGCAATTGGCCTGGGTAGCTCAGTGAGTAAAGACGCTGACTGCCACCCCTGGAGTCGTGAGTTTGAATCCAGGGCATGCTGAGTGACTCCAGCCAGGTCTCCTAAGCAACCAAATTGGCCTGGTTGCTAAGGAGGGTAGAGTCACATGGGGTAACCTCCTCGTGGTCACTATAATGTGGTTCGCTCTTGGTGGGGCGCGTGGTGTGTTGTGCGTGGATGCTGCGGAGAATAGCGTGAAGCCTCCACACACGCTACGTCTCCGCGGTAACATGCTCAACAAGCCACGTGATAAGATGTGCGGATTGATGGTCTCAGATGCAGAGGCAACTGAGATTTGTCCCAAGCCACCTAGATTGAGTCGAGTCACAATGCCACCACGAGGACTTAGAGCGCATTGGGAATGGGCATTCCAAATTGGGGAGAAAAAAAAAATAAAAGAAATGCAATTCATCTATTTTGAAATAACTGATACCAAGTTCAAATTGTGACTGATATTGGTGAAAGCAAGAAAAAACATGATCTGCCTCTTAATCATTAATTTTCAACTCTTTTTCATATGATTTAATATTAACTCGTCCTCTTAACTAGAGTTTACTGAAATATATGACCCACCTCTAATGTGAATGCTGTTTTCAAAGATATACAATTAATTATGAAAAATGTGGCTAGACAGTCAAAGACAGCGATATACAGTATTTCATTAAATCCACACAGACTATCTCTGGGGACCTTTTGATTAGCATTGCATTCCATATCTTATTGTTAACTAGAAAAAAAATGATATTTCAAAGAAATAGCTCACCAAACAAAATGAAAATTTTGTCAGTGTCATCATTTACTCACCCTCATGTCATTTCAAACCCATATGACTTTATTTCTTCTGTAGAGCACAAAAGAAGATATATTGCCCAGAGTGCTCTTTTCCATACCATGAAAATTAATGGGACGTCAAGCTCCAAAAATGACAAAAAAGAATCATAAAAGTACCATAAAAGATGTCCATATGATTTGTGCACTGCATTCCAGGTCTTCTGCAGCCATTATAATAGATTTGTGTGAGGAACAAATAGAAATTCATCTTATTATTTGTTGAAAATATTTGTCTTGTCTTGTCATTGATGTTGAACCTGGCATGACACATCTGGTGTGTCTTATTTGAATTGAATAAGAGAGCTATGGGCAGAGGGGAAGATTTTCAGTAAAAAATGACTCAATTTCTGTCTGTTTCTTGCACAAAGAAACAGTTTGTCTGAAAGAAAGAGATGTTCAGAAGATTACGCTTAACTATGTGGTGAGTAAAATTAATTTTATATATATATATATATATATATATATATATATATATATATATATATATATATATATTGTTTTCTCCAATCACAGACACTAATATGAATGTACTAACATAAAGTGTAATATTTGTCTCTCATTTCACTACACTAAGTGCGAAGGACACTAATGGTGTTAAATGTTAATTATGTGAAAATATAATGTTTAGATAAAACCAAAGGACAGGAAGTGTTAAAGGGGTAAATGACAGGCATAGTCTTGTAACTCTGGCTTTTCACATAGCAGCCTTTTAAATTAGAAAATAAATTAAGAATCTTCGAGTGCTAATCAAAATATAGCCTCCAGCCTCTCATGCCCCGATTATGAGGTCTACTTACCATAAAATTATTTTAGTGGACCACAGACAGAGAATAGCATGTATAGTAGAATATGTTATTTATCTTGGGTGCTCTAAGGATACAGAAAAGTCATTATGTTTTCCTGTGCTTTTCCAAAACTGTCTATAATGTAAAAGTATCATTAAAAATCACTTGTAAATAACATGATACTAAAATGTCATGTATATTAATTGCATTTCTTGTAATATATAAGAGATTACTCTTTGACCACGATGACAAAAGAATTATAATGAAAGTGTTTGGAATCTATGTAAATGCCATATATATATATATATATATATATACATATATACACACACACACATACACTGGCAGCCAATAATGTACAGATTTTGCTGTTTCAGAAGGAAATTGGTACTTTAATTCACCAAAGTGGCATTCAACTGATCACAAAGTATAGACAGGACATTACTGATGTAAAACATTTTTTTTAAATCTAGACAGGCCCCATTTCCAGCAGACATCACTCCAACACCTTATCCTTGAGTAATCATGCTAAATTACTAATTTGATACTAGAAAATCACGTGCCATTATATCAAACACAGTTATTTGGTTCATTAAATGAAGCTTAACATTGTGTTTGTGTTTGTTTTTGAGTTACCACAGTATGCAATAGACTGGCATGTCTTAAGGTCAATATAAGGTCAAAAATGGAAAAAAGAAACAGCTTTCTCTAGAAACTCATCAGTAAATCATTGTTTTGAGGAATGAAGGCTATACAATGCTGGAAATTGCCAAAAAACTGAAGATTTCATACAAAGGTGTACAATACAGTCTTCAAAGACAAAGGACAACTGGCTCTAACAAGGACAGAAAGAGATGTGGAAGGCCAGATGTACAACTAAACAAGAGGATAAGTACATCAGAGTCTCTAGTTTGAGAAATAGATGCCTCACATGTCCTCAGCTGACAGCTTCATTGAATTCTACCCGCTCAACACCAGTTTCATGTACAACAGTAAAGAGAAGACTCAGGGGTGCAGGCCTTATGGGAAGAATTGCAAAGAAAAATCCACTTTTGAAACAGAAAAACAAAAAGAAAAGGTTAGAATGGGCAAAGAAACACAGACATTGGACAACAGATAATTGGAAAAGAGTGTTATGGATCTTAAACCCATTGAGCTTTTGTGGGATCAGCTAGACTGTAAGGTGCGTGAGAAGTGCCCGAAAAGACAGCCACATCTATGGCAAGTGCTACAGGAAGCGTGGGGTGAAATGTCACCTGAGTATCTGGACAAACTGACAGCTAGAATGCCAAGGATCTGCAAAGCTGTCATTGCTGCACATGGAGGATTTTTTGATGAGAGCTCTTTGAAGTAGTTTATTATAAAAAAATAATAATTCAAATTGTAATAGTAATTTTTCACGTTATTAATGTCCTGACTATATATTGTGATCAGTTGAATGCCACTTTGGTGAATAAAAGTACCAATTTCTTTCCATAAGAGCAAAATCTGTACACTATTCCAAACTTTTGGCCGCCAGTGTAGATAGATAGATAGATAGATAGATAGAAAGTACTAAGCAAGAGAAGTACTTTAAGGGATAGTTCACTCAATAACTCAACTACTATGACTTCTGTGAAACATGAAAGGAGATGTTAGGCGGTTGAAAGGCAGCCTCAGTCACCATTCACTTTTATTGTTTTGGAAAAAAAGATGGGTAACACTGTAATTTAGAGATCTGAAATTAGACAGTAATTCATGACTAATAATTACACTTGTAAGTGACTAGTTATGGACTTGTTTGGCATTATAAAGTATTTATTAAGCTTTTATTGGCTGATTAATTATTCTTTATATATATTTATAAATTATATATATATATATATATATATATATATATATATATATATATATATATAGCAATTAATTTCTTAGCTAAAAGCAAAACATATATAGCTAGTACTCCGTGTGAATGTGCGGCTTATGAGTATAAAATACATATAGAATGCATATAGTATTTCAACAAAGCAGGGAAGGTTAGGTTTAGGGATAGGGGTTGATGTAGGGTGTTTGTGGAACTCTAAATAAACACAACAAACATGCTGCAGTGATGCCTATATAATGTGTAGTAGTATTTAATTAGGGGTGAATATAGCATCTAACACTATTTGCTCAGTGTATATAGCAACAAAATGCATTCTCTTTGCACTAAGCATCAAAAGTCTCTGCCTTCTATATTTATTTTATATTTAAAAGTTGCACATTTACATAGTGTAAGGATAACCTATAAAGGATGTATTTTGGTATCAGGTATCTTTTGTTACCAATAGCTAGTAAGTTAATTGTTAGGAAAAAACAAATGCAGAGAGGCTATTAGGCAAGGGTAAGAAATCAACGAACAATACCTTATAATTCTAAACTAACTAGTCCCTTACAAGTCCAATTATTAGTCATTAATTATTTAATTTCTATACTATAATACTATTTTCTGATCCCTAAAATAGTGTTACCAAAAGATGCAATAAAAACTGAATAGAGACTTTTTTGTGTTCCTCAGAAGAAGAAAAGTAATACAGGTTTCTAAATGATGAACATTATCATTTCTGGGTTAACTATCCCTTGAAGTAACCGGATGGAAAAAGACCTCATTGTGGAAGTTGACGCTGAGCTGTTATATGTCACACACAACTCACCTCAAGCACAAAGTTACACTCAGTTGTATAGCTACTTGAGTTCGGCACCAGTTTTATATTAAGGTACCAAGAAATTCTGGTTGCATTCATGTTGTGCAAGAACCACGCTGTGTTAGGCATGATCCCAGAAGCAGGTCATTTCCTCATTTTATATCAAACTACATCTATATATACAGTTGTGCTCAAAAGTTTGCATACCCTGGCAGAAATTGTGAAATTTTGGCATTGATTTTGAAAATATGACTGATCATGCAAAAAATATATATATTTATATATATATATATATATATAAATATATTTTATTTAAGGATAGTGATCATATGAAGCCATTTATTATCACATAGTTGTTTGGCTTCTTTTTAAATCATAATGATAACAGAAATCACCCAAATGGCCCTGATCAAAAGTTTACATACCCTTGAATGTTTGGCCTTGTTACAGACACACAAGGTGACATGTGACAACACGTTTAAATGGCAATTAAAGGTTAATTTCCCACACCTGTGGCTTTTTAAATTGCAATTAGTGTCTGTGTATAAATAGTCAATGAGTTTGTTAGCTCTCACGTGGATGCACTGAGCAGGCTAGATACTGAGCCATGGGGAGCAGAAAAGAACTGTCAAAAGACCTGCGTAACAAGGTAATGGAAATTTATAAAGATGGAAAAGGATATAAAAAGATGTCCAAAGCCTTGAAAATGCCAGTCAGTACTGTTCAATCACTTATTAAGAAGTGGAAAATTCAGGGATCTCTTGATACCAAGCCAAGGTCGGGTAGACCAAGAAATATTTCAGCCACAACTGCCAGAAGAATTGTTCGGGATACAAAGAAAAACCCAAAGGTAACCTCAGGAGAAATACAGGCTGCTCTGGAAAAAGATGGTGTGGTTGTTTCAAGTAGCACAATACGACGATACTTGAACAAAAATGAGCTGCATGGTCGAGTTGCCAGAAAGAAGCCTTTACTGCGCCAATGCCACTGATGTTTTGGGGGTGTGTGAGCTCTAAAGGCACGGGGAATCTTGTGAAAATTGATGGCAAGATGAATGCAGCATGTTATCAGAAAATACTGGCGAAAGCTGCGCATGGGACGCTCTTGGACTTTCCAGCACAACAATGACCCTAAGCACAAGGCCAAGTTGACCTTCCAGTGGTTACAGCAGAAACAGGTGAAGGTTCTGGAGTGGCCATCACAGTCTCCTGACCTTAATATCATCGAGCCAATCTGGGGAGATCTCAAATGTGTGGTTCATGCAAGACGACCAAAGACTTTGCATGACCTGGAGGCATTTTGCCAAGACAAATGGGCAGCTATACCACCTGCAAGAATTTGGGGCCTCATAGACAACTATTACAAAAGACGGCACGCTGTCATTGATGCTAAAAGTGTCAATACACAGTATTAAGAATGAAGGGTATGCAGACTTTTGACAGGGGTCATTTCATTTTTTTCTTTGTTGCCATGTTTTGTTTTATGATTGTGCCATTCTGTTATAACCTACAGTTGAATATGAATCCCATAAAAAATAAAAGAAATGTGTTTTGCCTGCTCACTCATGTTTTCTTTAAAAATGGTACATACAGTACATCATTTTTGTTTTAGTAAAGTAATAGTTCACTGAAAAATGAAAATTCCATCATTATTTACTCGCCCTCATGTCTTTCCAAACTCGTATGTCTTTCTTTCCTCTGTAGAACACAAAAGGAGAAATTTTAAAGGATGTTCCATTTGCTGATTTCAAAGCCTAATCTTGTGAAAATTACGTGACTGTGACAACATTCTTGCTAAATTGTATTACGTGGTTCACTACACATATCACAGCAGTTCCGAAGTGAAATGTCCACTGTGTGGTACTAAAAGCGAGTAAAATTTTCTCCCAAACAGATGAGATTTTTAAGTTTAATGTTGTATTGAGTTTTAAATGAACAAAACCAACCATCCTACCTTAAACCTTCGATGTAAACCTAATCAATAGTGTCATAAAAAGCATTACAAGGAATGCTAAAAAGCTGTAAGTGAGCATATATTTAAGTTTTCCCTGTTGTTGTGTTTGTTGTATGTACATTGTTGTTGTCTATGTTACATGTATGTTATTGTAGTTGCTGAGTCCATGAAAAATTTCTCTAAAAGGGACAATATACTCTTTCCAACCCTTAAAAGCATATGTGAGGTGAAAAATGTAATTGTTGAAGTAATCACGTCATTTTGTGGTGTTTCTATAACACTTGCGGCTCACGTGTCGACTTGCATTTCTTCAGGACTCGGTCCTTTGCATCGCAAGTGCAATGCTCAGTTGAGCTACCACGCAATCAGATTTGAACAAGCTTGGAAATGTAGTTGATCATGTAATGCAAACATTAAAATGTATTGCCTTACAAGTCATGCACTATAGTGAAAATGTTTAGATGTCATAAGATAGCATTGTGTGAGGAACAGGGCAAAAAGTGTGTGTTTATGAACAGATAATCTGCCATTTTACTCGTGATTTGTTTGAAAGGGAATGAAAGGCATTGTTGTTGTAGCACCTCTAGTGTTTATTTTACTAGATACCGGTTGCACCAGCCACCAAGGTAAACGTCATGTTATGCGACTACGCATTACTTTGCGGTGAGCTTATGACCTACTAGCTAAGTCTTCCCTTAAGAACTGGTGGTGTAACTAAATTAATCACCAACTTAGTTACAAACTAACTAGAAGTTAATAAGCCCTTTGTTTGAACTTTAAGTCCTAACTTAAGTAAGACCTTACGCACAACTTGTGCAACCCTACCCAGGAAACTGCCGCGATTTGTACAACAACCACGTAAAAAAAAAAAAAAAAAAAAGATTTGGCAAAAATATAGGTTCAGTTACATGATTCTATGGGACCAGTAGCAGTTGATTGTGACCCCCTTAAAAGCTAAAAAAGGGACCTGAAAGTATCATAAAAGTAGTCCATGTGACTCATGCAACATATTTTAAGTGTTCTAAAGGCATATGATAGGTTGGGGTGAGAAACAACTCGAAATGTATGTTATTTTACAGTGAAAATCTTGCTCATTTACAATGGCTTGCACTTAAAACTTGCAGAAACAAAAACAGCATGTTTTCGCATGAACATTTGAACGAGCTTCACTCATGCACTTATTAATACGCAGAGGAGAGCTATGGCGGAAGTCGAGATTTTCACTGTAAAATAACTGGAAATCATATGCCTATCATATGCCTTCGGAAGATGTGGAATTTGACGCATGAGTCACAAGGTCTACTTTTATGGTAATTTGGGGTCTTTTTAAGGCACTCTTAGAGTTAGGCCACTGGATATTGCATTCACTTTTCATTTGAAATTCACTAACACTGTCTAGCCTGGATATTTTTTAATTCTGAGCCCAAAGCACTGGTTTCTTTGTTCAAATATTCAGCTCACACTTCTCAAAGGTACAGCTCTCAGCAATTTTACATCAGCACATTTTTCAATATTTAGCAGTATTCTCTGTTTATTTTCTGTTGGAAAATGAGAAAATAGGCAATATATTGTTTCCCCCCATAAACCATCCTGTCTCTGTAAGATAAAATTATATTGTCTGTTTCTCTCATCTATTCTAAAAGAATTATTTGTTGCTTAAGCTTTTGTGTCAGAGTTTGGCTAAAAACATACAGTACAGTGGGGTTCAAAAGTTGATGTCCACTTTGAAAGTCTGGAATTGAAAATGTAATGAGGTAAAATGAAGAATGCTTAAGATGCTGCACTATTCCTTGGTCACAAATCAAATAAGATGGTCTGTGACACTGACCATGCTAGCTCCTTTGTATAAAAGATCAGATTTCCTTGCTTCCATTGAAGGACACAAAATGCTCTTTGGAACATTCTTAAATTTGTGTGACAGTATTTTAAATGTAACTTTTAATTTACATTTTTATGCTGATAAAAGAGTCTGTGGTGGAAAAAAAAATATAGGCCTACTAATGCAAAATAGGTCAAATGTTTGGATCCCACTGTATGTTAAGTAATAATTCATAAATTCATAGCTTTTAAGTGCACATATTCCACTTTGCAACTACCAATAATATCAAAAAACTAAATAATTAGTGCCTGTTATATTTCCACTATTCAGGTGGCTTAAGTTATCCTTATCTGTCTCCAGCTTTAAAGGATCCAAGTCATATCACCCTGTAGCTCAAGACCGGTTGCCCACTGAAGCTAAGCAGGGTTGAGCCTAATCAGTACCTGGATGGTAGACCTCCAGGGGAAAACTAAGGTTGCTGCTGGAAGAAGTATTAGGGAGGCCAGCAGGGGGTGCTCACCCTATGGTCTCTGTGGGTCCTAATAACCCAGTCTAGTGATGGGGACACTATACTGAAATGTTAAACCGAGGTCCTGAACCTCTGTGGTCATTAAAAATCCCAGGACACTTCTTGAAAAGAGTAGAGGTGTACCCTGGTGTCCTGGCCAAATTACACCCATTGGCCCTTATCAATCATGGCCTCCTAATAATCCCCATCTAATAATTGGTTCTATAACTCTACTCTCTCCTCACCACCAATAGCTGGTGTGTGGTGAGCATACTGGTGCACTATGGCTGCTGTTGCATCATCTAGGTGGATGCTGCACACTGGTGGTGGTTGAGGAGGGTCCCCTGTTCACTGTGTAAAGAGCTTTGAGTGTAGTGTCAGAAAAGTGCTATATAAATGTAACATTAATTAATTAATTCTCTAGGCATACGATTGAAATGTAAGTATTTTTTTTTAGTGCCGTAACTTGGATCTTACAGGCCCAAGTGTACAGGGCCACATTAAGGTGCTCCAGGGCCCCGGGGCTTACTGTTTCGCTAGGCCCTTGCTAGTCGTCAGAGAGGGGAACTTATCTCACAGTAAGTCATATTCAGATCTTCTGTAGGCATACGATTGAAACCTAAGTATTTTTATTTTATTTATTTTTTGAAAATGTTTATGTCTGCAGGGCTCGACAATAAGGACTGCCCGATGGCCCAGACCCAGTGTGAGAGAGATTCGGGCCAGCTGCTAGAACTGTCACTTGCCCGATTGGGCCAGTGCTGCATTTATAACATTAGTGCAAGCAAACAACAAATGAGAGAGCACAAAAATTACATGGAGCGAACAAAGTCTTCTAACCGACGAACGAGCGCAATTATATTTAACATGCAAAGATGCACAAGCTCATAATATACTCGATGCTCTAAGGCACAGTTGCGTGTGAGCACAGTCACGTGCAGACACCGAGTGCACTCTTCTTGAACTGTCCAAGTGTCTTAGCAGCAGTAACAACCAATGTGTATAAACAGCATGAAAAAAACCCACTTCAGGAATTTCAGAGCGGGACTGCACGTAATGCGCAAGTATCCCCGCACATTCCATGTTCACTGTGCGCAAAATCCCCAAATTTTTTCATTTGAACATGTTGGTGAAAATTACTAATCCACACATTGGAACACAAGAAATCAACAGTTTCTTTCTATAGGACTGCAGATCCATCTCTCTCCATGCATCTCTCACATCATCTTTCTCAGTGCAGTGTAGGCACTGTTTAACGTGTGCCCTCGTAATGGGACAGAGCGCTATTTTGTTTCGCACAGTAAAATAGCTGAAGCGCCGAATGAAATATAACAAACTTTGTTAAACCCCCGTTATACATATGCCTGAAAATCATGAGCTGCTCAGTATCCAAAATGTAAGAAAACATTATGTTTGGTAAAGTTTCAAAACATAAACATTAATTCGATATGATAATGACAATTGATATGAAAAGAAGCAAAGTCACTCTGGCTATTAGGCTGTGACGAGGAGGATGGCATGGCCGGGCTGTGATGATGCACGGCCTGTGCTAAATCACCTGATCAGTAGGAGAGCTAGATAAAGGGGCGCCAGAGGCGCCAGTTCAAGAGAGAGAGAGATGCACGCGGCCGCATTGCATGTGTGTCTGTGTTTCTTTATGTTTGTTTTATGTTGAGTTTCATATTAAACTTTATGTTTACTGTTCAGCCGGTTCCTCCCTCCTGGGTCTCAGCACCACTGTAACAGATAAAGGACGGGCAAGGAGGATGTGGGAACCGGATGAACAGTAAACATAAACCGGCAATGACCTCCTTCTCATCACATAGGCTATTATTATCAGAGCTGTTCAGCTGCAGGGTGAAGATGACTATTTAAAACAGTCTACTTCATTTCATCCTCATAACATACCAGTTACATTTCTCATGTCTGGACTGTACAGGTATTTTTGTTTTTGTGCTTTGTGTATCAGTCAGTGTTGGTCATGTTTGGGTTGTCTGATTTCAAGTTTATAAAATGTTGACAGGGCCAATAGAAAAAATCTTTAGTGTTGAGCCCTGGTCTGTTAAGCATTCACAAGTACATTAGAGAAACTTAAATCACTTAAATTTTACAAAACCTATGGTATGTTTTCATAAGACTTGGACTTTCACAGGAATTGCATGGACTATTTTCACGATACTTTGGGGTCCTTTTTAAGCTTACTTTTTGAGTCACCATCCATTGTTATTATCACAGGCTGTGATAATAAGTAAAACATCTCCTTATGTGCTCTGCATAAGAAAAAAAAGTCATACAGGCAACATGGTGAGTTCATAAGTAAATGATGACAGAATTTTCATTTCTGGGTGAACTAAGTGCAATAAGTGCAGAGGAACATTTTGGTTTAGCACAAGATGCATAACAAACAAAAACAGGAAGCACCCTTTTATGATGTCACAGTCTATTTTTATTTTCACATGTATTTATACAGTATCATGCATTGATTTTTATCATAAATACAGTAGTTACAAAGACTTCACATTAAAATATATAATACACAAAAACCTCATGTAGTTAATAGTGAGAATTAATTTTTATATGTTGTAAAAAATATAGCTAAATATGAAGAAAATATGCATTACAAATATACTGTAAATATTCTTCAAATTCAAACTGAAACTATTTATCATTGTACCATTAAAGAATGTGTGGCATGAGTGCAGCTCTGTTTTAAAAGTGAAGATTGTAATTACACACATTTTTATTTTCACAAACACACTAAGGTATGAATGCAGTGTGTAACATTTTGAATGTTAGAAGAACACTGGAAAATATCCATCAAATGCAAGATCTTGGCTTATGGCTGCTTGGTTTTATTTGTTCATAAAAATACAGTGACTTATACATGTACATTAATGTATAACGACTGATTGTAGCCTTAAAGCATCTTGCAAGGTCAGAAAAGACAATAAATCAAAACAGGGCATCAAGAAAAGACGTATGGCAAATAGTTTACAAAACATTGAGTCTGTCACTGCTTTTTTTCAGATGTTTACATTTCTTATTGTCCGGTTTCTTGCCGTGCAAATGTTTTCTTTTTTAACCCAAATAAAAAACAACCACAAAAGACGGAACTGTGTATGTGAAAATGAAACTAATAAAATTGCAATAAAATGCAAATTGAAAAAAAATAAATAAATAAATGTTACAGAACACGTCACCACAGATAAACAAAGAGAATGTTGTTTGGTGTTGTTTTGATTTCAAAGAGGTCCAGATCATTGTGCGCATGCCAGTGTAAGAAATATTGCAAATGTTTGTCTGTTGTGTGAAAATGTTTAAACAGTCAAATTTACCAAAAAATACAGGGGAAAAAAAAGTAAAGCACAAAGTGTGGGTTGTGTCTGCTAATGTTTTGCCACAAATGTATATTGTTATGTATAAAAGACAGCAATGTCATCTGAGATGTCTTTAGATACAAACATAGGGGATTTAAAATGTACCAGTACATAAAATAAAGTTCTATATAAACAAACTTTGTTTTGCCTGTGGTTTACGAATGTCTTTGCATTAAATAACAAAATTGTCACAGTTGGGTCTGACTGTGCCTTCCCTGACTCTCTGTCGGTCTCATCTGTGTGTTATGTCTGCTTGTTTCCCTGTGTGTTTCTCTTCCTCTTGTGTTTGCAGGTGCCACATGCTCAATGCTAGCCCTGTTGCCATGACATCCCTATTCAGCTCATCAGCTGTGTCACCTGACTCTCTATATGTTTTCCCCTATATAAGTTCTCCTGTTATTTGTGCTGTGCGTATCCAGTTGGTTTTTCCTGATCCTGTTTCTCACTCGTTCGGTTTTGGGTTTTGTCAGTTTATGTTCATCTTTTCCCTCCACAGTGAGAGGTTTTTGTTGTATTTTGGTTTGAACATTTGTTTTTGCTTTTGACAAAAAATATCAAACCAAGGGGCATTCATCTTAAAGAAATGTAGCACAAGCACACTTTAAGCAAACATTTTCACAAAAGCGTTTGCTAGGTTTTACATTATAAAACATTCAATATATTTTTCAGAAACTATTTTCTAGTTTGCGTTCCTTTCAGTGGCGTAACTTGGATCTTACGGGCCCCAGTGCAAAGCACAAAGTTTTGCATTCCCTTGCAAAAATTTGCATTCCCTCACAATGCGTTTTGTTTCCTCGCAATAATTTGCTTTCCCTCACAATATGTTTTGTGTTTCCTCATAATAATTAGCATTCCCTCACAATAAGTCTTCCCTTGCAAAAAGTTTTGTTTTCTCACAATAATTTGTGTTCCCTTGCAATAAGTTTTGTGTTTCCTTGTTATAAGTTTTCTGTTCCCTCACAACTGTTTGTACTTTATACTCACAACAAATTTTGCATTCCCTCGTGTAATGGGTAAAGTCTCTGCTTAAGGGAAAGGAGGAGGCAGGAACTGGCTGCAGTCAACGTAAACTCTGAATGGTAGAAAGAATCTGAAACATAACATAAAACACACAGATACGCACGCACACACACAGTGGCTGCGTGCGTCTCTCTCTCTCTCTCTCTGGTGTCCCCGGCTCTTCCCTTATCCCTCTCCCGCTGATTCGGTGACTCGTGCTGGCCGTGCACCCTCACAGGCCGGCCACGCCCTCCTCCTCGCCCGATTCAGGCCAGGGGAAACCTCCAGCTTGACGTACTCCCCTCCCTTCCTGGAGGGGAGGTGTTACCCTTCTGGCCGTCCTTCTGCCGGCAGGTCTTTTCTGCCTCCTTGGACCCTGGAAGAGGGGAGGGGAAGGAGAGGGAAGAGGGAAAGAGCAAGGGGGAGAGAGAAGAGAGAGAGAAAAAAGCTGGCTCACCGGCCCCAAACATGCCGTCCACTGGTCCTCAGCCACTCCGCTCCCTGGCGGACAGCAGCGGTTCCTCCATGACCCAGCAGATGACAGCGGGTCTTCTGTCCCCTGGTGGCCAGCAAAGGCTCCTCCGCTTCCTGGTGGACGGCAGTGGCCCAACATCTTCCTGCCGCCAGCCTCCTCGATTAATGAGATCTGAAGAAGGCCATCTTGCAATGGGATGGCCGTAGTCCTGAACAGAGCCACCACTATCGCCTTCCTGAACACAAAAAAAGGGTTGTTCAGGAAGAATTGGCCATGCTCAAGATGGGTGTAATAGAAGAGTCACACAGCGATTGGGCAAGCCCTGTGGTTCTGGTACCAAAGAGCGACGGGACGGTCTGGTTCAGTGTAGACTATTACAAAGTGAACGCGGTGTCCAAATTTGATGTGTACCCAATGCCTCGGATTGACGAGTTGCTCGATCGGTTGGGCATGGCTCAATTTTATTCCACACTGGACTTAACAAAGATTTATTGGCAGATCCCTTTAACTCCAATCTTCTGAGAAAAAAATGGCTTTTTCCACACCGTTCGGCTTACACAAATCTGTGACCCTTCCATTCGGTTTGTTTGGGACCCCCGCCATGTTCCAGCATCTCAAAGTTCTCAGACCACATACAGCAAATGCCGCCACGTATTTAGACAATTTTATTATTTATAGTTATGACTAAGCACTATAACTCAAGCACTAACTCATCCTTTAAAATAATAATAATAATTAATTGATAGTTTTGTAAAAAAATTCAAATGTAGACACAAATTGCATTATAATTGTCTACAACACATTGTATTTTATTTCTTTTTGCAAAAGGTTTTTATTAATATCAGAAAACACAATATTAATTCTGCCATTATGTGGCCCAGTAGCATCAATGATGAGATATTTTGTTAAGCGCACTGGACAATATGGGAATACATTTGAAATATAACATTAAGGCTGAAGATATGCATAAATCACACCAGTACACAGTATACAATAATTCTGTCTTGTTGTCCAGTAAATATAAATAAACATAACTTAAAACAAAATAAATGTACTTGAGAAGCAAAACTGCCTTGCAAGGTAACAAGACTTTTCACAGAATGTCTCTTAAATGTAGTTTTTTTTTTTTTTTTTTTACCTAATTGGCATTTACTAACAAAATATTTTGAGGTTTATGCTTAAAAAAAACAACAACAACAACAAAAAAAGATATGTTTTGGTCATTTGCTTTTTTTTTTTTTTTTTGACTGGAAATGAGTCAAAAATACAGATTTTTTGCAAAGTAGTTCCAGACACTTGATCAAACTGGATTCCTTGAATCAACCATGCGTTTTGTTTGCAGTATAAATGATAACTCTTGAGAAACGCCTTGCACTGTATCCCAATTAAAAACCATTTGATTAATGCCTGAAGCTACATAGTTTGGGGAAGAGCCATGCAAAATCTTAAAAGGATTACAATATGAAAATCATGCACAGAACTATGTAGCATTATTAGTGTGTCATGTAGGAGTATTTATAGTTTTAATTAAAACCCTTCAGGTCAGTGCCTCGCTGCAAATGCTCTTTGTAATTCTAAATGATGTGCCAGTACTTGCTAAGAGATGATAGCATGGCTATAATTGAAATCAAATACTTTGGCCGCTTTGAAAATATTTATTCAAGCATTGAATGTGTTAACAGAGGCTGACTTTGATATACTGTATAAGCCTCTGTAATTAAATGCATGAGAGAAGATCTGAAAAAATATGGCCCGGTGATTAATAAAATGTATAAACGTATGAGTAAAATGTATGAATTACCTTTTAATTTACAGTGAAAATTTAAATAATATTCAAAAAAAAAAATATATATATATATATATATGTATACTGTATATTTATCATGTTTGCTTGATAAACCCACATACTGTAATTCTACAAACTTGGTTTAGGGTTTTTTTCAAAATCCCTATACTGAGACCAAACTTTCTAACTCTAACTCCATCCATCAAACCTGGTACAGACCTTTAGACTGTTCTGGAATAGTGTGCTGATCAGACTCACGGTTTTTACATGGCAAACAATCAAAAATCTGAAAAATCAAATAGACTTACACTGACGGAATGTTCCAACAGGTCACTGGAATGCTTGTTAACTGAAACTCCAACTTTCAAAAATTCAAATGTAAACAAACCCACAAAAGGCCTTTGATCTGCTTTAAGTTGCTCTCTGTCTTCGTCTCTCTCTCTCTCTCTCTCTCTCTCTCTCTCTTACTAAAGAATATTATTAATAAATATTCATAGAGTGGCAGTACATACTGAAAATGAGAAGATAATGTCCAGACACTGTCATGTTGCCAAAAAAGCCACAAATACTCAATGAATCACTCTTTCATCACACATGTACAGAAGTTCTTCAGTGCACAGCATGTCAAACCTTGAAATGAATGGCCTACAGCAGTGGAAGACTATGACACTGCTGTCAGCAGAAACATGAAGCTACACAGGGCAACTACAAAAAGAGAAATTGTAAAAATATTGCCTATTCTAGTGAATCTTGATTTCTACTGTGAAACGCAGATGGTTATGGTCAGAATTTGGAGTACACAGCCGGGATCCATCCATCTTGCATTCTGTCAACAACACAGGCTACTGGTGGTGTTAATGGTGTGTATAATGTTTTCTTGGCATACATTAGCTCTCTTAATACCACTGAAGCATCATCTGAATGCTGTGCACCATGTGCATGGCCACAGTCAACTCTTCTTAATTTATGTTTTCAGAAGGATCCAGTGGCATAATGTACCATGCCTTAAAGCACACATCATCTCATGCTGGTTCCGCGAACATCACAATGACTTTTGCTACAATATTATAATGACACCATTACATCAAACATAACAGTCTCCAGATCTAAACCTAACACAATAGCTCCGTTCCAAAACCTTGTGAGCTTTTTACCTAGACAGTATTTTAAGGCATCTTATGCACATTCCCTATGTAAAACCATGCTGGTCTGTTTTGCTGGTTTTAGAGGGGTTTTGGACACTTGTCAGTTGGTCAGGCTAGGAGACCAGCTGGTCGACCATCTAAACCAACTAAACAAGATTGTGTGGACCCAATGGTGAATGAGTACTAGATTAGACACAATTAATAAAATGGCCAGCAAGGGTATATTTGCTCATGCTTGCTTTGATTGAGGTATGGAGAGATTAACAAGGTACTTTAAGTAACATGCACATCAGAAATTCTTCTGTTTTGGCATCAGTCAGTGTGCAAGTGGGAAAACAGAGCAGAGTACAAAAACATATAAAGCCCAGAGGCCATCAGTCTGAGAATATCATTAAAGCTTCAGAGCTTGCTGGAACTGATGATGGAGAAGAGAGGAGGATAGAAAAAAAGACTATGGGGAAGAATAA
Organism: Myxocyprinus asiaticus; assembly: GCF_019703515.2. NCBI lineage: Eukaryota > Metazoa > Chordata > Actinopteri > Cypriniformes > Catostomidae > Myxocyprinus > Myxocyprinus asiaticus. The sequence continues at coordinate 9,478,790 of NC_059383.1, forward strand.
AAAGAGAAATGCAAGGAGAATGAGGAGAAAGAATGAGATGATTGAAAGTACAAAACAAATCAAACCCTTTCAATGGAAGTCAAAGGAAGATTGTAGAGGAAGAACTCCTCAGTGCTATAGTGAAGGTCAAAACAGAGATGAAAGGTCAAAGCTGTGGCCTGTACAAGTCTCATCCTGTGTTGGGTTGAATGCTCGAGGTTAACCGTGTAAGCTATGTGTTATCAATAAAGAAAATCAAACAACTGAAATGAAAGGCAAAAAAGACTACAAAAATAGAGATAATTTAATTAACAATATCTGAGCATTTGGCCAAAATCAAAGGCAGCATTGCATGTATCCATCAAAAGGAAGGCAATCCTAGAATGTACTGCAAGGAAAAAAATCCATCTATGGCATATGAGTCAAGATGAATATATATATATATATATATAAATACATACATGTAACCTGTGCTGGCTGCTGACAATGATGACAATGACAAAGATGACGTGAAGATGAAGAACCCAAGTGCAGTTTATTTACAGAACGTGAAATCCAATAACCATGACTACAAAACAAAACATGAACCTGGACTAAACTAAACTAGACTAGACTTGACTACGGCGTACCAAAAACATAACAGCACATTCAATACTAGACCACTAGACAATGAAAACATGAGGGCTTAAATACAAGACATGGGAGAACATAAACCAATGAACAAACGGAACTCATAACAAGCTAATTAAACAATAAACCAATGAAAACATGACACATGAACATGGAGGGAAAACAGAAATCACATGACTAGGGAAACAGGAACACATGACATGAAACAGGAACTAGAATTTCAAAATAAAAGACATGAATCAATAAAATACACCTGACATATCCTTCCCACTAAGGGGTGGCTCCTGACACACCAACACAAACAAAACACGCAAAACATGACAAATTCAAAGTTCTGTAGGGAGCTGGGGGGGGGGGGGTGTCTTGAGGTGTGGGGCATGGCATGGCGAGAAAGGGCGAGGGGCATGGGACCAGGGCAAAGTCCGTGGGGGGTGAAGCCATGAGAGGCTCGAGGGGTGAAGCCATGGAAGGTGGAGCCGTGAGAGGCTCGAGGGGCGGAGCCATGGAACGTGGTGCCCGGAGAGTAGCCAAAGACTTGAAGGGCCAGGGTGGAGCCGATGGCAGGGAGGACCAAGGCGGTGCTGGAGGCTCGGAGGAGCAAGGCGGAGCTGAGGGATTGGAAGACTGAGGTGAAGCCGGTGGGACTGAGGACCAAGGTGGAGCCGTAGGGAAAGAGGTCCCCGGTGAAGCTGACAGATCAGAGGGACGAGGCGCAGCCAGAGGATCGGAGAGCCAAAGCGGAGCCAGGTGACCGACAAACCAAGGAGGAGCCGGAGGGACGAGGGACCCCGGCACAGCCGACAGGCTGAAGGACCGTAGTGGAGCCGAGGGAACGCCGAGCTGAGGCAATGTCGAGGGACCGATAGGCCAAGGCAAAGTCCAGGGCTCAGAGGGTCCAGGCGGGATAGGAGGGCCAAAAGTTCCCCTTGCCTGCTCAGGAGAACTAAGGGTGGGTATAAGGGTGGGAACCATCTCCAGGTCCCACTGCTCAGGTGTGGCTGTGACATGGCATGGAGCGGGCTGAGGCGTTGCGGTGACGTGGCATGGAGCGGGCTGAGGCGTTGCGGTGACGTGGCATGGAGCGGGCTGAGGCGTTGCGGTGACGTGGCATGGAGCGGGCTGAGGCGTTGCGGTGACGTGGCATGGAGCGGGCTGAGGCGTTGCGGTGACGTGGCATGGAGCGGGCTGAGGCGTTGCGGTGACGTGGCATGGAGCGGGCTGAGGCGTTGCGGTGACGTGGCATGGAGCGGGCTGAGGCGTTGCTGTGACGTGGCATGGAGCGGGCTGAGGCGTTGCTGTGACGTGGCATGGAGCGGGCTGAGGCGTTGCTGTGACGTGGCATGGAGCGGGCTGAGGCGTTGCTGTGACGTGGCATGGAGCGGGCTGAGGCGTTGCTGTGACGTGGCATGGAGCGGGCTGAGGCGCTCTGGCTCGGCGGCGGCCATGACGTGGCACTCTGGCTCGGCGGCGGCCATGACGTGGCACTCTGGCTCGGCGGCGGCCATGACGTGGCACTCTGGCTCGGCGGCGGCCATGACGTGGCACTCTGGCTCGGCGGCGGCCATGACGTGGCACTCTGGCTCGGCGGCGGCCATGACGTGGCACTCTGGCTCGGCATCCGCCTCCCCTACAGTGAACGGGGAACCAATGAACCGTAGGGCGAGGTCGATATATTGAGCCAGGCTGAGGGAACTGCGACCACCAGGCATCAAAAAAGAAATGGACTCATTTAGTCCAAATCTAAAACAGTCTTTGAGGGCAACCTCATTAAAGTCTACCTGGCTGGCTAGACCGCAGAAGTCCTCAACATAGTCCTCCAGGGGACGATTCCTCTGACGTAGGCGCAGAAGTAAAACCGCTGGGTTCATGGTTGGTCAAGTATTCTGTAACGTGTGCTGGCTGCTGACAATGATGACAATGACGAAGATGATGTGAAGATGAAGAACCCAAGTGCAGTTTATTTACAGAACGTGAAATCCAATAACCCTGACTACAAAACAAAACATGAACCTGGACTAAACTAAAGTAGACTTGACTTGACTTGACTTGACTTGACTTGACTTGACTTGACTTGACTTGACTTGACTTGACTTGACTTGACTTGACTTGACTTGACTTGACTTGACTACGGCATACCAAACACATAACATCACATTCACATTCAATACTAGACCACTAGACAATGAAAACATGAGGGCTTAAATACAAGACATGGGAGAACATAAACCAATGAACAAACAGAACTCATAACAAGCTAATTAAACAATAAACCAATGAAAACATGACACATGAACATGGAGGGAAAACAGAAATCACATGACTAGGGAAACAGGAACACATGACATGAAACAGGAACTAGAATTTCAAAATAAAAGACATGAATCAACAAAATACACCTGACAATACATATATTCAATTTTGGATCAAATGTTGCCATGTTTTTGCAAGATTCATCATTTGTTGGAGCCCTAATATTCCTAAAGAGAGCAATCCATTCCATCTCAATGGCAGTTGCTTGGCTAGTGCATTCAGCCTTAAAACATGACCTGAATGCTGTCATCTTTGCTCTATGGGTGAAAATGGAAAGGAATAGTTCACCCAAAAATGAATATTCTCTCATCATTTAACTCATCCTCATGCCATCCCAGATGTGTAAGACTTTCTTTCTCCCGCAGAACACGAACAAAGATTTTTAGAAGAATAGTTCAGCTCTGTAGGTCCATACAATGCAAGTGAATGGTGACCGAAATTTTAAAGATCCAAAAATATAATAAAGGCAGTATAAAATCGGCATCTAATCGGTTTTGGGTGAGAACAGAATAATAACAAAATATAACTCCTTTTCTCATTGTACATCTTGCCATTGCAGTCTCTAGGCACGATCCTGATTTCAAGCTTGATTACACTTCCCAGTGCTTGACATATGTGTTTTTCAAGCCAACATGATAAGTTAAGTACAACAACATTAATTCTATGTAAAATTGTTAATGTTGCTTTTTATCAAGTTAACGTAATACCTCTAATAGGCCATAATACATATCATAGCCTGTCATTTGCATAAGCTGTTCTCAGTAACACACAAAGGTTGGTGTTGTTTTGCTTTTGTCGAAAATGTGACTGTTTCCACAGACTGTTTCACAACATCTATATGTAAAGTATAAGCTCCAGTCTCTGTTACAAATCTTTCAGCAAACCACTGTCACCTCAGACTTCCAACCACAGTTTTGTTTGTCTAACAGCCATTTAACACATTTTTATAGAGAATCAAAGTATCAGATGAAATCCTACATCTCCAGCAACATCAGGGGAACTCTGGGAATTATCCTTTCCATTGTCCAACATGCCTTCACTGTGGCGGGGGAGTCTGATAATTGCCTCAGACTCCCTGCATTTGTCTCCATGTCACAAAATGCAGCACACGAATCAGCGGTCGTTAACAAAAGACCTTGCAGGAAGACATGTTTATTCAAAACACTTTAATGAGGACAGGGATTTATCTAGTGTTGCAAGAAAATGAGGCCTCAGTCTGAAAACAGAATATAGATTTATGTACCAGTGGGAAGTAAAGTTCTTACACTGAGAAATGGGGATGAAGGTGAAAGACGTCAAAGCAAACTAAAAAGATATATATATATATATATATATATATATATATATATATATATATATATATATATATATATATATATATATATATGAGTCTGTTCTGTTGAAAAATCCCAGAGAGGGGGCCTTATTTGCTATATGTTATAATAGCATTGGCGTGGCGCCGTTCTTCCTGAGGAGAAAGATGCTCTTTGCTTTTGTTGCCGTTTAATGCACCCTGAAATGCATACAACAGTCATCTGAATTCCAAGTGCTATAAATATCCCCATATAATATTTTAAGAAATTTCTAGAATCCTATTTCCCAGAAAATAAATAAAGGTATTTTCCTTCTCCATACAGGTCCAAAATTCTGGGACAATATTGAAACCTGGGATTTTATTATTATTATAATTATTATTATTATTATTATTATTATTGTTTAAATATAGAAATAGACAGTTTAATGATTTTTAGAAACAAAGAAATAAATGTAGGCGTTGGTTAAGAATGACTGATTTGTTTAGGAAACTTTGTGACTTTGACCATGAAATCTCCTCTATCCAAAAGTTCAGAATTTCTGGTAACATTTTACATTAAAGTTCCCTTTATTAAGGCTTTATAAAAGGGCAATACTTGCCAAACAGTGAGTGTTTTAACTTACATGTTATAAATGCTTAATATTTATACTTATTCTTACTTGCATTTAACAAAAACATAAAATTCTCTAATTTATGATTTCACAATGCAGCAAAAATAGACTATTATAGCGAGATTAAAAGGGAACATATCATTTTGCTAGAGTCCACCTTGTGTTTATATTCATTACTGTAATGTCTTGACTCACTTGTGTTGTCACTTTCTTTGTCACATTGATGTCAAAAGAATAGTGCTACTCTGATTGGTGTCCCAACTTACCATGTCCTAGTTACCTAAAGTCCTCGGCAAAAACACTTTTCAGCTCTTCATGCTCATTCACTGTATATATCATATAATAAAGCCTGATGAGCATTAAACCATACTGAACTTTATATACGTACATAGGTTTCTGATGTTGGCAACTCCTTAATAAATGCTGCATATGTCCACTGTACATTTATTTTCATTGTTACTAAAACTGAATAAGTACTATTAAGCATTTATAACATGCACTCAAAAAGTCATTTTACGATTTATGCATTGCAATTTCATAATAAAATTAAATCAGTTAACAAAAAGTTAGGGGATAGAATCAATAGTTCGTACAGTATAAATATCATTATGTCTGTGGGTAATCCCCATAAAGAGAGCTGTGTGTGTGTGTGTGTGTGTGGTGTAAGGTAAAATGGCTCACTATTTGACAATTATTGCATGAAAGTTTCCATTTTTATTCATGTTGTTATAACTGCAAATCATTCAGGGCTCCTACAGATTAGTAGGAGTAGTTCTACAAATAGTGGCACCAGCATCTGAATTGGTAGCACCAGTGCATATTGTTGAATATTTTGTGCATTGAAATTTGCATTTGAATATAAAAAGTTAACACCTAATTTATACTGGGCTAAACTGAAACATTCTGACAATGTGACTAAAGTTGGGTTTCTTTTACAAATACCTTTCATCAGGCTCTTAACGATTAAATTGCAGTCATCTCTTGGAATTTCTGAAGGCAAAAACACAATCAGAGCACATAAAAAGAACATAAAGTTCCAATAGCCTGGTCCATAATAACTAAGAAAATGTACCATAGTTCTTCCATAGTTTCCATTGTTACAGTTAGTGTTAACTACATTAAAATTCCTGGTAAATGTTTGCAAGTTGTGGAATGAAAATCCCTCTAATGGATTTCTGTGCATGGCAGTGTTTCTTTCTTTTTTCATTGTCAATAATGTTTAGAATGGTGGGTCCTTTAATATGGTTTTAAATTAGTGAAATCACTGAGACATTAAAGGTTATTATTTTGGAGCATTCTCAGATCATGCTGGATTATCATGGTTTTACACACACTTATGAAGTCAATATTAGCTCGAGTGCATGCTGTCATTAAAGCAACGTGATCTTGCATGACATTTGCATGTTAGTTTCAAAGCACCACCATACAGCGAATGCTTATCACCTGAAAATTGGCAGCATGGTGCCTTTGACATTATATCTCTTTTGACATCCGGCTTGCAAAGTAATACATTTGCAAAGATCAGTCTGATGACATCATAACGGAACTGTAATTTAACAATGGAAAAATATGGGGTCCTGGATAGCTCAGTGAGTATTGATGCTGACTACCACCCCTGGGGTCACGAGTTCAAATCCAGGGTGTGCTGAATGACTCCAGCCAGGTCTCCTAAGCAACCAAATTATTAAAAAAAAAAAAAAAAAACAACAATGGAAAAATAGGTAGATTTATAACCATAGAATGAAAAACCAATGTTTACTGAAGCATTTCTGTCACCACACACATTTGAATGACTGCATATTCATCTTAGCGTTGAGCTACTGCGTGTACTGTAGATCTCAGTGCTAGATTGAGTCAAGTCTAATGCATTATGTAGTAGATGGGAAGTCCATTTTTCACATCCATTAAAATGAAGTGCAGCAAAGCTAAGAAAGAGTATTAATGTTTCCATCTCTCCTTCACTAACCCTCTGGGATGCACAGTTAGCATCTCCTGGAAAATGTACAACTGTACAAAATAAAGAATTAATTATTTTGGAAAAGATGCTTTACACAACAGTTTCTTGTTTACTGACAATCACAACCGTGCTGAGATAGGGAACTACAGCACTCTTTTCCAAGTGATATTGTTTAATTATACTTTAAGCAATAATGAATAAAAGCATTCACCTTGAAACACCTTCAAAGAAAAAAGTCATAGACTCCATCAGACATTTTCAGTGTGAAGGTTATTCAGAAGCCTGCCGTACTTTCAGCAGTAAACAATGTTTACATTATTTGCTGGGAAATATAACAGGGTCACTTTTCCTCTGCAAGATTTTACTTGAATCTGTGTTCTTATTAGAATTGACAGGTCCCAGTTTCCATGTAGAGTTCATGCTGGTAAGGGGAATGGGTGTTACCTAGGGATTTAGCACTGCACTTTTTGTCATTGCACACGATTAATTAATAACTCTTAAACACATGCTTAAAATGCAGAGCTGCTAGGTTAAGCAACTGCACAAGGGAGTTAGACCTAGATTTCTGTACACTTCTGGTCCTGGTCCTTATATTTATTGTGATGTACTAACTACAAACCAACCAATCTTAACCAACAAACTTAATCACAAACAGCACTAATACAATTTTAAAAGTAGAACATGTACAGTGCTTTCATAAAGTATTAAGACCCCTTAATTTTTTTCACATTTTGTTATGTTGCAGCCTTGTGCTTAAATGCTTTAAATTATTTAATTTTTTTCCCACATCAGTCTACACTCCATACCCCATAATGACAAAGCAAAAACCAGATTTTTGATAACGTTGAAAATTAAATAAAATGAAATATCACATTGACATAAGTATTCAGACCTTTTGCTATGACACTTGAAATTTATCTCAGGTGCATCCCATTTCTCTGGATCATCTTTGAGATGTTTCTACAGATTGATTGGAGTCCACCTGTGGCAAATTCAATTGAATGGAAATTACTTGTAAAGGCACACAGCTGTGTATATAAGGTCTAACAGCTAAAAATGCATATCAGAGCAAAAACTAAGCCATGAGTTCAAAGGAACTGCCTGCAGAGCTCAGAGACAGGATTGTGTTGAGGCACAGATATTGGGAAGACTACAAAAATATTTTGGCTGCATTGAAGGTTCCCAAGAGCACAGTGGCCTCCATAATTCTTAAATGGAAGGAGTTTGGAACAACCAGGACTCTTCCTAGAGCTGGCCGCCCAGCCAAACTGAGCAATTGGGGAGAAGGGCCTTGGTAAGAGAGATAACAAAGAACCCGATGGTCACTCTGGTTGAGCTCCAGAGATCATGTGTGGAGATGGGAGAAACTTGCAGAAGGACAACCATCACTGCAACACTCCACCGATCTAGGCTTAATGGCAGAGTGGCCGATGGAAGCCTCTCCTCAGTGCAAGACATGAAAGCCTGCTTGGAATTTGCAAAAAAGCACCTAAAGGACTCTCAGACGGTGAGAAACAAGATTCGCTGGTCTGATGAAACAAAGACTGAACTGTTGGGCCTCAATACTAAGCGTCATGTCTGGAGGAAACCAGGCACCGCTCATCACCTGTGCAATACCATGCCAACTGTAAAGCATGGTGGTGGTAGCATCATGCTGTGGGGGTGTTTATCAGCGGCAGGGACTGGGCGACTGGTCAGGGTTGAAGGAAAGCTGAATGCAGAAAAATACAGAGATATCCTTAATGAAAACCTGGTACAGAGCACCCAGGACCTCAGACTGAGAAGAATGGCAGAAAATCCCCAAATCCTGGTGTGCAAAGCTTGTTGCATCATACCCAAAAAGATTTGAGGCTGTAATCGCTGCCAAAGGTGCTTCAACTAAGTATTGAGTTAAGGGTCTGAATAATTATGTCAAAGTGATATTTCAGTTTTTTTCTTTTTAATAAATTTGTAAAGTTATCAAACATTTGGTTTTTGCTTTGTCATTATGGGGTATGGAGTGTAGACTGATGTGAAAAAAAAAAAAAAAAACTAAAATGATTTAAAGCATTTTAGCATAAGGCTGCAACATAACAAAATGTGAAAAAATTAAGGGGTCTGAATACTTTATGAATGCACTTTATATTATATAGCAGAGACTTAATACGAAACAAAGTTGCATATCATATCTCTCAAAGACTCTTTGGGCACCACTCCTAAAACTTTCACCACTTAACTGGATAATACAGATAAATAACATGCAACAGAGCTGTAAGGGCACTGTATTTTATAGCTTGCAGGAAGAAAGCTAGGTATGTGGGTTATCTATTTCAGCTCACCCTCAAATGAGTGTGTCAGTGCAACAAAAGTATAGCGCTAGACCATCTGGCTCAGCTTGTTCCAGGCTCTGATGACTTTAGCAGCACTACAAAAGAAGCATACAAACATCCCTCTCACTCCCTATGGGGGGTGAAACTGAGCCAACAGCGCTGACTGCCAACAACGGAATGCTGAGAAAGAGCAGTTTAATTTTGGCTGCTTAATGCTAACACCACCCAAAGTGGGATTCAAGCTAAGCAGCTTCAAAATATAGAGTGAATCACTCTGAAGCTAACTACAGTATTGTGGATATTTGGACACAATATAGCCTATAATATCATTTCTGATGCCAAAAAAGTTTGGGAAGCCAAACTTTTTTCACTTTTTAGCAAACATAGGACTGTCACCTAGGACAAGTGTGATTTCTCACAACACCTATTTCAGAGATATGTATCTGTCAGGTAGTAGGGACATTTAATGTGTGGTAAAGAAATAAATAAAATAAATGCTTACAACAGCATTAAGAACATCAAAAAAACTTTTGTCACCCTTAGTGGCAGATTGTTCTTATCTAAGTGTTCTTCTCTTTAATATGTACTGGGAAAAGTACAGTTAATTCTTTCTAGAGGCAGGAGAAGGACTAATGAAATAAACAATGTAGTAATTTTGTGCTAAACAACTGAGATGTGGTTGAATTCTTTAATAAAGGGATTCTCAACTGTTGGGTTGCGACTCAAAAATTGGTTGCCGGTCTTTTCTTATAGGGTCACGGGCAGCAGGGGGAAACAAAACTAAATGCAAATTTGGTGGAAGCTAGCCCAATTAGGCAGTTGCCAACATGGACAAGTTGCATGACATGCCCTCATTCTCGAATATCATGAAGAAAACTGCAAAAAAAATAAAAATAAAAAAAAATAAAAGAACTATATGGGTTCACTTGCAACAAGGATAAACCCACAATGTGTTTTTCTTTGGTGAATTTTTCAAAATTATTTAAATTCAAGAGACATTTAAAACTGGGGCTGTCAATTTCAAACATTAATTTAATGTGATTATATAAAAATAACGCTTTACAAAAATGAATGCAATTCATAATGTCCCCTGACTCTTACGTTAATTCGATGAAAAAGTACGTATTTTCCTACCATCAAGCTTGAAGTACATGTAATTTTGTGTTTTTACGAGTTGCGTCAGCAAGGGGCAGTCAACTCGCCTCGAAAAACCTCACAAGCAGTGCAGCGAATCGGTCACACAGGACGCGTTCTTGACAGCGGAACGAACCACAAGACAATGCAAGGATCTCGAGACATGATTTTCAAAGTTTAAACTACTTTTAACCTGATAAAGCATCCTAAAAACTCTGCATTAATGATGCTTAAATCAGTGAGATGCTCCAAAAGCGCCCATATGACGCACATGTACATAAAGCCAAAATTAAAAATAGTGCAGACGTAATGCAAGAACGTGTCCTGTGAGAACAGGACAGATTGACGCACTCAATTGCAAAATGAATTGCTGTCGACTGTTGGCTTGTTAAATGATATGGGAAGAAAAGAAACAATATATTACATTTTAAAGTCACTTTTTGTATCTTCTTATCAATGCATCACTTGTAAGCCACAGTAATGCAATATATTTCAATCTGAATATCTAAATTTATTATATATATATATATATATATATATATATATATATATATATATATATATATATATATATATATATAATATAACATTAATAATTATTTTAATATTATGTATTATTTACATTGGATTATCTTTATTTGGGGGCCTTTCTTAGCAAATATTGATAATACAATAAATCGGCAGCCCTATTAGAAACCAAACTCAAATGTAAGCCATTTTACTTGAATAACTAAAGCAAGTTGTATTTTAAGGACATATTTGATGATTTTGTACAATAAATTATTGTACAATTTGGGTCCTGAAGCAAAACCAGTTACTTACCAATCTCAGAAATAATATTTGCTAAATGTAGATACAGCGTCTGGCTACATCAAACAGATGGGAGTGATTCATTTATGTATTCCTCATATGGTAAACAAAACACACACAGATAAGTGGAATCTTACTCATATGACTGCTTTTTTCATCTTTGTTTATTAAGCGTGTGGATCCTGGACGTGTTTGCCACAGTGGTACTTCAGAACATTTGTTTACCTAATTAACTCAATAATTAAATAACTAAAGCAATGCAAGCAAAACTAAATAATTGCATGGTGTGGAAAAGTGCTTAATCAACACAAACATCATGGACCACATGATCATGGTTGAGAACGTCATGGTTACTTTCGTAACCTCCGTTCCCTGATGGAGGGAACAAGACGTTGTGTCAATGTAGTGACACTAGGGGTCACTCTTGGGAGCCCCAAACACCTCTGCTTTTTTGAAAAAAGGCCAATGAGAATTGGCGTGTGGAATTTACATGCCACTCCCCGGACATATGGGTATAAAAGGAGCTGGTATGCAACCACTCATTCAGGTTTTGTGCTTAGGAGCCGAGACCAGGTCCCGGCCATTTCAGCCGGTAGTTCAGCGTTGTGGCAAGAGGGACACAACGTCTCGTTCCCTCCATCAGGGAACGGAGGTTACAAAAGTAACCATGACGTTCCCTATCTGTCCCTCACTCGACGTTGTGTTGATGTAGTGACACTAGGGGTCCCTATATGAAACGCCACAACTATCTGAACTGTGTTATGTGAACTGGCGGTGTGTGACGGGCAGACCGCTGTGTGCCTTGTAGTGAGCGCACCAGGCCATCACGTAACCTCCCCCAATGCTCTTATGTGCGTTGAACGGTCCTACAGGAACAAGTTGACTGCCCAACAATAGGGACAGGCTAGCCCAGCCGAGGCCTCTTTCCCTCTCTTTTCTCCCAAAAAAGAGTGGAATTTGATAAACGACTGGGAACCATAAGTGTCTGCATCGGGGGGTGTCCCTCCCAATGGGAAGACACCGCAGAGACCACACCCCGCCCAAAAAGAGGGGGGGGTATTTTGAGTGGGATACGTCACATGGTCTTACCGAGACTTGTTGGAAGTATGTCATGTGGAGAGGTCCCATGGTAGGTCCTACCCAAAGGTGGAGGAGTTTCTACAGAGCATGGCGACCGGGGGCAGAGGGGTCTCTGCCCAAGGAAGATGCAGTTTACCGAAAGGGAAACGATTTTGCAGAAGATATCACATGGGGTCACCTTGGGGGAACCAGCACATGTGGAGCACCTACCTCAGAACAGGGTCTCATTAGCGCACATACTGGGCCGGCAGCGAGTTTCTCTGCAAACTCAACTGCCAGAGGGCTAATGAGGAAAGTCATCCAGGGATCACAGTCTGTGAACATGACTGGGAGACAAGAGCGCACGTCTTCACCTCAAGGGAGGGGAAAGGCACTATGCACAAGTGGTACACCCAGCCAGCTGTCCCAGAACTTACCTGCTCGTGCCTGCCAATACACGGGATGAGACCGGCTCAACCCGGAGATTGTAGAACCTCGCAAAGGTGTTGGGTGTTGCCCAGCCCGCTGCTCTGCAGATGTCTGCCAAAGAGGCGCCACTGGCCAGGGCCCAGGAGGCCACCACACTCCTGGTAGAGTGGGCTCGTAACTCCGCAGGGGTTGGCACGTCCTGAGCCTGATATGCCATTGCGATTGCGTCAATGACCCAGTGGGCGATCCTCTGTTTGGAAACAGCGCTTCCTTTCCGCTGTCCTCCAAAGCAGACAAAAAGCTGCTCGGAGCTTCTAAAGCTCTGCGTGCGATCCAAATAGATGCATAAAGCTCGCACAGCAATGCCAAGGCTGGGTCTGCCTCCTCATGGGGCAGCGCTTGCAGGTTCACCACCTGATCCCTAAAAGGGGTTGTGAGAACCTTGGGCACATAGCCCGGTAGGGGTCTCAGGATCACATGAGAGTAACCCGGACCGAACTCCAGGCACAATTCGCTGACAGAGAACGCCTGCATGTCCTCTACCCTTTTGATGGGAGTGAGCGCAGTCAGGAGGGCAGTCTTCAAAGAAAGTACCTTAAGCTCAGCTGACTCCAAGGGCTCAAAGGGAGCTCCCTGTAGACCCCGAAGGACTACAGAGAGGTCCCACGAGGGGATGAGACACAGTCTGGAGGGATTCAACCTCCTAGCACCTCTCAGGAACCTGATGATTAAGTCGTGCTTCCCCAAGTACTTACCATCTACTGCATCGTGATGAGCCGAAATAGCAGCTACATACATCTTCAGGGTGGAGGGGGACAGCCGCCCCTCCAGCCTCTCCTGCAGGAAGGAAAGCACCGATCCAACTGCACATCTCTGGGGGTCTTCGTGTCGGGAAGAACACCACTTAGTGAACAGATGCCACTTCAAGGCATACAGGCACCTCGTAGAGGGTGCCCTAGCCTGAGTGATCATGTCTACCACCGTGGGTGGTAGGCCACTTAGGTCTTCTGTGTCCTGTCCAGGGGCCAGACATGGAGATTCCAGAGGTCTGGTCACGGGTGCCAGATGGTGCCCCGTCCCTGGGAAAGAAGGTCCTTCCTCAGGGGAATTCACCGGGGGGGAGGAGCATGAAATCTGAGAACCACGTCTGGGTGGGCCAGTAGGTTGCTACTAGGATGACCTGCTCCTAGTCCTCCCTGACCTTGCACAGGGTCTGTGCAAGTAGGCTCACTGGGGGAAATGCATATTTGCGTAGTCCAGGGGGCCAGCTGTGTGCCAGCACATCTATACCAAGGGGTGCCTTGGTCAGGGCGTACCGAAGCAGGCAGTGGGAGGATTCTTGGGAAGCAAACTTCCCGGGAAGTCTACCTGTGCTCGACCGAATCGACTCCAAATCAGCTGGACCACCTGAAGGTGGAGTCTCCACTCTCTCCTGAAGGTAACCTGACATGACAGCACGTCCGTTGCGGTGTCGAGGTCGCCGGGATGTGAGTGGCTCGTAGCGACTTGAGGTGCTGCTGACTCCAGAGGAGGAGATGGCGGGCGAGTTGTGACATGCAACGGGAGAGTAGACCACCTTGACGGTTGATGTACATTACCATCGCTGTGTTGTCCATCCAGACCAACACGTGCTTGCCCTGGATCAATGGCCAGAACCTCCGCAGGGCGAGCAGTACTGCCAAAAACGCTAGGCAGTCGATATGCCAACACAGCTGCGGGCCAGTCCAGGAGCCGGCGGCTGTGTGCCCGTTGCATACGGCACCCCAGCCTGTCTTGGAGGCATCTGTTGTAACCACGTCACGCCTGGAGACCTGCTCTAGGGGAACCCCCGCCCATAGAAATACAAGGTTGGTCCAAGGACTGAAGAGGCAGCGACAGATCGGCGTGATGGCCACGCGATGTGTCCCGTGGCACCATGCCCATCTCGGGACTCGAGTCTGAAGCCAGTGCTGAAGCGGTCTCATATGCATCAACCTGAGCAGTGTGGCCGCCACTGAGGATTCCATATGCCCCAGGAGCCTCTGAAAAGGTTTCAGTGGAACGTTTGTCCTCTGTCTGAACACCTTCAGACAGTTCAGTGGCAACTGCTTGCGCTGAACTTGCGAGACTGAGTCCAACTCCAAACCAAGAAAAGAGATGCTCTGAACCGGGGTTGACCCAGTTGACCCGAAGCCCCAGTCGGCTGAGGTGCCGGAGCACAAGGTCCCTGTGTGCGCACAGCAACTCTCAAGAGTGAGCTAGGATTAGCCAATCATCGAGTTGAGGATGCAGATACCCACTTCCCTTAGTGGGGCAAGGGCTGCCTTTGTGACATTTGTGAAGACACAAGGGGAAAAGGACAGGCCGAAGGGGAGGACCTTGTACTGGTACGCCTGGCCTTCGAAGGCAAACCGCAGGAAGGGTCTGTGTCGAGGTAAGACCAAAACGTGGAAGTATGCGTCCTTCAGGTCTACCGCCGTGAACCAATCTTGATGCCGGACACTCATTAGAATGCGTTTTTGCATCAGCATCTTGGACGGGAGTCTATGCAAAGCCTGGTTCAGTACTCGCAGGTCCAGGATTGGTCACAACCCACCGCCTTTCTTCGGTACGATGACGTAAGGGCTGAAGAACCCTTTCTTCATCTCGGCTGGAGGGACAGGCTCTATCTTGCCCTTGCACAGAGGGGTAGCGGCGTTCTCGCCCTTCACTGAGGTGAAGCGGACGCTGCTGAACCTGGGTGGGCGCCTGGCGAACTGAATCATGTAGCCGAGTTGGACAGTCCAGGTCAGCCATCGCGACGGGTTGGAAAGCGCGAGCTACACGCCCAAACTCCAGGCGAGGGGGACCAAGGGAATGATCATGTCGGTCATACCGGCAGGTGGAGCCTCACGGCAGGGTGGAGCTCGAGGTGCCACTTCGAGGGGACTCGAACCCCATGGCTGTGCTGAGTCCAGGGACATTGAAGCACTTACCTGGCTCCTGCCACCCACCATAAGATTGCCCGAGGAGGGGGGAGGAGGAATCTCATCCCCGTAGTCCACCGGAACCAATCCCGTGTGGGCGTGTTTGTGCCACAGCTGGGCACACAGGGGTGGGGGGTCCGCTGGTGGAGCGCCATACCTGCCAAAATGGGACTGTGGACGGTGGTTGTCATGACGACCATGCGCACCGGACATGTGACCCAGGAGATGAGGAAACCATTATTTTGTTAGGCTTTTGGTGCTGCAGCCTCCTGTGCATGCGGCAACAAAATAATCTCCTCCCGGCCCTCCACCGGGGGATGGAGTGGTCTGTGGACCAGCTCCAGAGAAGCGGGTCTCCTCGCCCCTGGGTCGCCCGTCTGGGGGGGGCTTCGAAGCTTTCCTCGGGTTCTTAGCGGCCGGCCATTCTCATTGGCCTTTTAAAAAAAAAGCAGAGGTGTTTGGGGCTCCCAAGAGTGACCCCCAGTGTCATTATATCGACACAACGTTGAGTGAGTGACAGATAGGGAACTTGCATTGTAGATGGTTGACATATCAGAGTTTGCAACATAAAAAAATCACTGTAAAGTCAAGTGCAGTTTATACGTATTGATTATACGTATTTCTTGCCAGGTCCAGTGGCAATTGCTTTAAGACCACCCTAAAAATTATGTGATGGGTTTTGCCATTTAAAACTGTAACTCTTTCCCAGGCATGTGATGCCAGGAAAATGAAAGGCACTACAGGTCACATTGGTGAAACAATGGGGTACAGCAATATAAGTGATTATATTTGATTCAAAGTATCACCTTCATACATGTACTGTGAGAAATTAATTTATAAGTGGCCTACGCACTGTGGAAAATTGATCCTCCCCATCTGTGCCATAAAAATGAAATTAGATCTAATACGGGTTCCCAGCAGGTCAAAGCAACTTTTTGAATATGCCTACATTCATAACAAAGTACGTTTTGACTCAATAATACAGGACATGCAGTGAAGAGATTTGGCTTTCAGTGCTCTACAAAATTTTACAACAATTAAAAACACACTGAGTTACAGTTAAGATGTTTCCCAAGTCTATTAAGAGCACTTTTAAGCAAATGGGAAAAGGCAAGGTCATTACACAGCATTCTGTCCCATAATGAGCTTTTAGGTCCCATTACTTCTCTTGGGTTTAGAAGAGGATGAGTGCGGATATGAAGAATCATATTCAGAGGTGGGTAGAGTAGCCAGAAACTGTACTCAAGTAAAAGTACAATTACTTGAAAAAAATAATTACTCAAGTAGAAGTAAAAGTAATGATGTTAATAATTACTTGAGCAAGAGTAAAAAATTATCTGTTAAAAGAATACTCAAGTAGCGAGTAACTAGTTACTTTCATATCGTCGCTGTCTGATAAAAATAAAGCACATATCTACAAAAAAATTGTTTTCTTTTCATGGGTTCCAATGGCGAATGTTCAGTTACAGATTCGAGTCTAACTGTCCTTGTTCCCAGAACTCAGTTTATTTTTGGATATAATCTGAGCTTTCACTTACTATTTTAGATAGAAATCAGTTTTATGTCTAAGGTTTCTAGTCTGGTTGTTGAGTGGACAGTTCGGTTTTGAGACGTGTTTTCCGAGTCCAACGCATAAATTGCCTGTCAGAAGATGGAAGCCTGGCAACCATATATGGCTGGTATAGTCTACTTTTTAAAGCTACCTGGCATGGTGCGTGCATGACTGGTTTTGGTTGTCAAGGAAATCACAGAGCCAGCGTGATGTAGGCAATCCCTCTCTATGCTTCAGCTGGACAGTTGAGGTAAATTAGTTGATGCTCTTCAAAACATAAGGGAGGGACATAAGCTGTTTTGATGGACACTTCTCAAGGTCAGTGGAGATTCTTATTAAACAGATCACCTGATTAAACATCTTTTCATTGGTCATTTCGATGCACAATTCAAACAGTAGGAAGAGGTCATTTGGCGCATTCCGTCTATGGTAAAAAGTCAAAATTGTGGAGTAATGTGTTTTTCATGGGAAAGCGACGATATGTCACATAATGGACGTTTATTCCCCAATATTCCATTACATTTGACACATGTAGTCCATGCACCATGTGTTGGGGTAGTGGACTAAAGCACTGAACTGGTAAGCAGAAGGTAGTTGGTTCAATCCCCACAGCCATCACCACTGTGTCCTTGAGCAAGGCACTTAACTCCAGGTTGCTCCAGGGGATTGTCCCTGTAATAAGGGAAATGTAAGTCACTTTGGATAAAAGCGTCTGCCAAATATGTAAATTTAACATGTATTACAGAATATTAATTTAATAATTATCATTATTATAGCAAATACTTCATTCACCCTCATGTTGTTCCAAACCTGCGCTTTCTTAAAAGGGAATGGTGACCGAGACTGTCAGCAGGGGCAGATTTATGCATGGGCAAAATGGGAAGCCACCCAGAGGGAGCGGCACGAGACCCACCAGCCATCTCATCAGCCATCTCATCAGGCCCAGTGGAGGCCGCCCCCCGACAGAAGCCTGGCCCCCCATGTGGCCCCCCCACTCACAGACAGACAGAATTTCGTTGCCACACCTGACTGATCACAGTACCCTGCCCGGCCCCGACTATGAAAAAATCCTGGCACCGCCCCTGACTCACACCACATCTGGCTTCAGAGATGGATAGGATAGCGTGCATCTGTTGAGTGTGTCATCTTCACTGCAGGCACGATCCATTTGAATTCTACAGAAATTATTATAGCCTACTTTAAAATGCTATGGAGGAAGTCAAACCTCTGAAATGGCTATGCAGCCTAAACATTATTATCAGAATGCCTACTGATGAGGAAAAGAGGACACAACAATGTGTCACGCATAAACATAGATTACAACACATCAACATCGAAACTACATATCACAAAAACACAATGTTTTCATTGTAGTTACAATAATTGGTATTGTAACAGAAATGTTATAGTTTCATATTAAATATATTACAAACAAATTTTTTCCAACTGCAAAATGTTTCGTTAAATGTGTTGAACTTCAGCTTTGTTAAACTGTGTAGACTATTAATGTTTTCATTAAAAACAAAATACTAATTTATTTTTTAGAATGACAAGCTGGTCTAACAATGGTAATGAGGATGGCTTTATGGAAGAACTATGGTAAATTTTGACCAGTGCAAGTACAGTGAAAGAAGAGGTTTAAAGTCTGAACCTCCACAAATTATGGACAAAGTTTTCCTCCTGTTCTATTGATGTCTGATATACAGCAAACTGTCCATGTTTACTTTCAGACATTTCAAGAGATTACTTATTAAATCATTAAGCCTGTTATAAGGAAAACAAACTTTTCACTAGAAGCACAGTCCCAACTCATTGAAGTGGATTACTCATGTGTACAATCAGAACATTATGACTAGCCAATAGAAATAAAGTGCTAATTAATTAAGTAGTTTGATTAGATTAGAATAGTATGATTCCTCATAGCACACGAAGTATAAAAAAAAAAAAAAAAAAAAAACATTTTTAAATTCTAAAGGGTTCATCAAAATAAGGTTATCAAAATAACTCCTGTAAACATGCAATTAATCAGCACAAAAACTGATAATTAATTTTATTGTTGTGTTTAATTAGGTTGTGTATGGTGTTACAAATTTAAAATTGTAAGCCTACTAACACAAAAAATGCATGGGTGATTGATTCAGCCCATGTCATTGAAGTCTCACTCTAACCAGGATGCCAAATTTGGCAACCCTGGTTTGTTCTCTGGCACGAAAAATGCTCCGCATCTGTTAAACGCAAAGTTGCTGAACAATGTGCATGCACAGAGATCCGCTCCAGTAATCACGCACGCATAGGCAGAGCAAAAAGGCATGGACATGGATTTATACAGTAAACACTGATATACTGCTGCACTGATATAAAAACGTGTACTTAGAGACTGAGGTCATAAGAGCCCATAGTTACAGAATCACCCTGAAAATGAGATTGTGATAACAAATCGTTTTGGCGATTTGTTATCACAATCGCCAAAACTAAGAGTTTTCTTAAATTGGAGCTGCAATTCTAATCTTGAAATATCCGCTTGTCTTGGTATAATGAAGGCATTGCATTACGAAAGTGTTTGTTTTGAGCACTTGTTGCTGCTGCAGTGGTGGACTCGAGTGACAGAGCGCAACTGTAAAGTTCCACTGTCGTAAAAGTCCCATTAAAAAAATCTCTCAATAAATTACGCATTTCTTAAAACGTATTTAATTAAAACCAGTAATGTAACAAAAGGATTGTCACCCATTGTAACAAAGTAAAAAAAATTTAATTAGAGTTTTACTTGAGTAAAAAGTACCCAATATTAAACCTACTCTTAAAAGTAAATTTTCTCAAAAATGTACTCAAGAAAATGAAATGGAGTAAATGTAGCGTGTCACCTCTGCTCATTTTTATGCATTTACGATTGTCTTCTCATTTCATTTTGGAGGGTTTTCTGTAGTCAGACATTTGACTAACCTATATATAAGGTCTGGTTAATATTGCAGCTTATTCTGGCCAAGAACTGCCTTCTTAGACATCAAGAGTATGACTGACTGACAAGTAAAGCGACCAACCACAGTTTGTTTTGTTTTTATATGCCAAGATTTATCTGAAATAGATGATTGTACAGAAAACACAGCGGGGAACATTTTTGTTAAAAGACTTTGTTATCAGAGCTTCTGTCCATTCAAAAGTATTTAGTGTAGAGTATTTCACAGTAATCACTCAGAAAACAAAAAAAAAAGTGGAATCTACATTTCTGCTTTTGGGTATGTGCATTAGTTTACTTTCGACTAAGGGAGGTTGCACAGTATACCTTTACAAAATACATATCGTTGTACGAAAATTTTTTAAATGGTATGATATCATATTTTTGCTCATTTTGGTGCCTTACCACAGTGTGGTGCTATTCAACAAAGTTCCTCAGCTCAGCGATGAGCTAATGTGAAGTGTATGATTTGGCAGCTAGCATCCTTGATCGCGTTTAAAATGAAAGACAGACAACAAAAAACAAAGGGGTCAGCAGGACAGTCCAGGGTGGGGCTGGCAGGAAAGAACAGGGTGGGGCCGGCGGGACAGACCAGGAGAATCAAGACATGGCAGTCCAGGGGGATTTTGGTGGGACCAATCATAGGGGTTGAAGAGAAGCAGACCAGGGGGCGTCGACAGAGCTGGAACAAAACAGGAGACCAGGGGGGGCTCTGGCAGAGTTGGAACAGAAAAGGAGACCAGGGGGGTGCAGATGGAGCTATATAATATATATATATATATATATATTTTTTTTTTTTTTTTTTTTTTTTTTTGCTAAAATACATAGTTATTGCAGTTATTGTTACTAATGTAAAACAATTATAAATGTAGGCTAAATGGATTCTCTTTCAAATAGTGTTTGAAACTTTCCAAATATTTCTGACATTTTGTTGTCTTTTTAATATTGTGCATGAATTATGGATAGCCTATTAGAATCTTGTAAATGTACTTAAAGGAACACTTCATGTAAACTTTCTTGTATGTACTGTAGATGCAGACATATAAAAGAAATACAACCTAAGAGATCTAAGGTTCAGAATTGTACAGCAAGCCCTTACAAAGAAAATGGACAAGCAATTAAAGGAGCATCATGGACATTCAGCGTACTGTACCTCAGAAGACATTATCAGCCACATTAAGGGGAAAGTAAAGGCACTGGGCAAATTAGCTATGTGTATTTGAAGTCTTTTGAGAATGAACTTGTCAAACTTGTTCAAGAGATAGAGAATGGTTTGTTTGGTTTAACCCCTTTGGATGTTTGCAAGTTGGCCTTTGACTTAGTGGAGCACATGCATCTCGATCATCCAACAGAGTTAAGGTCAGTAAATTCTTTGATACATATGAGTGTTGTCTTGGGCAGGCAATTGAAATAAGACTCATTCGGAACATTAACAAAACTGGCTTTGAAAGTGAACAAAAAACACATCCTCCATTGTTGTAACAAAAGGAGCACGGGGCAAGTCGGAAGAATCACAAGTGCAGAGCGAGGTAATGCATTATTGTGACAGCTATTTGTGCAATGAGTTAATATGTACCACTCATGTTCATATTTCCTCAGAAGAGACTGAATAAGCACCTTTTGAAAGATCCTCCAGCAGGGTCAGTGACTGCAGTATCTGATTCACTGTGGACTGATGGTAAGCTCATCATCCAGTGGCTCCTGTATTTCCGTGGCTGTGTGGGATGGACACATCTTAATTTTGGATGGTCACCACTCTCATAAGACACTAGAAGCAGTCACACTTGCCTGACAAAAAGTCAACCTCTGAGTGGTTTCTATTAAATAGGCAATGGCAATTGTTGTAAAGTATGTGAAAAGTGGGCCCACATTGACTGTTCAAATCACAATAGGAATAGGTTCATTTGTGAAATATGCCTAAACTGAACATAATATCATTTTTTACTAAAATATTCGTTATTTCATAACAATTGCTAAAACATACTTTTGGCAAACATACGTATTGTAATAAATAAAATGTTTATTTCTTAAATAAAAATATTCACTACATGAAATCGTAATTTCTTAAATGCGGGGTAAAAGGCCCCCCTCGCTGTTTATATACTATGCAAGCATGTGTAAATGATTCATATGTACATGATTTTTATTCACAACAAACTTCTATTATTCCTATTCCCACAAATTGTGTGAAATATACTATTTATAATATACTGTATTGCAAAATATTCAGACATATACAAATAGTCAAAAGTAGTTGGAGAGTGTAGGATGACCGACTTGATTGCATCATTTGTAGTGCATCACGGAAGTGGGCGGTCTCAGCACAGCTCTTTTGGCACACTTTGTTTGGATTTTCCCCCTCAGGATCATGGATAGAGCATTTCTTCAGCAGGAATTCTGCTATTTAACAAGTTTTATTAAAAATAAAAAAAATTACGTTGAAATAACACGGACTGAAGGCTTTAAAAGAAGCATATACCATCGATTAACAACCCTGGAGCTCACGGTAGGGCTGTCTTTAAATTTTTATAAGTTGAACTAGGGCTACAAATCTATAAACATTTTTTAAATGAATTAATCGCACAGTTTTCTGTGATTAATCACAATTAATCATGATACACATAAAAATATTTACTTTATACTTTGTATCAAAGAACTTTCAAGAAAATTATTAGTTAATATTTAGTTTAATAATTAAAATATGTATGTTAAAATGTTTTTTCTTTTTTCTTTTTTTTTATAGAGTTAATATAGATAGAGTTAATTAGACACATACATGTAATCTTTGTTAAAAGTATATGTATATATGCCATAAAATCAGTGGACATGCTGTAATTAAAAGTTGGGCAAAAACTTTTTAGCATTTTGGAATTTTTAATCAAAGGATCAAATGGGCTGAATCAATTCATATCAAACTTTATTGGCAAGAGAAACTTAAGTGTACATTGCCAATGCATTATTAGACACTATATATACAGATATAAAACATATTGAATGTTGAAGTTTAATTTGCTGAATTTTAAAATCTAAAAACGATTACCTTCTCTGGCTGCCGTTCAGTCGCTACAAGTACTGTATACCTGTCTCAAGTTATTGAATGTCCGGGTCCTTTTCAGTCTCTATCGCACACATGCTGGGTCTCTCTTGTGAGGTTTCGTTTTTGACACTGGTTCAGATGAAAGTGAGTGAGCATTTTCGGTTGATGCAAAGAGATGCAGCAGCTTGCCTGTATCTCTCCCATGCCTGGCTCACCACTTGCGGATGAAGTCTCAATTCTCCGTTCAGTAAATCCGCTCCTGTGTTTATTATGCCCGGGTCATGCGTCAAACATAATGAATAAGCATGCACTGCTACGCACAATCAGTTTCTGTGCTAACTAGTGGACCATCATGACTCATCTCTAGTGAAGAAGTAGCTCAAAGCAATATAAGTTTGGTTTTCTGATCTTAATCACCATTCATTATTGCATTAATTAATCCATTCATTTCTCCATTATTCTCTGTTATTTCTTTAAGATGTTTTGACATACAGAGCTAATTATGATTAAAATGTTTTTGGTTCACGAAAAATGGGTGAAAGTAATACATCACTGACTGGTTCATCTTACATCATTGTCTCAGAATAAACATTCATAGGGAACAGCATTTTATATGCCACCTTTTAAGGCAGTTAAAAACATGCAAGTGGGAAAGCAGAAGGATTTTTCTCCAAAAACAGCAAAACAATATGTGTGCTAAAATGACAGGCATATTTGCATTTGTTAGTTTAACTGGGCTCCTCACGCCTTTATTTCTCCCCGAAGACACTCCTTTTGCCCTACTAGGCATGAATAACTGAAGGCAGTTAGTGAAGTAGCTCATGCTGGAGAATGCTGATTATATCACAGACACAGCAAAACCCAAGATGCATATCAAAAGCCTGTGTTTCATTTCTCTGGTTAAGACATTCTTTGCTCCGCATGAATAAATATAAAGGCAGTCATTCAGAAATTGATCAGAAACAGGTTACACACACATGCACCTGTTTGTGTGCCATTAGCTTTATGTATTGCTGTTTGAAACAATGCTTAAGCTGAATACTGGGAATACATATTGGCAAACCAACATTTTCTGGCTTTTTATATCATAAGAATATAGACCAGTAGTACATAACTGTGTTCTCACCAAGTGGTGAACCAATACAGTACCACCATTTTTTATTTTACAAAAGTAAACAAAAAAGTTGTTAAAATAAAACACAAACATATTAATATTACCGTGAACTGCATGTCATAAACATGCCACAGGCTTGTCTTTAAAGTTTTAGTGTTTACTTGAGTCTGATCTCAATGAAAATTGTGTGACTGTATAGTGACATTTTCGCAAAATGATATTACGTTGTAACACGCAGGGATTGAATTGGGGCTGGGCGGTCCGGAATGACGTCCCAGCATCTTTTTTTTTTTTTTTTTTTTTTTTTTAAGAATGCTGTTAGGGCTCCCCTTCCTGAAAAATCCCAATTTAACCCCTGGTTACACATCTTGCAACAGAAACTGTCCACTGTTGGGCGCTAAAAGCGAGTTAAATGTGCTTCCGAATTTGAACAAAACTTACCTCCTTACCTAAACCTAACTGTAAGCAAGGTTCGGGTTGGGCAGATAAAGGAGGAAGCAGGAACTGCTTTCCACAGTTCATGTAAGTACATTTTATTCACAAATAACCAGCAATTGCTGTACAGCTTCACTCAAAACACAAGACGGCTTTTCAGTGTCACTCAAATAAACAGTCCGCTTTTCAGCTTCACACAACACAAGGCTCTCTTGCTCAGGGGACAGACACAAAGACTCTGGTCTGTCTCTCTCCTCTCTCTGTGAACTGGCCATCTTTTTATCTCCCCCAACTCTCACTGTGAACATAGAGATGGTAATTAGTCACAACTCATCTCATGTGGATGTCCTTACACTTTCTCTCTCCCCAGACGGGCGCTCGACCATGCCCTCACCTCCACACTAACAAAAAGTGTCATGAAAACAAATGTAAGATGAAAAATAAAATTTTTGAAGGAACTACATCATTTTGTGGTGCTTTTATTACATTTTAGACTCACGTGTCGACTCGCATGATCTTCATCATAAGTGCAACGCTTTATCAGTTGAGCTACCGCTCAATATGATCTCACTCGAACAAGCTAAATGTAGTTGGTTATGTAATGCAAACATTAAAATGTACTGCCTTACAAGTCATGTGCTATAATAAAAGTGTTTAGATGTCATAAGATATCATTGTGTGAGGAACAGGATGAAAAGTGTTTATGAACTGACAATCTGCCATTTTTCATGTGATTTTTGTGAAAGTGAATAAAATTATTGTTGTTGTATTGCCTCTAGTGTTCACCAGAAAACTGCCACGATATGTGGGCATGATGATACAATGAGGTATGTAAAAATAATTTTGCAAAAATATAGGTATGGTAATGTGATTAGATCATATTTTTCTACCTTTTGTTCATTGTTTTATAAGGTACATGTGACGTAACCTTTCCATGTTGTCATCTACATGGCATCTACCTAATTTGCCTAGCTTCTACCAAGGTTTAATAGGATGTACAGTTTTTGACATCAACAATGAAAGATATGGCAATTTTTCTCTGTTTTAAAAGTTGATAAAAAAAAAAAAAAGATTCTAGTATAGCACTTCCATAAGCAGGAGCAAAGTCAATTCTAAAATAATTCTTGAGACTCAGTCTGAAATTGAAAGATGTGTGAGAATAAACTGTAGTCACAGTTTGGTTGAAAGCCTCTGGGGCAGGCCATGCTGGGTAGTTAGGTTGAGGCTCTGTTGACCTACTTCTGCCACAAGTTCCCGAGTGGAAACTCGGGAACCCGAGTGACAAGCCAGTCAAGGAAGAACACTGCCCTTTGAATTTGAGCTTAGATTGGCCTAAAATTGCTGTGGTAATGCCTTTATTTCTTAATGTAAATTTGACTCGCCAAGTTTATTGTCTTGTGGGGGTTTGTCAGTTGGGACAACATTACCTTTGCTCTGGAAAAATCCAGTTTATGAACTCAAAGAACTTGATTTCATTAATCAGTTTTGTGATGAACTATCTGAATCAGCTTGAAATAGTTTTCGCAATCCATTTTAATTCTGTAATGTGACAGTCATATTACAGAGTGAAACCGGATATTGAAAGAGAATAAATGTAGGGTGGAACTAAATTTTATCCATCTGGAATTGATTGGATTGTGATTATGACTCAAATGCAAGACTGATTAAACAGTGCCTAAATGGTTATTTGGCTATTGGTTAACATTAAACAACAACCCGTGCAGCCTAGGTGATATCAACCGAGAAGGGAAGTTGTGTCAGAGGAAGAGCGAGACTTTACATTTTGATAAAAGATTATTAAGACAAATATTTTACTTTGGGTCAATTCTGATTTCATGTTGACTTTAAGCAACAAACAAAAATTAAAATTTTAAGATAAAGATCTCAAATACGTATATAATATAGCACTGCTTCTTCATGAATATTATTAGGATTATATTTGGGTATATCATATATATATTTGTATTGAATAGCCCAGAGCTCCCACTTACTTATAAAGTCAACGTTTCACCAGAGCTTTGCATGTATATTGGATTATGGCTGAGTAATTGCAGAAGTTACTCTAAACTCTTCTTAGATTGATGAAGAATCTGCCAGCACCAACAAGATTTTTAAACTTTCAGCCCATAATCTCTTCTGCAGAGTGCTATTTTAATCTGCATCCAGCACATAAAGGTACAATATCTCAAATGAGCTTCCTCAAAACTTCCACTTCTTTCTGCCAGTGCCCAGGTGTATCTTTTTGTCTGTTAGAAATTTAATAGATTTGTTGTTATTTTGATTTAACTGACATGTTTATTTTACATGGTGTATCTGTACAATCTCTTAAAGAGATAAATGGCTTAGAATTTAAGGAATTTGCCTTCTAAAGTCCTATGACGACAACATGAGATACACTAAGTGAATGGTGACTGTAAACTAACCCTAACTATTTATAATTATTTAATATAATCCTGACTAAGACAATATGGTATGAAGCCCATTGTACATTGGGGCCATGGTTTGTTCCTGGCAGGCAGCAGATGCACTACCCTCAGACAACATATTTTTCGGATTTACGTTTTGTAGGACTTTCTCCTTACTTTCAACTCTGATCCGCTCTGATATGGTGATCACAGGTAACCCTGAGTATATCTCAAGCCATCAAATTAAACACCACAGAAGAGCAACGCCGAAGCACAATTGACATTCCAAAAAACACAACAAAAAAAAACAAAACACGGTGTCAATAAAGAGCTCTTGATAAAAAACAAAAATGTACACCTTTGTGGAATTAAATAAAAAAATAATACTACACTGCAAAAAAGTAAATTACTCTCCTTTGATAATCTTACACCTGTAGAAATCCAAGTATTGCATAGCATAATTTATTCTCTGCAATTTGGTTGCAAGGTGACATCTACAGTACGTTGATAGCCAAATGCCTGCTAAGCTGACGGGAGCGGTGAAGTTTTCTTTCCTAAACACAATCATATAATCCACGATGGCAGCGCAGTAGTTTGGTAGATTGTCTGTCTGTTTGTTTACTGTTTATTTATACGATATAGATTTATTTATTTTTTTTAACTTTTGAAAATTTCGTAAACTTTTATTTGAAAGTGTATTGGGCACAGTGCAAAATCTGCTTGATGAGGGCATTCGCTTGGATCAGTGAACATCGACTGGTTGATTCAGGATTTCTAGTTTCAGTTGTGCCACGTGTCAGGTTCGGGTCTGCGACCTACAACTGTTTGGGACCTGATTTCTTGTTTTTCAGCCTGACCAGCTGTTTGTTTTTGCTCGGAATCTATGCCATGTGTGGATGCTGTTTTGGGGGTGCAGCGGTTTGGAACCTGACTTCAGGTTTTCATTGGCCTAGCCGGCTGGATCAACTTCAGTGGACTGCAGTCTGCAGACCTTGTGGTTTCAAAAGAACAATACAGCACGGCCGAGCTGGGCAAACAATTTTGTTAACTTTATTATTCGTCCTGTCCAACGATCAAACAAATTCCAATCCTCTACATCTTCGGATAATTATATACTGGTAATTGTGTGTTGGAACAATGGGACATCAAACGCGATGTATACTCATCTTTTCTCTTCTAAAAGAGAGACACTATCTGAGTTTGCATATATTAAATTATGTGTTTGTGAATCTTCAGAAGTATGTATTAATCAAGGCTGACAATTAAACCATCATAAATTGTCCTCCTCATTGTACAATGCATGTGAATGAGCATTCACCTGTTAAATCAACTATTCAAAGAAGCATGATGATACTTTTGTTATTGATATCTGGAAACATATCACCAAATCCCGGTCCCCAAAACATTACCACTTCTTTCCCTACTCCTGCAGATTTTAAGTCTAGGTCTGGTTTAGGTTTTATTCATCTCAATGTACGAAGTTTGCTTCCTAAAATGGATATGGTGTGTATATAGGTAAAAAATTCTGATACTGATGTTTTGGTAATTCCTGAGTCTTGGCTTAGTAACTCGGCTTTAGAGAGAGACATTAAAGGAATAGTTCACCCAAAAATGAAAAATTGCTGATAATTTACTCACCCTCAGGCCATCCAAGATGTATCTGAGATTTTTCTTCATCAAACCAGAATTTAAGACTTTTAGGATTTCATTTCAGGCCTCCTCTTTTAAACAATGCAAGTGAATGTACTCCATTGTTTGACGGTCCAAAATGCATATTTAGGGTGCATCAGAATAATCCACATGACTCCAGTTGACAAATACATTTCTTCTGAACGCAAATGATTGATTATTTTGAGAAACAAAACAATACTTCTATACTTTTTAACTACAAATGTTTGCTTCCATACATCTCTGTGACGTGCAATCATAAGAGGGATGACGTAAGCTCGTTGGTAAGGTCATGAGTCACGTGGAGGAGTCAGGAAGCGTGTCATTGTTTACAAGAGACACTTGCACAGACCACAGACCAAGCACCATTCACAAACCAAAACAGTCCAAAACAATTTCAAAACAATATAAAATCAAAAATAATTTCCAAAAAAAAAAAAAAATGTAAACAATGACGTGCTTCCTGACTCCTCCTCCACATGATGCATGACCTTACCCATGAGCTTACCTCATCCCTCTTATAAGCCCATGTCACAGAGATGTATGGAAGCGAACATTTGTAGTTCCCTATCTGTCACTCACTCGATGTTCTGTCGATGTAGTGACACTAGGGGTCACTCTTGGGAGCCTGAGACACCTCTGGTCTTTGATAAAAGGCCAATGAAAATTGGTGAGTGGTATTTGCATGCCACTCCCCCGAACATACGGGTATAAAAGGAGCTGGTATGCAACCACTCATTCAGATTTTCTCTTCGGAGCCGAACAGTCGATGTTTACTGAGCTGTCTGTTCATTCACCTCTGCTGGATCTGACGGTGCATTTCAGCGGCTTCTCCATTCTCTGCACTGGTGCACTGCAGAGAACACCCCTGGGCTCTTTGGCAGAAAAAAGAGAGTATATTTTTCTAAAAGAGTATATTTCTCCAAAAGAGCGGCACACATGGAACATCTTTTTAAAGACACATCTTTTTAAAGATGCCTTTCCATTTGTGTGTTATTCCTGGTTGTGGTCATTACCTCTCAACTTCAGACGGTCACGATCGCTGTCTTTCGTGTCTGGGCGCGACCCACACGGAGACAGTGTTCGTGGATGGATCATGTACTCACTGCGAGAACATGACCATGGCAACATTGCGGTCGCGGCTTCTATCTACGAGTATGAGGCCAGCGCGGCTAGCACTGGGGGCGATTTGGGGACCCCAATGGGACCACCTCCACCGGGTATCCCCCCACAGACCTCCCATTCCCCAGCACGCTTGTCTGCCCCGATCGGGCTTCTGGATGAGTCCGCTGTCTCGTCTCACAGCGAGTTCGACCTCTTGTTTGGAGCCCGCGAAGCTGATGAGCTCTCGAGCGCAGCATCGGAGAGCGGGCTCATCCAGTCGGACACAGAAGCCTCAGCTGGTCTCCCCCCCTCGGGGATGGTTGTCCAGTCACAGGCTGATGCGGAAATGATGCTTTCCCGGGCAGCCGCGGCGGTGCCGCTCAAAGCAGCCACGCCCTGCTCCAGTCTCTTTCTTCCCGGAAGTGCACAAGGAGCTGACAAAATCGTGGGAGGCACCTTTTACTGCCCGGTCCCGATCTTTCAGCTCCCCCACCCTCACTACTCTCGATGGCGGGGCGGCCAGGTGCTATTCGGCGATTCCCCCGGTGGATAAGGCGCTCGCAGTGCACCTATGCCCGCAGAGCGCTGCCACCTGGCGCGGACGCCCAAAGCTCCCGTCCAAGGCCTGTAGGTTCATGTCGTCCCTGATGGCCAAAGCCTACAGTGCCACTGGACAAGCCACCTCCGCCCTGCACGCCATGGCTCTCCTGCAGGTCCACCAAGCCAAGGCGCTAAAAGAACTGCACGAGGGTAGTTCCACCCCAGATCTGATGCAGGAGCTGTGCTCGGCGACCGACCTCGCTCTCCATGCGACGAAGGTCACGGCGTGGTCTCTCGGGTGGACAATGTCCACCTTAGTGGTCCAGGAGCGCCACCTTTGGCTCAACCTGGTCGAGATGGGTGAAGCCCACAAGGCACGGTTCCTTGCTGCCCCTATCTTCCAGGCCTATTCGGGACACCGTTGAGGACTTTGCCCAGCAGTTCTCGACGGTGAAGCAGCAGACAGAGGCTATCCGGCACATCCTGCCCTGGTGCGGCTCAAAATCCCGCACCCCGCCTGCTCATCGCCAAGGGCGTCCCCCTGCAGTGACTGCACTGGCTCCACCGCAGCCTGTCCCTTCAGCCCGGCCCCAGCGTGGAGCCCACCGCAGGAAGCAGATGCAACCCGTCTCACTGTCGGCCGCCAAGAACCCACGGAAGGCTTCGATGCACCCCTGAGACGGGCGACCCAGGGACGACAAAACTCACCTTGGAGCTGGTAAGCAGACCACTCCATCCCCCGGTGGAGGGCCGGGAGGAGAAACTTTTGTTGCTTTTTCATCAAGATTGGTTCGCGGCGGTAGACCTGAAGGACATGTACTTCCATGTCTCAATTCTACCTCGATACAGACCCTTCCTGTGGTTTGCGTTCAAGGGTCGTGCGTATCAGTACAAGGTCCTCCCTTTCGGTCTGTCCTTGTCTCCTTGCATCTTCACGAAGTTCACAGAGGCAGCTCTTGCCCCGTTAAGGGAGATGGGCATTTGCATTCTCAACTATCTCGACGATTGGCTAATCCTAGCTCACTCTCAGGATATGTTGTGTGCACACAGGGACCTGGTTCTCTCGCACCTCAGCCGACTAGGGCTTCGGGTCTACTGGGAAAAGAGCAAGCTCCTCCCGGTTCAGAGCATTTTTTGTCTCGGTTTGGAGTTGGATTCAGTCTCGTTGACAGCGCGCCTCATAAACGAGCGCGCACAGTCGGTACTGACCTGTTTGAAGGCGTTCAAACAGAAAACAGTGGTTCCAATGAAACTCTTTCAGAGGCTCCTGGGGCATATGGCATCCTCAGTGGTGGCCACTCCGCTCGGGTTGATGCATATGAGAACACTTCAGCACTGGCTTCAGACTCAATTCCCGAGATGGACATGGCGCCACGGGGCACATCGCGTGGTCATCGCGCCGATCTGTCACCGCCTCTTCAGCCCTTGGACCGATCTTGTGTTTCTATGGGCAGGTGTTCCCCTAGAGCAGGTCTCCAGGCATGTCGTGGTCATGACAGACACCTCCAAGATGGGTTGGGGCACTGTTTGCAATGGGCACGCAGCCGCCGGCTTATGGACGGGCCCACGGCTGCGTTTGCACATCAACTGCCTCGAGTTGCTGGCAATTCTGCTCGCCCTGTGGAGGTTCTGGCAGTTGATCCAGGGCAAGCATGTGTTAGTTCGGACAGACAACACGGCAAGGGTAGCATATGTCAACCGTCAAGGCGGTCTGCGCTCCCGTTGTATGTCACAACTCGCCCACCGTCTCCTCTTCTGGAGTCAGCAGCACCTCAAGTCGCTGTGAGCCACTCACATCCCGGGCGACCTCAACACTGCAGCAGACGCGTTGACACGGCAGGTTACCCTCAGGGGAAAGTGGAGACTCCACCCTCAGGTGGTCCAGCTGATCTGGAGTCGATTTGGACAGGCACAGGTAGACAGGTCAGGGAGGACAAGGAGCAGGTCATCTTGGTAGCACCCTACTGGCCCACCCAGACGTGGTTCTCGGACCTCACGCTCCTCGTGAACTCTATTTGTCGACTGGAGTCGTGTGGATTATTTTGATGCAACTTAAATACGCATTTTGGACCGTCAAAAAATGGAGGACATTCACTTGCATTGTTTAGAGGAGGAGGCCTGAAATGAAATCCTAAAAGTCTTAAATTCTAGCAAATTTTCATTTTTGGGTGAACTATTCCTTTAATATTGATGGTTATAATGTATTTAGGACTGATCGCCCAAAAAGAGGAGGTGGGATAGCCATTTATTTAAAAAATAGATATGATGTTACTTTGCTGTTATCCAAATCGATCCCTAAACAATTTGAACTTCTTGCACTTAGTGTAGTTTTCTCAAAGAATTTAAAACTTACTATTGTAGGATGTTATAGACCTCCGTCAGCAACTAGCGATGCTTTTGTCATCACTAAACTTTAAGGAACTCATTTTAATTGGTGATTTTAACTGGAACTGGCTGCAGCCATTGTCTGATGAAATGTAATTATTCTGTGACACCTTTAATATTTCACAATTAATAGATACACCTACCAGACTTAACTTAAAAAATCCAGAAAAATCATCACTTATTGGTCTTATTTTTACAAATGCTCCGCATAATTATTCAACAGCATCTGTTTATGCACATGATATTAGTGACCATTGTACTGTCACTACAGTTAGAAATGAAAAATTACCCAAAATAAAACCTCGTATTATCTTTATACGATGCATGTCTTAATTTGGTGAACAAGGCTTCTTTCACGATCTTGCTCGGTTTGATTGGGAGAAGACATTTCTGATCCCAGATGTTGAGTGTGCCTGGAAATATTTTTATGATGGGTTTACTACCATTATCAATAAGCATGCTCCATTTAAAAAATATAGAGTTAAATGTCGGGACAATCCCTGGTTCTCATCCACATTATCGAATTTGCTTTATGAGCGTGATGTTGCATGGGCCAGGGCTAGGCGCTCTGATCTTCAGTCAGATTGGATCTATTTTAGACAATTACAAAATAAATGTACAGTAGCGATTAGAAGAGCTAAAGCTGAATATTTCCTTACTGAAACAACATTAAATTTCAATTAAATAAACCAATGAAATTTTGGAAAAATATTGATTGCTTATCTGGCACTAAAAAGACTACAGTGCTTCCACCATGTATAATAAACAACCTCACCAACATTTCGGATAAGGCACAAATGCTTGATTGTTTTAATATGCACTTTGTTGATGCTGGATCTCTATTTCAGGCATTTAAAATCACTGATATGAAATCAGATATTGACTATGGAGAGAGACGTCTAATGAATCTTAATTTTAGTTTTCGACATTTTACCATCCATGAGGTTCAAACAGCTCTCAAATTACTAGATACAAATAAGTCAGCTTGTCCAGATAAATTTATTTATACAATTAGCAGCTGACTTTATTTCTCCTCCATTAATGTACTGTATTCTTTCCTTATACTCAAATGAAATCCCAAAGATGTGGAAATCTGCCTTTGTTATTCCTTTGTTAAAAGGTGGTGATCCTACTAAATTGGATAACTACAGACCCATTTCTAAATGCTGCGTTCTTTCAAAGGTTTTAGAAACTCTTATCAGTGAACAATTGTCTTTGTATTTATCTGAAAATAATATTTTATCTGTTAACTAGTCAGGCTTTAGTTAAAAACACAGTACCACTACAGCTGCTATGAAGGTCGTGAATGACATCATCGAGGCCCTTGATCAAGGACATCATTGTGCATCACATTTTGTCGATTTATCTAAAGCCTTCAATACTGTCGCTCATGAAATACTGAAATTTAGACGTAAAAATATAGGACTATCCAATAACACTATATCTTGGTTTGAAAACTATTTAAATGATAGAACACAATAGGTGTGAACGGAAGGTCACTCATCTGCGCCTTTACAGATCACTGAGGGTGTTCCTCATGGGTCTGTTCTGGGGCCACTACTTTTTTACTATTTATATTAATTGCCTTGATTTTGATATTATAAATTGTAGTTTTCATTTCTATGCTGATGACACTGTTATTGATTGTTGTGCTCCCACTATACATAAAGCTGTGTGTCAGCTACAGTCTGCATTTGATGTTGTGCAACAAAGGCTTTATAGCTTAAATCTTGTTTTAAATGCTGATAAAACTAAAGCCATGTTTTTCTCAAACTCACAGAAATCAACAACAAATCTAGCATCTCTTCACATTTTGTAGGGTACTATGATAGAGTCTGTATCTGAATATAAATATCTTGGTTTTATACTTGATGAATCATTATCTTTTAAGTCTCATGTAAATCAGTTAGGGACAAAACTCAAGGTAAAGCTAATTTTTTTCTTCAGAAATAAGTCTTGAAATTAGTCTCAGCTACTTTTCTGCCTGTGCTTGATGATGGAGATGTTTTGTATAAATCTGCACCATCCTCTCTTTTACGTTCATTAGACACTATTTATCATGGTGCACTTAGATTTATAACAAATTGTAAATTTACTACTCATCATGGTGAGTTGTATGATGGGGTCACTTGGCACTCATTGTCCACACGTAGACTAAAGCATTGATATCTGTTCATTTATAAATCAATTTTGGGCTTATTGCCATCATATCTCTGTTCTCTTACCCAACAGAAAATTGCTGTGAAGTATTCCTTACGTTCTCAGAATTTCTATACCCTTTCGGTTCCATTTGTTCGAACAGAATTAGGGAAACAAGCTTTTTGGTATGCTGCCCCCTGTGATTGGAGGTCAGTGTGTACTTTTAAATATCTTATTTGAGAATTTGAGAAAGACATATCAATTTGCTAATGTTTTTAAATATTTTTTTTTCTTTTTTAGCTTCTTTGAGAATGTATTTTTTATTTGTATTTGTATCGTTATATGTTATTTAAGACTGTAAACATCTGCGGCTGCCTGTCTTGGCCAGGACACTTCTGTAAAAGAGATTCTTAATCTCAGTGAGTTTTATTTCCTGGTTAAATAAAGGACAAATAAATAATACGTCACTTTGTCCTCACTACTTTTTGAAATAGCTTTTACCAGTTAGGCTGTTTGTCTAATGCAGAAGAAACATCTCCAGTTCTTGAGCAGGAGTTTCCATTTCATGCGTGTTAAAACAAATTGAAAAAAGTATGGGATTTGCCCCAGTTGTGCCCCGGTTTGAGAACCATTGTTCTAGAGCATTCACAACATACATGGCACGCTATCACCACACCACAACATAGATAGCCCCTGTTTCTTAAATGAGTGATATTTGTGTTGGGTAGAGTGCTGATCCAGTTGGATCTGTCCAAGTCATTCCTGCACAGGAAGTTCTCATCTAAAACAGCTGGAAAGCAATCAGGAAGCTTGAGATGAGGAAATGGCAATTAGCATCCAACCAGGATTCAAGCCAAACAAATGGGTGGATTTGGAGTGTTTGAAGCTGGTGTGGCTTATGATTGTTGCACTAGTGAGAGTTGCAGATAGAATAGGACTGAAAGTTCAGCACTCGACTGCTGTCAAGCTGTTGAAATGTTGGCTTGCATGGTTACAAAGATAAAGTTGATGTGTCCTGCAGTGTGACATGCTATAACTCCTTCTAAATGTTTTCCAGGAGGAAAAATAATGTTCATTTTACACTAAATGGATACAGTTTTAGGAAAACACTTGCAAATAAATGGATTTAAAGTTATAAATATGGAACCAAAGCCACAAAACTATTTTTTTATTTCACTGGGTCTTTAAAAAATCTGTCTGTGATTGGAATCCTTCAAATAAATCATTCTCTCAAATTAAGAGTGCACAAAAGGAGTCCTTAAAATATGTCTAAAGCATTGAGTGATTTTATTCACTCCATCAAGAGCCTTTTTGTCCGTCTGTGACACAAGGGTCAAGAATAAAAGTAACAGGCTGAACAGGTGAAAGAAAATGAGTCCCATTTATCTCAATTTCTAATTCTACCCAAGACGACCTAATCAGCATCAATTTTTCAGATCCATCCTCTCACTGAATATTATCAAGGTAGAAGAATGATTTATTCATCCTTAATTTGCCCACTTGTTTCACTCAAAGTCACATATTCTGAGTTCAAGTCCTCTGTATATCCCTGAGGAACTGCTCTCTTGACAAAGTCAGAGAAGTGAGATTGTATTAAGGGCTTAATGGGACAGACGGTGAAGAAGTGCCACTGGAGGTGACCTACATTTAGGGTTGTGCTCCAGTCAGAACTAAATTAAGAATTCCTTATAGATTCCATTCCTGAGTTTTCTTCCGTGGAACATAGAAAGAAATGTTGAAAAAGAATCTTCAAATGGCTTTTTGCAATATAATTGAAGTGAATGGTGATTCAGGCTGTCAAGCTCGAAAAAGGACAAAAGCACCACATAAAACCACAGTAAAAGTAGTGAACTTTTCAGAGTCTTCTAAAATCGTACAATAACTTCGTGTGATGACAGACCGAAATTTTAATTGTTAAAAAGCTTGTCTTTCTTGATTCATATGTAATGTAACGTGCTATTAAAAAATGTGCCAGACTGGCTATGAAATTTGAATGTTCTGCAGCCGTAATGGGAGCCAGCTGGTACGTGATAGCTATGCAGTATGTGTAAACCTCACTCCCCTGGCCTCAAGAGGCGCATTAGCAATTGATGCTAGAGGCTGTAGCCTTTAGTCTTCTCGTTAGCATGCCCGCCTCCCAGACAGGCTGATGCTGGTTCGGATCCCGCTCGGAGTGGTTCGAGCAGAACCAGTTACACTGGTGCCATGACCCGGATGGGAGTGAGGTTTAGGGGGGTGAGTGTAACTGGAGCCAGCTGGTATGTAATCGCTGTGCAGTGTGTGTAAACCTCACTCCCCTGGCCTCAAGAGGCACACTAGCGACTGATGCTAGAGGCTGTAGACTTTAGCTTCCTCGTTAGTACACCCGCCTCCCATGCCGGCTGATGCCAGTTCGAATCCCGCTTGGAGCTGGTCAAGCAGGACTAGTTTCACAGCCAAAACTCTTGCCACCAACTCTCTTAAGTTTAACCTAGTACTTGGGTCCAAAAGTAACATATTTCCATACAGTACCTGCCAATGGTTGTTTACCGAAATGTCTCTTAGTACAGTTCAGTACAGTTTGGAAATCACCAGAAATCACTACTCTGAACATCTTTTGTATACACTAAATAAGGGAAACTGTGCATTTGTCACCAAATTTAATTTGATCTGACCCTTAAAAAATCTAAAGTACATTTTTGGTTACCTGACAAAATATGTTAAACGTAGCATGTTTTAAAGTAAAGGCTTGCAGCATTCCTTTGTGTGTGAACTTCACATGACAGATTTTGTGCCTATACAGCATATTTTATCACTCTGGCAATTCTTTTCCCATTAATGCCCATTTATAACGGAGGAAATTTCCAAATTCTGTGTTCCAAGAGATGACAGTAATGCTCTGGCCTTACTCCTACATGGAATTATTGTCACTACACGACTGGGACCAGATCAATATGTTTTGCCCTGTATTCCTGTTGGTGGCTACATAAAATAGTTTGTCCATTGGGAAATCACAGAAAATCCTGAAGGATGCCAGTGTTTTCGCATCTCTGCACATGCAATGAATTTAACAGCAAGCAATGAATTTAACAGCAAGCACAGTAGTACAATCATTTTAAACACTTTTAGAATAACTTACATTAAAGCTACACCATGTAAGATTTGTTTGTTAGAAATTAACAAAATTTCATTAATGAGTGAGTACACCAATAATCCGTTTTCCAAACCATGTTTTTGCCTTACCCTGATTGCCTAAGGTAAGACAAAAATAGAGATTTTTATTTAGAGCTGTCGGGATGGATTTGGAGCGAAATCGCAGGCATACATCAATCATCCTTGTGTGTTTACGTCATGTCTGTAAGCTCAGAAAGAAGGTCAGAGTAAATGCAATAGCTGTTCAGCAGTGGCATGAAATCACGCTCCTCATGGATTTTTAACTCTTTGGTTAAGTTGTTTACCTGCTGAAATGAGTGGGTTTGTATTCTGGTAGGGTTGTTATTTTAATTAATTTAATTTTTTAATGAATCGAATGTGTGCCGATCGCGAAGAATTGAATTGAAAAGTTTTGTTTTTTCATGAAGTTTCTGTTACATATTTACTAATATTAATTACTTCTGTGTATTTTATAACATTGCTGCAGCTTCGAAATTCAAGTGTTATTGTTTACAGTGCATAGACCTACAATTGTAGTATTATGGTTCATTCACATTGTCCACTGAGGCTATAGATTGTAGTCTAAAATATAGTGTCTTCAATTGAACTCATATCAGCTATTTTACAAGTTTCACCTCTTAAACTGAAATACAATAAAACATTAATGTGTATTGTGTAGTGGATAAAAATCTTTAATAATCATATTAAAATATAATTAAGAGTGTTGTTTGTCTTCCTCAAAATAAGTAATATAGGTTATTAATGTTTAAGTGAATAACATAATATCAACATGAAAATAGCTCTTCACTCTGCTCTGCATGTAATCTCAGAGTCCTCGCTCAAACCATGAGATTCATCCGCCACAAGAGCAGTGCCGAATCACAACTGACATAAAGTGTTCCTCCACAAGTAACTTGCAGTTCCCTATCTGTCACTCACTCGACGTTGGTGTCGATGTAGTGACACTAGGGGTCACTCTTGGGAGCCCGAGACACCTCTGGTCTTTGATAAAAGGCCAATGAAAATTGGCGAGTGGTATTTGCATGCCACTCCCCCGAACATACGGGTATAAAAGGAGCTGGTATGCAACCACTCATTCAGATTTTCTCTTCGGAGCCGAACGGTCATGCTCATTGAGCTGAATAGCACTGTTCATTCACCTCTGCTGGATCTGACAGCGCATTTCAGCGGCTTCTCCCTCCTCTGCACTGGTGCACTGCAGAGAACGCCCCTGGGTGCTTCGGCAGAAAAACTAGAAAGTATATTTTCTAAAAGAGCGTTTTTCCCCTCTAAAAGAGTATATTTCTCTAAAAGAGCGCACATACGGAACGTCTTTTTAAAGACGCGTCTTTCTAAAGATGCCTTTCCGTTCGTGTGTTATTCCTGGTTGCGGTCATTTTCTCTCAACTTCGGATGGTCATGATCGCTGTCTCTCGTGTCTGGGCGCGACCCACACGGAGGCAGCGTTTATGAATGGTTCATGTTCTCACTGCGAGAACATGACCATGGCAACGTTGCGGTCGCAGCTTGCTTTCGTAAGGAAGCAAGCCACCCCAGCGGCTCCCCGCCTTGGTCCTCCTACCTACGGGTTTGAGGTCAGCGCAGCTGGTGCTGGGGGCGATTTGGGGACCTCAATGGGATCGCCTCCGCCGGGTATACCCCCGCGGACCTCCCATTCCCCAGCACGCTCGTCTGCCCCAATCGGGCTTCCGGATGAGTTCGCCGGCTCGTCGCACGGCGAGTCTGGCTTCTTGTTCGAGGCCCGCGAAGATGATGAGCTCTTGAGCGCAGCATCGGAGAGCGGGCTTGTCCAGTCGGACGCAGAAGCCTCAGCTGGGCTTCCCCCTTTGGGGATGGTCGCCCAGTTACAGGCCGATGCCGAAATGACGGACATGCTTTCCCGGGCGGCCGCGAGCGTCGGGCTAGAGTGGAACCCTCTGCTCTCCCCTGAACCCTCGCGGCTTGATGATTGGTTTCTGGGCTCGCGGCGCCGCTCAGACCAGCCGCGCCCCGCTCCAGTGCCATTCTTCCCGGAGGTGCATGAGGAGCTGACGAAGTCGTGGGAGGCACCTTTTACTGCCCGACCCCGACTCCGCAGTTCCCCCGCTCTCACTACCCTCGATGGTGGGGCGGCCAGGGGCTATACGGCGATTCCCCCGGTGGATAAGGCGCTCGCAGTGCACTTATGCCCGCAGAGTGCCGCCACCTAGCGTGGATGCCCTAAGCTCCCCTCCAAGCCCTGTAGGCTCATGTCGTCCCTGACGGCCAAGGCCTACAGCGCTGCTAGACAAGCCGCCTCTGCCCTGCACGCCATGGCTCTCCTGCAGGTCCACCAAGGCAAGGCACTGAAAGAACTGCACGAGGATAGTTCCGCCCCAGATTTGATGCAGGAACTGCGCTCGGCGACCGACCTCACCCTCCGGGCGACGAAGGTCACAGCGCGGTCTCTCGGGCGGACGATGGCCACACTAGTGGTCCAGGAGCACCACCTGTGGCTCAACCTGGTCGAGATGGGCGAGGCCGACAAGACACGGTTCCTTGCTGCCCCCATTTCCCAGGTGGGCCTATTCGGCGACACCGTTGAGGACTTTGCCCAGCAGTTCTCGACGGTAAAGCAGCAGACGGAGGCAATCCGGCACATCCTGCCCCGGCACGGCTCAAGACCCCGCACCCCGTCTGCTCGTCACCAAGGGCGTCCCCCTGCCCCGGCGTGGAGCCCACCGCAGGAAGCCGACGCCACCCGTCTCACAGCCGGCACCGAAGAACCCACGGAGGTCTTCGAAGCGCCCCTGAGACGGGCAACCCAGGGACGAGGGAACCCACTCACCTGGAGCTGGTAGAAAGACCACTCCATCCCCCGGTGGAGGGCCGGGTGGAAAATCATTTGTTGCCTTTTTGTTTGATTTCGCCGCACGCCCAAGTGGCTGCGGTACCCAACAGTTCAACAAAAGAGCGGCTTCCTTCCTCCCTGGGTCACATACCCGGTGTGTATGGTCGTCACCACGACTACCGTCCACGGGCTTTATCTTGCAGGATTGGCGCTCCAGCGGTGCCCTTTCCGCCCCTGAGCGCCCAGCTGTGGCACAAATCCACCCCCGATGTGACAGCCTCCACGGGTCGCGAGGACAGGCCTCTTCCTCCCCTGTCCCAGGCTGTTCTGGGGGTGGTCACAAGGAGCCAGGTAAGTGCTTCGATGTCCCTAGACTCAGCATGGCCACGACGTGCTGTGGCACCTCGCGCTCCGCCCCGCTGCGAGGCCCCACTTGCCGGTACGTCCGACGACGTTGTTCCCTTGGTCCCCCTCGCACGGAATTTGGACGCATGGCTTGCGCTTCCCAATCCATCGCGGTGGTTGATCCGGACCGTCCGACTCGGCTATGCGATTCAGTTCGCCAGGCGCCCACCCAGGTTCAGCGGTATTCACTTCACCTTCGTCAAGGGCGAAAACGCTGTTACCCTGCGCGCGGAAATCGCTACCCTCCTACGTAAGGGCGCGATAGAACCTGTCCCTCCAGCCGAGATGAAGAAAGGGTTTTACAGCCCCTACTTCATCGTACCAAAGAAAGGCGGTGGGTTGCGGCCAATCTTGGACCTGCGAGTACTGAACCGGGCTTTACACAGACTCCCGTTCAAGATGCTGACGCAAAGACGCATTTTAGTGAGCGTCCGGCATCAAGATTGTTTCGCGGTGGTAGACCTGAAGGACGCGTACTTTCACGTCTTGATCCTTCCTCGACACAGACCCTTCCTGCGGTTCGCGTTCGAGGGTCGGGCGTATCAGTACAAAGTCCTCCCTTTCGGCCTGTCCCTGTCTCCTCGTGTCTTTACGAAGATCGCAGAGGCTGCCCTTGCCCCGTTAAGGGAGGTGGGCATTCGCGTTCTCAACTATCTCGATGACTGGCTAATCTTAGCTCACTCTCGAGACGTGTTATGCACACACAGGGACCTGGTGCTCTCGCACCTCAGCCGACTAGGTCAACTGGGAAAAGAGCAAGCTCCTCCCAGTTCAGAGCATCTCTTTTCTCGGTTTGGAGTTGGACTCAGTCTCCCTGATGGCGCGCCTTATGAACGAGCGCACCCAGTCGGTGCTGACCTGTTTGAAGGCATTCAAACAGAAAACAGCGGTTCCACTGAAACTTTTTCAGAGGCTCCTGGGGCATATGGCATCCTCGGCGGTGGCCACTCCGCTCGGGTTGATGCATATGAGGCCGCTTCAGCACTGGCTCCAGACTCGAGTCCCGAGACAGGCATGGCGCCACGGGACACACCGCGTGGCCATTACGCCGGTCTGTCACCATCTTTTCAGCCCTTGGACTGACCTCTCGTTTCTACGAGCAGGTGTTCCCCTAGAACTGGTCTCCAGGCGCGTTGTGGTCATGACAGATGCCTCCAAGACAGGCTGGGGCGCTGTTTGCAAGGGGCACGCAGCCACCGGCCTCTGGATGGGTCCGCGGCTGCGTTGGCACATCATCTGCCTCGAGTTACTGGCAATTCTGCTCGCCCTGCGGAGGTTCCGGCCGTTGATCCAGGGCAAGCACGTGCTAGTTCGGACAGACAGAACGGCAGCGGTAGCATATGTCAACCGCCAAGGCGGTCTGCGCTCCCGCTGTATGTCACAACTCGCCCGCCGTCTCCTCCTCCGGAGTCAGCAGCACCTCAAGTCACTGCGAGCCACTCATATCCCGGGCAACCTCAACGCTACAGCGGACGCGCTGCACGGCAGGTTTCCCACAGGGGAGAGTGGAGACTCCACCCCCAGGTGGTCCAGCTGATTTGGTGTCGATTCGGTCAGGCTCAGGTGGACCTGTTTGCCTCCCAAGAATCCTCCCACTGCCCGCTCTGGTACGCCATCACCGAGGCTCCTCTCGGCATAGACGCGCTGGCACACAGCTGGCCCCCCGGCATTCGCAAATACGCGTTTCCCCCAGTGAGCCTACTTGCACAGACACTGTGCATGGTCAGGGAGGACGAGGAGCAGGTCGTCCTAGTAGCACCCTACTGGCCCACCCAGACATGGTTCTCGGACCTAACGCTCCTCGCGACAGCTCCCCCCTGGCAAATTGCCCTGAGGAAGGACCTTCTTTCTCAGGGATGGGGCACCCTCTGGCACCTGCGCCCAGACCTCTGGAATCTCCATGTCTGGCCCCTGGACGGGACGCGGAAGACCTAGGTGGCCTACCACCCGCGGTGGTAGACACGATCACTCAGGCTAGGGCCCCCTCTACGAGGCGCCTGTATGCCTTGAAGTGGTGTCTGTTCGCTAAGTGGTGTTCTTCTCGACACGAAGACCCCCAGAGATGCGCAGTCGGATCAGTGCTTTCCTTCCTGCAGGAGAGGTTGGAAGGGAGGCTGTCCCCTTCCACCTTGAAGGTGTACGTTGCTGTCATAGCAGTACACCACGACGCAGTTGACGGTAAGTCCTTAGGGAAGCACGACCTGATCATCAGGTTCCTAAGAGGCACTAGGAGGCTGAATCCCTCCAGACTGCCCCTCGTTCCCTCATGGGATCTCTCCGTAGTTCTTCAGGGCCTACAGAGAGCCCCCTTTGAGCCTTTGCAGTCAGTCGAGCTTAAGGCACTCTCCCTGAAGACTGCCCTCCTGACTGCACTCACTTCCATCAAGAGGGTAGGTGACCTGCAAGCGTTCTCTGTCAGCGAAACGTGCCTGGAGTTCGGTCCGGGCTATTCTCACGTGATCCTGAGACCCCAACCGGGCTATGTGCCCAAGGTTCCCACCACTCCTTTTAGGGACCAGGTGGTGAACCTGCAAGCGCTGCCCCAGGAGGAGGCAGACCCAGCCCTGGCGTTGCTGTGTCCGGTGCGCTTTGCGCATCTATTTGGATCGCACGCAGACCTTTAGACACTCTGAGCAGCTCTTTGTCTGCTTCGGTGCACAGTGGAAAGGAAGCGCTGTCTCC
Organism: Myxocyprinus asiaticus; assembly: GCF_019703515.2. Lineage (NCBI taxonomy): Eukaryota > Metazoa > Chordata > Actinopteri > Cypriniformes > Catostomidae > Myxocyprinus > Myxocyprinus asiaticus. The sequence goes on from NC_059383.1 coordinate 9,522,659, forward strand.
AAGCAGAGGATCGCCCACTGGCTTGTTGATGCCATATCTATGGCATATCTCGCCCAAGACATGCCGCCCCCGGTAGGGCTATGAGCCCATTCTACCCATGGTGTAGCGGCTTCTTGGGCCCTGGCCAGAGGTGCCTCTCTAACAGACATTTGTAGAGCAGCGGGCTGGGCAACACCCAACACCTTTGCAAGGTTCTACAACCTCTGGGTGGAACCGGTTCCGTCCCAGGTAGTGGCACGCAACACAAGCGGATAAGCCCGGGATAGCCATCCGGGTGTATCGCTTGCACATAGCGCCTTCCACCTCCTTTTGAGCTGAAGACGTGCGCTGTTAATTCCCAGTAGTGTTCACAAAAGTTGTTCCCTGGTTGACTTCCTCCAATCCCTGTGGCAGTCGAGTTTTTGGAGAGACTCACTGCCGGCCCAGTACACACGCTAGCTAAGAGCCCGGTTCTGGGGTAGGTGCTCCGCATGTGGCGGTTCCCTGTAAGGCTAACCCCATTCTATCTATATCTTCCGCTAATTCGTTTCCCTGCTGGCAAACTGCGTCTTCCTTGGGCAGAGCCCCTCTGCCCCAGTCTCCATGTTGTAGTACCTCCTCCCCCATTGGGCAGGATCTACCTTGAAGGCTCTCCACATGGTTGGAAAGACCATGTGATGTATTCTTCCACTTAAATATCCCCCCTCTCTTGGGGCGAGGTGTGGTCTCCGCGGTGTCCTCCCCTTGGGAGGGACACCCCCCGACTAGACCCGGCGGCCCAGTCGGATAATCCCCCTTCTTTTTTTAGGGAGTGGAAAAAGAGAAGGGGAAAAGAGGCCACGACTGGGTTAAGCCCGTCTCTATCTTTGGGTAGTCGACTTGTCCCCAAAAAGGGCCGTTCGACACTCATAACTATGTTGGGGGAGGTTACGTGTCGACCTGGTGTGCTGGCTATGAGGCACACAGCAAGTCTGCCCACCACACACCACCAGTTCACGTAACACAGTTCAGCCTTGTGGCGTTTTGTATAGGGACCCCTAGTGTCACTACATCGACACCAACGTCGAGTGAGTGACAGATACGGAACGTCATGGTTACTGGTGTAACCTCCGTTCCCTGATGGAGGGAACGAGATGTTGGTCCCTCCTGCCACAACGCTGAACTACCCGCTGAAATGGCCGGACCTTATATCGGCTCCTCAGCATAAAACCTGAATGAGTGGTTGCATACCAGCTCCTTTTATACCCGTATGTTCGGGGGAGTGGCATGCAAATACCACTCGCCAATTTTCATTGGCCTTTTATCAAAGACCAGAGGTGTCTCGGGCTCCCAAGAGTGACCCTAGTGTCACTACATCGACACCAACGTCTCGTTCCCTCCATCAGGGAACGGAAGTTACACCAGTAACCATGACGTTTTATGCTTCAAATGCTAGAGGGCCAAAAGTTCATAGTGTAGATTTAACATTAACATTTAACACTAACATTATTATAAAATACCATGCCTACCAGATAAGCAGTTGAATTGCATTCATACTTGAATACGCACTTCAAACTTATAATTCTAACTCGGAATGTAAATTTTTTTATATGCATTAGCCTATATGATGTAACAAGATTTTTGCATTTTCTGTTTCTGGTTGTTAGCAGCACATTGAAACTGTATGTGGTTTCCAGGTGTTCGGGATGATTGCCAGTTGCTAAGATGTTGATGTTAGCATGTTGCTAAGTAGTTGCTACATGCCCTAGGTAGTTTTCAGGGTGCTCCTATGCAGTTGCTAATGTGTTCTGAATAGAGTTCTAGCAAACTTAAAGCAAATTCGCCACTCATTATTTTCACATGCAAATAGGGTTGCCACCTTCCAGTAAAATACGGGATCGTCCCGTATTTAAAGATGAAATGATGTGTCCCGTATCGATTTGTCCCGTATTTAAGCCTGGTCAGATGATCGAACAAAGTATGAATACAATCACTGAGTCATAAAGACAAGAAGTACAGGTGAAGGGAAAGAAAATTATTGAAAAGATAACTAAAATTATTTAAAAAAAATACTTATAAACCAACCAAAATTATATTAAATAATTGAAAAAAATTATATATATATATATATATATATATATATATATATATATATATATATATATATATATATATGTATATGTATATATATATATACATATGTGTGTGTGTGTGTGTGTTTTAATAAGTCATGGGTCAGGAAAGTTCTAATTTTAGCATATTAGAAAGGATATACAGATTTTATTATTAATAACTCACATTTAAAAAATAAAATGCAACTGCATTTATTGCAGGCGCCGTGATGTTAGGTATTATGAGTGGTGCCAGGGTGTTGCTATGCAGTTGCAAAGGTGCGCTGAGTGGTTGTTAGCATGTTGCTATGCAGTTGCTAGTTGTTCTAGGTGGTGCCAGGGCATTGCTAAGGTGTTCTGAATTGTTGTTAGCACATTGCTGTGCAGTTGTGAGGGGTTCTAGATGGTCCAGGTCATTGCTACTGTATGCAGTTGGTAATGTGTTCTGAATTGTTGTTAGCATGTTGATATGCAGTTGCTAAGGTGTTCTGAATAGTTGCAGATCTTCAGCGGTCATGCTGAAGCAAACCTTTGGCAACAATGAAGAGTTTGCCGCAAAGCTCATTTGCATGTGAAAATAATGAGTGCCGAATTTGCAGCAAGTTTGCCAGAACACTAGATTTTTTGTAAGGGTAGGTGTTTAGGGTGGTTGCCAGGGTGTTGTTATGCAGTTGCTAAGGTGATCTGTGTGGTTGTTGGCACATTGATATGCAGTTGCTAGGTGTTCTAGGTGGTGCCAAGGCATTACTAATGTATGCAGTTGCTAATGTATTCCGAATTGTTGTTAGCATGTTGCTATGCGATTGCCTGGTGTTCTGGGTTGTTGCCAGGCCATTGCTATGCAGTTGTTAAGGTATTCTGAGTGGTTATTGGCACATTGCTATGTGGTTGCTAGATGTTCTGAGTGGTTGTTATGTGGTTGTTAGGTGCACTGGGTGGTTGCCAAGGCATTGCTGTCCAGTTGTATGAAAGATGAATACTTTGTTCAAATCCCTAACCCAGAGTATGAGCAATAGAAATGCTTACTGTAGTAAATGTGTGAATTTTATAATAAACAATTTCTTTTTAAGAGCATGTGCCTTTATATTATATATATATATATATATTATTTTTTATTTTTATTTTTTTTTTTATCTGAAATTTTATAAATTAACATAAAAATTAAATATTGGAAAGATATCTATTGGCAGCATGGAGAGAGAAGTATTGTGAATTTTGTGTTACAGCATGGTGTTCTTTAAAAGAAGAGGAGGAAATCACAAAAGGTTTTACTACTCTCTTTAGAAAATGGATGAGGGAATATTGATACTTTTCCAGAAGACCAGGATGTATTGAGGATCAAAGAAACTTTCTGACCTCAGATATGAATTCGTTCATAAGCCATTTATCATGTTTATATTGCAGATATGCAGTGTCAGGGAACTTTGGTCACTCAGAGTTTTGTTTTTAGATTTTCAGATAAAAATAAATACTTTCAATGATGACTAGTTTACTATTACTTTAAGGCTTTTTACAAATAAAGACACCAAAGGAGCATCAGCTTATCTGTTTTCTGGCTAGGTGAGTCAGTTTGTTATAGAACAATTAAAGTTGTTCCCCTTTTTTTTTTTTTAGCCCAGTTTGAATCGTGCTGAATGGCCTTGTAGTACTCAAGTCTGTAAGACTCCAAATTGCAGTTCTGTTTCTTAGGGGTCAGGTTTATAGCTTTGGCTTAAATCACTCAAAGAGATAACTGGTGAAAAGAGCGAAGATAAAGTGACTGAAGAAAGAGACTTTGGAGAGAACATGAGGACACAAGCCACATTCACACTTTCAATCTACTGAAACACAATTGTTCCTCTGTAGCTCTTTCTGTTTCATTAGCTACGTACATTAAATAGATAGTTCAGCCAAAAATGATAATTCTGGCGTATTAAACCCGTATGTCTTCATTTCCATGGTGAAACACAAAAAGGATACATTTTGAAGATACTTAAAGCTGCTTTTTTTTTTCTCTCTAAAAATGAAAGTAAACTGGGACAGATGTTGTTGAGATCCAAAAGGCATATTAATCATTAGTTTTAAAATGTAATATCGTTCTTGCACAGGTATTCTTCAGAGGTAAACTGTTACCCAGGCAGAATGAGGAGTTTTACACCAGGAATAAGAATTTTCAGGAAAATACTTGTCAGCTGCTTGACTGTGTAATAATGGTTGAGGAAAAAGCAGCTTTGGAAAAATAATTTGACCCAGAAACCAATTATTTTTTCGCACTGAGAAACCAGTATTTTCTCAAAGAACTGTGCACTGAATATCAAATCATCCCCAGATTTATCTGAATTAAAATTATTTAGGTCATTTTTAATAAATAATTTTGAGGATGAGGGAGATTATAACAACAAAGCATTATCCACCTTTTTCCTGATTGTGATTCTTACCAGAAGCCTATTTTCTCCAGTGTTTTCGCTTGCATCGGCATAGGTTCTTAGCATAATAAATTTGACATTTAAATTTGTAAAATTGCCGAAAAGCATGTGGCTCTATAGTTCCAATACTTTACAGATTCACAATGACTGTCTTTTGACAGTGCCTCCCTCACCAATGTATTAAGGAGTAGGTAGATGATATGAAGTGATGGTCCAAGGTTAGTTATGTTAATATCAACAATTGCACAAGTTCAGCCTGAACAAATTCTTACTCCAATTAACACTTAAAATGGTTGTTTTTCTCCATCTGGGTCACTTGTTTTGGTAGTTTTTACATTGCTTCTTCAGTGACTTGTACTTTATATACAGTGGGAGTAATATAATTAAATATATATAAATCAAAGTTCCATGGCATTTCTGACTATTGAAATGTATTAATGTTCTGTGATGCATTGTATAACTACATTAATGTGTAATGCAAGGGTAGCACAACTCTCCTCTTTAATCCGTATGATTTGAGGTTGATGATTTACGTCTGTAGCACAAATAGTGTGGAACAGGTTTCATGCCAAAATGCAGTACTTGGGGTTTATTTAAATAATAAAAAAGTATTAAAATTTGTAATAGTGGAGTTTTCCATATGTATTAAGTAACACCAATGATGTTTTTAAAGGTTTTTATGAAAATTATCATAAAAAATATTACTATTTAGCTAAGCATTTTGAGCTGTCTTAGGAAAGCAACGTTTGACACATAAGATCAACAACATCCTGGTATGAACACCAATAATGACCTCATGAGTATTCTCATGAGTAGATATACTGTATGTATGTAACATATCATTGAATAGATACTATAAAGTACAAGGGGTCCTGTTTTTATGACAGCTAAGCGCAGTGCTATGCAATATATCAGATGTGCAAAGTCAATGGGCATGGCCAATAAAGTTTTGTTATTTTCGTGCAAGCATGCGCTAAGTCTAGGCGCAAGTGGGTTTGGCGAAATTGCGTGCGCAGAGCATTAATGGGCCGGGTCAATTGTAATTTAATTCTGAGGATTTTTCTCTGGTTATTGTACCATCTGCATGCTTTTGTATAGTCCATTCCCTGTCAAGCACCAGCAATATAAACAAAGACAGCACATTCATAAAAAGTTAAATGTGTAAATGGACTGTATGCTATGAATTAGAAGAAAAGAAATATGGACTTGTGTTCTTTTGTGCATTAAATGTGTCCTTGTTGAATGTCTGGCATTTTTCTAGTGACACGTCACGCTCCTTTTATACACATGGAAAATGTGGTTCTCATCAGGAATTTAATGAAGGCTTCATTAAATTATAGAGAATGTAAGTATTATGAATCAAATTGATCAGCCGATACACAAATCATGACTAATATTAACAATGATTGTATTGGCATTTCAGGTTGGCTGTGGAGTTTTGCAGGCACTACTGTTCTACCAGTCGATTTTGCTTTCAAAATTAAATTCCTTTATTGAAACACGAAAAACTTAAAAATAAATAAATAAATACATTCTAAATTCAAATTACATTTCAAACAAAATTAAAATATAATTTAAATAATGAAGTGGTCCAAAAAAATCTGAAATAATCTCCCCTAATCCAAACATTTTACCCCCTCCAACTTCTTTCACCAGCCCCTATGTGGAGTGAGTTAAAACTCACTCTATGACAGCAGGTGGAAAAATACTAATACAAATTAGATATAAATGCAATTGTAAATATAAACATGATAATAATAATAATAATTGAAAACTAAACCATGACCTCTAGAAAGTTTCAAACAAATCTCATAAATTTTTGTTTTGTTTTTTATTTTTTTCATAAAACTGTTATAAGAGTGATCAGGGATCTAGTTTGATGTTCCACTTTGGACATGAATTTTATTATTACCTGCTGGTGGAATCTTCAAACTGCAAATGCAGGAACTGAGTTTAGACTTTGCGCTGAGAATAGGGGTACTGCTGAAACGTCTTAGCACAATGACCTTTTCCTCAGGAAAATAGCAAATTGCGCTTTGAGCCACTTCATTAACATATAACATACAATACACCCACAGTTTGTGCGCATACAACCACAGATAACGCAAACAACTTCCACTCACGCCCACTTGAGCTTTGCGCTGGCACAAAAATTGCCCTTAGAATTAGCAATGTACTAAAAATTAAATAAGGCATTGCGCATGTTCATTGCGCGTTGTGCTGCGCTTAGCACGGTCACGAAAGTAGAGCCCAATATCATTGTATTCACAGCATCTAAAACAAGCATTTTTACAGCTTTAGAGACGTATAAGTCTTTAGGAATCCTCTGACAACTGATCAGAACAGAATTTCCAGGTGATTCCTGGTCAATACTCAGAGGCGCTGATAAGAGGGGACAACTGGACCTTATGTCCCGGGCCCGGGCTTGAGGGGAGCTCGGACTGGAGGGGGGGCCCTCAGAATGGCTGTTCCATATTGTAGAGCGCATCCAAATGCGTTCAGCGGGAGACTCGGATATAAACACAGAGACAGTGTGCAACAGTGAAAGCCATCTGGATAGTGCACATTGATGGAATAACTGTCCACAACCAAAAGAGTGAAACTACACATTATACAATACATTTTTTCATGTTTCAGTTTGCTCCCAAAAATCATTATTTTTTTTAATATGTAGTATATATACTTTTTATAGATCTTGCAGCTGGAATGAAATCACTGGCTTCTTTGTGTGTTTTCATGACCTCAGTACGAACGTCACACTAAATCCATACATCTATATATAGATTGTAAATGTAGATCAATACATGTGTCCTACTGCGGAATCTACTTTGACAAACTCTAATACAAGTACTCTTTTACCTCTTCAAGGAACAATGTGACATGTATATATTGATGATGCATGTCTAGTAGCGAGGCTAAATTATATTGCATGTTCTTAAAATGGACCAAAAACCCTATTAACTAATAAAAATTTCCTTGAAGAAGCCATGGGCCTTGCACTGCCAATCTGTGTACTAGCTGTTGAATGTCAACTAATTTGATCCCTGCAGCAGTAAATTGAATGCATGTACCATGTCCTGTGCTACTGAAATTCATATAGCAATTGCTGGTGCCCAAAAATGTAATTAAGCAACTTAAAAAGCTATTATCTATAATTATTGTATTGGCCTCTATTAGCAGGGGATTGCACAGCACATAATGTGTATAAAAATAAAAAAATAAAAAACAAAGACAGCATGTAGACGGTACAGAAATGAAATATGGAAAATAACAAGGACTATCACTGTGGCACAGTTAAAGCCATGCTCACTGTTTTTACGATTGCACTGTTTCAGGTATTAGCCGATTTATAATGGGGATAATGTCAGAGAATGATATCACGTGCAGTGAAGCACACTATTCCCAATGCATACCATAGTATGCCCTATGTACTGTATATTGTTATAGTACAGTAATACTGTATTTTGTACAGCAGAAATGCTTACTTGGCTTACAATGAATGGAATATGATAGTACAATTGAGGAAACTGTACACAAATTGAAAGTAAATGTATAGGTTCACTTTCTGCATATACAGTCATATTTAATATATTACTGTTATTTATTTTTTATTAATTTTTTGTAGTACAGTAATACTGTATTGTTATAGCAGAAATGTTTACTTGACAATGAATGGAATATAATAGTACACAAAAGCTGGTAGTTGATATTTTCTTGCTACGCTACATAGGCACCTTGCATCTTTAATTTTAGTTTTTTTTTTTTTTTTTTTACTGGCACGCTGTTAACACTGACATGCCATAATTGTAATAAAATTGTGTTCTCTTAACCTAGGGATGTGGCATTCATTTCATTTTTATTCTTGACTGGTAATATTGTTTAAACTAACAAAAGCCTAAGCAAATAATATATTAGGTATATTTAATATACATGTTTATAGAGTCACTTTACTTGACAAGTTTCCATCCACTTTTTGCGTTGTAACAAATGCATAAAAAACTGTTTGCCATCTCCTGCTCGTTTCCATCCAATTGGTCTTTTATCGATATGGTGTGCATGATGATGTCATCCTTCAAAAAAACATTGCTGAATAAATTTTGGTTTATTGCTAAAGAAATCAGCCCTTGAGCCGTTTCTATACAGAAATTTGTCTATATTGCAAATTGAGTACCTTTTGCATCCCAGATGTCCCCATATTTTATCCCCAGATCAAATTAACAATTAATGAGACAATTAATTTAAATTGACCAGCTTACTGTCATTTTAATTTCACAAATAATTGCAATAGTAGTGTAGGCAAGTGGAGAAATTTCAAGTAATTTAACTCAGTCATAAGTTGGACGTGGCCACTTTAAGAACCAGAGATTTATTTCTCACCCACACCTATCATATCACTTCTGAAGATATAGATTTAATCACTGGAGTCTTATGGATTACTTTTATGCTTACTTTTTTATTTTTTTTTATTTTGGGGCTTCCAAATTTTTGCCACCCATTCACTTGCATTGTATGAACCAAAAGAGCTGAGAAATTCTTCTAAAAATCTTCATTTGAGTTCAGCAGATGAAAAAAGTCATAAACATCTGGGATGGCATAAGGGTGATTAAATGATGAGAGAATTTTCATTTCTGGGTGAACTATTCCTTTAATAAAACTAGTCAATGAAAGCAATAATAATTTGTTTAAACTATGAAAATACATTGTCTGTCCATTTGCGTGATGTAAATTTGTATCTCTAATTGTAGCCTAATTTCAGGAGTTGAATTCAAGTGCTATAGTGCATTTGGGTAATGACCTGTAAATATGATTGATTGATTTTGTTGGCATAGCAACAAACTTGTCAACTTCTTCCAGTCTCATCTGTAACAAACTGAACTGTAGTATGACACTGGAATTGACTGAGATATTATGGAAGTGTTTTTACCCTAATCTGAATTATTTAATTTTCTAAAATAAAAAAGTATCCTCAGGAAAAAGCATACAACTCTTCTTGAAATAAAAGCATGTTTGTCATGTTGTAGCCCAAAACAACAACATTATTAAAGGTGATCAAGATTAGTGGTCGACCGATATGGGTTTATAAATGGCCGATGCCGATATCTAGAGAGCAGGGAGGCCAATATAACTGCACACATAATACATATTAACAACAGCAAATCAGATGTAAACAAAATTTCTTAAGTGAAACAAACACTCATTTTATGCAATATTTACTTGAAGTTGCATAACTTTAAATGTAAAAAAAACTTGAAAACAGAAAGTGTTGTCTATCCATTGGTACAAACCTTTTGGAAGATTTTGGAAATGACTGAAGGGAAAGTTAACATTCTTGTTAAACGACCATGTGAACGGTGATGCGAAGCCACTAATCGCAAAGGGGCCAAATATCAGCCGCTTAATCGGCCTGGCCGATATATCGGTCTATCACTAATCAAAACAATGAACAGTCAGATCTGAGACTTCAAAACCATGATGCTAGGGTATTGTGGATGGTTGCTTGGTTGTTCTGAGTGGTTGCATATGGGCCAAGTCAAAAGAGCCCACCCCCAAGGGTCTATGGCCACACAGTCAATGTTCAGGATTTACAACCGCTTTTACCTACAGGTTCGCATCTCGAAATGTTCTGTTCATACAACAGCTTACAGTTGCAGCTTGAATACTGTCTGAATGAATGATAGATACTAAAGTCAGGCTCGTATTCTATTTTTAAAATAGCGTTACTCCTGTAACCATAGTCAGTATGTTTACATGCACAATTATCATAGAGCATATAACAGAGCATCATATCAATATGTCATACCCATATTAATGAGCTACATCTTTTAAAGAGAGTTGTCATGACTGAAATAATGTTAACCAAAGCAAGCTTATTGTAAAATGTTGCCATGTTAACCATATTCACTTACTATTGTATTTACACAATATTGTGCTTCAAGGTGATTCTATATGACAACCATATTCATATAACATTGTATTTAAATGGTGCACCCAGGTAATGGTACATTTAAAAAAAACATGGTAATGCCATGGTACTTTTTTATGTTGCCGTGTAGGCTACTAAGTGTTTTGATACTTTTGGTTGGAAAATGTCTTTACCTGCAGTAGTCGTTAACAAGCTGCACACTTGTTGAACTTAATAAAAACCTTCTTCATCACTGCCAAATGATATAACACATTTGCAGGATTGATTTCCATTGATTATACATAAATATCCAGTGCAACCAGCGTTATTTTTGTTTCCCGTGTTTTAAAGTATCCCGTTAGCATGTTAGCAATTGAGAAACCGTTCCAAATGATTCAGCAGTGCACGCATGAGCTTTGAGTCATTCAAATCGCTTTGCTATGTGACCAATTCAACATAAAGTACCTGACTCAAAAAAGTTATTCATTTGTGAATCAGACATCTTTTAGTTCTGATTCAAAACTGGCGACAGTAAATTACGGGTTTACGGCATTTGTCAATGCTACAATGCTGCCTAATCAATAAAATAGCTTCGCTACTAAAAAGCTACTTGATTTAAAAACTATCAAAGCTACCACCTTGCTACTCATAAGTTTGTGTGCGAAAATATGCCATTCCACCAAACATCATACTTTCATCATCTCTATGAGGTGCTGTTTCTTGTTCTCTGATGCACACCACTGTCGATCCCTGATGAAGAGGGTTATTTTGGGCATCGAAGGTCTACAACTGGAAATTGTAGAGTTTAATTCTTCATCAGGCTGGGAAAGATTGCGGTTATATTATCGCAGAAGCATTGCACAGGTTTTCTCACCACTGACCCATTTTTCTTGACCATAGGAGTTTGGGCTAAAGAAATATCCATTTATATTGGAAAACTCTGACCTGGGGTCAAGCATTGGATGGTTAGCATCACCCCCTTAGCTCCTGCTGGCATATGCTGGAACTGAAAAGTGCAATAATGCAAAGCTTTTAGGTGAAAATGTTTTATATTTATATTTGAATAAATATACTATACAGTTCTACACAGTTTTAATGTCATTTTTGAAGCCCACACCAATGTTAAATACTAACTTTAGTCTAAATGTAAATAGACATTATCCTAAGGTGTTTTTTTTATATTTATTCCCCAGCCCCATTATGTAATGCACAAGATATTTTGCGTTGTGCAAAAGAAATAAAGTCATACAAGTTTGAGACAGAAAAAGGGTGAAAAAATTAGGAGAGAATTATTATTTTGGGGTGAACTGTTCCTTTAAAATCCAAAGTTGTCACTAGCAGCTGGCTTAGCACTGTTCTTTACAAGTTTCAGTTCAAATCAGTCTTCCTGCCATCAGCACCCACTGGTTCAATATTCAATTACCTGATGGGCTGTTTGTGAGGCAAAACCAATAACCTTTCCTAAACTGTGGCAGTGTCTAGATGAAGCCATGGATAATTATCCCAGTGTGATTAAAGATGTCACAATCTTGCCTGTTGATGGTATTGCTAAAAGTTTTGTTGTTGCTGAAGACAGCACCTGCTAATTGAGGCCAAATTTAGCTTAATTGACTACCACTGCATCCACCAATGGACTGTTCTGCGGAATTCTGGTATGATTGCACAATTTGTTTTTCTTTCACTCATCAAACTTTAATAAAACACTTTATTTCTGTACACAGGAAGTTCCAGGTACCTCAGGAACTGTGAATGTATCATAGTCCCTTTCAAGTAAAGTCAGTCCACTCGGCGGCCATCTTTGAACACTCCTGGGCAGCTATTTTCAATGGATACAAGCGGCATAAAAGCATAGCTCCTATCTACTTAAATGGGTAAAGACTGGAAACTTCTAATTGTTTGGTCAAGATTACGATTAAGAATAACATTTCAAAACAGCAGTACAATCTGACAAAAATGGTATTATAAATTGTGCTTTAGCTCAGATCAATGAAAAAAGAAAACATTATCTATCATGCTGGTTCAGCTAATGCGCAAGTGCATTCTCAAGTTAACTGACAGGCGATGTTTGTTTCTAAAAGGTGATTGGCTCTTTTACCTCTAAGACAGGCCTTCCTTTTTTACATCCACCATTTGGTTGTTCCAATTTCTTCTCTTCATTTAAATACAAGTGCTCCATCTCGGGCTAAATAGTCTCTGAATATATGTGATACTTTCTGAAGACCATGGCTGCATTCGAATTTCCTTACTTTAATTTAATGTACTGAATTCAGTGAAAAACTTCTGCTGCATTAAAACTTGGAAAGTGTCAGGGTTCTGCCCTTTGTTTTGTGTTTTTTTTCCCCCTTGTGTTTTTTTCTCCCCACAAGCCCTGCCTTGCCCTTGAACTGCCGGACCTCATTCCTAACCTGAGGCTGCCAGACCTCATCCCTGACCTGAGGCTGCTGGACCTCATCCCTGACCTGAGGCTGCTGGACCTCATCCCTGACCTGAGGCTGCCTGACCTCATTCCTGACCTGAGGCTGTCGGACCTCATCCCTACCCTGAGACTGCCGGACCTCGTCCCCGCTCAGTTCCTCAAGCCACCGCTCAGTCGCCGGACCCCACACCCTACCTGAAGTCTCCTTCCAGGCACATAATCCCACCCCTAACATGGAGCTACATTCTTGGTTGCCCCATCCTCCCCCACTTGGTCTGCCCCGCCAGCTTTGCCCTGGACTATTCCGCCAGCTCCGCCCTGGACTGTCCAGCTGGCCCTATCCTGGTTTCCCCCACCCTCCCCACCTTGGTCTGTTCCACCGGCTCCACCCTGGTCTGTTCCACCGGCTCCACACTGGACTTTTCTGTTATGTGAATGCACTTGGTTTTGTGTGTTCTCATTTCCTTTTTCATTCGTCTTGTCTTTAGTAATAACCCCACCCTCTCGTTTTTTGTTTCTCCCTCATGACAGATTTGTGTTTATTTTTGTATTATTTTCAATAAAAGCCATCTTTGTTCTCTAGCATTTCCATGGTCCTCTTCTCTTCACGCAGTTAGCGTACCATGACAGAACTTCTAACTTAGAAAAGTGCAACTGAATGCAACTTGAAGTTGCACTTCCAAATTGAAAACTACTGCAGAACAAATGCTAGCATTGCATAGCAACATTTGTCATCAGCTCCTAAGAAGCCAGAGTCCAGATAAGAGTCCAAAATATGGTTCAGTTAGGACCACTTCTGTCAAATGTATAACTTTTATTGACAATCTGAAGCAATCTATTAATGTTGGTGGTATGGTACTGTTTTAGGAAAACTCTCCACCCATCAATGCAGTCATGACAAAGTGGAAAGCACAGTGAATCAAAGCCATGGGCAGTAAAAGCGTACTGCTGTTTTCGAAAGTAAAATAGCACAGAATTTTTTGAATAAAGATCAATCTCTTGCCTAACCAAATTGGATTGTGAATGGTTAGAGAATAAGACGCATAATATTTCGCTGAAATACAGTGTGCAAAAAAGTGGTGCAACTGTAATGTGAATTTGTCCCTGAGTATATGGACATTGTACTCATTGAACATACTGCTACTTGACATACTGCTTTTTGCAGTTCGCAGGTGACTTAAAAATTCAATAAAAGCATACAATATATATCCATTTGACCAAATAATCTGTAAGTAAATGTAAGTAAAAAAATAAATAAATAAATAATAAACTTGTAAATTGCTAATACTGTACATCCACAGAAGCAAAAAAGGCAGGAATGTTCAGTATTCTGTTGGATTTTAGAAACCTGCTAAGCAGAAACCTATGAGAGATGAGGATAAGGAAACAACTGATTAGATGGGGGGAAATGTGTGCAGTGCAACAGGAAATTTTTTAGATGATGAAACAATTTGTTACGCACTGCTTTTCCTTCTCACCAAATCAAGGAAAATATCCACTCTGTGTCATACAGCCTGTCTCTACTGATATAACCCTCCATAAATATGAGAGAACCTCTGATGATTGGGATTAAATTGTGAATAAAACATTAAGTGAGCAACACACACATTCGGCTGTAGAGCTCCCGCAGCAGGGTGTTTGGGTGACAGCTCGGCAGCATACTCATAGGGCAAAGTGACGCCACTCTCCTTTTCCTGTTAGGATTTCCAATCGATTCTCCCCACTCAGTGATGCACCCACTGAGAATCATGTTGAAAGCGCCCTTGTTATTGGTGACTCTATTGTAAGGAATGTGGAATTAGAGACTCCAGCCACTATTGAGCGAATGCTAAACGTAGATTTTTAAAGACTGCTTCATTAGTCGGAGATCACTAAAAATAATGTTAAAGAGGTGTGTGGACTTGCAAAAATGATGTCAGACACTGTAATATGCTCTGGGCCCCTCCCTGCTTGTTGTGGTGATGAGGATTATAGTAGATTAGTGTCACTGAATGGCTGGATGTCTGAGTGGTGTCCAGAGAATAGCATAGGATTCATAGACAATTGGAAGAGTTTTTGGGGAAGACCTGACCTGATAAAGAAAGACAGGCCTCCAGGGAAGGTGCCACTCTCCTCTAGTAATATGGCTCATAGTCTTAATAGTGATAGTATTTGACTAACTGGGGCCCAGGTCAGGAAGCAGATAAATTGGCAAATCTGAGCGTCTACTAGCTGCCTTGAGACATCACACAGGTCACATAAACTACAACACGTACAGAAGGAATCACCTATATATTATATAGAGACTGTATCTGTTCCCCGAACTACCAAACACAAAACCCTCAATAAGTCATTTAAAAAATATATATTGCTGTCAAACTTAAAAAAATAAAAAAATAAATAAAAACTGAAGAAAAACATCATGTAAAGGTAGGACTACTAAACATTAGATCGCTTTCATCCAAATCACTAATTGTAAATCAAATTAATATAGATCATAGTTTGGATTCGCTCTGTTTGACTGAAATCTGGATTAAATGAATCTACTCCCTCAGGTTATTGTTAAAAATATGAACCTTGTCTGAAAGGTCGAGGAGGAGGTGTTGCTACAATTTACAGTGATATTTTCAGTGTTACTCAAAGGTCTGGCTATAAGTTTAATTCTTTTGAAATGATCATTCTTAATGTGATATCGTCAGATATAAATAAAAAATATTTGTCATCTTCTGTTCTTGCAACAGTATATAGACCACCAGGGCCTTATTCTGAATTCCTTCGAGAATTTGCTGATTTTCTGTCAGATCTAGTGGTTGCTGTGGAAAGAGCTTTAATTGTCATAGACTTCAATATCCACATAGATAAAGAAAATGACACACTGGGATTAGCATTTAGCGATATTCTCAACTCTGTTGGGGTTAGACAAAACCTTTGCCAGGTCCAACCCATTGGCAAAATCATAAGCAAGATCTAATTTTGTCATATGGAATTGATGTTGATAATATAGAAATTCTGCCGCAGAGCGATAATATCTCCGATCATTACCTCGTCTCTCGTATGCTGGCTTAGCAAAGGTAATTCAATCTATGCAACGTTATCATTCAGATAGAACTATTCTTTCAACTACTTAAGATAGCTTCACTAATAATTTTCCAGACTTGTCTCAAATACTCAGTACACCAAAAAATTCAGAATAACTTGATGTTGTCACAGAAAATATGGATACAGTCTTCTCTAGCACTCTAGATAGTGTCGCCCCCCTTTGGTTAAAGAAAGTTAAAGAGAAAAATCCTGCACCATGGTACAATGATCACACTCATGCTCTCAAGAGAGCAGCTCGGAAAATGGAGCGTAAATGGAAGAATACAAAATTAGAAGTATTTTGCGGTGCATGGAAGGATAGTGTCTCTAACTACAGACAGGCTCTAAAAACTGTTAGGTCTGCATATTTGAGCAAGCTCATAGAAAATAACCACAACAATCCTAGGTGTTTATTCAGTACTGTGGCTAAATTGGTTAGGAATAAAACTTCTATTGAACCAGATATTCCATCACAGCATAGTAATAATGACTTTATGAATTTCTTTACTGATAAAATCGAAATCATCAGAAAAAAAATTGGAATTTCTCATCCATTGGAATTAATGCCACAGCACCCCAGAAGAGTAAAATTATTCCCTACGATCAACTTCAATCCTTCGCTGTTATTGGTATAAAATTATCAAAACATCAAAATCAACAGCATGTATGTTAGATAAACTCCTAAAAGAGGTGTTTCCTCAAATCTCAGAACCTCTTCTTAATATTATTAACTATTAATCCTCTTAATATTTAATATTAATTAATTATTAAGCCTCTTCTTAATAATTATCCTTAGAAACACTTATGTCCCAAGAAACTTCAAACTGGCAGTTATCAAAATGCTTATCAAGAAACCACAGCTTGATCCAGGAGAACTGGCTGATTATAGACCAATTTCAAATCTGCCATTTATGTCGAAAATACTAGAAAAGGTAGTGTCCTCCCAGCTATGTTCATTTTTACAGATAAATGGTATATATGAAGAATTTCAGTCAGGATTTAGGCCACATCATAGTACAGAGACTGCACTTATCAGTACAAATGACTTGCTCTAATCATCTGATCGCAGCTGCATTTCTCTTCTAGTGATTTTAGGTCTTAGTGCTGCCTTCGACACCATAGATCATGACATTCTCTTGGATAGGCTTGAGAATTATTTTGGCATTTGTGGACATGTATTAGTTTGGTTTAGGTCCTATCACTCTGACCGCTACCACTTAGTCTGTGTAAATGAAAAACTGTCAGATCAATTTAAAGTTAAGTATGGAGTGCCACAAGGATTTGTTTTAGGGCCTCTGCTTTTCTCCCTATATATGCTCCCCCTGGGAGACATTATCAGGAACCATGGCATTAGTTTTCACTGTTATGCCGACGATACACAACTTTGTATTTCTTCAAAACCTGACGAAACTTCACAATTTTCCAAATGAACAGAGTGTATAAATGATATCAAAGAGTGGATGGCTAGAAATTTCTTTCTACTCAATTCCGATAAAACAGAAGTACTAATTATTGGAACAAAAACCTAAAAAAATAAGATGCTAAAATATAATCTGACTCTTGATGGTTGTACTGTAATGTCAATTTATACAGCAAAAAATTTAGGTGTTATATTTGATAGCAATCTAACCTTTGAAAAACAATTTTCCAGTTTTTGTAGAACTGCATTCTTCCACCTAAGAAATACTGTTTCTGATGCAAAAAAACTAATACATGCATTCTTGACCTCAAGACTAGATTATTGTAATGCATTACTAGGTGAATGTCCAGCAGGTTTAATGAATAAACTTCAATTGGTTCAAAATTCAGCAGCTAGAGTGATAAGTAGAACCAAGAAATAAGCCCCATTTTATCGCCGTTACATTGGCTACCTGTTAAGTTCTGTATTCGTTCAAAAATTCTGTTAATTGCTTACAAAGCTTTGAATGGTCTAGCTCCAAAATACTTAAGAGACCTTCTGACATGTTATAATCCACCACACTCATTATGATCGCAAAACTCCAGCCTGTTAACAATACCAAAAATGTCAAAATCCACAAAATGAGAGAGATCATTTTCATATTTGGCTCCTAAACTATGGAATAGTCTTCCTAGCAGGGTTCGGAACTCAGACACATTCTCTCAGTTTAAGTCTAGACTAAAGACTTATCTATTCAGCCAGGTATACACCTAATTTATCCCTCAATTCATAGCTATGCTGCTTTAGTTAGGTCTGCCGGACCCAAAACACTTCTCTTATTCTTTAACCCTGCTTTAAATTGAATGGCATCTATTCTAATTTTATTCTATTTCTTTTCCTGTCTAAACCATATGTTACATCATCCTCGGGATTATATCCCGAGGTTACCAGAGCCTGCAAGATCATCTTTGGTCCTGCCTGATGTCACATTGTGTTGCTGAGTGATGATGAGTAACTGCAGCATGTGCCAGCCAGACTTCGCTTCAGTCTACTAAGACAGACTTCACAGAGGATGAATTGATGCAAACACAAAGACATGGGATTCTTCATGAGCCACTGTCTGAAGCATGTGCTGAGTATGGAGTTCACCAAAATTACCTGCCATGAGCTTCCAGCCAGACTGCAATGCTCCTCACTGAATGATAACTATATCAACTTGGTCAAAGGGGGGACAACACTCTCTTAAACTACATAGAAAATAAATTAACCACTAACAAAATCCTTCATCAGCCAAAATCAAAGGACAATGCATCTACATGTATTTCCTCAGTTAATTCAGGATGACTTCAAGGACTTTAACACTAAAACATATAGTTAATATAAAATCATTTTGTTTAATCATTGGCCCAAAACACTTACTTAGTTTATTAATTTTAACCACTAATATTTCTAAACATGAATAACTAATATTGGCATTATATTCATTCATTTTCTGTTATAGCATAATTTAATGTACAGCTGCTTTGAAACAATGCCTGTTGTGAAAAGCGCTATACAAATACATTTGACTTGACTTGGCTTGGATCAAACTTCTGCACAGAAACCCTGATACTTGACAGGCTAAAAGTACGTCAGTACCAACTGTGCCCTAATTAGCATACATTTAGCATTAGTTATTTTTATAGTTATTAGTGTTTCTTTGCCTATCCAGCTTACCAGGTAGAGACAACTACAAGCCACTGGTAGGTTGATTCACCCTATGAAAAAGTGCAAACACTCTCTGTGGAGCAAAAATAATATATTACTCTGTTTGATCATCTCGACCAGACTGATACATCAACATTTACTCAACAAATGGTGTGAGATTGTAACATGACTATCTATTTGGCCAACCAATGAGAGACAGAGGCAGTGTTTTGGGAACTGTTTGAAAATAGTCATTATTTGTGCAATTCAGTTTGGTGATGCTAGTGGTGCAGAAATTACACACTTGATCTTTTAAAAAAAATGCAATAAATATATCCAATTCAGCTACAGAATTATCTCTGTTGTCTGTAGAAATCTGAAAAGCAAGTACCTTTTATATTCAAATGTACGACTGACAATTTTTCAGGCACTGTTTTGGTAATATTACTCCAACATATATATATATATATGTATGTATGTATGTATGTATGTATGTATGTATGTATGTATGTATGGCATTTATTCTGTGTGAAAATGAATGCTTAACAGAGATCAGCGAAAGTCAGATTTGCAGTTTGTTCCACTTTTTAAGCCTGGTCAGTATCTCTGCAAATGTTTGGTATTGGTCACGTACTATATGTCGTATGTTATGACAGATTGAAATGGCATTTCATCTGGCAGTTGCATAATGAACTTTTTTTTATGATCTAAGCAATATCACACAAACAAGAGTGGCCTAACAGAGCGCAAACGTGCCTGCTGAAACTTTTGATTCTGGAAGAATTTTTTAATAGGGATTCCATAAAGTACTTCAGTTCTAAGCCATGAACCAAACCAACCAGCTCCGAAGTGAATCACTTACATTACAAACTTTGATTTGAAGCAAAAATTATATATATATATTATATAGTGTTGGGAGGGTTACATTTGAAATTTATTCCACTACAGATTACAGAATACATGCTGTAAAATATCATTTGTAATGTATTTCATTAGATTACTCAAGGTCAGTAACGTATTCTAAATACTTTGGATTACTTCTTCAGCACTGGTAGATTTTTTCACTTGTTTTGACTATAAAAACTCTGCCAGTACAGTAAGACAAAATACACATGTTAAAAATACATTCTCTGAAAAACCTAAATATCTTATGCAGTGTTGTTTCTAAAACAAGATAAATCAAATTGATCTTGTTTTAAGGATTTTTAGATATATTTACAAGAAAAAAAAAATAATTATTATCAATAATAAGATTTTTGCCCTAATATCAAAGGTCTTACTAGAAAAAATTAATTATGATCCAACGTGAATTTTCTCGATAAAAAAATATGATCGTGCCTGGTAACATGTGCATGTAAAATGGCTAGAAATAGCATTTTAGCTTAGCGTAAAGATGACAATTTACTCAAGGTTTATTTCTATTTCTTCTGCTCCAAACTTACTTCAAACTTCCTTCTCTGTCTGCTCGTATGAATGTAACACATCATAAGAAAGTGTTTCACCGCTGTTCAAATGCACTTTGGATCGCATCATTTATATGTATAAATGTTTTCCATCTGAAAGGACTAAATATTAAATGAAACAAATGACAATAAAATGCAAAGTAATCTCTTCAGTAATCAAAATACTTTTGAATGTAACTGTATTCTAATTTCCAATGATTTAAATTGTAACTGTAGTGGAATACAGTTACTTATATTTTGTATTTTAAATACGTAATCCCGTTACATGTACTTCGTTACTCCCCAACCCTGTATATATATATATATATATATATATATATATATATATATATATATATATATATATATATACTGTATATATGTATGTATGTATGTATGTATGGCATTTATTCTGTGTGACAATGAATGCTTAACAGAGATCAGCAAAAGTCAGATTTACAGTTTGTTCCACCTTTTAAGCCTGGTCAGTATCTCTGCAAATGTTTGGTATTGGTCACATACTGTATGTCATATATTCTACAGAGCCATGTATATTTGAGATTTTATATTTATTTACCCTGTTTTTGAAGACAGAATGGCACAAGAGTGCTTTCTTTCCATTTTTCACTTTTTCATGCCACTGAAAAAAAATGCATGTTTAATCACTCCATTAATCAATCGCTTTGGATGCCTCTGCTAACGTTTCCATGACAGACAGTGGCAATGAAGAAACTATTTACATCAGACAATATAGAGTGGAATGCAAATAAATTCCATTGTCATAAGGCAAACTCATTTGAATTCAATAATAGATCATAGAATTAGTTTCAGAGTAACCACATTGTCATCATCTCCATCAGAAATTCATATTCATACACACGGGGTGCACACATAAACAATTGATGCTGGGAAAATGTGCCTGCTTTATCATTCTGTGTCCTTGCATGGGTGAACAGGGTTTAGATTTTAGTATTCATAGATCCTAAAGTGCAGACATATTGATATGGATGTTTGATGGTATACTAAATAGAGTTTTAAAGCTTTAAACTGAAGAAGGTTTTTGAGAAATAAAAGAGAAAAGATGTAGAGTTTTCATGGTAATTAGATTTAACATCTTTCACACTGTGCAGTGGTTTTGGGGTTGATTTAATCATTTTGGGCTATTTAGGCTAATAGTTAACACAGTAATTAAACATTAACATTATGTAATAAAGGTTTTGGCAATAATAGCAAATAATGCTAGATTTGAAAAAGAAATGTTACCATTGTTATTGTCTCAAGGGTGAACCTTCACATCCTGGTCAAAAAGCCTTCTCAAAAGTGAATGTTTTCAGAGCGGAATCCATTCTGTTATGAAACACCCACTTTTCACAATCCAATCAATTCCCAATGGATTAAATCAAGTCCCATCCTATACATTAAATATTTCATTTCATTTTAAAATATGCCACATTATGTAAGCAAAATGGGTTGCAAATAGCATTTCATGTTGATGTCATACTAAGTCCCTTGGCTTGAAAATCTGTTAATCATATTCAAACAATATTTGTCTTAACTATGCAGAATTACTGAATCACTATAGCTTCCTAAATTTAGAAAGATCATCCTTTAAATGCATGAGTTTGTTTTTGCCAAACATTATCTTTGGCGGGCCGGCACGTATACAGTATCTATAACAAAGCAAAATGCGCAAACAGGGAAACATTTTCAAAGCATTTTCAAGACAATTAGAAAATAACAGTATAGTTTATATTCTGTTATATTTTTATGTTTTCATTTTAAAGAGATGATGTAACATGTTGCAGGATTCATATTCATTACATACATTTTATGAGAAGCAGTTGGCTGTCAAACATACATTGAGCTACACTGAGCTACACATTACACATAAGCTACACAAGTGTATTTTCTCAGGCACTTATTGACAGTGTTGTGTAAATTACTCTAAAAATGATTTACTAACTACTAATTACATCTTCTACAGTGTAATTAGATTACTGTACTAATTACTCTGTCTGAAAAGTAATTGCATTACTTATTACTAATTACTTTCTAAAACCCTTATCAACCTCGACCAGATGAAAAATACAAGGATAGACATGAAATTGTTCTTTTAATTCTTTCAAATAAGTAATATAAAATCAAATAAAATATTCATGAACTGGCCAAAGAATTTAAGGAGGCTGCATTAAATTAGAAAACATATATTTTAACATTAGACGTTAAATTGTGATTTTAAATTCACCATTATTTTATATAGAATAGTTCTATAGTCTACACAGTATTTAATGCAATTACATCAGAAGTAACTGTAATTAAATTACTGAAAAATTATGAGTAATCCCTTACTTTTTCAATGAAAAAGTAATTTAATTACAGTAATTAATTACTTAGTAATGCACTACACCCAACACTGGTTATTGAGTGTAAATAATTATACAACTTACAGAATTTCAGCAGTACACCCAAATGGTAATAGCCATATCATTCTATTGTAACATCAATACTCAGAGAGTAAAGAAGATGGGATACAGTAGCAGTGTTCATTAACTAAAGAATGTCAAAGTACAACAAAACAATAACTAAACAACACTCATCGATGATACAGTCAAGAAAGGACACCATATTCATTATAACTGTTCATGTGTTGTACTTGCTATAGTTTACTTCCATGTTGCTTCTTCGTCAAATAACAATGTCGAAAGTCAGTCAGGTTAATCACTGAAACAACAGCACCACCTTCAGTAATAAATATCATGCATTTGTATCAGTATAGTGCTCATTTGTCTTGTAATGAACAAAGAAATATAATGTGATAGTAAACTTATATACATATGAAATAATCATAATAAATGTGATTTATGAAAGCATATATATATATAAGCTAAAATTACAAATGTATTGTTACATTTATGAGGTCTCTGTTACCAATTAATATACTAACTGAGCTCAAGTGTAATTACACTGTAAAAAGTGGCAACCTGCATTTATTTCCATAAGGAGCTTTTCTACCTGATCTAACTCTTAAATTCGTTTTGTTGGTATAATCTAATAGTTGATTCAGGGATGCTAACAATATTTTTACTTGAAACAAACCAGGTTATTTAGATGTTACCACATGAAGCACATTTTTAAAAATCAATGTACTAAACAAACTAGATAATACATTTTCTAAAGAAAAAAAAAAAAAATGTGAGTGGTTCTTGGAGTTGGCCTGACAACTTTACAAAACTTTGCTCGTCCATTGCCAAGATGTTCTAAATAGTTTCAAGGGCACTGGTATGGTGTTCAGGGTGGTTGCTAGAGCTTAATTAGGCTGTTTCTAAAGTACTCTGAGTAGTTTCAAGGGCACTGGTACTGTAGATGGATGTTTACTTGCCAAAGTCAAAAGAGCCCACCCCAAAGTCTCTCTGATATTCTAGTCCCTAGATATGGCTTGAGCCCTTCCTTACATCCTTCTCAAAGTGAAAGAGTCATAAATCTGATCACTTAGAGAGTAATAGCACATCTCTTCTCAATAAGCTACATATGTTGAAGTAGGTCTATCATTAATTTGTTTTAGAACAAACTAATAATAGTTATACCTGCTTTAGCAGATGTCAATAAACTTTTCGCTGATTTGTTACTGCGAGTCAGAGTTGATAGAGAACAGTAATGGAGTCGATTAGACTCAACAGTAATTAGGCTCACGATGACCCTCACAATGCCAGTCAGAGGCAAAAGCACCCTGATATATATATATATATATATATATATATATATATATATATATATATATATATATATATATATATAGGGGAAAAAAATTCAAATGACTTTGAACTCAGAAATTGACTAGAGGTGTATTCAAGTAATTGTTTTTGTGAATTGTATTTTTAATTTATTAGTTTAGGACAACAACAACAAAAAAGAGTGCAACATCATTAACCCATATGAGGAATTACCTTCAATATCAGTGCTACCATCATTGTAATTTATCATAAATCTACATTATTTACACTCAAATAAGGGTTGTAGCTCCTTTTAGCTGGAAACAACCAATGTGCAGTCAAGAAATCTGATGGATCACTGCATTTATTCAATGAAGAGCCTGAAAATTAACCTATTGGGTCATTCTGCACTAAAGCAGTAACATATATTATGTCAGTATACTTCAGTTTTGCCATTATTATGCAGATTTTAACATGGGTAATTAATGTACTTTATATATATATATATATATATATATTAGGAAGAATGGGGCTAGTAGTCACAGGGGCTATATCTCAGTAACTGCAGGTTTAATATAAGGTTTTAAGAAATATTAATTGGAGTAAAAAGTGTGAAAACTCACCTGGTCTCTAATGTATGTAGGGAGTGAATATGTCATTCACCAGCCGTTCACCAGTAGCTAGTGGGCAAAAACATTGATGTCCAACTCTGTCAGTTAACCTCCAATACTGACTCCAATGCTTTTGCAATTTTCTGTGATGAAAAACATGATGTCTCATTCATGGGGAGTTCAAGAGCAAGAGGCGTTTGGTTCCACAGACTAACAGAACAGCAATGTCACAAATACAACCACCTCTGTTCTGTCAAGCACAAACAATTAAGTGGATAGTGGGGTAGCATCTCTGATACTGAAAACCCCACAACTCTCCACAGAGAACTGTCAAAACATTAGCTGCAGACTTGCTCTCCCTGCCTCCCGACTGTTGACAATTTGTACACTCCAGTGCTGCCTAACTAGACAAAAGTTTGGCTGTTTGAAGAAATCCACTTCTTCAAAGCAAAGAGCAATCTGACAGGCTTACAGTTATCTGTCACTCTTTCACTTTTCTTGTTTTTGTGTGCAGGTGAACTTTATTGTGCACAAACCCAAAGTTTCATTGACACATTGACTGTTTCTCATCTGAAATGATGGGTTTTCAGAAAGTTTGATTGTTTTCAGAAGGGAGTGAAAAAGAGGCTAACAGAAAACAGTTATGTTATTGGTAACTGTATGTAAGACCCGTTTACACCTGGTATGGGTGATCTGTTCACAAATGCACAAAAAAATATTTTGTGGTTAGATTAAGATTAAGTACTTTCCACACTGAATAAGTTAAAGCGTGAACCTGAAAATATTAAGTACATTTTACCTTTGTTTTTAATTCAAGTATGTCAAAATGAATGCTTTAGCTAAAGTAAATATTATTTAGAATTATTATGTCATATAATGCATCATCACATGTTCATATTTCTTCACTTATTTGAGTACATTTTACAGGTAAATACAATAATTACATTTTATTTAGCTGTTTCCAGCATGGAATAATCTGAATAACATTTTAAAGTTAACTGACAAATATTTTTTACAGTGTATATCAGGTGAATTAAAAAAATAACTAATAATAAAAAATGGTTTGTCAGGTAACCTAAAAAATGCATAATGTGGTAAAATCTAATTAAAGTCAAAAATTAAAGTCAAAAAATTTTAATTTGAGAAATGAAATTGGTAACCAAAAATCCTTACATCAACAACCTTAGAAGCAAAAACACTTTTACTATAACGCATCATTTGAAAATCGATTAATTTTAACGCTTGTACAGACATTTACACACTTATTCCAATGTATTAGCTTGCGCGGTAGCTCACCGGATAGAGTGTTGGACTTTGGCCTCCAAAGACTGAAGCTCAAGCCCAGGCAAGCACGCAAGCTGATATGTGCGACAAAAGTGTCATATGTGGGACAAAAGTGTCATAGAAGTGCAGGGGTGCTGTAAGGTAGCTTCTGGGCCCATGGGCTGGCCATTCCATGGGGCCCCCTTGCCAGTCGTCGAGCAGGGATGGGGCATTTTGGGGGGACTGTTGTTCTATGAACATGTGCTACACGGACGGCTTTTGCGGTTGCGCACAGTCTCGTGTTTACAACTCGCTGAAAGCTTTTATATGTGCTACTCCCGTGAACGTCAATGGTGGAGAATGGGGTGGCAGATGCCGCGAGAGAGTCCCCCTTGGAGTAGTGGGCCCCTGGGCTTCAGCCCGAGTAAGCCGGTGTGTTAATGCACCCCTGCAGAAGTGACACAAAATTATGTGGCTGTTTCAGAAAATGTGCTTTTCATATCACATTTGTTTTAGGACACTATCGGTTAGCTTTAGGTGTCAGTTTAGGGTGAAGAGCTCTGTTTTGTGTCTACCTCTCGTGTGCATTTAGGACAGTATTTGTTAGGTTTAGGCTAAAGTTTTAGGTTAGGGAGGTACGCTTTACTCATTAAAACCTCCATCTAATATGCACCTTTAAAACCTTGTCTGATTATGGCTTCATTTCACTCGCTTTTGGCACCCCACTGGACATTTTACTGGGAAACTGCAGTGAAACGTGTAATGAAGCACATAATTTCGTTTTGCAAAAATGTTGCCATGGTCACGTCATTTTCATGAGATCAGGCCGAAACATTAATAATTCATTACACATTATAAGGCTAAGGTTTGATTAAGAATTTTTATTGGATTAAGGCTAATCTTAAAAATAAGTTAACATTTAACAGATTTACTTCTGTATTCCAAGCAGCACTGATCAACAGTAAACAAAGATGGGAAAGTTCAAAAAAGTGTAAATGCATCAGATTTTAATCAGGCCACAATAACTGACTATAGTAATGAAGAATCATATTCACAATTATATTAAAGTGACATCTTTAATGGCCACAAGTGGCAAACTATTGGTGATACAAAACAAACACTACAAAAACAATTTCATTTCCTGTGGCTTTTAATTACTGTTTATGATTCTGACTTTGAAACCTGAATCTAATTCCTAAGGATCAAGTTTTTATATTTTGGAATAATTCATTGCATATTTTATTTAAAGAAATAAAAGGATACACATGATAAAACCAAAAACAACACTTCAAATGTCCCCTAAATGTATCTGAGTCATAGTCATAATCATAGTTTTTGCATAGTTTGCTTGAGTGAGTTTTAACTTCTATTCAGCAAATAAGGAGTCACATAACCACTAACTTGCGATATATACTGTACATTGGTCATTAAAAAATGAACTATATTTTCTCTTTATTCCTCACTCATTTATTAACTCCCTTTGGGTTTTCACCATCCATTTCATCTCAACCATTAAATGGCAGTCTAGTGCATCGGTATTAACTCTCACTGCAATACGTCTGAGAAGCCAATTCTGCCCTAAAGCCCTTAAACTTATGCTCTAATCCAGAATGCGCTTTCGTTCACAGCTCAAAAGGTCTGATCTGCACCCACCGTCAACACACTCTAGTGTCAGACAAAGCGAGGCAGTAGTGGATGGCTTAGTGAGTGCAGGACTGGCATCGCTCCAGGCCATGGGGGTTACACACGGGACAGTGCAACTCTCTGATTGATTCATTGAAGCGGCTGGCTAACATGGAGAGTTTGCTGCCATGACACAGTGAGCAGGGCGCACAACCAGAACCTCCGCACTGTTCACAGGAACCTGCTTCCTGCTGCATAAACAAAACAAGTTAACAAACCAGCAGGCATGATGAACAAGCAAACAAAATGATAAACAGCTCAGGTACTCACTGCAGAGTGCTTCTAAGGCCTGAAATATGCTCCATGCATGTACATGAAAGTAGAAGCAAATGCCAAAACACTGATTTTGTGCATCAGACCACAACTTGCCTTGCATTCTCAGTTTTGCAGCAAAGGCATTAGTGTAAACTCATCCTCTGTGGCCAGTTTTCTCTTTCAGGTGAACTACTGTCATGTTGAAGCAACACTTTAAAGAGAATATTGCTAAACAACTTAAAGTTAGTTAAACTGTTGCTGTTTTGGGGAGGCTATATTGAAAGTGTAGCTTCCCAAGCTACAAGCTACTTATAACTTGAACTAGTTAAACTATAGTCAAACTACTCTTTTGAAAAAGTAGTAAGCTACATAAGCTACTAAAAAAAAGGTAGCTAACTACATTGAAGGGATTTAATTAATAGAATATTTTGGTAACACTTAATAATAACAGTACATGAATAATCATGAATTAATACCTGAATTAATAGTTACTTCTGCATGAATTAACGATGAGTTAAGGAATGGAATAATCAGGAACTAATAAAGAGCTAACATTAATGACAACTTGAGTCAAATAAATTCATGCATTAATTATGGTCACCTTAATTACATGTTAGTACATGTTTGTTAGTTAATGCATTAATAACATTAGAAAATAAACTAAATCAAAATGTGAAGTACTGAATGTTGAATTAAACATTCATATTTATTATTGTCATAATTTAAATATTTAATACATTTAGCTGTCTTGTGTTTCTCAACAAATGTATCTAGCATAATTCTGCCATTTTTTTAAATGGACATAACAAAAATATAGAAAATCATACAAATAATAATGATCACTAATAATTTGATCCCAGCCGATTGTATGTAATTCTCCTTCCCTTTCATTGCATACTCAACCTACCACTCAATTCACTCTTCATCCGAACCATAGAAATAAGAATGAAAAAGTATTTGCCCCCTTAGTTACTAAATCCCCAAATCTATGAAACTGCATTCATAATGGGGTTCAGCTGGACTTGACACACTCAGGCCTGATTACTGCCAGACCTGTTCAATCAAATCAATACCTAAATAGAACTTTTCCAGCAGCATGAAGTTGGCTTAAAGGTCTCACCAAGCAGCACACTATGCCAAGGTCGAAAGAAATTCCAGAAATTATGAGAAAAAAGGTGACAGAAATACATCAGTCTGGGAAAGGTTACAAAGCTATTTCAAAGGCTCTGGGACTCCAAAGAACCACAGTGAGAGACATTATCTCCAAATGGAGAAAACTTGGTACAGTAGTGAACCTTCCCAGAATTAGCCGACCTTCCAAAATTCCTCCAAGAGCACAGCGACGTCTCATCCAGGAAGTTACAATAAAGCCAAGGACAACATCCAAGGAACTGCAGGCCTCTCTCGCATCAATAAAGGTCACTGTTCATGACTCCACTATCAGAAAGAGTTTGGCCAAAAATGCCATCCATGGAAGTGTGGTGAGGCGAAACCCACTGCTAACACAGAAGAACATTAAGACTCATTTGAATTTTGCCAAAACACACCTTGATGATCCTCAAACCTTTTGGGAGAATGTTCTGTGGACTGATGAGTGGAAAGTGGAACTGTTTGGACAGGGGTCCCGTTACGCCTGGCTTAAATCAAACACAGAATTCCACAAAAAGATCATCATACCTACAGTCAAGCATGGTGGTGGTACTGTGATGGTATAGGGATGCTTTGCTGCTTCAGGGCCAAGGCGACTTGCAATAATTGAGGGAAACATGAATTCTGCTCTCTACCAGAAAATTCTAAAGGAGAACGTCTGGTCATCAGTCTGTGAGTTGAAGCTCAAGTGCAACTGGATTATGCAGCAAGATAATGATCCAAAGCATGAGAGTAAGTCCACCTCTGAATGGCTCCAAAAAAAAGCTAAATTAATGTTTTGGAGTGGCCTAGTCAAAATCCTGACTTAAGCCCGATTGAGATGTGGTGGCAGGACCATAAACGGGCAGTTCATGCTTGAAAACCCTGCATTGTGGCTGAACAAAAGCAGTTCTGCAAAGAAGAGTGGGCCAAAATTCCACCACAGTGTTGTGAAAGACTGATCTCCAGTTATTGGAAGCATTTGGTTGCAGTTGTTGCTGCTAAAGGTGGCACAACCAGCTATTAAGTTTAAGGAGGCAATTCATTTTTAGTTTTCCCCATTTAGTATACACAAAAATAGAAGAAATCAGGAAGGGGTCAAATACTTTTTTACAGCACTATATATTACTCAGTAATTTTCATGATTACTTTGTGAGTTTCATAGGAACTCAAAATCAAAAATTCAAAATGATGGTAATGATTGGATCATCATCAACCTCATTATTAATAATAGTAATTTGTTTTAATTTTTCCATGGACTTTTGTGCATGTAAACATTCAGTCATTTCTTGTTTGAACTCCATTTCAAGTGCAGGTAGTTCTCAACATTTCTGCCCAGAACAGCAGTATGTGGAGAGTTTGTTTCTGGTGGGGCACCTATCCACCTTTTTCCTATGTCCCGTGATGCCTAGCGAGAAATATGGGTGTTACTTCCATTATCAAGTAAACACAGCTGTTGTGGCATTCGTCCATTCATTCTTTCGTTGTGGTGTTAGGATTTTGAGGAGAGCATGTATGATTTTGTGAGGACATACATTAGCCACTATGTCAGTGTGTTACTGAATGATAATAAACTGCAAAAAGGTCATAAAGACAAAGAAAGCGTGAATAAAACCGGCACGCTGTTTCTCCCAGGTGCAGTTGAGATTTAATCTAAGCACAAACGCAACATTTCAAGCAAAACTTTTTTAAACTTTTAAACAAGTTTAAACTTTTGTTTGGCAGGTGATTGACAGGTGAGAGGTGGTGCTTTGCTGCCATCCAGTACGCATCAGGACAGTGTTTTAAACCTCAGATGTGATGTGGTTTTTGACTGCACTGTATGTGTTTTTTGTGATCCAATCACAAAACATTTTGTTCCCCATTTACACCTATATTTAGCACTGACCATTTGCGATTGGATCATCCGAAACACGTCTTTACCAGCTGTAAACAGGGTCTAAAATGACTGCAGCCAGAGCTAGGGAATGCTATAGAACGATTTCCGGCAGAAGTCCCACCCACATTCCTTTCCCCAATAAGACCCCCAGGAAAAAGGTGGATAAGTGGCACTCTCAAGGTGTTGGCTGGCTTCTTGCCACTATTTCCTATGGTAATTCTGAAATTTTTTGTCAGTGTGTTCATAATATCAGTTTTGACTATGTTATTTGCAGAATTTGAATACATCTTGTTCTTTGAACATATTAAGCGCTAACATTAGGATTTGTAGCATTTCCGATTTTAAATCAGGAGAGATAGAAACAAAACACAGCTTATATATATAATTTAAAAGTGTCTTGTATGTCTTAACAGGTATGTTTGTCTTTTCTTTTGAGTCTGTATATGTTTCAAAAGAGATTAAATTAATTTAAAGAATCTTGGTGGAAGATTGACACGTTTTTTTGTTTTTTCACATTAAAAGGTATTTTTCCCCTTAAATGTTGTGTTTTTTAATGTCATATTTGCTGGAGGATTTGCATTTTTAATTAAGCAGATCTTTAAAAAAATATTGGTTTTTATTTCACTGGTGCAAAATGTTAAGGATCACCTTAGTGCATGTGTATTAAATGATTTGTTAATGCAGCATAATGTCATGACTTTACTTAGAGGGGCACATCATTACTTTTTTTTTTTTATCCCCTTTTCTCCCAATTTGGAATGCCTAATTCCCACTACTTAGTAGGTCCTTGTGGTGGCACAGTTACTCACCTCAATCCAGGTGGCGGAGGACAAGTCTCAGTTGCCTCCGTTTCTGAGACCGTCAGTCTTTGCATCTTATCATGTGGCTCATCGTGCATGACACTGCGGAGACACCGCATGTGGAGGCTCATGCTGCTCTCCGCAATCCACACACAAATTACCACGTGCCCCATTGAGAGCGAGAACCACTAATCACGACCACGAGGAGGTAACCCCATGTGACTCTACCCTCCCTAGCAACCGGGCCAATCTGGTTGCTTAGGAGACCTGGCTGGAGTCACTCAGCACGCCCTGGATTCGAACTCGCGACTCCAGGTGTGGTAGTCAGCGTCAATACTCGCTGAGATACCCAGGCCCCAGTGGGGTACATCATTACTAAATCATGGTTAACTACACATGAACACATGACTTGTTAATGCATCATCATGTCATGTCTTTACTTGGTGGGGCACATCATTATTAACTCATTGTTAACTACTCATGAACTATCATCAGCTGATGACTTGTTAATGCAGCATCACGTCTTGTCTTTACTTGGTGGGGCACATCATTGTAAACTTACTATCAACTACACATTTACTACACTAGTATTCATCCCAGTTAAATCACATATTGTCTAGCATCATTTGGTTTGTCATGAGGTAAAAGCTGAGATGTGGACATGGCCTGCGTATGGATGATGAGTAAACTGAGTGGTAGGACCCACACGGGTAGGGTGAGTATGAAGGGAAAGGAATGGAGAATCATCCTCACCCTCATGCCATTCCAGATGTGTATGCCTTTCTTCTGCAGAACACAAACAAATATTTTTAGAAGAATACCTCAGCTCTGTAGGGTTGGTGAGATTGGACAAAAATATAACTCCTTTTTCACAATAAATTTCCTTGGCCATCATGATTTCAAACTCATTAACACTTCCTTGCACCATCTAGCATTCAGCGCATGTGTCAAGCACTAGAAAGTGTAATCAAACTTGAAATCATGATTGTGCCTAGAGATTGCAAAGGCAAGATGTAGAGTTAAAAATTAGTTATATTTTGGTGTATTTTCACCCAAAACCAACTGGATCACTTAAGAAAGCATGGATTAAACCACTGGAGTCATACAGATTACTTTTATGCTGATTTTTAGAACTTCAAAACAATTGGTCCCCATTCACTTGCATCATGCATTTTATGGGTCTACAGAGCTGAGATATTCTTCTAAAAAATTTTGTTTGTGTTCTGCAGATGAAAAAAAGTCATACACATCTGGAATGGCATAAGGGTGAGTAGATGATGGGAGAACTATTCCTTTAATGTGTTCAAAATTTGATAAGGATGATCCATGTAAATTATCCAGAGTAATCCTGCATCATTCATTGATGTTTATGATGAAACTGAAGACATGTTTATTAATTCATGATTATTCATGTACTGTATAATAATTGGATAATATCAGTTCTCATTGCAGAATTCAGTAATATCACCTGATAGTTATATCCTCCTGAGACCCGAGCATGACTGCTTTGTGCATTTTCCATTTACCTTTTTGATTTGTAACTTGTAGCACCTAATAAATATGCAAAAAAAAAATCGATGTCCACATTTGTGGACAGCGGGACAAATTATAAATAATACCAAGCTATAGAAAGTTTTTTTTTAAATCAAATAGTTTATTTTGTGTACTGGTGTATTCAGTGTTGGTTATTCATGTTTTTGAGACGTTATAGACACATTATTAGCCTCTCAAAGCAACATTTTCTAAGGAAAAATAACGTGTTTAACAGCATGCCATTTTGTGATAAATTACTCACATTTTTAAAATGGCATATCAGATTAAACTAGAGACTCTAATCTTTTGACTCAAATAGGTTTTAATGTAAAAACTTAATTAGGTTTCCCTATTTAAAAAAAAAAAGAAAGAAAGAAAAAAAAATATTTTATATAACTGAATCAAATAATAGTGTTTAACAGCAGCAATTAACTAAGCATTTTTCTTCAAAAAAGAAGGCAAAGTCTCTTTAAGGCTGTGCAGGGCTCAAGGGAATCAGTGAATCATGTATGTGAATTAGTTAATTTACATGAACCGTCCAAAAGTAAGGACTTGCTAAAATGAATCACAGTTCCCAACACTAAATGAAAGGGAATCGTTTATTTTAACCTGTTCATTTACATTAACTGTCCGAAAGAAACGATTCATTAATGGGTTTTATACTGGTAGAGTGGAATTCAGTTCTTTCTGATAATTTGTCATAACTGTTGTTTTAAAATATGATTCCTTGAGTATTTAACATTATTGCAATGCTGAAATAGCTGTAACTCTACTTGTGTTTTAGTTATGTAAAAAAAAAAACAATTATGTTTGGATAGACAGAACAGGAGAAAAAATCAGATTGATTAGTCTGACAGAATTGTGAAAGTGTAAAATGATTCATGTCATGGTTCATTATTTTCAATGGTGTATAAAGTAAGAGCCATTATTCATGACGAATTGCATTTCCGCAGTGGATAACATGCTATAAATACCTTAATCATTGCTTTGTGAATATGTTTTGACTCTGGGCAATAACCAAATACAAAACAACCACTGTGACAAAATCCAGATCATTTAACAAAGTGATAAAACCAATGTTAACATTTTTCTGAAAATAGACTATGGGACAGTGAATCTAAATAATACGGCATCAAGTTTTTATTTCCTTTTCAAATCGCTAATAGCGTTTACACTCTACAGAACCCTAGACTGTACCTTTTGTTCAGTTCTTGCTTCTGGTTCCTCTGTATGTGTACATGATGTTCTGTGTTTTCCTTTGCTCCGGGACTTTTGTCCTGGTGATCTCTCTTTCCTGTCCCGGATGCAGTGAGGACACCTTCCAGATTCCCCTCTTCTGTGTGGAGCCCGAATAATCTTCAGATTATTTGTGTAGATAATGATCTTTCCAAAATCTAAGACCGGAGCCTGTATAATACAGACACACAAACACAACCATGTTTTTTTTTTTTTGTTTGTTTTTTTTTTGACGTCTACGATGGCAATACCATATTTTATGAACAAAAATAATGACATTCTATGAAAAACCTTGGAGTACATATACATATATATGTTATAAAGTATTTGTAAAGCATAAGTTTATAGTTAATTCATTATTTATAACAAGTTGTTCCTACATTGTTAATACAATAACATATTTACTGTAGCAAATAATTTATTATTGTTTTCTAAGTTCATAAATAAGCAGTTTGATAAAAATCCTTATATTATTAAAGAAATTGAACATACATTTACATATGTAATTAATTGGACATACATTTATGCCTATGCATAATGTGTTTATAACTATTCAAGAGCACTTACTATTAAAGCATTTAATGCCTAATAAAGGATGCAATAAAGCCCTGACTAATCGCTAGCTAAATATTTTGCTTGACCTAATATTAAGTGAGAAAAACTATGTATGCCTAATTAAAATGTATTAATCATCCATTACTCTGAAAAGTTGGCCATGAAATAACTCGACATCATCTCACATTAAGGCTCAAAATAGGCACTAAAGCTTTTTAGAAAACAGACACAACACAAAGTGATACAGGAAACATCCACAGTTTTTTTTTTTTTTTTTTTTTTTAAAGAAATCGAATTCTGTCTGAAATTTTAAATGATCAAAGAAAACCATTTGTAGAAAACATCTGTTGACCATCTCTCAAAGAAAATCTGAATGTTAGCATTGCTGAAAAAAGACAGTATTTTCAATATGGTTAACAAGTTGTTTACTAAGGATGAAAAACATTATCAAACTGCTTATGTATGAACGTATTAAACCAAAATAAATTGTTTGCACAGAGAAACTGTATAAACCTAATGACATATTATTTCTAAAGCCTATTAATGTATTAACATGGTTGAAACAATATTCATAAATGATCAATTAACTATAAACTAATGCTTTACAAATACTTTATACCGTGTAGTTATCGTAAAGTGTTACCAAGATTTCTCCCTTTGTGTTCCACTGAAAAAATAACAGTGTATGGTTTTGGTATGGCATTAGGGTGAGTGAATAAATACAGAGTATTTATTTTTGGGTGAACTTCCAGCTTGTGAGCCAAGAAAAGATAACATTTTATTAAATATCAGGTGTCTGTTGAGAAATGTGATAAAGATGCTGTTAGTTCTTCTTGACAACCTGACCTGAAAAACTGAGGATCTTTGTCAGTTTAGTCTTTCAGCACCATGTCACATGTGACATTAAAAAAAAGAAAAAAAAAAAAAAGAAAACAAAAAATGGCCTATTGCAGAACTCCAAAAAGAACCAAAGCATACTTGCACCTTTTTTTATGGAGGCCGTATTGTCCAATTATGTTTGTTTATAAATTCCTTGTCTGGATTAATGCATCTAGATGCCAGGGAATGCTGATCTTATTTTCAGATTGGAGGCAGAGAAGCACATACTCAGGAACACTGAGAATGTCAAATTGTGCCATTGGGATGTAATTGTACGCCTATATTTAGAAGCTGTGTTGGAGTGTGGGTCTATGAATAGATGTGGGAAATATGAATTAGTAATAGTGTGGCATAAAAACTGTGAATTCAAAAGATAAAATTGGGACGATGGGCTGAGACAAAGGGAAATTGTTTTTTTTGTTTTTTTGGTAAATGCTCTTAGTGCATTAACATTTTTAATGCCAGAGTTAAATAAATAAAAATAAAAAATAAAAAAATGTAGCATAATTAGGAGACAAAAGAGGAACACTCACTTTGCACAAACTGTGTTTTGCCTATGATAATTGCTGTTTAAGTTAGATTTTCAGATACTAGTTTACCAATTAGTCACATGAAGTAAATTCCCTCACTAACACTGGCTCGGTTTCCAAATAACGTTGCAGCTTAAGCTTTTAAGATCACTGCATCTAACATCATACATTATTTTACATAGGAGTAGTGGCTGTTTCCCAAACTAGCATGTATATAGTATCGCTCGTTATTAAGTAGAACTTAAGTGTGACATTGCGTGAGCTGTCTGGTCCAAAGATGCAAAACTAAGGATGAAACTTTCACCAATATGTCCAGGAGTTTGTCTTTTCAAGATTAAATAGGTTGGAAATACTCCATAGCATGGAAATTGCATGTAATCTAGTCAGTTACTAGGGTGTTCTAAGATTTAGGTTTATTGCTATGTTGTTGCTTGGGTGTTCTGTGTGGTTGCTAAGTGGTTGCTTACTGGCACAAGTCAAAGGACTTCAGTATTTATGGCTTTGTTTATACAGGCAGCAAAAATAATTTTTCTAACTTGACTCAAATCTGTCTTTTTATTTTTCTTTTTTTTTGGGGGGGGGAGTCTGAACAGCTGAACCCGATCCGAAATCCAATAAAACCGTATTCTTTGGAATGCATACCTATGTGAATCCCTACCAAAAAATTACAGAATAATTTGATATATTGATTGAAATTAGTCATTTTGATATTTTAAGTTGTTAGACAAGAGTAAGATGTTAGGCTTAATAATAAACTATACTTTTTATAATTTAAATAGTGCTCACCGTGGCTGATGCATAGTGTATAGTAGAGTTATATATATGATGTGACATTTCAACACACATTGTGCCATTTGGAATTGTTTTCTCTGTTGTCACTAACGTTAATTTGAAAGTTTCTTGACTGAAATGTGTCATCAAAACCTTTACTCTTAATGTAACATGGCAGATCCAAACAGACACACTACTAGACACTACAAAAGATCAGTAGTACAGATAGTGTCTTTAGAAAACATGAATCATATTAGATGATCTTAGGAGCACAAACCGTAAATTAATACACTAAATTACACAGTGTACAAGATCCGCTTGATTTATTTGTGAATTCACTTTATTTTTGTGAAACTCCTAACATTTATTTTTGGATCTCATTCAAATTATTTGTGAACCAATTTTCTATTTGAGAATCTCTTTCCATTTGTATGTTAATATGCAACAATTTCATCTCCATACATACGTATGTAACTTCATACAAAGTGTGCAATATTGTCTGGATTCCCAGTTGTCTGCCCTCTCTTTCCACACTGAAAGTTACTCTCAGATGTTATATGAGAAAGTCTCTTGGCATCATGCTGATGCTTACATCATTACCATAGCAACCATGTAGATAAGTGTTGGGGAAGCTACTTTGAAACTGTAGCTTCCCAAGCTACAAGATACTCATATCTCATAAACTATTGTCAAACTACTCTTATAAAAAAGTAGTTAGCTATAGTTAGCTACTCTTTTTAGTTGCTTGTATTGTAGCTAACTACTACTTTTAAGATATATAACAATCAGATGATGATATTATTTAATTCTACGATCAGAGTTAAATATTTAATAAGGATGAAATACCTTACTATAATTATGGTTACTACAATATTCCTGTATGTATGTATGTATGTATGAATGAATGAACGAACGAATGAACGAACGAACAAACAAATGAATGCTACTTATATAGCGCTTTTCTGACTAGGCTCAACCCTGCTTAGCTTCAGTGGGCAACAGAGTGATATGGCTGCTGGCAATACAATACAATATTACTTTAATAAAACCATGGTTACTATATGAATACTACAGTATTACTGTAATAAAACCATGGTAAATTGAATCAAAACCATGGTTTCTGGCAAAAAAAACAAACAAAAAAAAAACATGGTTACTACAGGCATTGTTACTACAGGCATGGCTACTACAATATCACTATTTTAAATCTATGGTTAATTTTTGCAGGGGTTCAGCAAGTAGGGTGACAACATTAGATTGAACATACATTTATACTTAATATACACTAATAAACTAGAAAATATTTTATAAAACGATAAACTATTTTATATAACTGAATAGAAATAATAAAAAAAAATGCCTGATAAAACCAGCAATTAACAAAATATTTTGCTTCCAAAAAGAATACAAAGTCCCTTTAAAGGGTCATGAAACCCCCTTTTTTTCAGCACAGTTGAGTCTCACAACAGTTGAAGAAAATGCCAAGGAAAGTGGGCATGGTCAGCAGTGGTGTGAAAGAACACAACAAATGTCTGATCCAGTCACTCAGCTTTATTTCACTAATGACCAAAGTTCAGCCATGCAACTCTATGTGGTGCAAGCTGATAGGTTCTTTGAACTTGTTTGCTTTTAGCCAATCGGCTTGTTTACATGTGATATGGTAAGCCATTGGGTTCACATGGTGTAAGCTGATTGGTCCTTTGACTTGTAAACAGGTAGCCAATACACTTGCATCTCTCTTTGTCTAACATTAAAATTGCTCAGATTTGCAGACAAGCTGGTTTCACTACAGCCTGCTATGACAGTTTTTTATCTGAAAATGCTATTTGCTGAGGTGGTTGCTGGGGCTTTTCTTCTACCAGCTTGCATGGTAAAGTGTGCCTTTGGCCATGACACATAGAAGCATATCTTTAACAAGGTAAGCCTTAGCCAAATCTGGCTGGCACACATCACTATCTTAGGTTATTAGATTAAATAAATCCACACATAGCTAAACTAAGTCACTAGTTAAATTAGCTCTGGGCTTTCCTGGTTCAGGTAAACATTGAGTCAAGTCACTAGCCGTTTAAGTCATTCGGCCAAGCAGGCCCAGGCACACATAGAAATGTAGTTTATTAGTGTTATGCCAGTTGGCCAGTGGCCAAGGCACACTTAGCTAGCATACACTCAATACACATGGCTCTTCGAAGCAGCAGCTATACACAATTCTTGGCGATAGATTTGGTTGGTTAAAGGGTTATGTTTTGTGTTTGTGTTATGCAATTTGTGCAGCTTCCCTGCTTTGTTGGGTGACTGTTTGAAATGTCTATTTGTGCAGCATCATGTCCACATAATAACTCAGTATGTGTGTGTATTTTCTAGCTGAAGCAAGTCTCTGTACCTGCTCTGCAGTAGCAGCAGCAGCAGTTTAGCAGATCTAGTCCGCCAAGACCAGAATTCTATTAATATGTCACACCCACATTTAAATGCTAAATCTTTCAGAGAGCCATCATGACTGAAATGCAGTTAACAGCAACAAAGATTCTCACAATTGCTCGTAACAAATTGCACAAATAAATTATACGTTTTAAAAAAAGATTTGTAAGCTCACAATACATTAAACAGAAACACACTGGTCATTTTATATCTGTAATTTAAAGTGCAAATAAATGGCAAGCCATACTCTGTATTGAAACTTTGTGAATGCTTTTTACATTTTTTATTAACAACGTTGCTTCACAAATATAAGTGCTTAGATTTGTTATCACACTCATATAATGGATAGATTGATGGATAGCATTTGTGTCTGAGACTGCAGTGTCAAACCCAGTTTCAAACGAACCCCAGTCTTCACCGCATATCTCAAAACTCGCACGTAATAAATGCGTGTAACCCTTATAAAGTTTCACTATTGACTAGAAAGCCTGTCTCTCTGTCAGCATCGTGGGGAAGTCGTGCAGTCTTAAACACTCGAAGCCCGGGATCAACTCACTCACTAAATCGCTTGAAAGTTTGAAGCGCTCATCTTTTGAGAATGTCACGTAGTTTCATGAATAATCATGAGATAGAGCTTTCTCAGGAGATAAGGCCATGCAGTCTCATAAATAATTATGAGACACTGATGACTGAATGATTCACTATAGTGTGTGACGTTGACACAATGTTGATTTTAAAGCCAGAAGACAGAAATAGCCCAAAAAGTCCATAAATTAACCACTTTCCTTTTAAAAGTTAAATTAATGGATGCTAACATTGTCCTAAATCATGTGCAACACATTCATATCTGTTAACATCTCAGAAAATGTAGTGTTTCATTACCCTTTAAGGCTGTGCAGGAGCTCAAGTGAATCAGTGAATCGTTAATTTGAACTAGTTCAGTTACATCGACTATCCAAAAGAACTGACTAACTAAAATGAATCGGAGTTTCCAACACTAAATATAAGGGAATTGTTTATTGTAACTGGTTTATTTACATGAACTGTTGGAAAGAACCGATTCACTTCAATGATTTGGTTTTCCATTGCTGCGTTTGCAATACAATGCGACAAATGTAGCGTTTTGTAATGCTACATCGCTACTTGTAGAAAAATGAAGCTTGTTACTGGAAAAGATGCAATATTGTGAAAATAGCTTAACTTTTTTTTTATAATTAAGTTAGTAGCATCACTACTTTTAGTTAACCATTCCCCAACACTGATGTAGATAGACCACACAGTCTGAACATACAGATCAGATTTCATCACTTACAAAATTACAGTGTGAACAGTCAGTCCTAACGATTTTGAATTTCACATCCAAATAAGGTTTGTGTACAGTGTGAACAGCACCTATACCATTTTCTTTATACCATTTTTTCATTCAAAAAGCAGAAATCGCAAGTCTGATCACTCAGGAAAATAAAATGACAATTCTCCTTAACAAGATGCACAATTTGGTGTGGGACGAGTTTAGAGCAATCACTTACCCTATGTATTATCAATAATAATAGTGATGCTTGCCTTAGAAAACACTACTAATAAAATGTGATAAGCAATGTTCAGTCCAAAGCATGCCAGTTTTAACAGTAGGGTGTTCTTACTTTGTTATCCCCTTCTGGTAGATCTTCGCAGGCCAGGGCCCTGCATGCCCTCACTCCTCGATAGACATTTATTCTCTGGGCGATTAGCCCTGTCGGAGGGTATAAACTCTGGTCCTGCATGTCTTCTAAGCCACACAGCTGTACCCTCTCCATTTTGTTGTGGATGAAGCTGTGCGGGTATTGCTCCTCTGGACTCTCTAGCTCTTGTCCATCCTCGTACACATGCTTCAGAACACGGCCACTGTATGACGAGGCCAGCTTGAATCTCACCTTTCTGGGCTTGCCCTCGAGCCTGGTGCCCGGCTGCGTCTGGAGCTCCTCCATGGTCCCTCTGAACTCAAATTCTCAGGGGTCCTCTGAAGAGAAGTTGGAAGAACTGTGGAATATCAGCACTGAGGAGAGGCAGGGCCAGTACAGCTGCTTTCTGTAGGCCTGATGAATAATTGAGCAGGAGATTGTGTGCCCGTCAGGAGAGGTGGAAACCGAGACCTCACAGTTTCATCAAATAATGATGGTTCAAGGAGAGTAGCAGGTGTGACTATGCTCTAGTTAGTTATGCATCTTCTGTAAAGAATGTCAATATACATTTTTCAACTACTGTACTTTACAAAACACTAAAACCTGTTGATTTGGCTTAAAAAATTATAATTCTTGTGACAAAGTGTAAGTGTAGTCACTACTTCGTGTGTATGTGTATAGCTTAATCCTACTGTTATACTTCATACTTCTCTTTC
Organism: Myxocyprinus asiaticus; assembly: GCF_019703515.2. Lineage (NCBI taxonomy): Eukaryota > Metazoa > Chordata > Actinopteri > Cypriniformes > Catostomidae > Myxocyprinus > Myxocyprinus asiaticus. The sequence continues at coordinate 9,564,660 of NC_059383.1, forward strand.
TAAAACAAACAATAACAATTGACCTGTTTCATGTGCCGTCACTGTATGACGTGTGTTAAATACACAATACATGATACATTACGCCATGATACATTACAACAAACATAAAAAAAATATAATCATAAATATATTTACTTTATACTTTGTCCCAAAAAACTCGCAAGAAATTGGCTAGTCATCATTTATTTTAATTTGTAAAAAAAAAAAAACTATATGTATATATATATATATATATATATATATATATATATATATATATATATATATATATATATATATATAAAACAAGTATATGTAATATGCCATTAAATCAATGGACATGCTGTCATTAAATGTTGGGCAAAATCTTATGTTTTCCAGTGAATTTATCTAAAAATAGGATCAAACGGGCAGATCCAATTCATATCAAACTTTATTGGCAAGAGAAACAAGAGAAAGTGTACATTGCCAATGCATGATTAGACACTGTACATACAGATATAAAACATATTTAATGCTGAAGTTTAATTTGCTAAAGTTTAAAATCTCAAAACTATTATTTTCAGTCTCTGTCACACACACACACTGGGTCTCACTTAGGCTGTTCCCTTTTCACACTGGTTCAGATTAAAGTGAGTGAGCATTTCGGGCAATGCAAAGAGATACGGCACTTGCCCGTATCTCTCCCACACCTGGCTAACTATTTGCAGGTGAAGTCTTCATTCTCCATACAGTAAATCCACTTGCACGTTTATTATGCCCTGGATATGTGTTGCGCTAAATGAATAAGCACGTACTGCTCCACACAATTGTTACTGCCACCTTGTGGACCAACTAGAGTTTATAGGTTACATGACAAAACACATTACAATATAAACCTGCAACCTTTAGGCCTGGAATGAGCATCATAAAGAATTTAACAATTCCGTTTCCGATTCCGATTCCTCTTAACGATTACATTTCCTGAAACTGCACTACAGAAGATTTTTTTAGTTAGAATGAACAAAAGTCAATTTTCGAGCAAGTACATAAAAAAATCTGTGTTCAGAATCCTATCCTTGTCTTAGCCCATTCACTATGGTAAGTCTAAAATAATAGCTTATATTTTGAGCTGTCGGGTCAGTTTTGGTGTGACACTGCAGATTTATGTCATTTGTCCTTGTGTGTATACATCATGTCCATAAGCTCAGAAAAGAAGGACCAGCCACTGGGCCACTCGCGTGTGGGGAAGCGACAGCTGTTTAGTCAGTCGCAGTTCAGGACAAAAGCAGTGATGGGTGTTTAACTGTTTAACTAGATAGGTGTTTAACTGTTCTCTGTTTGGCGAAGTTGTTTACTTGCTTTATTATACAGCTTTCTGAAATGCTCGGTTCTGACTGGTAAATGGCACCATCTAGCGGTCAGACATTTTTCTGTAACAACCGCACCTCTATGTATCAGACCGCTCATCCATGTATCTGAGCCATCTTTTCTGCTTCTCGGATCAATGTCTACAAGTAAGCTAATAAAATCAAACTCAACTCAAATCAATGTTTCATTTATTTAGCAAATAGTCTTGTAATAAGATACACAATGAACAGTCAGACATTCATTAATTACAAAATAAACACCAAGAGAACTTCGTCGCAACCCAGAGGTTGATTTCAGCTGTTCAGCTGTTTATTTCTTCTCACATAATTAAATACTTACAACACAAATCAATGTTTCATGTCCATTTATTTGTTTATTTGTTTTGGTAGTCTTGCAATAGGCTGGATAATAAGCAGTCAGATGGTCATTTTCACAAAATAAACACCAACAAATCTCAAACGCATACCGGAGGTGGATTTCAGCTGCTCAGCTATTTATTTCTTCTTACATAATTACATAATTTCAACATAAATCAGTATTTAATGTTTATGTATTTATTTACTTGGTTAGTAGCCATGTAATAAGCGAGATAATGTACAGTCAGCCGGTTGTTATTGCAAAATAATCCCTTTCAGGTTGATACAATACCTGATCACCCTGTCAGGGTTTATTTTACGATAAAGACCGGCTGACTGTTCATTATCCCTTACATAATGCTTGGATATGTTTTCTGGTAGAGTTGTTGAAGCTCATATTAGTTTTCATGCTTTAAACAGATAGTTCACCCAAAAATGAAAATTCTGTCATCATTTACTCACCCTCGTGATATCATCACCAGGACAGATCTGAAGAAAAAAAATAGAACAATAACTCAGCTCAGTAGGTCCTTAAAATGCAATAGGATTGTGATCATACTTTTGAAGCTCCAAAAATCACAGTCAGCGTAAACGTCATCAATACAACTCCAGTGGTTACATTAATGTTTTTTAACGCGATACAATTGCTTTTGATGCGAAAAAAGATCAATATTTAACATGTTACGGTTGTAATCTCACATTCTCCTCTCAGCTGAGACATCCAGGATAAGCACACAAACACACCATTGTGAGTAAAGAAACAGATAATAACAGATCTAAACCAAAACCAATGAAGCTTCTGTACAGCGTTCTTCCTACTCAGCTGTAAACACCACTGATCTTCCGTGTCTGTCGCACGTGCCTCAGTTCTCACGTCTCACGTACCAACGCGATTACGTCACACACGCATACCGCTGCTGACCAGAAGCAATGATTTAGAGTTCAAAAGTACTTAAATATTGATCTTTTTTCACACCAAACTGTTTTTAGATTACAGTTTTATTGTGTGCAGTGTATATAGACCTACTTTTGTAGTATTACAATGTACTTGCATTGTCCACTGAGGCTATAGATTGTAATTGAAAATAAAGTGCCTTCAAATTAATTCATATCAGCCATATCAAGGTTTTCACCTTTTAAATAAATATGTGTAGTACAATACAAACATTAATGTGTAGGGGGTAAAACACTTGAGTAATCTTATTAAAATATGTAAATAAGAGTGTTGTTTAGCTACCTCAAAGCAAGTAATATCTTGGTTATAAATGTTTAAACTAATATCAGTATGAAAATAGCTTGTCATGACTCCAGCTCTGCAGGTGAATATCTTGGAGTGATCACAGACAAAGACCAGGTAACCTCAAACCATGAGATTAATTTGCGCAGAAGAGCAGTGCCGAATCACAACTGGTGCAAAATGTTCCTTTGCAAGTTGCTTGCAATTTTAGGTTTCAACCACAGATGTAATTTGTTCAGGATGTGGACTACACTGGTTGCACTGTGTGTTTTGCACTATAAATTCAAAAGAACCAGCTCATAAAAGTCATTCTTTCCAGAATCGTCCTTCACCTGTGGATCTGTAAATTGTGCTCTGTAGATTCAAAAGAGCCAGCTCATTAGAGCCATTTGTTCGGAAATTGGACTACACTGTTCCACTGTGTGTTACACGCTATAGATTCAGAAGGTGCAGCACTGCTGCTGAATAGCATAATAGAGTATTTATTATGGTGTTTAATTTGCATCTGAGGAAAATTCACATTTAAGAACTTTTAATGGAACCAAAAGTCATGAAAATCTTGTTTCTATTATTATTATTATTATTATTATTTAAGTGGAACCAGTTCTCGGTTACCAACCCCACTTTAGACACAAGATCTTTGATGTCTCTGTGTTTGCATCTTCCACAATTGAACTGTCTTGTAACAACTCTTTGAGCATAATGTCTTTTCCATCCCCCAGGCTTTTTCATAACATTCAAAACACCATAATGATCAGTTTTTTTGTGGGGAAAAATATATTTTTACCACCAGTGCACCTGCAGGTGTCTGGCTGTGACTGAATGGTTAATGAAAGGTCAGCTGCCAACATTAGCCTTCATCTTCATCAGAATGAAAGGCAGTCTGCCATTAGTTGGTGACTTGGTGAGATCATACTGCTTGGCTGCTCTTGGGCAACCAAGCATTTATATGTAGCAGTGCAGTTACTCCCCTCGCTAGTGCACTAGTCCATTATGGGAATGTGGCCCATCAGCCTTTCCGTTTGGCTGGGCATCAGGCCATTTTTCCCATAAACAACAGATTTATTTCTTTGCCTTGTGTGTTGCCTGAGATAAGAATAAAGACACAGGGAGTCAGCTTAATGACATTTAGACTGGTACAGTGTACCATGTTGGCAATTAGGACTTATGCAAAGGGTGGGTGTTAAAGCCTACAGCTAACTGTCCTAACAGCTTACAGAGAATGTGGTAAGAGGTGCCAATTTTTACAAAGGTGGCCTCTAGGCCAAGGACAATACATATTTTATATGTTAAATACATGTTTTAGAATGTCTGCTTTCAACTGAAATAAGAAGAACTTAATAACAAAGAGTCATACAACTTCTAAAAAGTTTATTCAAGGTTAGGGGTAAGTTGAGCCACATGTGTTAAATTGGACCATTTTCGAAGTGACTATTTGTGCCCAGGTGTAAATAGCACCTGCCAGCTATTTGCACACCAGTAGTCTTGTGACTACAGAAAATTATGACAAAGTGCAACATTATTGTCGCTGCAGTGGTGTGGTGAGTAAAGATGTTGCAAGTATGCATCTTTTCTGCAAGTGAGCTGAGTGTGAATCTACATTGTGTGCAGCTGTTCTGCACATCCTGTTTCCTTTCTCCAATCGTATTATATCCTTTAATACTACTTATTATAACAAATAATAATCAGAATCAGAATGAGCTTTATTGCCAAGTGTGCTCACATACACAAGGAATTTTTTTGAGTGATTGGAGAAACAAGCTAGCAAGTGCACACAGAACATTACAGTGAGACACAGAATATAAAACAAGGTAAGAGTTTAAATAGACATACAAAAAATTCTCCTGAAATTTCTCCTGAAGTCCAGTATCATCTCCATTGTTTTGAGCGTGTTCAGCTCAAGGTTGTTGTGACTGCACCAGACATCCAGATGTTCAACCTCCCGTCTCTATGCAGACTCATCACCATCGTGGATGAGGCCAATGACCATGGTGTCGTCTGCAAAATTCAGGAGCTTGACAGAGGGGTCCTTTGCAGTGCTGTCATTCGTGTACAGGGAGAAGTGCAGTGGAGAGAGAACACATCTCTGAGGATCACCAGTGATAATAGTGAGGGTCCTGGATGTGATTTTCCCCAGTCTCACTAGCTGCTGCCTATTTGTCAGAAAGCTCTTGATCCACTGACAGATTGTGGTTGGCAAGGAGAGCTGGGTCAGTTTGGAAGAGAAGATAAGGCATGATGGTATTGAAGACTGAACTGAAGTCCACAAATAGGATCCTTGCATAAGTCCCAGGTCTGTCGAGATGTTGCAGGATAGAATGCAGTCCCATGTTGATAGCATCATCCACAGACCTGTTTGCTCGGTAAGAAAACTGAAGGGGGTCTAACAGGAATCCAGTGATGTCCTTCAGGTAGGCCAAAACCAGTCTCTCAAATGACTTCGTGACCACAGACATGAGAGCAACAGGTCTGTAGTCATTATGTCCTGTGATTTAGGCAGAATGTTGGTGGAGCTTTTAAAGCAACAGGGAACTCCACTGCTCCAGTGATCTATTGAAGATCTGTGTGAAGATGGGGGCCAGCTGGTCAGCGCAGACTTTCAGACAGGCAGGTGAGACACCATCTTGGCCTGAAGCTTTCCAAGTCTTTTGTTTCTGAAAGACCCGGCACACATCCTCCTCAAAGAACATAAGTGCTTGTTGAGTAGCAGGATGGGGGAGGAGGGGGGTTGCAGGAGTTGTAAGTGGGCGTGTGAAGTGAAGATCAGAGTGGGGGAGGGGTGAGAGACTGGGCTTTTCAAACCTGCAGTAAAACACATTCAGTTCATCAGCCATTTGTTGATTCTCTACAGAGTGAGGGGGAGGTTTGAACGTAATGAACGTAAAGGTTGATAATATAAGGTTCTAATAACATCTGCCACTTTTGCAGTGGGGGGTGTAATCAGCAGCTACAATTGGTGTAAATAGCATCTACCATTTCTTTTTCAACTGAAAATATGTACATAATAGCAAATAAATTGTAATAATAATTTAAATGAGTCATATTATTCATGTTCATTATTTTTTTTTTCCCCCTAAGGTCCACTTATAATGTTTGTAAAGTTATAGCTGTAAACAGTGATAAGCGTAAAATTATAAAGACCTATAGAATTAAATGAATTATTCTGACCAACAGAATTAAATGGGCTCTTTTTTACTACTGTTCCTTTAAGACTTATGTGTAAAAACAATTGAATTTGAAGAACAAAAGTCAAATAGAAAGAAAGATGAAAACAGCCTCTAAAACAAGATATTTCTAAAATTCTTCCATATTAAATTACACTAATGAAATTTAGACTCCACATCACAGCCAAGTTGAAAATGTGGAGCCTTCAAAATGGTAATTCTCCTCCTCACCTGACACAATGATGTTTTTATAGCACTAAGTTAATCCTCAGAGACTGTCTCTGTGCCCTCTTCATGTCCTTTGTAAGTTACCCATTGGTTGTGGCAACACAATTTAGAACAGCCGTAAATGGGCTCTATTAATTATGGGTCTATAGCACTGACAGTCGAACGGAATACTAAAAGATCTTGCTTTGTAGTAGGGCTACAAAAGGAGCATTGTTCGTCAACAAAGTCAAGCCTCAGGGTCAGGAATGCAGAAAAAGACAGAGGCTCAGGACCCAAGCGCAGAGTTGAAAAACAGGGAATTTATTAAAACAAAAAACAAACACAAACTACCCTATAAGGGAAAAAAGTAATCTAGAGCTGGGGCAGAAGGCAGCAGGGAACAGGACTGACCGGACCGGGTAGGGATGAACAGGACAGGAAGCTAGACCGACCGACAGACTGACTGGAATAAACAAAGAAACAAACAAACACACAGGACTGACTGGAAAACATGACTGGTTTCAAGACGCACTGGCCCTGGACAGCAAACACAAGGAGACTAAAATAGGGAGAATAAATCAACAGGTTAACAAGACAGTGCAGTTGTGACTAATAAACTAATAATGGGCAAACAAGGAGGTGGGGTATGACGTAAGACAGAGAGACACAAAAAAAGGCACATGCTCTCACAAGACAACAAAACACCTGAATGGCATGAGCACACATCGGCAAGACAATAATGCAGTATACACCCATGCCAACCGACAAGCAAGTCAAGAGTATACGTAGCAACGGCAAACAAAGCGATGCCACGCATTCTCACACTAAACGAAACCTGAGCATACATGCACGCAACAGGCAACAAAAACAAGACAGTACACCTGTGCGAGAGTTAGCCACACACAAACCCGAAATCTGACCGAAGTGACCGAACCTCAGCACAACGTGAAGACAGCTCACGACCCGGGCACACAGCATAATGCGAGCGTGATGTGCACCCGTGTTTGTGAGAAACAGTCAAACTATTGATGTGAGCGCATGCTGTCAAAATGACATAAGCATGATGCACCCACGTCAATAACAGACAGACATGGAGCATGAGTGTCCGGATCCCGACACAGACCGAAACCGAACCAGACAGGAAGTCAGGACCCAGACACCATACTCCAGATATGAAACAAGACAGACCGAAGAGCTCAAGGCAGGGAATACAACCGAAACCGTGCACTCTCACAAAGACAGACAACAAAGCACAAGACAGACATGGACCTGATAGACCAAAACCCAGACTGACAGAGTGACAGGACCATGACATCAGGTCTTTTGTGAAAGCATCCACACGTGGCATTGCGTTTAGCTTCTGCATGCAAAAAAAGGTCTATCCTTGGACTGCAGATGTGTGACATTGCTACATCATTCACACCTTGTGAACTTGCTGTAGCCAATGTGTCTGCCAACTGGTCCAGACATTCATGCTTATAAAAAGCACGGGTGTTGCCTACATGCTGTGATCTCATTGGTCGTTATCTGTGTTGTAGGGACATCCTGTGGTGCCGGGGCTGGAGAGGCTAAAGATGGAGATTGCAGTGGGGAAAAAAGCACATTCACGCACTGGCAAGAACTCTTGCATCACACTGAATTATTCACAAGTGCCTGGCTAACCCAGATGGAAGGGGATTTGTAGAAAAGTGCTTTGGAAGATACAAATGAATGTTTGACTGGCAGTATTTCTGAATGTTTGAGTTAAGTGCTGATCCGGGAACACTTTGGCCTCATAACGGATTACGATTGAGGTCAAAATCAAGACAGCAGAAATTTGTCCATGAAAAAACCTATTTTTAGATTATGATTGTGCACATGCCACGTTTATTTTATTGTGGGAAAAGACAGGAGAACAGAAGCAAAGTGACATCCCTTAGGGAAAAAATCACAGGATCTCTTAAAAGGCAAAGAAGATGATTTCTTTTTTTTTTCTTTTTTTTTTCTTTTTTTTTTTTTTTCAATACAACACAAAGTGTTCAGTTCTGGTGACTTGTGCAAGACTTCAGCAGTCAAAGACGTCCGTCTAGCGCATGTTTACAAAGTAAAACATTCGAAAAACAGCATGTACGGACGGTGTGAATGGCCCCATATACACATGCCACAGCACTAGTTAAATTTATTCTAAGTGGTTTCACTGAAAATAACCAATTCAAAAGAATGATTCATTCACGAATCAGGAATGTGATTCTACACAGCCAAAAGGATCACATGGGAAGTCAAGTCTGTTTTCCACTCGGTTCCTGAACCTTGGTCGGTCCTGTCCTTGTTTATCTTTTGTTGATCTTTGTTCTGATTAATCTTTTCTCTCCCTTGTGAGAGTTTGTTTTTGTATTTTATTTATTTTAAATAAATGCCCTTATACTTGCCTCTCTGTGTTTGGGTCCTTCCTCAAAATTCATGACAGAACTCTCTGGCCATTTTTGGACCCAGCGGAGGCAACATGGGCATATCTTCGAACCCAGCTCCAGCCCAAGAGAGGTCGGTCTCCCAAGACACCACCCAGGTTCTTGGTTTCTGCTCCCAGCTCGGTCGCCCCATTGGTGTTTATGCTGAGGAACTTTTCGATGCGGCCTGCAGGTGGTGTATTGGTGAGTCCGTCCTCAAACACCTCTTTTTGTTGGGCCTAGACATGTCCATCTATCCAGAGGAGCTGGGGGAGATATTTAGCTGGCCTATTGGAAATGGACCTCTTCTGCCGGCTCACAGAAGTTGAGCTTATGCTGCAGACGAGGAATGCCATATCCCAAGACCCCTCTTAGCCAGTGCCCTGTCATCTCTCCAGCTCTTCCCAGGCTGCAGAGAAAGGAGGAAGTGTGCTGCTGACCGCCAGGATTTTGTATAATAGAGTCGAGTCAAGTCATTTTTATTTGTATAGCGCCTTTCACAACACACATCGTTTCAAAGCAGCTTTACAGAAGATCATGCATTAACAGAAAATGAAACTGTAATATCTATAATGTCTTAGATTCATTATTGTGTTGTTTAATAAAATACGATTGTGAATTATGTTTAAAAATTCAATAATAGTTGTATTTATATCCCCAGTGAGCAAGCCGAAGGCAACTGTGGCAAGGAGCACAAAACTCCATAAGATGTTAGTTAATGGAGAAAAATAACCTTGAGAGAAACCAGGCTCACTGTGGGGGCCAGTTCCCCTCTGGCTAACATCATGAATATAATGCCAATATTACTTATGAATAGTGCAAGTCATGGTTTAAAATGATTAAACTAAGTAAGTGGTCAGTGTTTAAACAAAGATTTTGTATGAACTGAAAAGATTAATGATTAATGTCTTTGAAGTCCATCCTGGATTAACTTCAGAAGTTCACATAGATGCAATTGTCCTTGTTAGTTGGCTGATAAAGAGATTTGTTGGCAATTCATTTATAGTTTATGTATTCCATTTCAAGAGTGTAGTCCATCAATAGACCGAGGTGATGTAGGCAGAGATCAGTTAGGTGCATCGCAGTTCAACCTGGCAGGTAATTTCAGTGAGGTCTATCCTAAACCCAAGGTTCAGGCAATGGCATATGAAGTATCCCATGTCTTATGGTTGGAGTTGGCATCAGTTCATCCTCTGAAGTCCATAGTAATAGACTGAAGTGATGTTTGGCTGGCACCGGCTGCTATTAGTCATCATCACTCAGCGACACGTAGCAGTGCAGTCCAACATGAAGCAGGAATGGAGCTGGATCCAGCTGGTTCTGGTGACCACAGGATAGGAGTCCCGAGGTTGAGACAGGGAAACAAATAGAATAATATTAGCATAGATGCCATTCAATTTATTGCAGAGTTATAGATCACAATCAATGTTTCTGGTTTCTGGTTCCATCAGACCTATCTAAAGCAGCCTAATTGTGAGTTGAAGGATAAATTAGGTGTATGCCTAGCTAAATAGATGAGTCTTTAGTCTAGACTTAAACTGAGTGAGTGTGTCTGCATCTCGAACAGTGTTAGGGAGACTATTCCATAGTTTAGGAGCCAAATATGAAAAGGATCTACCTCCTTTTGTGGATTTTGATATTCTAGGAACTATTAACAGGCCAGAATTTTGTGATCATAATGAACATGATGGAATATAGCATGGTAGAAGGTCACTTAAATACTGCGGAGCTAGACCATTCAAAGCTTTGTACGTAATTAACAGAATTTTAAAATGAATACGAAATTTAACAGGTAGACAATGTAATGATGATAAAATGGGGCTAATATGATCATATTTCTTGGTTCTAGTCATCACTCTGGCTGCTGCATTTTGAACCAATTAAAATTTTTTTATTGATCTTGCTGGACATCCTCCCAGTAATGCATTACAATAATCTAGTCTTGAGGTCATGAACGCATTAATTAGTTTTTTGGCAACAGCAACAGAGAGCATGTGTCGTAATTTAGCAATATTTTTTAGGTGGAAGAATGCTGTTCTGCAAACACTGGTAATTTGATTTTCAAAGGACAGATTGGTATCAAATATAACACCTAAGTTCTTCGTTGTTGAAGACGATGTAACAGTACATTCATCGAGAATCAAATTATATTTTAGCGGCTGGTTTTTAGAGGTTTTTGGTCCAATAATTAGTACCTCTGTTTTGTCAGAATTGAGTAGAAGGAAATTTATGGCCATCCAATTTTTTATTTCATTTTATTTCACTCTGCTAATTTGAAGAATTGTGAAATCTCATCAGGTTTTGAAGAAATATAAAGTTGGGTATTGTCGGCATAACAGTGGAAACTTATTCCACGATTCCTGATAATATCTCCCAGGGGAAGCATATACAAGGAGAAAAGCAGAGGCCCTAAAACTGATCCCTGTGGCACTCCATACTTTACTTTTGTTTGGTTTGACAATTCCTCATTTACATAGACAAAGTGGTAGCAGTCTGCTAAATAGGACCTAAACCATGCTAATGCAACTCCACAAATGCAACATAATTCTCTAGCCTATTCAAGAGAATGTTGTGATCTATCATGTCGAATGCAGCACTAAGATCTAAAAGCACTAGAAGTGAAATGCAGCCTCGATCAGATGATAAGAGCAAGTCATTTGTAACTCTGATAAGTGCAGTCTCTGTACTGTGATGAGGCCTAAATCCTGACTGAAATTGTTCATATATACTATTTCTCTGTAGAAATGAACATATTTGGGAGGATACTACCTTTTCTAATATTTTCGACATAAATGGGAGATTTGAAATCGGTCTTTATTAGCCAGTTCTCCAGGATCAAGTTGTGGCTTCTTAATAAGCGGTTTGATAACTGCCATTTTAAAGTTTCTTGGGACATGTCCTAAGGATAGCAAGGAGTTAATAATATTAAGAAGAGGTTCTGAGATTTCAGGGAATACCTCTTTTAAGAGCTTGGTTAGCATTGGATCTAACATACATGTTGTGGCTTTTGATGTTTTGATAAGTTTTGTTAGCTCTTCATGACCTATGACAGCGAAGGATTGAAGTCGCACGTGAGGAAAATTATGAGACACTGTTTTCTGAGGTACTGTGACAGATGATTGCATAATTCCAATTTTATTTCTGATTATTTCTATTTTATCAGTAAAGAAATTCATGAAGTCATTACTCTTGTGCTGCGATGGAATATCTGGTTCTGTTGAGGCTTCATTCCTAACCAATTTAGCTACAGTACTGAATAAACACCTAGGATTGTTGTGGTTATTTTCTATGAGTTTGCTAAAATATGCTGACCTGGCAGCTTTTAGTGCCTGTCTGTAGCTACAGACACTATCCTTCCATGCACCGCAAAATACTTCTAATTTTGTATTCTTCCACTTGCTTTCCATTTTCCGAGCTGCTCTCTTGAGAGCATGAGTGTGATCATTGTACCATGGTGCAGGGCTTTTTTCTTTAATTTTCTTTAATCGAAGGGGGGCGACACTATCAAGAGTGCTAGAGATGACTGTATTTATATTTTCTGTTATTTCATCAAGTTCTTATAGGCTTTGGGGTTTACTGAGTGTATGAGATAGATCTGGAAGAATACTAGTGAAGCTATCTTTAGTGGTCGAAAGAATAGTTCTACCTGAACGATAGCATGGTGTAGATTGAGTAACATTAGCTGATCGCAGCATACAAGAGACGAGGTAATGGTCCTAGATGTCATCGCAATTTATCAACATCAACTCCATATGACAGAATTAAATCTAGCGTATGATTATGGCAATGAGTTGGTCCTGTTACATTTTGTCTGACTCCAAGAGAGTTGAGAATATCGATAAATGCTTATCCCAATGTGTCATTTTCATTATTTATGTGAATGTTGAAGTCACCAACAATTAAAGCTCTATCTACAGTAACTACAAGATCTGATAAAAAATTGGCAAATTCACCAAGGAAATCAGAATAAGGCCCGGGTGATCTATATACTGTAGCAAGGGTAAAGGATGAAAGAGATTTTTTATTTATATCTGACGGTGTCACATTAAGCATTATTAGTTCAAAAGACTTACATTTATATCCTGTCCTCTGATTAACACCAAAAACTTCACTGTAAATTGTAGCAAAACCTCCTCCTCAACCCTTCAGACGAGGCTCATGTTTATAACAATAACCTGGGGGAGTAGATTCATTTAAACTAATATATTCATCTGGTTTAAGCCAGGTTTCAGTCAAACAGAGCACATCCAAACTATGATCTGTAATAATTTCATTTACAATTAGTGTTTTGGTAGAAAGAGAACTAATGTTTAGTAGCCCTACCTTCATATGATGTTTATCTTTAATTTTTTTGTTTTGTTCAAGTTTGACCTTAATCAGTTTTTTTCTAATTGATTTAATGACAGTTTTGTGTTTGGTAGTTCGGGGAACAGACACAGTCTCTATGTGATATCTAGGTGATACAGTCTCTATGTGTTGTAGTTTATGTGACCTGTGTGACGTCTCAAGGCAGCTAGCACACGTTCGGATTAACCAGTTTGTCTGCTTCCTGACCTGGGCCCCAGTTAGTCAAAGATGTCTGCTTACAAAAAAGTTGCCACAAACTTGCTGCAAATTCGACACACATTATTTTCACATGCAAAAGAGCTTTGCAGTAAACCCGTCAATGTCACGAAAGGTTTGCTGCAGGTTCACCACTATCAGGGAAGGGCTGCAAACTTCTGGCAAACATTTGCGGCAAATAACATGATCATTTGCATGTGAAAATAATGAGTGGTGAATTTGCGGCAAGTTCGCAGCAATTTTTTAGGCAACTCTAGATTGTTTAAGGAGTGTTTAAGACTATTTCATCTGGATAGCATAGCATTCTAATTAACATCTGCTAAACATTTTAAAAAGATCAGATTTACAAACATTCAAAATCATAAAAGTCTCTAAGACGTCATCTGAATGTTTTTTGACATCCACGAGGAAACGTCTTATGGATGTATTGCAGATGAGAAAACCACCTAAAAACATGTCTTCCTGATGTAAACACACACATTAAACAGACATTTGGGTGATGTACGTGTGCTGTCAGGGTTATTATAAGCATATCAATGCTCCAAAGCAAAAACTCTGTAGTTCATGTGCATTAATCTAGAAAATCTTGGCACAGTAATTTCCCACTTCATTGGTGTCTGTACAGGTAACAAGAATCTCACTCATAAATCATTACTCAGAAAAAAAACTGCCTGCTGGTGAGCAAGCTTTGTGGTTGCATAACTGCGACACTGAGGCTAATTTCATCCAAACGAGTAGCTGGCTGTTCACTCCACTCACAAGCAGCTTAAGTTACAGATGGCTATCAACCTGATTTCCATGAGCGCTTGAAGCCTGCATTCAACTCTCTTGGAAAGGCCAAACCTGTTCAATGCCCAGCTCCAAGCGCTATGAATGTGTTTTATAGAACAGTTAGTTCCAGTCCTCTAATCTGATTGGACAAACAGTGTTCCAAGTGTGCTGATATTCAGATTAACAGCACTGGGATGCTCCACTGTTTGTATCAGTCCAATTCCCTGTGGCCGAGTCATTACCGTGTTCATAATAGGTTACAACAGCACTCTTGTGTGTGTTATATTGCTTAAAAAGGAGCAGTAAGCGATGTTAGGAACGTTAGCAAAATAGCATTCACACATGACTCATGAAGCTTAATAGGGTGTTAAACTTGAACTTTATGCTTCAACTACCACACTCTCAGCTGCAAGCTTCCCATATAAACACCAACGGCCAGTGGTCACACTTTACTTTGCTGTTTACAGAGCCTAGCGCTGTCACAAAGAAAGATGTAGTATTTCATTAGTCTGGACACCTAATTCAGTGATATCTGTCAGGTAACAGAACTTTTCTGCTTGACATTCCATTACAAAAAAAGCACCTTTGAGTAAGGCTGGTAAGTTGCTTTGGCAACTTTATACAGCTCCTTTGTTTTGAACCATTTTTATGTTGTTATAGTGCTTGGGCTGTGTTATTTTAATACAATAATTACATGTGACTGAGGAAATATCCTGGAGTTTAGAAACAGTGGTATATCCAGTCTGTAATGTTGTAATTGCTTAAATGAACCTATCTGAGTCCAGAAATTGCTTTTGTGTTTGAAAGGAAAACAAGCAGAGTAATAAATGGCACGTAAATGCATTGTTGTACTTTGTCAGCGTTTGATATAACATGACTAACAACCTGCAAGAAAATAAGCAGTGCTTTAAATATATCATGCAGATGCTAAAAAGGAAATATGTGTGCACTGGTTTGGTTTAGTGAGCTATATTTTACAACAGCATGACAAGTCTATATATATATATATGTGTGTGTATATATATATATATATATATATATATATATATATATATATATATATATATATATATATATATATATACAATATATAATTTTTAATGAATATACATTTTTATTTGTAGTAAAGACCACATTTGGGGGCAGTACTGAACCGTTAGGGTTGGGGTGCAGGTGGATAAGAGGTTCCAATGGCCAAAGATTTTTGTTGTTTTGGGGTTTTTTCCAGGCTCTGGGTGGTTAGGTCCCATGAGCAGTTCTGTATCGCCCTAATGCCTGATTTTCCATGTGTGTCGGTGAGATGCTGCAGATCTTTATCACACATTTGACAAAATTCTGTAAAAAAAAAAAAAAAAAAAAGGCTATTTCACTTCTGCAGCAGCAAAAGTGGAGTATTTGCCATCCTTTGGATTAGATTGTCTGTGTGACTCATATAGACTAAAGAATGGCTAGCCAAATGGAAAAAAACAATAATAATAATAATTATGTAGGAATTCCATTGGCCTTAACATCCAAATATAATATATGTTTAAGAAATATAAATTTATAAATCATATATTTGCTGCCCTGGGTGCTGATTGGTCAATACAGCATTCCAGCCTGGCTGAAATCCACAATATAGTTGGGCATAATGTGATTACAATGTAATTAGTAACTGATATCTAATTACTTTTAGTCAGAAAGTGATTTACATTTTAAATTTTTGTAAATGATTGGACTGAACATTTGACAGTTTTATCTCTCTGTTTGATCAGGATGCCATAACTGTGACATTTTTACACAAAACTGGATTTAAAAAAAAAAAAAAAGCTAAATAACAAATCATTTATTCTCTAGATCATAACTTGACACCATTTGCTGATTTTAACAACTCTGTGCTGCAACCTAGTGAAGTCTACTGTTTTAAAAGTTTATTGTGGAATAATGACACTCTTTCCATTACTATTTAAAAAAAATAGTAGGCAGTGTATTCTTCACAATATTCATTAATAAGGTTGCAAATAGGGTTGCTTGTGATGGCACATAGCAAGTTTTGTGTCAATATGGTAAAGCGTTGCAAAGACAGCCTCAAGTCCATTTTGCTGTGCTAGCCATCGATTTTGCAGTATATGAAAACAGTTTGGTCTATCTTCATGAATTCCATAACTTTTTGTCTTGAGTGTCTCTAGATGATATGTGTTAAATATCAAGCGAATCGGACCTACTGTCTAGGAGGAGTTTGAAAAAGTAGGTTTTTCAGAAAATTTGTAATGTCGGAAAAAATCTAGTCGGGCGGAAATTTAAACATTGGTATTTTTTTATTATAATTATTTTTTTTTTTTTACCTTTATTTAACCAGGAAATAAAAACTCTTGAGATTTAAAATCTCTTTTACAAGAGGGTCCTCGCCAAGACAGGCAGCACACTTAGTTAAAACAAAAAACATTTAAACATAAAACAAATACATTAATTACATATACAAAATGTACACATATCACTTAAAACAATTACAATCAGGTAAATCCGAAACCAAATAATTTAAGGTACCCTTAAATTCATTTAGAGAGACCAACTCTTTAAAACATAATTTATCTTGTAACTGGTTCCAATCAAATGGAGCAGCATTAACTAAATGCCCTTTTACCCATATTTGTACAGACTTTCGGGGATATTTAAAAAATAATAATCTTGTGAATGAAGACCATAATTCTTTACACCTTTTTGAATGATATACTGCTGTAAATACGAGGGAAGCAAACCCAAAATCATTTTATATATAAATATGTACCAGTGCTTAAGTCTACGTGATGACAACATGAGCCATCCAACCCGAGAGTACAGTGAACAGTGATGGGTAAGGGCTTTTGAATTAGTAATAAACCTTAATGCTCCATGATAAACAGAATCCAATGCCTGTAAACAATGCTTAGGCACCTGCATATAAATAATATCACAATAATCCAACACTGACATGAAAGTAGAAACTAGCACTCTCCTCCTTGCTTCAGAAGAAAGACAGGACTTAACTCTAAAGAAAAAGCCCAATTTCAACTTTAGTTTCTTCACAAGATGCTGAACATAAGACCCAAAAGAGAGGGAATCATCAATTAAAAATCTCAAATATTTATATTCAGAAACTGTTTCGATAACCAAACCTTGAAGAGTAGTAATTGAGTGTGAATTTGAGAGTGAAGACTTTCTGTTTGAAAACATCAGAAGTTTAGATTTCTCTGCATTCAAAACAAGTTTTAAATCCCTCAATGTATGCTGAGCTACATTAAAATCAAATTGAAGATGACTCAGAGCCTGATCCAGTGTTGTCGCAGAGGAGTAAATTATCATATCGTCAGCGTATAAATGAAAATATGAATGTGTGATATTAATCCCAATATTATTAATATATAAAATAAATAATAATGGCCCAAGGACTGATCCCTGTGGTACGCCTTTAGTTACATTCAAAATACTGGAAGTGATACCACCAATATTTATACATTGATTTCTGCCCAATAGATAATTAACAAACCATCCAACAGCATTCACTGATAAACACTGATAAGAAGCCTCTGCTTCAATATTTCATGATCTACGGTATCAAAAGCTTTGGATAAATCGATAAAAAGAGCGACACAGTGTCTCTTATTATATAATGAATCCATTAGATCATTTAATACTTTTAAAATCGCTGTGGTTGTACTATATTTTTTTCCTAAAACCAGATTGGAAATCAGATAAAACACTTTTGGAGAATAGAAACTCTTTTAATTGATCATTCACGAGCGATTCCAAAACCTTAGCTAAAATTTTGAGATAGGCCTATAGTTATTTAGAACAGTTGGATCTCCTCCTTTAAATAAAGACAGAACATAAGCTGTTTTCCAGATAGAAGGAATTTCATTTGTATATAACGAAAGATTAAAAAGATAAGTTAATGGTGGCGCAATAAAATCAGTTGCCAACTTTAAACAATATGAATCCAACTTATCTGGACCAGCCAATTTTTTACTGTCTAAAGACTGAAGTGCCTTATTAACCTCTAGAACTGTTACTGGACTAAAATCAAATACTTGGTCTGCCTTGAAATCACTTTCATCAGAATAAACATTTAAAGAGTTATCACGGATCAAATTATACGACTCGTGAGGTGTATCGGAGGCCACGAAATGTTCGTTTAAACAATCTATTATTTTAGTCTTATCCACTATTTTACATGAATCCTTAATAATATACTTATTTGTATGCATTTGACTTGGCATGAAAGTTTTTGAGAATTCAAAAGTTTGAATTCAAAAGTTATGCGTATAAACATTAACCATTAGTGCAAATTTGAAGAGTTGGTGGCACTAGAGGTTTAGAGTTAGAGACCCCAAATTTGGGTCAGTTATATTTGAGTGTCCTCTATAAGTGTGCCAAATTTAATAACTTTCCTGTGTATGGTTCTATGGGCTGCCAATAGACTTCAAGAGCGTTAGAAGAATAACTGGGTAACACTTTACATTAAGGTTCCCTTTGTAAATGGTTTATAAAGGGATTCATTAATGACTAATAACTCATCTACAAGTGCATTATTAATCATTTATGTGCAGTTATAACAACATGAATAAAAAGTGAATTTCATGCAATGCCTGCCAAATAGTGAGCTAATTTTAACTCACATGTTATAAATGCTTAATAAAGGCACTTATTCATACGTATTTTAATCAAAATAAGGAAATGTCAAAATTCATGATTTATGTCATGATCCAGCAAAAATTGACTAGTATAGAGATTAAAAGGTGTTGGTTCTATATTCATTACTGTAATGCCTTGACTTATGTCACTTTCCTCGTAATTTTAATGTAAAAAGAATGGTGCTACTCCGAGTGATGTCTTACCCAGTCCTCTGCGGGTCTTTATGCTCACCCAGAACATTGTTTAACAGTTCTTATTTCTCTATTGTTTATCAAAAGATTGTTCACAAAAATGTTCATTTTATGGGATATTTAAACTTTAATCATACATTAAAAAGCTTTAAAATTAATTTCTCAACCTTCGTAACCTAAAAATGGGAACCTTAATGCAAAATGGACACCCATGTTGTTTAATCATGAGTTAACCATGAACCATTTATTATCCACATTATCAACCTATGAAAATTTCCCTTAAAGTGAACACCTGTGAACCATTTATTAATGAGTTATGAATGTTAGTAAGCTTTAAATGTGTATCTTAATGTAAAGTGAACACCTGTGAACCATTTATTGAGTAATGAATGTTAGTAAGCTCTAAAAGTGTACCTTAATATAAAGTGAACACCTGTGAACAATTTATTAATGAGATATTAAAGTTAGTATGCTCTAAAAGTGTACCTTAATGTAAAGTGAGCACCTGTGAACAATTTATTAATGAGTTACGAGCATTAGTAAGCTATGAAAGTGTACCTTAATGTAAGTGAACACCTGTGAATCATTTATTAATGAGTTATTATATTTTTAACACCTTTTATTCTCCCTATTATAGTCTATTTTTGCAGCATCATGACATAAATAATAAATTATTACATTTAATGGTTTTTATTAAAATAAGTATGAATAGGTACCTTTACTAAGCATTTATTACATGTAGTAAAAACTGGCTCTTTATTTGGCAGGTATTGCATGAACTTCACCCATTTTATTCATGTTGTTATAACTGCACATAAATGACTTTGTATTTGTAGATGAGATATTAGTAATTAATAAACGCCTTTACAAACCCTTTATACAGGGAACCTTAATGTAAAGTGTTACCAAAAATTGTAAGAACACTGTCGGATACAGTGGGTGCCTACATACCTTTTGTGCTTGGCCCCTAATAAAATGTAAGTGATGAACAGCTTGAAACTCACGCATATTTTTCTACAAAGTTTTATTTAAGCAAAGTTTGATTTTGACTGACCATCTGTTCTAATGCAAACATCAACATTGCATCAGAGAATAATTCCTTACTGTAGATGGAAATGACCGAAGTAAGTGTAGCCTACTATTTAAATGTAATTTAAATAAATACACTTAAGAAATGTATGTTCTGGTATTTCATCTTAATATATTTTCAGTTCAGTGTATTTTTAATAAATTCAGGCTGAGTTTTACTTAATTTACATTAATTTACTGTGTATGTATTACTGTTAATAATAACTTGTATTGAAGGTACAGATTCAAGTTGATTAAAACTTCATGTTGTAGCTCGTGGGATATTTCATGCCTTAATTTTCATTTGAAATTAATTAAAATAATAACATGCTCTGTGAATACAGTTAATAACATACCTCTATACTAGTGGAGGTGAGATTTGAAGTGAACGAACCTGCGTGCTCTCCCAGCGAGAACTTGTCAGTGTGGATGATAAGGGAGACCGGCGGATCAACAATGCTTGTCATGTTGTACTTTAACACATTATCATGGTTTATGCAGTAAACATAATGTTCATCTAAAGACCATTTCAAGGATGTAAACAATAACAAAGGAATTTAAACACTACTGTCCTTGGAGCACTTCCAGTGTTAACATATTTTCTCAAAGAACATCAAACGTTTACCTGAAGTGACTTTAACAGATGTGTTGTTGATACTGAGCGTCGATTTGAGAGAGGTGATGAAATTGTATCATAGTTTAGATGCTGACAATTATTTCCTCAGTGGAGAGATCGGAAATTTGCTAATTTGCAAGTCGTTTTGGATAAAAGCATCTGCTAAATGACTAAATGTAATAGTAAATGACTTCTGCAGATTTATTCATTATAATGGAATCAATCTATAATAACTTTTAGAGCTTTACCTATCAAACAGCACATTAGTTTCAACACATGAGGGGACCGGGTTTTGGACCATTGCTACTCTCCCTTCCGGGATGGCTACAAATCCCTCCCCCGCTCACCATTTGGCAAATCGGACCACTCTTCCATTCTGCTTCTGCCCGCTTACAGGCAGAAACTGAAACAGGAAGCACCCACTCTCAGAACGATCCAGTGCTGGTCAGACCAATCAGACTCTACGCTACAGGACTGTTTTGATCACACGGACTGGGAGATGTTCCGGTCCGCCTCTGATGACGACATCGAGCTTTACGCTGATAGCGTAATGTGTTTCATCAGAAAGTGCGTAGAGGACGTCGTTTCGACCAGAACAACACGGATCTATCCGAACCAGAAGCCATGGATTAATAGCGATGTTCGCATGGCACTTAATGTGCGGACCAAAGCTTTTAATTCCGGGAATGCGGAGGAGCATAAACAAGCCAGTTATGAACAGCAAAATGCCAGTACAGGAACAAGATTGAAGGACAGTTTAACACCACCAACTCTAGAAGCATGTGGTAGGGAATTAACATCATCACAGACTTTAAAGGGAATAAAAACTCCGCCATGAACACCGCTGCCTCTCTCCCGGATGAGCTAAATACTTTTTATGCTCATTTTGAGGGAAATAACACCGCCCTCGCAGAGAGAGCTCTCGCGGCTGAAGCTACAGAGGTTAGTTCACTCTCCGTCTCTGTAGCGGATGTAACCCGATCCTTCCGACAGGTGAATATCCACAAAGCCGCGGGCCCAGACGGCATTCCGGGCCGCGTCATCAGAGCGTGCGCGAACCAGCTGGCTGGTGTTTTTACTGACATTTTCAACCTTTCCCTCTCTTTGTCTGTAGTCCCCACATGCTTTAAAACATCCACTATTGTGCCTGTTCCAAAGCAATCCAAAATCACTGGCTTAAATGACTGGCGTCCTGTTGCTCTGACCCCCATCATCAGCAAATGCTTTGAGAGACTAATCAGAGATTGCATCTGCTCTGTGCTGCCTCTCTCTCTAGACCCATTGCAGTTTGCTTACCGCAACAACCGCTCCACTGATGATGCCATTGCATCTACATTACACACTGCTCTCTCCCACCTGGAAAAAAAGAACACTTATGTGAGAATGTTGTTTGTAGACTACAGCTCAGCATTCAACACCATAGTGCCCTCCAAGCTTGATGAGAAACTCCGGGCTCTGGGCTTAAACAGCTCGCTGTGCAGCTGGATCCTGGACTTCCTGTCAAGCAGACGCCAGGTGGTTAGAATAGGCAGCAACATCTCCTCATCACTAACCCTCAACACTGGAGCCCCACAGGGCTGTGTTCTGAGCCCACTCCTGTATTCCTTGTACACACATGACTGTGTGGCAACACATAGCTCCAATGCCATCATTAAGTTTGCTGATGACACGACGGTGGTAGGTCTGATCACTGACAATGATGAAACAGCCTACAGAGAGCAGGTGCACACTCTGACACACTGGTGTCAGGAGCACAACCTCTCCCTCAACGTCAGTAAGACACAGGAGCTTGTGGTGAACTACAGAAGAAAAGACAGAGAACACAGTCCCATCACCATCAGTGGAGCACCAGTGGAGAGAGTCAGCTGTTTCAAGTTCCTGGGTGTCCACATCACTGAGGAACTCACATGGTCCATCCACACTGAAGTCGTTGTGAAGAAGGCTCATCAGCGCCTCTTCTTCCTGAGATGGCTGAGGAAGTTTGGAATTAACCGCCACATCCTCACACAGTTCTACACCTGCACTGTAGAGAGCATCCTGACTGGCTGCATCTCTGCCTGGTACGGCAATAGCACAGCCCACAACCGCAAAGCACTTCAAAGGGTGATGCGAACTGCCAGACACATCATCGGAGGTGAGCTTCCCTCCCATCCAGGACATATATACCAGGCGGTGTGTGAAAAAAGCTCGGCGGATCATCAGAGACTCCAGCCACCCGAGCCATGGGCTGTTCTCACTGCTACCATCCGGCAGGCGGTATCGCAGCATCAGGACCCGCACCAGCCGACTCCATGATAGCTTCTTCCCTCAAGCAATCAGAATTTTGAACTCTTGATCTCCCACGATCTCCGGACTGTCATAAATTATATTATTATTTTATTATATTCTCTGTTAACAACTGACTATCAACCGACAGCCTGAATGTCAATACAGTACAATACAACCTACTGTACATTCTATATATACTATATGTACTTTTTTTTATTGAATAATGTGTATCTATATTGTGTGTATTGTATACTGTACAGTGTATGTTATTATTTGTTTATTGTTTTGTGTGTAATTATGTGTATATTAGACTTTAAATTGTGTTGTGTTCATTTGATGTTATTGTAAATTGATGTATGTCTCATCACTGTCACGACTGCTATGTTGATCGGAACTGCACCCAAGAATTTCACACACCATTGCACTTGTGTATATGGCTGTGTGACAATAAAAGTGAATGAGAAAATAAAAGAGATGATTTGATTTGATTTGATTTGAAACTTACAATTAGTCAGCAAAAATGTAATTCACCTACCAGAGATAAGATGTGTGCTACAGTTGTTTGTACTGCACGAATCCAGCTGTCTCGCTTCACTGCAGCGGTTCATGCATCCATTTGCGGTTGCTTTTTCTGAGTTATAAATACTTTAATTTCCGTTAGTTCTAGGCATCCAGAGAGCAACATAGTCCATATTTTAATAATGGCATTCTATTATAATCGTATTAACGTTAGTAACCCATCCATTCACAAAGAACGGCCTCTTGTCTCCTCGCCAGTGTACCACCATGTCTGTAGGATCGCTGCATTATGCTATTTTATGCTAAGCTTGTAGGCTTCCCTTACAAGGGCATTGCCAAGATTCGGATCTCTGTTGAAACCTTTTTCCTTCAGATTAATACATTTTACTGGGATTCAATTATATGATTTGTTTGTCATTTATGTATGTCATTATTCAACTTAATATATATATAATTACATGGAATATTTGGTTTAGTATTTTTACATTAGATGACAAAAATTTTATTAAGAGTGATATAAAATGTATAAATATAAAAATAACAGAAATATTTTAGAGTGTGTTGGTCGAGTGGTTGTTTGATCTATGTTGATGTATGGATCAAATGGATCAAACAAAAAATGCATTGGAGAATACAAGAAATGGAATGGATTGACAAACAAGCTTTTTTTTTTTTTTTAATTGAAGGTTCACAAATTAACCCCTGGTCACACGTGCCCATATGCCTAGTGTCGCGTAGCCAGACCTTTACCTAAAATGGCAAATTAATGGCATCCTGTCATTTTGTCACTCTGTGTCGCTTGCGGTGTGAACCGGGCTTAAGATTTGCGCTAGAAAATGTTTTCCAATTTTGCGTGCTATGTGCATCAGACATTAGAGCATAGACTAGGCGGTCTGTGGACGTGCTGTCTGAGGCTAAGACTATCATACGGTCAACAACACATACTGCTTTGGCCACTGGTGGCAGTGTTTTGAATTTGGTATACACAGAATTATTTTAGCAACAGATTTAGCAGAGATGGGCCACTTCTATTAAGATGAATGGAAGAACTTGGAACTCTCAACCAAGGAGCTTTGAGCGCCCAGCTGTCAATGGATGTAGAAAGCAAGTCCCACCTTACAGGTAAAAGAGCCAATCACCTTTAGATACAGACATCGTCTGTCAATCAACTCTAGAATGCGCATTAGGTATACAAGCCGGGAAAATTTCATTTTTTAGTGTAATATGAGGTAAAGAATCAAAATTTATGATATCAGCATTGTCAGATATTATTGTTGATTTGAAATATGTTCTTTGATCGTAATCTTCACCAACTGTTTTTGAGATTTTGGTCTTTCTCCATTAAAATAGACAGGAGCTAAATAGAACCTTTTTTAAAGGTTCCATAAAGAACCTTCCTTTGAAAGTGCTATTTAGAACCTCAGTAGTGCTATAAAAAACCTTTTTGATGCTCCTCTATATATCTGCTCCTATAAAATATTATAGCCTAAATTATGGTTTTACATTAAATATAACCAAACAAACAAATAAAAGTAAGGCATGTGTCAATTAAGAACTTTTATTTTCTATTTAAATTAAAAATTGTAGAAAAAATAACAATGTTTTTACAGCAATCATTAGTTGAATACATTTATAAATTATTGTGATTAAATAATTCAAACTGCATAAATCACTCACATTAATAAATACATTAACAAATACATAACATCAATAAATGCATATGCAAATGAAATAGCAGACCCCTACATTGCTCCACACATTAAGGCTAGGATAGATACTTATTAGCACATTCTTTTATCTTTTATATAGAGAGTATTTTTATTTCATACTGACAGCCAATCCTTCAAGGAAGAACAACGTCCCATGGAAACACAAAACTGATGTAATGAAGGCTAAACTAAACTGAAGGCTTCACTAAAATATCTGCACAATCCTCTATGATGTATTCACCATCCATCACTGTGTATTTTGGTGTATTTGAGTGTTAGCCCCTCTCTGTAGGTAATGAGGTTTTGGGGTCCAACATCATCTGTCTGAATAGAAATACACAATTAAGATCAGAGACAGTTTTTCAGTATATGTGGACAATGTAAGTGAGCCCTTCACAATGTGAAAAAGAAAAGGCTAAATAAGGTGTGATAGTTTATTTTTATTTAATTAATTTTTTTTATTTTGTGACTGACATAATGTTTATACATAAACCCAACTAAATAATTCCATTCCAAAACATTCCAAAATTCTATATGGATCACAAATTCAGTCTTTATCACCCACGTGCTTAGTGGAGAAGCGGAGAGAAGTATCCTCACTGAACACAGACGGAAGACATAGTGTATGCTGCGTTTTAACTGTAAACCTATGACACAAAGAAATTACATTGTATTAATTAATTACAGTGTATAAATTAATGGCAAAAATATATTAGAAAAACGAGAGATAAAAGTACTTAAAACTCACATAATCTGATAGATTTAAGGCAGGCATATGCTGTTATCAGAGCAGACAATGAATCATACCCCACGTGGGATGGATACCTGAAATCACAATAAAAATCCAAAATGACCTCCTTTTTCAGAACATTATGTCATTATTTTAAAGAAAATGACAAAATGACAGCTTACCTCTTGAGTTGGTCACAGTTGCATGTTCTGGTAGAGAACTGTAAAATAAAAAAAGACAATCTTATGACTAGGAAACCACCAGTTACAGAAAACCTTACTTTGTAAAGGTTAAAATTTAAAGCACTTAATATGGACTTACTCAACATTTTGCAAAAACTTACCCATGTGCTGTGCTGCCTTTATCAAGCAGTGACAAAACCGTCTGATAAAAGGTGTAGTTTCATTCACTCTGTGATTATTATTTAGAGGTTATTATAAGCTCTAAAGTTGGTCCACCAGTCTCATGCCCTGCAGGGAGTGAAAAACAGATGTCATGAGGACATCTAGGTTGTATGATCATGAATTCCCTTCATGGTTATTGTGGCGGCAGGGGCGTGGTTGAGCGTTCGTCTGGAGAGAGAGAAAGCGGTAGGGGTGCATACACCTGAGCCAGATAATGACTAACACCTGTTTCCAATTGCAGTAAGCTTGGGGAGAGCGGTATAAAAGGGACCACACCAGCGACAAGAGAGTGAGAGAGCTACTGGTCTGAAAGAGACTGTGCTGGACTGAAGCTAAAGAGTGTTGTGCTGAAAAGCCCTTTAAGTTTATTTATTAAAGCTTACCTTGAGTTGAAGAATCCAGTTCCCTGTGTCCTCCTTTCCCTCCCTATGTCAAGTCTTTTACAGTTATTAAATATATTTGCAAAAAATAACTGGATGCAGGTTTTTATTTGGACTATGTAGGGCTACATTTCTAAATCTAAAGGTTAATAAGCTAAGCTCTGAGTAAAATAACTTCTAATTTTTGAATGTGTAGAGGACAATGTTGCAACAAGAAAAATTATTTTGTGCAGTTAGTCATGCAAATGCTCAAAATAGTAACAGCTTATGGAAAGTTCAGCCATACAGTTTACTGTATATTCTTCTAGGATTTTGACGACGTGAATGAGCTTAGAAAATGCGATCACCCCAACACGAACAGTTACAGCGGTAACAAAAGTGGTATATATCATGACTTTTGCCAACCTCTTAAAAACAATGTGCTCCCAAACAACACATTTACGATAAACTGTAAACTTTAAATTCGCCATGGTTTCTCTTTCAAAACCTGCAAAAATAAGCAAATGCTCACTCCCATTTAACTGAGCTCATGGGATTTTTTGTCCCTGAAAACTTTCCTGCAAAAACTACTAATGGTTAAAATGTTTCAGTGATATATTTAAAAAAATATATATATCAAGTTTATCTGTGGTTACACAGTCTGTGTAGCTGTCAGTTGAGCTGCCATGACTCCAGTGCTGTTAGTCAACCAATGACACAGTGGCTTTGAATTGACAGTTATATTAAAAAATAAAAGGGTGGGAATAAAGAACTCCTAATGCCCAACGCAAAGAACCATTTCAGCACAAAAGGGTTCTCCAGGAAGATATGGTTCTAAATAGAACTGTTAAGGTCAGTAGTGGAGCCTCTGAAGAACCATCGTTTTTTAGAATGTAGGTTTATACAAACATCTTTCACACTGAAAAATCTCACTTGTAGTTACTTTAGTAAAGTGAAGGAAACTGAACAAAAATTTACAGCAAATGCTCTTATTTACTGTAAAAATTTATGTACAGCAGTACTGTAGATTTACAGTGGTGCTTGTAATTTTGATCTGATATTTATAGTTAATATACATTACTTTTACTGTAATGTTACAGTAATTCGTCTGTAAAAACATGGGTAATTTTACAGTACATATTTACAACAGTATGCTGTATTTTTACAGTACAATTGTAATAAATGATTAACAGTACCCTGTTGTATATTTACAATCATGCTGGCAACTAAAATTGCCAGTAAATTAGGCTTCTGTACATTTTACAGTACATTTTTTACAGTGCATCTAGAGCCTGGACAGAGCACAACTCTGAATGCAATGGTCTCAAGACATGTTTTTCTAAATTTCAAATTACATTTACCTTGACACAGTCCAAAAAATGCTTTGTTTATGATGCGATGCTACCAAAGTGAGGTTTACAAGGACATTTTTTTTAGGTTACAAACTGGTAATTACAAGGGTATTATGCTATAAATGTGGTTTATGAGGACATTTCTAGTGTCCCCATAATTCAAATCACTTAAAAAACATACTAAATGATGTTTTTTGAAAATGTAAAAATGCAGAAAGGTTTTTGTGAGGGTTAGATTTAGGGGTAGGGTTAGGGTTAGGGGATAGAATCAATAGTTTGTACAGTATAAAAATCATTATGTCTATGGAGAGTCCTCATAATGATAGCTGCACCAACATGCATTGTGTGTGTGTGTGTGTGTGTGTGTGTGTGGGCAGGTTTAAGTGGTTTATGAGGACTTTTTTCTAGGTAACAAACTGGTAATTACAAGGGTATTATGCTATAAATGTGGTTTATGGGGACATTTCTAGTGTCCCCATAATTCAAATCGCTTAAAAATCATACTAAACAATGTTTTATTGAAAATGTAAAAATGCAGAAAGTTTTTTGTGAGGGTTAGATTTAGGGGTAGGGTTAGGTTTAGGGGATAGAGCATATAGTTTGTACTGTATAAAAATCATTATGTCTATGGAGAGTCCTCATCATGATAGCTGCACCAACATGTGGTGTGTGTGTGTGTGTGTGTGTGTGTGTGTGTGTGTATTTATCCCCTCAGGGTTTGCCGTAGAAAGCATATGCACATACGGAACTTCAGTGAAAAAATTAGTTGCAGACTCTTTCATTTGTGATTGTTCTGTTTTCTACATTTTATTATCAGTTTTATTAATATTGCATTGTCAAATCGCACCTAGTGTGGACAGACAGATTGCGTGTCGCTGGAATCTTATTATGTTGCTTCTGGTTAAGACAAGTGATGCAGGTGTGCATTGACTCATCCTTAGAAAAGCCTTTCTCAGACAGGTTGATTAATTTGATTGCAAAATGCATTGCTGTGGACTGTAGGCCTGTGACAGGCTTCTGTTCAATGATATGGAAATAAACAATAAATTGCCTTTTACCTTTTGTATTGTCTAATCAATGCTGTACTTGTCTGCCACAATATGTATTTTAATTATCTGAATTATTATTATTATTATTATTATTATTATTATTATTATTATTATACTGTATATATTATCTAATGTTATTTATTGGATTATAATGTTATATAAACTTATGTAAAATAAATCATAATTGTATATTGAATTATTGCAATCAATTCGCCATATCATGCAATTAATTTGACACAAATTATTTAATCGATTGACATCCCTAATAAATATTGTCTTATTGTACTATTATTATTATTATCCCTCATTTTCAGTTTCCTTTTTTGTTAATTTGACACTTTTTGTGATGACATTTTTTATTGATGTTTTAAAAAAATGTATTGATTTTTTAACACATTATATATGTGAAAGGTGCCATACAAATACAATGTATTAGATTATTACTATTATATAAACTATTGTGTTGTCGGGTTTGCTGTCAGCTCCAATCTCAAAATACCAATACTGATGACTGAAATGTCTCCACCAAACCCTGGCTGCCCTATCCAGCAGAGCTGCATTTTTAACATGAGGGAGACAGCTTAGTTACACAGAGCTGTTGTTCTCCATCTGTTGTTCTGCATTTGATGAAAGCAGTCTTGGCATTCTGTCCTCCTTCAGTCTCACATGAAAAAAAAAAAAAAAAAAAAAAAAAGGGCACTAGAAAAAGGATTTGCTTGGAAGTGAATACAAGGGTAAATCTCAAGAAAACATGTGCAGGTCAAATTTTACTTCTAAATAAACATTTAAAAAAATAAGAAATTATATCTTTAATTCATAAATTAGTCTAATTAAAAAGTCTATTTTTAGTAGCATTGTGAAATTGTATTATTATTTTATTTGATCTATTTTCTTGCAAAGTCTCATTACTGTAATGTAGTAAGATTTGCATATTATGCAGAGTATAAAGAGCAGCATTTAGTATTTATATGTTGAACTCAAATCTTAAGTGTTAAGATGGTTAGCGGAAGAAAAATTTTGATTTTCTGCTACATGTATGTCTGTTACCTATTATACGTGATCAGTGGCATAGATTTGGTTTGAACATTGAGAGGGACCAAATGTGGGTCCGTACATATATTCAATGTAGGGATGCCGCGGTGTGAGTTTTTGACGATTAGATTACCGTCTAAGACAAAAATCGCGGTTAACCGGTTTTACAATTATATGCACATGCTCTTATTATGCAACAGCACTGATGCAAAAAAAATGCATATCATATAACAATTGTCTAAATGTCTAAGTGGACGTATTTATGGGAGATATGTGGATGCTAAGGGAAGCTCTATAATAAGAAAACTGCTAAATACACACATACACACACACACAAAGGAGGTAATAAGAGACCCTCCAATCTAGGGCACGGCACCACTTATGCGTATCCCGAGCTCAGTGATGTGTTTAAGTGTAAACAGAGTGCTTCAAAAGTGCGTAAATGTAAGATTATTGTGGGTGCGCAACATGTAGTTCATGCCATTACACAGTTTTTTCTTCTGCACCAGTTTATTAAAGCAATCCGTTGTTCTGTCAGACACCCAAAAATAAAGAATTGGCAACATACTCTAAATACTGTCCACAACAC
This sequence comes from Myxocyprinus asiaticus, assembly GCF_019703515.2. NCBI lineage: Eukaryota > Metazoa > Chordata > Actinopteri > Cypriniformes > Catostomidae > Myxocyprinus > Myxocyprinus asiaticus. The sequence continues at coordinate 9,595,249 of NC_059383.1, forward strand.
CTTATAAATAAACCTTTGGACTATGCATAATAATGGGAACATTGCTTACAGCAGGCAATTTAAAGTCCGATCATGACTAAAACTGATATTTATTGTTGAATGCAGTGAATTTGTACAGAAGCAATGCTTTAAATAATGAGGACGATTTAAGACGCGACTTTTCAAAGTTTACTTACTGTCAGCACGCTTAAACATTACAAAAAGTGGCATCTTTAATTCATCACTTTAAAATCACCACAGCTAAAAATATTAAACTTACTAGTTTGTTGCTGGATGACAAGTGGAGCATCCTGTCCCAAGGATGTGTTTCTTTCTAGGACTTCTGTCTGCTTGTTTTACATCCGTCGCCATTCGGTCTGTCATTTAAATGCCGCCAAACAGCCGATTTAAGTCGCTTTTTTGATGGATATGAATCTGGTAGATCAAATTCCTCTGTTATATTTTGGAATTTGTGTGATTAAGCTTCAGTTTCACGTGAATTGAAAGTTCATGTTCAGTTCGCAGCACCTGGCCATAAAGCACCACGCGGCCACTGTCCGTAACCATAGCAACAGCTCCAGTACCCACACAGAGTTTTCCCATTAAGGCTTACAAAATCTTATGAAAAACTATTTTATATTATTTATTTATACATTATATATAATATTGTTTCCATGTGTAAATAAAGCATTTCACGGTTTTTAACCATGGATTCTAAATTCTTATTGTAACAGTATAAGGATGGGCAAGGAGGAGATGGGAACAGTCAACATAAACGTTTAATGCAAAACTCAACATAAAACAAACATAAAACAAACATTAACAAACACTCAAACATGCAGCGCGGCCACATGCGTCTCTCTCCCTCTCAAACTGGCGTCTCCGGCCCCCCTTTATCTTGCTCTCCCACTAATCATCTGATTCAGCGCCGGCCGTGCACCCTCACGGCCCGGCCATGCCCTCCTCCTCGTCACACTTATGGTTAAATTAACCTCGATATATTTAATTGCAGTTAATAGTAAAACTGTATAATCTCGTCATCCCTAATTCAATGCATACTCTTAAATAATTATTCACTGTATCAAATCAAACATTCAGAAAAAGCATTAGGGTTAAATAGAGCTGCACGATTCTGGATTAATTTTTTGCTTAGAATAAAAATCACGTTTCTCTTGCGATTCTGAAGACAAATTCTTATTTCAGTGATTTACAATGGATGGACATAAGAGTACTAAACAAAGTAACATGTAATTTACTAGAGGTTCTGACAAATGTTCTCTGCTTCAATCTATGCAAAAATACAATAAAGTTGTAAACCAAATATATCAATTTTAAAGTCCACAAGAGGGTACAACGAATAAATTATAAACCAAACAGCACCTTGAGATTATTGCCAAAAAAAAAAAAAAAAAAAATTAAATCCTGTTAAAAAACTGCATAATAAAAACAAATTAAAAAAAATGATTTCACCTGTTTTTCACAGGCTAAGTAAAAAGCAAACAAGCAGAAAAAAGCTTCATTAACAGTTCTATGTTAACTTGGTATTGCACTTGTAAGCAAATATGCAATAAAACACTGTTATTTAAAAAAAGTTGTTTTAAAAAAAAAAAATATTAACAATTTAAATTAAAACAATGAGGCCTTCAGTGTTTCTCTTGTAAAAATTGCTTCAAGCTTGTAAAGGAATTATTCAACAGCCAGTAATTAAATAGAGAACAGAGTAAACAATGCTTTAAGCATTGCTTTTCAGCAACAGTATCAATTAAACATTTAAAAAATAATAATATAAAACATTAAAAAAGGTAATTTAATGCAAAATGAAACTACTTAAATATTTGACACTCTTTACTGTGTGATTATTAGATATACATTAATACTGATTTGATGCAGTAAGAATGCCTGAATGCCTATAACAGACAGCATGCAGCTTATATACATTTAGACATCGCACAAATGTAACATTTTGAAGAATTTGTCGTGTCTGCTTATACATTAATGTCTGTGTTTGCTTTAATATCTCGTCAAGACAGCGTAGATTTAATCCCGTCTGTTTACACTAGTAATTCATTAACAGCTGTGTTTACATTAATATTGCCTAAACAGGGGTATTTTGATTAAAAACAGCGCAGAGTCTCGTGCAGGAGTGCTGCATTCATCACAAGACACAAGCGCAAGGGCAGACACATGCATGCGAGTGTTTGAAAGCAGTCGGCTGTAATCAAACAGTGCACGGGTAGTGAATTTAGTCAGATTTTGGTAATGCCGTCATTTTTTAGCATCGGTGGCTATTAAAATATTTAATTGAGCAGAGATTCTGTCACACTCCTAGCTAATCATGGCTGCACCCTGCAGTTTGTAAAGCACTGTGCTGGACAAACGTCTTTGGCCGTTGCGTTTTAGTTTATTCAGCGTCTCCTGCAGGAGTGCTGTGTTTTGTAGATGCCATATAACATTTATCGACATTTAAAAACGCACCTTGAAGTGAATTTCTAATTGGAATTTGACCGCCTTACAAATGTATGCTACTGGAACATTAATATACACTGCAAAATAGTTTTCATTTAGAAATGATATCGCGTGGGTGTCTGAATCGAGATCGTGATCTTTTAATGATTAACTGTGCAGCTCTAGGGTTCAGAAATTGTTTTATTTTAATTAATTTTAAATTAAAAATTTTTAATTTTTACCCTTTCAGAAAATTTTAATTCTTACCTGCTCATCTGAAATGCCTGTCTGCTTTATTCACCATGAAAAACAAATGATTATTTCTATTGACACCTTTAACATCTTCACTGACTCCACATATGACTCATGTGATGTATTTCATGTTTTCTAAATTCATACGAAAGTTTTGTGTGGGTAACAGACCTACAGACCAAAATTGCACATTGTCAGCCACTGACTGTCTTGTGAGTTTTATTCCTGGAGGGGGCGCTTGATGCACTGAAAACCAAATCCTCCATGCATCCGCATTTAAATCTGAGAACGCTTTATATCCATTTGAGACATTTTACACTGGATAGTTATTTTTAATAAAAACTGATAATTGCAAGGATTCATACCTGTGAATGAAAATCCTCCTCTGCATTATTTATAAAAGCATTTTTTTAAATCCTCATCCAGTAATAATAAATGGCTGTGAGTTCATGCATCCTGGCCAGCGCTGAGAAAAGTAGCAGGTACCACGTGACACCGCCGTCTATTTGGGTGATACCAACTCGTACAACGGAGGGGGGACTTCAGTTTTTTTATCTCAATATGACAGACTCACAGCCACGCAATTGCAAGGTATCTCATATGAAATTATTTTCAGCGTTGATAAAAATATATAAACAAGGACAGATGCATGATTGGGGGGGGCGTCAAAAACCTTCACAGCATGGGGTTGGGGGACGTGTGCCACCCATCTCCCCCAATTCTACACCAGTGTATGTGATTATTGTTTGTCCTGTTCAATCACTTATCATTGGGGTTTTTTTTCTTGCAGTGATCTATTTTCAGTGAGTTTGATGCATAGCATCCAAAAAGGAAGGTCACTAGGGCACTGTGATGCAGAGGAAAAATACACATTCTTTAAGTCACCTAATAAGTACATCGGCCCGGATATAGAATCATCATATTGTGATACTGAAGCATTACAGCTGTTCTAGTTCAGAAAATTATCATTGACAACAAAATAAACATCAGCAATAAACATGGCTCATTGTACGTAATGCGGCAGTTTTCTAGTGAAATGAACACTAGAGGCATTAAAACAATAATGCCTTTTATTCACTTTCACACAAATTACATGTATAACAGCAGATTATCAGTTCATATACACTTTTCACACTGTTCCTCACACAATGCTATCTTATGACATCTAAACACTTTTACTAGTGCATGACTTGTAAAGGTGACACATTTTAACATTTTTGCATTAGAAAACTAACTACATTTACAAGCTTGTCAACTGTAAATTGCGTGGTAGTTCAACTGAAAGAGCATTTTTGTTTTTTTTTTTACTATCGGTTAGGTGTTAGGTTTCGGGTAGGGTGGTAGGTTCTGTTGATTTAAAACTCGATAGAGCATTAACTTAAAAAACTTCATCTGTTTTTCATCTCACATTTGCTTTTTAGGAGACTATCAGAGAAAACTTTTAGCACCACTCAGAACATTTCAACTCGGAACTGTCGTGATACATGTAATGAACCATGTAATATAATTTTGCTAAAATGTTGCCACAGTTATGTCATTTTCATTAGATCAGGCTGAAAACAGCACACTGGGGGAGTCTGGTCCACATTGCAGGCTATTCTGGCAAAGAACCGCCCACTTAGACATGAAGAGACCATCTAACTGACATGTAAAGTGACCAACCACAGTTTGCTTTGTTTTATGTACTATTTAGAGGCAGGGTTATCTGAAAAAGATGATAACACAATAGAGTGTCATGAAATAAAGAAAATAATTTCAATAATGGTAAAGCAGTCTTCAAGAATGGTTGCATAGTAATCATCAGGAAAATAGTGGTAAAAGGATAAACTTTGTTTTCTTTTCAGATTGAGATAGCACTTTTCAGTTTTGTGTGCAATATGGGTTACACTTTACAATAAGGTTCCATTTGTTAACACTAGTTAAACAATATTAGTTAGTATGAACTAACAATTAACAATACTTATTAAGCATTTATTAGTCATAGTTAATGTTAATTTAAACATATACTAATATATAAATTAGCTAACATTAGTACAACATTAGTTAACATGAACAATACTTCTACAGCATTTATTAATCTTAATTTCAACATATTTTAATACATTGTTCAAATAAAAACATTTATTTGTTAACTTTAGTTAATGCACTATGAAGTAACATGAACTAACATGGTTATGGTTCTGTGAAAACCATGAAGTAATTGTGTTCACATAAACAATGATGAGTGCAATTCTGAGGTTGTATTTTCACTTTTTTAAATTCAATTTTTACTCCACTGATGGTAAGTTTTAGGGTTGGGGTTTGGGCATATGGTTACTAAAATATGCATTAACTGTATTACATCATTTACAACTAAAAAGGCAACTCTGTGCCACTCTTTGGATATTTCATGCATGTAACTGTAGCTCACACATGCCCATAAATTCAACAACACTTCCAGCTTTGACCACTGGAGGCAGTAATTAAAATTTCGGTAAGCACAGACCGGATTCAGCTGAAGAAATTTCAACCTACTGTCACCGAATTCACAGTGGCTGTGTCTCTTTTCAATGGCTGTGTGCTCCGGAGGTCGCATCCCAGATAGCACACGTATATCTCTGAGTTGTCTGTTTTAGATCTTTTCATCTGGAAAGCATCACATTCTAAATAACATGTGCTAAACATCTTAAAAAGATCAGATTTACAAACATTCTTAATCATAAGCATCTCATAGACATCCACTGAATGTCTTTTTGATATCCGAGAGGAATCCCTTCTTTTAGACATATTGCAGGTGAACAAACAACCTAAAAAAATACATCTTCCAGATGTAAACACATACATCAAATAGAGGTCTAAGTGATGTACATGTGCTATCAAGGATTTATCAGCCACGTATGTCATCGAGGATGTCTCGTTCCAGAAAAGCGATTAGGACACTCCGAATGCAACCTTCGAATGCGATCTTCTTTTACAGGAATTCGGAGGATGCAAGAGGTGTGTCCTTCATTGGCATTCACAACCCACAATTCTTTGCTTCAATGGAAACTTACAATAAAAAATGACACTGATTTACCTGAAAATATGATGTTCAAATGCAAGTAAAGTTATTTCCCATGTTGAAGTACCTCAGTAGACACGTGTAATGTATAAAGTATGTATAATTATAATAATATGCAGTATAATGTAAAATGAATTATTATAAACTAAATGTAAATATACAGCAGCAAAATCCATTTTCTTTTCTATCTACTACATCGTTATAACTCTTCTAAAGTTTACCTCAGAGTGCACGCACAGGTAAAGCGCAAGGCGTGCTGTCATAGCAATCAGTTTCCGTTTGTCCTATGAAGGGTATGTCGTTTAAACAAAACTTGTTTAAACGAGGATGCTCAGTACACCGCTACTTTCAAAGGACGCGTCCTTCCTAGTACGCAGCCTTTGAAACAAGACGTGATCAGCCTGCTGTAATAGTATAATATTAAGTTATTTTACCTCCGTGTAGACAACACAAACCTGATGAACACCCTAAATATGTCCAAAAATTCCAAACCCTAGAGAGACAAACCAATAATCAGGCTTCTTAAGCTGTCATATGCTTTAAAACAGAGACAGTATGAGGAGATAACATGTCCCATGTGATCTGCATATCACCACACTCTAATAGCCTTTTTCCACCGACATGGTTCGGGTGCGTGTTCCTAGGCTGGTGCGAATTCTTGAACTGTTCCGCGCATTTCCACCGCAGAAAAGGCTGTTCCAGGGCCGAAAACCTGGCTCCGCACCGGCCCCAAAAGCTTGCTGGTCTCTACGCAGGAACCGGTTACGTCAGGGGATGGAGGGTGGGATAATGTTTTGTTACCTTGGTAAAGTTTTCCCAAACAACAACAGTTGCTACCATCTGCAGCAAGGAGTACTTCTTCACTCTACAGGTGCATCTCAATAAATTAGAATGTCGTGGAAAAGTTCATTTATTTCAGTAATTCAACTCAAATTGTGAAACTCGTGTATTAAATAAATTCAATGCACACAGACTGAAGTAGTTTAAGTCTTTGGTTCTTTTAATTGTGATGATTTTGGCTCACATTTAACAAAAACCCACCAATTCACTATCTCAAAAAATTAGAATACATCATAAGACCAATAAAAAAAACATTTTTAGTGAATTGTTGGCCTTCTGGAAAGTATGTTCATTTACTGTATATGTACTCAACACTTGGTAGGGGCTCCTTTTGCTTTAATTACTGCCTCAATTCGGCGTGGCATGGAGGTGATCATTTTATGGCACTGCTGAGGTGGTATGGAAGCCCAGGTATCTTTGACAGTGGCCTTCAGCTCATCTGCATTTTTTGGTCTCTTGTTTCTCATTTTCCTCTTGACAATACCCCATAGATTCTCTATGGGGTTCAGGTCTGGTGAGTTTGCTGGCCAGTCAAGCACATCAACACCATGGTCATTTAACCAACTTTTGGTGCTTTTGGCAGTGTGGGCAGGTGCCAAAACCTGCTGGAAATTGAAAGCAGCATCTTTAAAAAGGTGGACAGCAGAAGGAAGCATGAAGTGCTCCAAAATTTCTTGGTAAACGGGTGCAGTGACTGTGGTTTTCAAAAAACACAATGGACCAACACAAGCAGATGACATTGCACCCCAAATCATCACAGACTGTGGACACTTAACACTGGACTTCAAGCAACTTGGGCTATGAGCTTCTCCACCCTTCCTCCAGACTCTAGGACCTTAGTTTCCAAATGAAAACTTGCTCTCATCTGAAAAGAGAACTTTGGACCACTGGGCAACAGTCCAGTTCTTCTTCTCCTTAGCCCAGGTAAGACGCCTCTGACGTTGTCTGTGGTTCAGGAGTGGCTTAACAAGAGGAATACGGCAACTGTAGCCAAATTCCTTGACACGTCTGTGTGTGGTGGCTCTTGATGCCTTGACCCCAGCCTCAGTCCATTCCTTGTGAAGTTCACCCAAATTCTTGAATCGATTTTGCTTGACAATCCTCATAAGGCTGCGGTTCTCTCGGTTGGTTGTGCATCTTTTTCTTCCACACTTTTTCCTTCCACTCAACTTTCTGTTTACATGCTTGGATACAGCACTCTGTGAACAGCCAGCTTCTTTGGCAATGAATGTTTGTGGCTTACCCTCCTTGTGAAGGTTGTCAATGATTGTCTTCTGGACAACTGTCAGATCAGCAGTCTTCCCCATGATTGTGTAGCCTAGTGAACCAAACTGAGAGATCATTTTGAAGGCTCAGGAAACCTTTGCAGGTGTTTTGAGTTGATTAGCTGATTGGCATGTCACCATATTCTAATTTTTTGAGATAGTGAATTGGTGGGTTTTTGTTAAATGTGAGCCAAAATCATCACAATTAAAAGAACCAAAGACTTAAACTACTTCAGTCTGTGTGCATTGAATTTATATAATACACGAGTTTCACAATTTGAGTTGAATTACTGAAATAAATGAACTTTTCCACAACATTCTAATTTATTGAGATGCACCTGTATAACAACAATAAAAAACCCACAAAATTATCAGACATCAAAAGCGTTCAGGTATCACAACAAGTGCTATACTTGTGATATGTTATTTATGAAGATCCGAGATAAATTAGAGAGTTTGCAAAGGAAAAATATACTCTACGAGAATGAAGATACAGCACAAAATGATGCACGCCACCTTCAATCGGACAATTGCCAAATCATAAACAAATTGAAATAACATGAGCAAAAGCGACAGTGGACGGAGCAACGATGTTTTGGACTCGGACACCAACCAGCCTGCTAACTAAATGGGGCATTGAATTCAGCCAGTAACGCTCGTGGTAAACAGTGAATCAACAGCTTTTCTTACACTGTTGTCATCTTATTTTGTGCACTGTTTTGTTCTGTAAGGGGAACAACATTTTTGACCAGGTACTCACTAAGTTTGGAAGATCGCAGCTATCTGTAAGTAAAACGGTGGGATTCTCAATCAATATTATTATATGTTTTGGCAAAAATCCAAATATAACCATCTGCTACACCAATGTTAATAATGATTCCACTGTAACAGTTTACAGAACTTAGCAAGTTAAGCCATAGTTCATACAATATAATGTAATTACATTACCTGTCGTCTTTAGCAAAGATGTCGTCTCTGACAATCTTTTTGAGCAATGTTATAATGATGGATTGCATTAATCCGTATGTTTAAATATGTCCTCAAAAACAAGAGTAAAATCTGTATACAAACACACTGTGATGCACCATGTTTGTTTTATATTTGTGGTAGTCATGTGAAAAATGCAGCATATAGTTTTAATAAACCCCAAAGCCCAGCTATAAAAGTCAATTTTAAAGACATAGTTCACCCAAAAACTAAAATAAAATTTTTTCATCGTTTACTCACCATCATATACTCACAAACCCATTAAAACTATTTTAGAAAGTACTGAGAATTGAACCTCGGACTGGAAAATGCTAACATCTGTCCACCACTTCTAAACCTGTTATCAGACCGGTTTTAGATGGAGCCCACAGACTGAAAACTCCCTCATCTTCCATGTCAAACTAAACAGATCTCTAACCAGCTACGGACATTTTCTTGCAAGGAAGCAACAGCTTTAAAGCCATTAACACCTCCCTCTGTAGTATGACACGTTTGATGAACAGGATATTGAAAATGCTAAGATTTGCCTGAATGCCTGTTAAAATGAACTTTCCCTGCAGCCACAGTCATGCTTTGTTATTCTTTACAACTGTCTGCTTATCCATTTTAACAGAATCAAGCTTCAGGCACTCAAACATCTAACCAGCCTTCTATCACACCGCTGGGTGGGATGAGATGTACATTATCTGCCCCAGGTGTCCGTGCGGTTGTTGTGAACTGTTACCAAGGAGACACCTGGCTACTAAGGAGCTACACACACAAACACATATACACGTCACAGCACTAGGGCACTGATATTCCTAAAACAGTGCCATAAATGCTCTTGGATTGTCTTGTTTTCTTCAAAACCTCCTGGGACGTTGTACTTACAATTTGGGAAATCGTGATTACAACATCATGTGCTTTAAGTGATTTTGGTCTAAATAATATCATATTTCGGTGCCACTTTATATTAGTTTTTAACTACTATGAACTGACATTAAAATACATAAAATACAATGTATTTATTGTGTAACTACATTTTGTTCTGCTAAATTCTCACAAGATTAACATTTGCTACTAAGATTGAGATATGAGTAGATTTAGGAGTAGGAGTCAAGTTAGGTTTAGGGTAAGGGTTAGTGTTACTACTAAGTTGTAATTAAAAGCAGGTACTTTAATTGTTAGTACAATGCTACAACACCTATGTACATAATAAGTACATTGTATAATATGCTTAAGTACATAGTAGTTAAAGGCACCTTATATAAAGTGGGTCCCGCATTTCATTCTTTCTTTTTTAACTTCCCAACAAAAACAGGAGCTTTTTAGCACTAGAACAATATAATGAAGAGTAAAGGATGCAAATTAGGTGTATAATTGGCTTCTTGCACTAGCCTGTTGCATTATAATAATAATTTTGACCAGAACCAGTGTCACAGAGTGAAAACGATTACTTCCTGGTTTCCACGGGACCAGAGCCCGTATCTCAGAGTGAACACAATAACTTCCTGGTTTCCACAGGACCACAACCCGAATGTCGGAGTGAAAACGATTACTTCCTGGTTTCCACTGGACCAGAACCCATATCTCGGAGTGAACACACTTACTTCCTGGTTTCCACTGGACCAGAACCCGTATCTCAGAGTGAACACGATTATTTCCTGGTTTCCATGGGACTAGTTCCTGTGTCTCTGAGTGAACACAATTACTTCCTGGTTTCCATGGGACCAGAACCAGTATCTTGGTGTAAACACGATTACTTCCTGGTTTTCACAGGACCAGGACTCGTGTCTTGAAGTGAATGTAATTACTGCTTTGTTTCCATGGGACTAGAACCCATGTCTTGGAGTGAACACAAATACTCCCTGGTTTCCATGGGACCAGAACCAGTGTCTCGAAGTGAAAATGATTACTTCCTGGTCTCCACGGGATCCAGAATCCATATCTCAGAGTGAACATGATTACTGTCTGGTTTCCATGGGACCAGAACCAGTGTCTCGAAGTGAAAATGATTACTTCCTGGTCTCCACGAACCAGAACCCATGTCTCAGAGTGAACACGATTACTTCCTGGTTTTCACGGGAATAGAACCAGTGTCTTGGAGTGAAAACAATTAGTTTCTGGTTTCCATGGGACCAGAACCCATGTCTCAGAGTGAACACAATTACCTCCTGATTTCCATGGGACAAGAACCTGTGTCTCAGAGTGAGCACAATTACTTCTTTGTTTCTGTGGGACCAGAACCCATGTCTTGTAATGAACACAATTACATCCTGGTTTCCACGGGACCAGAACCAGTGTCTCAAAGTGAAAACGATTACTTTCTGGTCTCCACAGGACCAGAATCCATGTCTTGGAGTGAACACGATTACTTCCTGGTTTCCACGGGAGCAGAACCAGTGTCTCAGAGTGAAAATGATTACTTCCTGGTTTCCACTGGACCAGAACCAGTGTCTCAGAGTGAAAATGATTACTTACTGGTTTCCACGGGACCAGAACCAGTGTCTCAGAGTGAAAATGATTACTTCCTGGTTTCCACGGGACCAGAACCAGTGTCTCAGAGTGAACATGATTACTACCTGGTTTCCATGGGACCAGAACTAACGTCTTGGAGACTGCTTGTGCAACACACTATCAGTAGCACCACAGGGAGAGGTCAACATATTTCAGGTGCTTGTCAAATTGCACACAAAAAAACTGAACAGTCAGCATTCACAATTCAAACGCAATTTAATAAACGTATGGTTCAGACTGACAATTCCATTTTTTTGCAGATAAATGCTGTAAACCTGTGAAAGCAAATTATAATTTAATGCACCAAAATGCTACGTTGCTTGGCAACCATTAACAGCCTACAGGCTCATGAAGAATGTTACTTGGTGGAAGAATAGTTTCATCTGATTATTAATATTAAAACATTTAACTATTTATTGAACAGTGGTATCTTTTTTCAGATTACTGTTTTTGCTATTAAAGTGGTTAAGGAATAGTTCACCCAAAAATGAAAATTCTCTCATCATTTACTCACCCTTATTCCATCCCAGATGTGCATGACTTTCTTTCATCTGCTGAACTCAAATAAAGATTTTTAGAAGAATTTCTCAGCTCTCTTGGTCCATACAATGCAAGTGAATGGGTGCCAAAATTTGTAAGCTCTAAAAATCACATAAGTCATCATAAAAGTAATCCATACAACTCCAGTGGTTAAATCAATGTCTTCGGAAGCATTATGATAGGTGTGAGTGAGAAACAAATCACTTTTACATTCTTATTCTTGTGTTCTTGTTAATTAACATTCTTCATGCATACTGCCCCCTACTGGGAAGGGAGAAGAATTTCTAGCAAAAAATGACTTAAATATCTATGTGTTTCTCACCCACACCTATCATATTGTGTCTGAACACATGGATTTAACCACTGGAGTCTTATGGATTACTTTTATGAGGCCTTTATGTGCTTTTTGGGGCTTCAAATTTTTGGCACCCATTCACTTGCATTGTATTGACCTACAGATCTGAAATATTCTTCTAAGAATCTTCATTTGTGCTCTGCAGAAGAAAGAAAGTCATACACATATGGGATGGCATGAGGGTGATTAAATGATGAGAGAATTTTCATTTTTGAGTTAACAAACCCTTTAAGGTGGTAAGAACCCCTTTTCTTACCCATGAAAAAAATCAGTAATGCATGGCCTCTCATGGCGTATTGCTTTATTGATTAATACCAATTTACTTTCACCATTATATAATACACTAGAACTCAGAAAGTCTTGCTTTTAAAAGAAAAATACATATAAAGTAAAAAGATGGGTATATTGGTGCTCAGATATATTTGAGCCAGGAAAGTGTGTATAAGAGAGAGAAAACAGGGCTGCTTGAAACTTTCCTTGATCTTGTGTCACAGTCTTCCCTGTCCTCATTTTTCACCTCTCTGAATTTGTATCTGCAGTGTTTAGGGCTCCAGCGGTCTCATGTCCCTCAGGGACCCCACAGAAAACCCTTGACAGCAGACATATCCATGCCATCTCACACACAAATACACACTCTCTGTACTTCATGGACTAGGGAAAGTGTGTGTAACAACAGTGCCCTCTACAGATATATAGACAGACTCTATGCTTTCTTGTAACAGGAAATATAATGCAATATTGTAATACATATCTTAATAAAGTGATGGGTGGTTTTTCAATATAATATGTACATATAAGACATTTGGAAAGTACCAATAACAAATTATGAAGACCTGGTAAAAAGTTTCCAATTCAGTTTAAATTAGACCTTCACATAACATTTCCTTTCTTAAAATTCTGCATTTGATAGGATGCTAGCTAAAATGTTATGCTTGTGTTGTACCTATTTGGAATTCCGTTTGTTCTTCTGTTGTCTCTATGGACATAAAAGTCGTACCTTTTCGTACAAGCCAAGTTGTACGATCTCTTGTTTTCGGCATCTTGTACGAATTATTATGAGTTGTCATGATGAGACTGTGTTGGGGAGCTAAAGGTTAATGCTTAAACTAAATTTTAATTTAAATAGCCCTATATTTTAAGGTTTTCTAACACTTTCTTTTAAATTCGTCACCCCATAAGAGAGATCTCAAATCAGTTTTGACCAATCTCAAATTTTTAAATAATTATTATTATTATTATTATTTTTTAAATGGCCAACCAATGACAGGTAGACAGGTAGAAAACCTGTTTGACATTTACTACATTTATTATCAAGGGTCATTATTTTTGCAGTTCTGTTTGGTGACAGTAGTGGCGCAGAAATTACACTTCAGCTTTAATACATAATAAAACTGCATGTGTACATGAACTGTGTGACAGCAGTATGAAATCAAAGTGTACACCTCCACTCTCCATTCATGCATCTCTTTACCCATCTGTCTCTCCATCTCGCTGTCAATTTGAAATGTCAGACACATCAATCTCAGAGCAAAGAATACTGATATGTCTAACCCTGCATGAACTTCTGGACCCTTGGTAATAAACATGCTGACAACTGAGACGGCCCCTCAGTCCTTAGCATCGTCAAAAACACTGACGAGAAGACAATCTGAGCTGACTGCACACACACACGCACATATTTGTTTTTCTCTCATAGTGGGGACTTTCCAATGACTTCAATTGTTTTTATATTGAACTAAAGACATTTTCTATGCACTACCCCTGAAACTTCCCATTTTAAACTGTAATTGAAATCTTATTTATCAAACCATTTTCCTCATTTGAACTGTTGGCTGATCCCCACTTTGTAGGTGATTTAGGTTTTGCCTTCATTGTGGGTGACCAAATGTCCTGACCCCACACACAGAGTATCTCATGAGCTCTCCAGCACTGTGGAAACAGTGTAGATCTGCGTCTTCAGCCTCTTCTTCATCTCTCTGATCATCTGACAGAGGGCCAGAGGGTAGCAGCAATATACCGTAGTCCAGTCCTCACACACACTGCCCTACAAACACACACACACACACCTGGGTATACTGCATTGTAATTCTTGAATGAATTGTTTTTCCAAGTGAGATATCAGTCTATGATATTCAAATAGTTCAATTGTTTCATATTAAGCTCAAATTCATGGTGTCCATCTTACATTAAATCTAGGGCATTTTTTCAGATTAGTGGTCAACAAATATGGGTTTTTCATTGGCTGATTCATTAACTATTACTCCCAATGCAAAATATGTGGTTACTGTCTTGCAAATGACCTAAAGCACTACATTATTTCAATCCTGTCACAATGGATTAAGACTTGTTATACTTAGGCCACATCCACACTAATCCGTTTTCATTAAAAAAAAAAAAAAAAAAAACTTTTTCAGTTTCCTAAGGTCAAAAAAGCATGCACCAAGGGCGTAGGTTTGGTTTGAAAGTTGGTAGGGATATATTGCAAGGAGGACATTGTTCAAAATGTTGATATTAAGAATGCAAGAAAGTATAGTGTGTATAGGCATAATATTTCCTTATATACATTTGGCAGATGCTTTTATCCAAAGCAATTTACAGTGCCCTGATTACAGGAACAATCCCGCTGGAGCAACCTGGAGTTAAGTGCCTTGCTCAAGGACACAATGGTGGTGGCAGCTGTGGGGATTGAACCAACAACCTTCTGCTTATTAGTTCAGTGCTTTAGTCCACTACACCACCACCACTCCATACAACCTCGGTATAAAACATCTTACTTTCTTATGTTGATCACGAAGGTCTAATTTTACTTCCTGTATTTTATAGACAAATCATGCTTTTCCTTTCTACCCCGATGTTCTTCTCCAGTGTGCAATACAAAACATGTATTGGCTAAATATATGCCACGCATTGAGTGCAGAAAATGTGAAATATTAGTTAAAAATGCAAACATCCTTGCGCTGACATAGATCGACCTGGTCTCATAGTGAAAACGTGACTCTATATACATTTTTGAAAAACTTGTTATAGGCGTCTCAAGGTACAATTCCCTGCAGTTTTCAGGTGAAATAAACACTAGAGGCACTACAACAACTGTGTGTTTTATTCAATTTCACTCAAATCATGACTTAAATGGCTGATTATGACTTTATAAATAATTATTTTTCTCTCTATTACTCAGACCCTGCTATTTTATGATATCAACACACTTTTACTCTAACGCATCTTTGAAAAACAATACATTTCAATGCTTATGTTACAGACCCATCTACATACAATTATTCCAAAATGATTAACTTGAGTGGTAGCTTACCTGATAGGGTGTTGGCCTTAGAATCAGAGGTTTGTGGTTCAAGTCCACCCACAAACTCAAGATGACCCTTGACATTATAGAGTCATAGAAGCGGCATGAAATGATGTGGTTGTTTCATAAATTGTACTGGTAAGGATGTTCTTTTTTTTTTAAAACATCTCATTTATATTTGAAAACACTATTGGTTAGGTTCAGGCAAAAGTTTTAGGTAAGGGGGCATGTTTTAAATTTTTTTAAATCTAAAATTCACCTTAAAACCGCTTCTGATTATGACACCATCTTACTTCCTTTTGGGCGCCCCCAGCTGGACATTTCACTGTAAAACTGCAGCCAAACATGTTATACAGCACATACATTTTGAATTGCAAAAATGTTGACGTGTTCATGTAAATTTCATGAGACCATGCTGCATAGACCAGCTCATTCTGTCGAGCTGCTTGCTCGACTCTCTCACACACGGCTATGTTGTCATAGAAACACACACATATTAGACACATGCCTAATATTTTCTGCTCCCTGTATCTTTATAAAATGTACAGATGACTGCATATAAATGGATGAATGCATATTTAAAATCATACCACAAGTTAATTTGTATACTGAAAAAAATAAAAAAATACATATATATATATATATATATAAAACATGCAGCCCCACTGGCCACTACTAAATTTTTAATTTGGCATAGCAATCAGTTGTCTGTGCTAGCATTTTAAATTCCTGCACTAATCCATCCCCTTAACTGGCACAGTCACTCAAATTCAAAGTGCTTTCCTCAAGAGGGCTCTTACCGCCCATAAGGCAGAGTCTTCCATTGGGCCACATGCAAAATTCAGGACTTAGACTTAGAAAGGAAAGGAAACATTTGTACACGAAAAGTATGCTTGTTTTAAATCTTTTAGTTTAAAGGATTTGACCTACGATACAAATGGAAATCTGCCAGTTTAATCTTCACAGAATGGCTAAAAAATGGTTTAAAAAGCCCTTAAGTAATCACAGTAATCACAAAAGACTGTGACTGATGCATCCTGAACAGCACTGAGAAAAGTAACAGATGCCACGTGACAACACCTTTTATGCACCGCTTCAAAATATGTTGGACAATAATTTACACATGAATAATGATACTGAGAATGTTTAACAGTCATTAAAATAAAAACATACTATAAAGTTAAAGTATTTTCTAAATGGTAAAATTGCCCAAATGTTGGTCAGGACATTTTCGATTTTCTGAAAGTTGACAGGGTTATATCCCTACCATCCCTACCTAAATCTACGCCTATGGTACTGTATGCACTAATGGTGAGAGTTTTCTAAACACTCTGTTTTCGGTAGAGGAAATTGCCATTCTAGTGTGGATGAGAGGGGTTAACAGCAAAATTCATGCATTAAAAAAAAAATGTACTCATGTGGAAGTAGGCTTAGAATATTATTAGAAAACATCCACACTATTATGTTTTCATTTGAGAACGCATTAATTTCGCTACATTTATACCACTCATCCACACTAGAACAGCATTTTCCAACACCGAAAACTGAGTGCTTCGTAAATGCGCTCCATTACCACATACTTTGGAAAACGATGGTATTAAGAAACAGCAAACGGAGGTTTAAAACTTAAACGGATTAGTGTGGATATGGTCTGAGTAAATTCAGAACCATTTCTCCTTCAAAGCAAGTTTAGTGTCAACCCTGTCCAAAATGTTACAGGGTTGAACACCAGTTAAAATAAAAACAAATCTAATGATCGCACCACACCACATTATTTACAGTCTGCATTCTTTTTTTTTTTTTCTGTAAAAATGATCACTTTGATTTTTTTCACCATAACAGAGTTGAACTATTGAGGTTGACAGGACCAACATGAGAGCAAATATAATGAAGTACAGTTAAGGACAGCAAGAGAAACTTATCTCTGTTTGAACCACATTATAAAAAAAAAAATTTAAAAAATTAAAAAAATTATTGTATCTTTCCCTTAAATAGGATGTCAAAAAGGTCAAACCATTATTTTTAAGGGGGTAAATGTCACAGCATTATAGGATTGAACAAAAAACAATAAAAAATCAGGGACTAGGTAAAGAATAAAGGACAAAGAATAAACTAAATACTGTAGCAAAAAAGCACAATATTTTAATTTCAATAAAAACTAAATTTAAGTATAATTGGATTTCTATATGGATATAACCGGTTACACTTTATTTTAATGTGTCCTTGTTACAGTGTAATTACACAAGTAATTACTGATTATTACTAATTAACAACATGTACTTACTATAGGTTTAGGGTAAGGTTTGGTTTAGGGTTAGTTGCTTGTAATTATGCATAATTGACTGTTATTACTATAGTAAATACATGTAATATGTGTAACAAGTACACATTAAAATAAAGTGTTACCATATAACCCATATAGAAAATAAAAGATTCAAATGGTGATAAATGGGACATGCAAACTGATATTCCTGAAAAACAAATATTTAACCTCTTCTGTCATGTTCCGGTCATTTTTGACCAGTTTAAGAGTTGAAAACAGTTAAATTGAATCTTAATCTTGTATTTGGTCAAACTAATTTTTAAAATGGATTCTCCACACCAATTAATAAATGAATACATTTTATTTATGTAATGTCACAGTGTTTATGTTGATTACTAGGATGTTGCTAGATGGTTGCTGGATGGCTACTTACTGGTCCAATTTAATCATCTGTAAGTCTCTATGATATCCTAACCCATTTGTGTGGGGACCTTTTCAATGGAAGTCTATGGGATTTTTCGCTCATATAGGCAGACGATTATATACGTTTATATATATATATATATATATATATTTTATATATTTTGTATAAAACCATGATTCTGTATTTGTTTCAAACAATTATCTTTTTTTTTTTACTCAAAGTACCACAACTGACATGTAGGTGGTAATTTTTCCAGATTAAATCCTACTATAAAAACTCGTGTTCTGTATGAAAAACAAGCCTATGTCTGTGTATATATTTATAATGTGTGCTGTATATCTACTGTCCTTTAAAGGTTTTTTTTTTTTTTGTTGACCCGAACACAATGGTTGTTAGGAATTTTCTACAAAACACAAGGTTAAAAATAACATTTATGTTTTATCTTAAAAGTTATTTTGTATTGCAAACTAAAAAGAGTTACATTAGGTCAGTATCCTGTTAGTTACATCAGTAGTTTCCTTATATTCCTTAGAATGACCCAGCTGTATTTGAATTTCTGTGACTAATTAATACTCTTTAGTTGAAATTTGTTGGAAACATTCTTTTCCAGCATGCTGCATTATTTACCCATTGAATCCTTACCCTGATCTTAAAGCGCTCTCGGATGCCCACTCTCATGGCAAATGTAGATCCGGGCAGCAGCGGCAGACACATGCATTCTCCATACTGATGAGCCACACTCAGGTCCAAACAGCACGGCACAAACGCACCCATCAGAACTGCACAGAAGAGACGAGAGATGCTTTAAAACATGGGCTGGTATCTGTAAACAAACTCGAAAGCTTATATGGAATTAGTCTAACGCTGCTTATGTTGATTGACTTCAAAAGGATTCAATTCAAAACTAATCCACAAAACAGCCAAATGAATATGGCTCAAATGGGTAGAAATGGAATATTCAATGTTCTTGTAAAAAGTATTACTTCGCTTTATGTCCAGGTTTACTTTAAATTAATGGAAAATCCTTAGCCATTTATAATCATTAAGGAATATCATGAACTATTAATTATTATGAGACTGTAAACAAACCATGCTTATAATAAATTCATACTAATGCATGGCCCTGTACATCTGTTGAAAAAGTTTGACCCAGAAGATTTTAAATTATGTAGTAAATGATCTAGAAAAAGCAAATATGCTGGGGAAGATAAATCTCTGGATAACTTCAATTACAGTTTAATTATGGCACAGTTATTCTTGTAATTGATTGTAAGCTTGCAAATACATTCAGAGTAGTAAATATATGATTTGATATTATGAAATAATGCAATGACATTCACACATTTTAAGTTTGTTTATACTACAAAATCTCTACAGAAATTTCCACATCCAAAGGTTAAATGTCAAAAATGCAGAAAGTAGAAGATTTAGCACTTTTGTCTACCTGCTTATGTCTATATCTTTATCTATGCTATTTTTGACCACATTCTACAACCAGGAGCTTGTTTCTCATAGGCACTTCCTCTTACATGTGCTGGTGTCACCACACACGTCAAACAGCCCTGTGCTCCAGTCTCCACCAGTCTGACTGATTGTGGTCACTGTTGTCGTGGTCATCCCGAGGCCAGGTTGAGTCAACACAGGAAGTTCCACCTTCTCACTTCCTGTTGCATTCTGTTCAACTTCTTGACCACCTGACGAGTTCATTCTCATGCTGAGAAGAAAGATAGTTTCAAACCAAGAACATTCACTAAGTCTCGCTTAGCCAGACTTTTGACTAAATGTCAGAAGAACCACCCATTTATACAGGGGGATCCATCTGACTGATACAATATGTTTGTTGGTTATATATTTGTAAAGCGATAAATCACAGTTCATTTAGCTTTTATGTGCCGCTTAGAGGTGGGTTTATCTGAGACTGATTATACCAGAATAAAAAACCAGCATGCAAAATATTAATTTCAATAATGGTGTTGCAGTATCCTTAAACGATTGTCCTCTTTGCAACCTGAACTTCTTCGAATCTTTATGACAAAAAACAAAAAAAAGGAAGATGCATCACAATGAATGAAGCAGAATGCAATGTGTCTCAAGATGTGCTTGTAAAAAGTTATTTTTAACCTGACATGGTGTCTAAAATGGTGAAAAAACAGATATGCGGCACGACAAAGATGTCTGTCCAGCGCGTTCTATCATTGAAAAACCCTTAACTCGTCTGTTCACACGTATCTGTGAGTTACGTGTGTGCGTGTATGCATGTGTGCATATATACAACAATGTTTCATAGTGAGGATGTCTTCAAAAATAATGGCATAAATAGTTTTCATTTATCAATTAATATCATACAAAGTCCAGTAAATATAACAAAAAGCTAAATCAATATTTGATGTGACCACCTTTGCCTTCAAAACAGCACCAATTCTCCTGGTACACCTGGACACAGTTTTTCTTGGCTGTTGGCAGATTGGATGTTCCAAGCATCTTGGAGAACTTGCCACAGTTTTTCTATCTATTTACGCTGTCTCAATTGCTTCTGTCTCTACATGTAATCCCAGACTGACTCAATATCGAGACCTGGGCTCTTTGAGGGCCATACCATCTGTTGCAGGACTCCTTGTTCTACTTCTATTCAACTCTATTTACAAAGGGAATGTTGAAATCTAAAATGTATATTTCCTACTGATACACTAAAAGCAGAATATATAAAATAACCGTTTTAAGACAAATGTTTTTGTGAAAAATATAATGCACCTAAGACTTTTGCACAGTACTGTATATATACTGTACTGTATAATAGCAGACCTCTAGTACAGTACAGAAAATAAAAGCAGACTATTTCATTGGCATAAACTAAGAAAACAAAGCAGAATATACGATTCAGCTAGTGGATATCTAGTTTACATGTTATTTAGTGCCTCTAACAAACCCCAAATATTTTTTAAAGATTTAATGGTAACAGTTTACAATAAGGTTCCATCATGAACTAACAATTAACAATACATTTTTACAGCATATATTAATCTTTGTTAATATTAGTTCATAAAAATAAAATTATTCATTGTTAGTTCATGTTAGTTCATAGTGTATAAACTAATGTTAACAAATGCAACTTTTGATTTAAAAATGTATTAGTATATGTTGAAATTAACATTAACTAAGATCATTGTTAGTTCATGTTAACTAATGTTGTTAACTAATGTTAATAAATGGAACCTTATTGTAAAGTGTTACCCATTTTATGTCACTAACCTGACAAATCTTTGCAAATCCATTATTATATTATCCTCAAAAGCACCCAATGTATGAACATGACTTTGTTTCCAGGCAGACTGATGAAAAAACTGTAACATACACTACACGACTTCTAAAACCTAAACAGATTTTAAAATACTAGGCATCACACACTTACCGACTTATCTGAAAAATCAGTTCAGACAAAGACTGGGCTTAACACATCACACAACCCAGGATCCCACATTACCCCACTTACAAGTCGATCCGATCCAATTTCAAACTCATGTGGAAACATGTCCCCTTCCGTTTTAGGAGACGCCTGACAGATGTAAACAAACATGAATACGGGAGCAGTTGTTGTTGTCGCTACTGCATTCCAAGTCGTGAAAGAAACAGGCAAAGCATATTTGGGTGCAGTCTTGGGTGGAAAGACCTTGGCCTCTGAAGACGGCAACACGAGTTGAGGTGAGTGCCATTAAAAATTAAACTCCACTTGAGTGCTTGTTTGCCATTTCCGTCTCTTGAGCTTTGTGACCCTGCGCTCTTGATTTCCATTGGCTGCTCACCGAATGTCTTGGAGCATCATACCAACTAGCACCGACTAGCACTAACTCGGCCTGATTGAAAATCAATGTTAAAGTCTTGTAGTGTAATCCAGAATGCTTGCAGAAGTTGCATAAATCCAGTCAGTTAGATTGGAACTTACTATGTCAGTCAGCGGCGCTTACCAATATTGTGTGCAACAGACTTCAAACAGTCATTGAACAGACTGTGGAAGTTTTATAAAACCCTATAAAGGTAATAAATGGCTAGTCCTGACCTGAGCTGAAAGATTTGACAGCATTGTCAACATTACTTATAAAATGCATACTAATGAGAGTGAACACTTACCTAGTGGTGGATGTCAAATTGGCTCAGAGTATTTCCTCCCAATGACAACAGACTGCTGGAAAAAACAGGGGTGAGTTTCCTATAATGACAGTGGTGTGGTATCTCTGATAGCCAATTGGCCAAGACGCCCTGACAGAAAGCTGCTGTGAGCTGATAAGACTGCAGCCCTCTTAATGTGTTTGACACATAGACACAAAAGACTCAGACACAAATACAAACAATTCAGACCTCTCAATTGGGTGTGTCTTTAACCATGGGCACTTCTGGCCCTGTAGACTTTTAGAAAATAAACTCTCTAAAAAAACACTATTCACACTCTCACTAGTTGATTTAATTCATCAACTAACAATGTTCAACAGGGCACATAAATTCATCACAGGGGAATTCTGAGAATTCTCATTTTTGTCTTTTTCAGAACCAAGAAATGTAATTTCGACCACATTGATTCTGTATCGATTCTGTTAACATTCTGTGGTGGAAATGATGGGGACGGAAATTACATTACCATCATATTTGAAATTAAATGCCTGACTACTTCGTTTTATTAAGGCTAATTATGTAGTTAGCATTTTATGTTTCCTAAATACGTATATACAATAAAATAATATTTTCTCCCTTTTTGCATAATTGGACAAAATTACAGCTTAATTAGAAATGACACATACTAAAAATATTCTGTTTACAAGTTATATTTACCATGATTTTTAATTGTTTTATTCACACATCACGTCTCATATTTATGGAAGCCCATTTCCGCAGTGTCAAATCATAAAACAAATACAGCTCACGAGTCATTATTCTGAGTTAGTATCTAATTCTTTTTAAAAACTAACTTAAAATTATAGATAGTTTCTCAAAATGAGATAATGACTCAAAATCAGATTTCTCAGAATAATGAGATTATCTTCAAATAATGAGATTCTAAAAGTAATGAGATACTAACTGAAAAATTAGATATCTCAAAACAGTGAGATAATATCTCAAAATAATTATATATTCAAAAAACAAGATATCTCAAAATAATGTGAAAATATCTTTAAATAATTAGATACTACCTCAAAATAAAAAGATCCTTTATAAGGCATCTCAAAATAATTAGATACTAACTCATAAATGAGATCTCAAAATAATGTGATAATATCTTAAAATACTGAGATACAAACTCAAAATAATGGGATAATATCTCATAATAATGACATTAACTCAAAATAATAAGATATTAACTCATTATAAGAATATCTCATAATAATTATACAAATTTAAAATAATGAGATAATATCTCAAAATAATAAGATACTCAAAATAATGAGATTGCACTGGACTTTTATTCATTTGTATTATGTGCCGAAAACAGGCTTCCATACATTTTCATCTCAAGCATGCTCTTCACTGACACTTTTGTCGACTTGGTTAACACGTACACTATCTTTGGTTAAAACATTATTAGTGGCAGAATTGTTTGTTGTTGTAGAAATAACGCAACAACTGTGGGACAGTCATATTTTGTGCAAAAAACTACAAATCATTTTTACACACACACACACACACAAAAAAAAACAAAAACAAACAAACAAAAAAAAAAATCTCATTTTTTTTAAATGAGTTTTATATTGTAAAATCTAGTTTTGGGTAAAACAATAAAATCTATACATAAAAGTTATTTTAAAAGTAGCCAAAATTAATGAAGGCATGGTAAAAAAAATTCCAAGACAGTTTTATGTAACCTACATATAACAAAACAATTTTTTATGAACATCAACCTGCAGTCGTAATGCATATCAAAGTCAAACTGAATATTAAAGTCACATAAATATAGAAAAAATCCCTTCCCATTACACACACTTCTAAAACACATACTCATGCACTACTGAGACTGAAAGCCAACATTTAAATATCCTGCAGGTGCCTACAATCCATACAAAAACATCAAATATATCCTTTCAAATGAAACAACAAACAAGCAACAAGAGCTTACCAGTGATCCAGCCTGTGTGTGATGCTACACAAATGCACCCCAAGAACACAGAGACAGACAATGCAGAATTGCACGTATTATGAGGTTAATGTCTTGCATCACTTCCTTCTTCAGTGCATCTAACATGCATTAAACTGGGTCACATCCACTAATGAAACCTTGCTTGGAGTTGTCATTTCTACAATGGCTTGGTTATATATTTGGCAGTCAAGTCTTTTTAAATGTATGTAAATGTCTATCTGAACACGCTTATGTGTGGCTGATCCGACTGTAAAAATGAGCCATCTTCATATCTGCAACTGCCTGCTTGACAGCAAAATAGAGTAATAACCCTTGCAGCAATTCTTAGTAGGCTCATTTTCTCTTTGTTTTGAATTTTCATTTAATTTGAAAAGGTTACTTCTGAACTTTTAAGAAATTATATTTTTCCACCTCAGGTTTGAAGTAGCAGGGCTGAAAGCAACAGGATTAGTGAGGGACCATCAAGAGGGACACATCCCCTCAATATTCAGATTAGTGGTCAACAAATCTGGGCATTTTTAATGGATTCTTAAACTATTACCCTCAATACTAAATATGGGGTACAAAATACCAATTTAGTCATCATTATTAACCCCAAGTCTAACCCTAAATCGTTACATCATGTCAATCCAATGACTGAGAAAGAAAAGAACACAGATCACAGATTTTGCTGTTTCGGAAGGAAATTGGTACTTTAATTCACCAAAGTGGCATTCAACTGATCACAAAGTATAGTCAGGACACTACTGATGTAAAAAAACAGCACCATCACTATTTGAAAAAAGTCATTTTTGATAAAATCTAGACAGGCCCCATTTCCAGCAGCCATCACTCCATCACCTTATCCTTGAGTAATCATGCTAAATTACTAATTTGGTGCTAGAAAATCACTAGTCATTATATCAAACAAAGCTATTTGGTTGCATGAGAAGTGCCCGACAAGACAGCCACATCTATAACAAGTGCTACAGGAAGCGTGGGGTGAAATGTCACCTGAGTATCTGGACAAACTGACAGCTAGAATGCCAAAGATCTGATTTTTGATGAGAACTCTTTGAAGTAGTTGTATTTTCTTTTTTTTTTTTTAAATTGTAATAGTAATTTTTCATGTTATTAATGTCCTGACTATACATTGTGATCAGTTGAATGCCACTTTGGTGAATAAAAGTACCAATTTCTTTCCATAAGAACAAAATCTGAACGTTATTCCAAACTTTTGGCCGCCAGTGTACATGATTTGTTGGCATTAGCTTGAAATATTAAGCCAGCCAAAGTCAACATAAGTTTAAACATAATGAAGTAATGATACTGTAAAAGAACATTACTTTTGTTTGAACCATCTGGTCAAAAACCTTTTATACTTTCATCCCCACAAATACAGGTGCATCTCAATAAATTAGAATGTTGTGGAAAAGTTCATTTATTTCAGTAATTCAACTCAAATTGTGAAACTCGTGTATTAAATAAATTCAGTGCACACAGACTGAAGTAGTTTAAGTCTTTGGTTCTTTTAATTGTGATGATTTTGGCTCACATTTAACAAAAACCCACCAATTCACTATCTCAAAAAATTAGAATATGGTGACATGCCAATCAGCTAATCAACCCAAAACACCTGCAAAGGTTTCCTGAGCCTTCAAAATGGTCTCTCAGTTTGGTTCACTAGGCTACACAATCATGGGGAAGACTGCTGATCTGACAGTTGTCCAGAAGACAATCATTGACACCCTTCACAAGGAGGGTAAGCCACAAACATTCATTGCCAAAGAAGCTGGCTGTTCACAGAGTGCTGTATCCAAGCATGTTAACAGAAAGTTGAGTGCAAGGAAAAAGTGTGGAAGAAAAAGATGCACAACCAACCGAGAGAACCGCAGCCTTACGATTGTCAAGCAAAATCAATTCAAGAATTTGGGTGAACTTCACAAGGAATGGACTGAGGCTGGGGTCAAGGCATCAAGAGCCACCACACACAGACGTGTCAAGGAATTTGGCTACAGTTGTCGTATTCCACTTGTTAAGCCACTCCTGAACCACAGACAACGTCAGAGGCGTCTTACCTGGGCTAAGGAGAAGAAGAACTGGACTGTTGCCCAGTGGTCCAAAGTCCTCTTTTCAGATGAGAGCAAGTTTTGTATTTCATTTGGAAACCAAGGTCCTAGAGTCTGGAGGAAGGGTGGAGAAGCTCATAGCCCAAGTTGCTTGAAGTCCAGTGTTAAGTTTCCACAGTCTGTGATGATTTGGGGTGCAATGTCATCTGCTGGTGTTGGTCCATTGTGTTTTTTGAAAACCAAAGTCACTGCACCCGTTTACCAAGAAATTTTGGAGCACTTCATGCTTCCTTCTGCTGACCAGCTTTTTAAAGATGCTGATTTCATTTTCCAGCAGGATTTGGCACCTGCCCACACTGCCAAAAGCACCAAAAGTTGGTTAAATGACCATGGTGTTGGTGTGCTTGACTGGCCAGCAAACTCACCAGACCTGAACCCCATAGAGAATCTATGGGGTATTGTCAAGAGGAAAATGAGAAACAAGAGACCAAAAAATGCAGATGAGCTGAAGGCCACTGTCAAAGAAATCTGGGCTTCCATACCACCTCAGCAGTGCCACAAACTGATCACCTCCATGCCACACCGAACTGAGGCAGTAATTAAAGCAAAAGGAGCCCCTACCAAGTATTGAGTACATATACAGTAAATGAACATACTTTCCAGAAGGCCAACAATTCACTAAAAATGTTTTTTTTATTGGTCTTATGATGTATTCTAATTTTTTGAGATAGTGAATTGGTGGGTTTTTGTTAAATGTGAGCCAAAATCATCACAATTAAAAGAACCAAAGACTTAAACTACTTCAGTCTGTGTGCATTGAATTTATTTAATACACGAGTTTCACAATTTGAGTTGAATTACTGAAATAAATTAACTTTACCACAACATTCTAATTTATTGAGATGCACCTGTATATCAAATCTAAAGCATTTTACTAAAAATATACAAAGGATATGATAAATCATGTTATTTCAATTAAAGCTCAAATTAAGTTGCATTTCATTTCTTTATTTTATTCACCCATTAAAATGTAATGAAATTTAAATATTTCAAATTTAAACACTGTTTTAATTATTATTATTATTTTTTATTTTTATTTTTTTTTGCATTAAACACTAAACAGAGTTAGTAGAATCTATCAAATATTGCAATCTGTGATTCTTCTTGTTAATTATTTTAGTAGCAACTCAAAGGGGACAAAAAATGACAATTTCCCGGAAAATGTGCTAGTAACCTGCCTAATATGATTAGGGTGTGGCATTTATATTCAAAAACAAGCATAGAAACAGAGGCACATTTTATTAGCATCTTGTATTAAGTGTTCATTGAATACATGTCATTTGACAGAAAAGGGTCCAAAGAAAACATTTTGTAGAGAGAAAAACATTTCTTTCTGACTGGAGTTTTACAGTGAAATACAGGCAGTTATTGCACCCAGAAAACATACTGGAGGTTGTACATGTTCACAGTTGAATGCACAACACAGCAGGTCTTTTCACATCTCCTTTGTTGGACTGTTGTGGTTTACATATGTAGACTTGGTTTAAAATACAGGACAGATGTAAAAATTACAAATGAAACTGATTAACAGGAATAAACAATGGAAGTACAGCAACACCTCCAAGTTATACAGAAGGGCCCACATAAAAACCATTACTTTTCCTAAATATTTCCAGTCTAATTAGCATTATCCTAAATGAATATGAATTGTGCGTTTAAAGCTCCCCATTGGGCTTTTACTACAGAAAAGCCTGAAAATGAACATAATATGAATGCATTATAACCCTTAATCAGAACAAATACCAAATGCCAAGGCAGGAGTTAAACAGGTTTGTAACAACATGAGGCTGAGTAAATGATGTCAGAGTTTTCATTTTTTATGAGTAAACTATCCCTTTAGCTTGTTGCAATGAGGCTAAATTCCAGCTAATGAAAGATAAACTAATCCCTCTAGCAGCTGATACAGATAAAAAAGTCATTTGTTTGTCGATGCATGTAAAGAGAGTCAGAGGGGGGAGGGGAACTGTATATTGAATGTATATTTGTGCGTAGAACGTCACTGGAGCAGATAGACTAGAGTGTCCCCAATGTCCATTTTCAGGCCGTTATCGCTCATATGAACTTTGCTTTGCTCCAGGTTGAGGTGGAAGATTGAACTGTCTGAGATGGGCAGTTTACCCTCCTCTTCCTTTCCCAAAACAGGGATTCTTCTAGGTCCCAACAGAGGGTCTTCAAAACGCATCAACTTCACTTTGGATAAATCTGAAATTTTCACATACATTTGAAAAATCTGAAGTTTTTCATAATATAATGATAAATGATAAAAACTACGTGACATATTTAAGTCACACTTCAAATATACAGTATATGAATGTCATTGCATAAGACGATAAAACATCAAACCAAGTGGCATCTGCAAACAAATGATACTAGAGCTTTTCTCAGAACTAACTTATCAAATACAACGACATTCAAAAACCTTTAAGTGTGCCTTAAGTGTCCACATACATTTTGGGGCATCTGTATGCTTTGAAATCTGTTTTACGTATAAATTATTATTATTATTATTATTTTTATTTCTTTAAAACCTTTCCAAATCTTTCTATCACATTACTTTGCTATAATGGCAGCACAATAAGGCTTACCCTTGATGCCTCTGTTGACACGGGATAGTCTGCGGATGATGCTGTCTTTGCTGTCTCCCTGTCGAATTTCAATCTTAGTTGAGAACAGACCATTGGATGGCTGTGGATTCACCATCAGGACTGATAATCCAGGCTGAGACACACAGAGGTCACAGCTAATGATGCTGTATTTATAGATGCTATGTCACAGAGATCAAAACAGTGGCATGCTCAAAAATAACATTTGTGTGTACCAACTATAATGTCATATTTAATCATATTTTTTGAATACACTACAAGTCTATAATTTGGGCACATCTACTAATTTATTATTATTATTTGCCACATTTTAGAAAAACAGTAAAGTTTTCAAAACTGTGAATTAACTAGGGCTGTCAATCGATGGACAGCCCTATTTAAAGAACTGTATACGTAAAGAACGCATACTGTGTGACCAGCTTGCGAGTTTTGTTGAGAAGCGCTGACTGCCCCCTGCTGATGCAGCTCATAAAAACTAAAAAAAGTTACATGTACTTCAAGCTTGAATTGCTCTGATGCTCATAATATACGTATACTTCTATTACAGAATTTACATGATTAAATCGCAAATATTTCACAGCTCTCTGGAATACTCTATTCTAATTGGTTAATAGCACCATCTAGCAGTAAGCTATTAAAATAATTTAAACTCAAATCAATATTTCATGTGCATTTATTTATTTATTTAGCAAGAATATGAGCAGTCAGAAAGTCAATAATTACAAAATAAACCAACAGAACTCCGACGCAAAACGGAGGTGGATTTCAGCTGTTCAGCGATTTATTTATTCTCACTTAATTACATAATTTCAATGCAAATCAATTTTTCATGTCCATGTATTTATTTATTTGTTTAGAAGCCATGTAATAAGTGGCTTCATTTCCTGTCGGGGTCCTGATCTCCCTATCAGGCTTTATTTTATACATATATCAATATTTGCTGAGAAAGGCCACTCAAATAAAGAAAATTCAATATAAATAGTACATAATATAAATTACAATTTTAAATAGCCTATCATTTAGATAGAAATTTGTTGCATTATTGTGGCAGATGAGTAAAGCATTGATAAGACAACACAAAAAGTGGATTTAGAAGTCAATATATTGTTTGTTTTATGCCCATATCACTGAACAAGCCTACAGTTGACAGCAATCTATTTTGCAACTGAATTCGTCAATCTGTCCTGTTCTCACAGGACGCATTCTTGTATATGTTCGTCAGACGGATGCTTTCGGAGCGACTCACGCTGCGTTTATAGGAAACTTGCGTCTCGAGGTCCCTGTTTTCATCCAGCCGTAAAGAACGCATACAGTGTGACCGGCTTTCGAGTTTTGTTGAGAAGCACTGACTGCCCCCTGCTGATGCAGCTCGTAAAAACTAAAAAAAGTTACGTGTACTTCAAGCTTGAATTGCTCTGATGCTCATAATATACGTATACTTCTATTACAGAATTTACATACAGGTCTAAAGTCTTGATTGACTTTGTTTTTACGTATTATTTTTATAGAATTAATCACACAAAATTTATGCTTCTAATTGACAGCCCTAGAAATAACAAAAATGGAAGTATGGGAATTATGCAGTATGCATTTAAGCATAAGTCTTTAGACAACATTTTTTTTTTTTACTTGAAAAACATAAATTTAGTGTGTCCAATCTTTTGACTTGATTGTGAATATTAAATTTATTTTGTGAATTTGAATTAGGGAAGGCATTTGTGAATCAGATTTTGCTAATTCAATTCCAGAAAATTATTTGAAGTCAACCAAAAGCCTGGCAATAATTCAAAAACACTGAATGAATGCTGTACACCTACACTGTACCATTACCAATGCACATAGTGCTTCTAAAATTAGCCTGCCTGTAGCTGCATGCAGTGCAGGGCAGATCAACCATTAAAAAAGCGAAACAAAAGACGGAGGCTTTTGAGCGCGTGCAGCAGCAATGACGAGGCCTCAGTGGGCTGTTGGTTTCACCTCAGATCTGAAGACACAGAATGGTTTCCCAGGGCAACAATCCTCCTTTACTTTGTCATCAGCTTCAGAGGCGAACACCACGTCTATTTGATCCAGCTGGTGGAGGACAGAGAGAAAGAAAATGGTAAACCCTTTAGCTACTGATAGAAAGCAGTATCAAGAGAGCTCAGATCTAACAAAGTCAGCAGATTATTGTTATTTCAGTATTAAGCACTGCAATTTGATTGGTTGTTACAAAAGAAAACAGATCAAAAATCTGCTATTTAAGGAATAGTTCACTCAATAATAAAACATTTTCATCAAAATGTCATCATTTACTCAACTTCATGTTGCTTGAAACACATATGGCTTTCTTATGAGGAACACAAAGGATTTATGCAGATGAAAGTGTATGGTGACTTAGGCCAACATCCTTTTGCGTTCCACAGAAGAAAGTCATATGGGTTTGGAACAAAATAAGCGTGCTTTTGTGACGTTATGAGCATTTATTTATTTTATTTTTTTTACATTTTTCCATGTGAATATTCAATGGGAAATAAGGGAGGATGGGGCTTGTTTTTTGCTTTGGGATTTGATGGAACTCTGAAAAGTGGCCTGCAAAATTATTGGTCAATACCATTTTTTTCCACTCACACCACCTTGGTTACATCAACACAAAATATCTTGTTTCAAAAGTTACATTTTCATGAGGGATTATAAAAATCAAACTGTTATTTTTTCCCTTTAGAAAAACATGCACTGATGAATCATGCAAAATAATAGCAGCAACATTTATTAAAAAAGTGAACTGTAGGGACCTGGGTAGCTCAGCGAGTATTGATGCTGACTACCACCACTGGAGTCGCAAGTTCGAATCCAGGGTGTGCTGAGTGACTCCAGCCAGGTCTCCTAAGCAACCAAATTGGCCCGGGTGCTAAGGAGGGTAGTGTCACATGGGGTAACCTCCTCGTGGTCGCTATAATGTGGTTTGCTCTCGGTGGGGCGTGTGGTGAGTTGTGCGTGGATGCCGCGGAGAACAGCGTGAAGCCTCCACATGCGCTGAGGCAAATAAGATTCGTCCTCCGCCACCCGGATTGAGTCACTACGCTACCAAGAGGACTTAGAGCGCATTGGGAATTGGGCATTCCAAATTGAAAAAAAAAAAAAAAGTAAACTGGGACAATTTTAATTTCATGTCTTTAAAGGGGACCTATTATGCAAAATTCACTTTTACATGGTGTATAAATGTCAATTGGCAGTGTGTGTACACAACCACCCTACAATGTTAAAACTCCTCTTTCTTATATTTCTATTAATCAAAAACAGTGTCTCAAAATGACTGGTTTTCGTATCCGCTCTAAAGGACTGGTGACGGACTCCACCCTATTACCATAGATCCTCCCGAGTGATCGACACACAGTCCGCCATTTTTTGCTACAGTGAGAAGAATAATGTCTCAACTTCGTAAGCGTCATAAGTGTTCTGTAAAAGTGAACATAAGAGTCTTCATGTACTCCCGGCATCAGAGCCACTGAAGAAAATGTGCCCCAAAACATACCAAAATTTGTGTATGTTTGTGCAAATAATTTACACCAGACTGCTTTATGAATGAGGGTCAATATAAAGCAGGATTTTCAAAAAATTTGACTCTCAAGCATGGATCAGTACCAACTGTTCGTGTTCCAGCTTTATATCCTGAAGATGTAAGTATTGCACTTTATATTTTGTGAATGTTTGCAAATCGCCTTTCCGAATGAGTTTGTTAGCTGATTCCACGGCTAATGCAGCTAAAGTTACCATTGTCTCTGATTGTATTCACGGAGACCAGAGATGTCATCATAGCTTGTTTGCACATGACGTCATGTCACTGCGTTGCTGTGGTATGAAATGCAGAAGGAGGGCAGGAAGTGATTTTCTACATAAGAAGCATTATCACAAACTCAAAATGCCTATGTTTTCCGTTGTTTACGGTTGCTCATACATATATGGCTGAACTCCGGTATTTACGGTGTCAGTCATATTGGTTCTGATTTGCTGTTGCTATAGTATACGAAGCACGAGCTGTAAAGGCACAGCCCTCTTCCGGAAAGGGGGCGGGGAGCAGCAGCTCATTTGCATTTAAAGAGACACACACGAAAACAGCGTGTTTTTGATTCCACCCAAAAAGAGGCATTTACAACATGGTATAATAAATGATCTGTGGGGTATTTTGAGCTGAAACTTCACAGACGTTCTGGGGACACCTGAGACTTATATTACCTCTTGTAAAAAGGGGCATAATAGGTCTCCATTAAGTGGGTTAGATGAGAACATCAGAGAGGTTTAAATGCAGGACATTTAGGTTGTTCTTCAAATAGTTGTGTGGTGCTACCTCAAGTGAATTGGTCAAATACACGATGTTCTCCAGCAGGACTGCACGTTCGTCAAACTCCAGCTCTAGATCCAGAACCCTCGGCCCGCTCTTCTCCAGGTTGTCCTGGAAACACAAAGACAGAAACATGGCCAACTTCAGTGTAGATTCGTAGTGCAAGAGACACATTTGCTTCCATTATATAATGTAAATGAATTCACAAAGCAATCTCATTAACAAAAAATTTGCAGAAACAGCAAAGAAAGTTAGTTTACTATAATATAGTTAATATTACATTATTTATTTATATCATTATTTAAATCTAACATATGTAATATATAAATATTAATGATTAATTATTATTTACATTTATAAGTACACTTATTTTTTATCGGTCTCAGTGGTTCTGGACTCTGTTCTGACACCCGTCGTCCTGGATACTCGAAGTTTGTTTACTAAAGGCCTACTCACACCAAAATCGGGATGAATTTTTGAGACAAACTGCCGACAAAAGTTCCATTCACACTGAGACCGTGACGAATAAAATGAAAGACAATTTCACCCCTGTACAGTAGGAGGTGCTGTTGCTGTTCTACAAACGAATTTGTTTTGCTGCTCTGACCTTTTTTAGCAGTCAATGTGTAAGGTTAATTTATTTAATGCTGTTAAGGCATTTATTGTCCTAATTTGAAAAACTGTTTCATTGTTATTTCCATGTTTTTGATACATTTTAAGGAATATAGAATCTGTGTTTTTTATCTGAGTGAGATAAGAGTGCTGTTGCATGAAAATACGTCCTCTTTATATTTGCACATGTATTTTGCTATGAGAATACTCCAAACGGACTCCCGAACCCAACTTCAAATACACCAAATTAAATAATGTGCATTAAGACAAAACACCAGGTATGTTATAAAATATGAGGAATCAGCACATTACATAAATATTCTTAAAAAGAATGTTTACAGCTTCCACATTATTTATTTACTGCACCAGAACTCCAGTGTTTTATGGTTAAGAACATTTATAAAAACAAACACATTACAGCCTGAGAAGACTTTTAAAATCAGGTTAATATTTGCAGAACAAAGGGTTCATGAACTATAATTATTTCGTTTAAATTTTTCGGGGATGTGTACCAGCTGCACCCCAATGCCAGTGTTTTCCTGTTGATTAGCAGCACCAATACACTACATGCACTGTTGCGCTCTTGACTGAGACTGGACACCCGCAAATCACAAGCTGTCTGCCGGCTGAACATTGCGCTTGGCGTTTAATGTTCCACTGTTTATCTGTGCCGTGAGACCTGCAGGTAGTAGCGGTTTGTTTCATCACTCCAGCAGTGACCACTTGTTTGGACATTTTATCTTTCCACTTGCACTCATTCTGTTTGGACTGTCTGGTGGATCACACTACCTGCTGATCAATACTATACCATCACTTGGGATCTGTTGTTGTTTGTAGTAGTAAGTCTATTGTGTTTTTTGTTATATTGTTTGGTTTGCTTGTTTTGTTTGCATGTACTTTTCTGTTTAAGCACTGGCTGAAAGCGCAAGTAAACTTTTTATTACTTGTTATTATCCTGCTTGTGGTGTCTCGTTTATGTTACCTCTAGACATGAAGTAACTTAAATGAGACGCAACAAGCAGGATTTTTTTTTCCTCCCCAATTTGGAATGCCCAATTCCTCGTGGTGGCGGAGGACGAATCTCAGTTGCCTCCGCATCTGAGACCGTCAATCCGTGAATCACGTGGCTTATTGAGCACGTTACCGTGGAGACATAGTGCGTGTGGAGGCCCACGCTATTCTCTACAGCATCCACGCACAACTCACCACGCGCCCCACCGAGAGTGAGAACCACACATTATAGTGACCACGAGGAGGTTACCCCATGTGACTCTACCCTCCCTAGCAACCGGGCCAATTTGGTTGCTTAGGAGACCTGGCTGGAGTCACTCAGCATGCCCTGGATTCAAACTCACGACTCCAGGAGTGGTAGTCAGCGTCAATACTCGCTGAGCTACCCAGGCCCACCTACCACAAGCAGGATTAACCAAAACTCCAAAATTTATTGGATGAGACATTTCTCTCCTCTTTGTAAGACTGAAGCAAAGACTTCAGAAATAAGTGTGGCCAAAATGACAAGCAAAAGTGATTCTAACTCCCCAGTTGAAAATAAACTTCCCTAATCAAAAAAAGAAACATAATAAAATACATAATTCTTCTCTACCTCCCTAACTATTCCAGAAACAAGAAAAAACTCAATAAAAGAGTTTTTGTTTTGCTGTTTTCTCTTGGTGTGGGAGGGGAAATATTGATGTTGGGAAATGGAGTTTGTTCCAGAAGCGTTCTCCCAGAATCTGACTTTAGAGGAGTTTAAGAAATGTAGGAAAGATGATCTAATCCAGCTAGCCAGATTCTTTAAAATAGCTGTATCTAGGTCTGATGTTAAACATGTAATTCGATCCGAACGTTTAAATAAAATTGTCGAAAGGAATGTTTTACCGGCTGAGTTTGAGTATGATGGTGTTGGAGAGGCTGCTGCACTGGTTTAAGCTGATGCGAAGCACCTTTTGCACACCGATGCTACAAGTACGCTTTTTTACGCTTTTTTGGATTGGCGATTAAATTAAAAGAGCTGGAATTGCAGGTACCGAGTGAGTAACGTGAGAATAGATTGTTCCATTTGTGTGAGTTGGAAATGGTTTCGAGAAGCACAGTAAACATTTCCTCGGTTATTTCGCCTTCAGTTCCTCCTCCTACAGGGGTGGCCCAGAATGTGATAAGGGGTGGAGTGGATTCAGTAGGAGGTACTGCTACCGTGGGTAGAGACACAGCGACATCTGTAGCTGAATTTGATGTAAGCAAATATATCAAATTAGTACCTTCTTTTAGAAGTGGATTCGTACTTTATTGCATTCGAACGCATTGCTACCACTCTTAGATGGCCTCTGGAAATGTGGGCACTCCTGTTACAGTGTAAATTGGTGGGAAGAAATTTGCTCGGCTTTACCTATTGAGGAAGTTTAGAATATGACTTAGTTAAAAACGCTGTATTAAGAGCCCATGAATTAGTTTCAGAGGCTTATTGTCAAAAATTTAGAGCCCATGTGAAATCAGCAAAGCAAATTTTGTGAAGTTTGCAAAAGAAAAGGGGGCATTGTTTGACAAATGGTGTGGGGCCTGTAAAGCCACAATTTTTCTCAGTTACGTGAACTAGTTTTACTGGAGGATTTCAAGAGTGGTCTGCCAGATAAGGTGGTAATTCATTTAAATGAGCAGAAAGTAACATCACTGACAGATGCTGCAGTTTTGGTTGATGAGTTTTACTTGACAAAACCGTTTTCCCTGTATCAGAACGTCAGGAGAAACGTGTATTCCCAGTTATTGATCTTTCAGTTAGAGAAAAAGTTTGCAACACTTTTAAACAGACTAAGAGTGATGCAGGTGAAAGACCTCGTAATACCGCGCACCTTCACTCATCCGATAAAGTATGTTTTTACTGTCTTGACTCATCTCTGATTGTAAGGCATGGAAACAGAAGAAATCTAAGGGAGTTGGTTTTGTTTGTGATTTGGATGACACTCAGAGTAGTCTTGCCTCATCACCTGCTGTTTACAAACCGTTCATTCTGAATGGATTTCTGGGGTTTTCAGATACAGATGGATTACGCCCTGTTTCTAATTTAAGGGATACAGGAGCTGCTCAATCGTTTATGTTGGAAAGCGTGTTTCCATTCTCTGATGAGACGTACTGCGGAATTAATGTGTTAGTTAGGGGCATTGAACTAGGCTACATAAAAGTTCAACTACATTCTGTGTATATCAAATCCGACTTGGTTAGTGGATTTGTGAATGTTGCTGTGCAAGCTCAATTGCCTGTTGAGGGAGTTAAACTTATATAGGAAATGACCTGGCAGGAGACAAGGTTTTTCCTCTTCCAATTGTAGTGGATGCTCACAAAATCTCTTGTGAGCACACAGATCTGGCAACGCAGTTTCCTGAAGTGTTTCCAGTCTGCACATTGACACGGGCACAAGTATGAAAGTTAAATGAGGTAATCGATTTGTCTGATTCATTTATGAGTACTTCTCCAGTCACAAGTAAATGTAAAGTGTTTATTGAACCTGAACTGCCTTTTGATTTTATTGATTTGAGACACTTGAATTGTTGCCTGAAATAAGAATAGAGCAACTGGCTGATGTGCAAAGAGCTGACCCCTCTTTGGCTGGATGTACTGCAACAGCTAAAGATAAGGATGAAACATCCTTATATGATACGGCATATTTTTGGGATGTTGTCCTGATGCGCAAGTGGACGGCGCCTCGCGCTGGTGTGGGCTGGGACACAGTCCATCAAATTGTTGTGCCAGATGTTTTTCGTCCTCAATTTCTACAGCTTGCTAACGATCATGCACTGTCAGGACAGGGGGTTAAAAAAACATATTGCATCTTAAGGTTTATTTATTTTTTGGCCAGGTATTAAATTGGTTGTGTCCAAATATTGTAAATCATGCCATGTTTGCCAGCTTTCAGGTAAACCAAACCAGGTAATTTCTCCAGCTCCACTGCAACCAATTCCTGTGATGAGGAAGCTGTTCGAGAGTGTGTGGGACTGTTGCCTAGATCAAAATCAGGGCATAAATATCTTTTGACTTTAATGTGTGCTTCTACTCATTAACTGAAGGCTGTTCCTTTGAGAACGCTAAAAGCGAAGGCAGTGGTAAAGGCTCTGGTTTTGTTCAGTTTTTGGGTTGCCGAAGAGAACTCAGACTGACCAGGGGTCTAATTTTACCTCTAAACTGTTTTCCCAGGTAATGTGTGAACTGGCAGCGAGGCACCAATGTTCCAGCGCTTATCATCCTCAATCACAAGGTGTGTTGAAACGTTTTCATCAGAA
Organism: Myxocyprinus asiaticus; assembly: GCF_019703515.2. Taxonomy (NCBI): domain Eukaryota; kingdom Metazoa; phylum Chordata; class Actinopteri; order Cypriniformes; family Catostomidae; genus Myxocyprinus; species Myxocyprinus asiaticus. The sequence continues at coordinate 9,633,472 of NC_059383.1, forward strand.
GTCGATGTTGCGTTCGTACTGCATTGAAACAGGTAAGGACTGGGATGATGGCTTACCTTTGCAGATGTTTGCTATACGCGAAACTGTGCAGGAGTCCTTGGGGTTTAGTCCAGCAGAACTTGTTTTTGGTCACATGGTTCGCAGACCATTAAAGCTATTCTATAAACAGATGCTGACTGTGCCATCTACCCCAGTGAAAGTGCTGGATTTTGTCAGCTCGTTTCGTGAAAAACTCCATCATGCCTGTGATGTTACCAAAGCTAATTTGGGGTATACCCAGTCAAGAATGAAAAAACAATTTGACAAGAAAAGCCTCCCTAGAGTATTTAAACCGGGTGACACTGTGCTTGTTTATCTTCCTGTGCCTGGTTCGGCTTTACAAGCTTTTCCGGACCCTATTTGGTAGAGCACAAATTGAGTGAAACTGACTACCTAGTGCAAATTCCTGATCGTAAACGTAAGTCACGAGTTTGTCAAATTAACATGTTGAAATGGTACGTGGATCAGTCATTTGAAGGTAGTCCTCCATCTCCGTCCGTTTCCCTCCCTGAGGTTAAGCCTGTAAATACGACTGTTGTTACACTTCTGTAGAATTCTGTAGGGTGGGTTAGAATGTTGGAATCTACCTGATTTGGGTGCTTGGAAGCAAAATTCTGAGATTTTAAATAACTTGCCCTCATACTATATCTAGCTCATCTATCAGAGTCTCTGGCGGCGATTGAGAATGAATGAATGAATGAACGTTACATTTATATAGTGCTTTACTGACACTACACTCAAAGCGCTTTACACAGTGAACAGGTAACTCTCCTCAACCACCACCAGTGTGCAGCATCCACCTGGATGATGCGACGGCAGCCATAGTGTGCCAGTACACTCACCACACGCCAGCTATTGGTGGAGAGGATTGATAGAGCCAATTAATGGATGGGGATTATTAGGAAGCCATGATTGATAAGGGCCAATGGGGGGATTAAACCCCTACTCTTTTCAAGAAGTGTCCTGGGATTTTTAATGACCACAGAGTGTCAGGACCACCTTTTTACAGTATAGTGGCCCCATCACTATACTGGGGCATTAGGACCTACACAGTCCACAGTGTGAGCACCCCTCATCAAGTATTGTTCCATCTTTTCTGATACCCTTTCTCGAACTCTTGTTTTGGTTCACGATATCGATGTACGTGATTCGGTACCCCCGTATCATGTTAACCCTAAAAAGAGACAAATAATGCGAAAAGTATTAGATTATCTTCTGAAGCATGGGCTTGCGGTTCCCAGTTACAGTGCATGGTGTTCACCGTGCTTGCTTGTGCCAAAAGCAGATGGGTCGTCTTGCTTCTACACTGATTACTGAAAGGTCAATCGAGTAACTAAGGCTGACTCGTTCCTGCTTTCCCGGTTAGAAGATTGTGTTGACCATGTGAGATCTACGTGTTATATGACAAAATCAGATCTGCTAAAGGGGTACTGGCAGGTGCCCTTGACCGAACACGTTGCGGAGATCTCAGCCTTTGTGACACCGGATAGTTTTATGTCCTATTCTGTAATGGCTTTCGGTCTGTGGAACGTGCCGGCCACCTTCCAATGACTTGTGCAGAAAGTGTTGTGTGGGGTAAATAACTGTGACGCATATCTCGATGATGTGATCATCTATTCAAGCACTTGGGAAGAACATCTTATGAGTATTGATACTGTGTTTCATCATTTTGCTGACGCTTCACTGACTTTGAACTTGGCCAAATGCGACTTTGGGAAAGTGGTTGTAACCTATTTAGGCAAACAGGTATGTCAAGGTCAAGTGCGCCCTGTGACTGCCAAAGTTGCTGCCATAGTTGAGTTTCCACTGCCTACCACAAAACGGGAATTGAGACACTTCCTTGGTATGGTCAGATATTCTTGTTTGTTTTGCAAGAATTTTGCTGACATGTGTGTCCCTTAACTGATCTTCTCAGCTCTGTTCAGGAATTTGTGTGGACTTTGGAGTGCGATGCTGCGTTTAACACTGCCAAAGATTTATTGAGTAGCACTTCCGTGCTCTCCGCTCCTTACTTTGCACTTCCGTTTAAGTTAGAGGTAGACGCAAGTGCGAACGGAGCGGGAGCCGTGATGTTACAGGATGATAAAACTGGCATTGAGCACCCTGTTTGTTTTTTCTCAAAAAAAGTTTTCGAAATCGCAACGCAATTATAGCATTATTAAGAAAGAGGCTCTGGCGTTATTGATGGCGTTGCAGCATTTCGAGGTCTATTTGGGTGGTAATTCTGTTCCAATCATTGTATAGGGACCACAATCCGTTGGTGATTTGAGTCAGATGTCAAACTCTAATCAATGCTTAATGTGTTGGTCTTTAATTGTTCAGGAGTTCAATTTTGAGATTCATCACAAAAAGGGTGTGGAAAATGTGATTGCGGATATGTTGTCCCCTGCCTTTAGTGTTGAGTAGGGTATTACACTTTTTAGTCAAACGGTGGTTTGACATTTATGGAAGGGAGATGTTGCGTCCTTTGACATATTGTGCAGCAGGTGGCGCTGTTATTATGTGTGTTGTTCCTTTTTGTGTTTTGTCTCTCTCTCTCTCTCTCTCTCTCTCTCACAGTATTGGACCATGGAGAGAATCAGCTAGTCCTGGGGATTGGTGGATGTGGAGAGGTCTGCCTACTTAAGGAGACAGTGTTGATCCGATGTGGCTTGCTCTCAAGGCCGTGGTGGCCTTTTGTACTCTTTAATGTTTTTCCTCATTGTTAACATGTGGTAGTGAAAGCTAATGTCTAATTTATTGAAGTGAGTGATTGTTTTCTCCAAAGTCAATATGTGGTTGATCTTAAAGAGGAAGCTGTAGGAAATGGGGGCCTGTTTCTTTTATTGTGTGAGTTTTTCTTGTTTCTGGAATAGTTAGGGAGGTAGGGAAGAATTATGTATTTTATTTTGTTTCTTTTTTTTTTTTTTTTTTAAGTTAATTTTCAACTGGGGTGTTAGAATCACTTTTGTTTGTTATTTTGGCCACACTCATTTCTGAAGTCTTTGCTTCACTCTTAAAAAGAGAAGAGAAATGTTTCAACCAATAAATTTGGGAATTTTGGTTAATCCTGCTTGTGGCATCTCGTTTATGTTGCGTCCTTACCCCTAGACGGGACATAACACTGGTGTGATAATCGCAGCACATCTCAAAGCTCGCAATAGATGCGTTCTATGTCCCTCTGTCCTTCTAAGTTCATTCTTCCAAGGTAGCTTAGCAAGACTGGCCTTCAGAAGATCACAAGTCCATTCTCTGCGTTCTTAGAATTGAGAAACACCCAATGGGTATGCTCAGAATGTATTACTGCACAGTGTATCTGCCTACAATTTTTTAAATAGTATGTAACACTCTACTCATCATGCAACAAATGTAGTATGCTACATTGCTGTCACATGACCTCTTAATGTTGCATGCTTGATTTAACAAATGACGTTATCGCCTCAAATATAGGAATGCTTTTTGCATTTTTATTTACAGATATCTTGCATTTTTTATCCAATTTAAAGTAAAGACGTCTTAAATTTTGGCAGTCCAATCAAATAATGTGTGCTTTATATTCCTTCTGGTTCATTCATCACACTGGAAATGGGAGGTCAAGTCAAGTGCATTGTATTGTGGTATACAGCATTTTACCCAGTGTGCCATGTCATATTCTGGCAGTGGTATTAGGTCATCTGGCCATTCTATGCATACAGATAATTCCCATACTGTGCTCAACATACATGCTGTGTACAGCAGAAATAGCTGTATACAGTATTTTTCTATTCCGAACATGGCCCATGTTGATCTTATTATTTGACGGGATCATAAATCTGAGATCCAATATTCACGTATCAAAATCTTCGTGTACCTTTATCATGGCTACAAAGGGCATCACTCGCTTCATGTACTTCTTCAGCTCTGGTATGGCGCCCAGCTCCATGGCGATGACCTTATTGTCAGGCAGAGTTCCATTGTTGCTCTGGAAATTACAATGGGAAAGAACAGTTTTTTGATTGACAGCTTACCAAGATTGAAGACTTTCAAATTCAACTCTGACATTGAGGATAGTTCTGAGATGGATAATAATTCACCAATCACTGTACATCTATATGCAACTTGGACATGGCCCTGTGTTTCAGTATTCCTTTATACTAAACCTAATATTTACCATTATTACACGGCTCTCTGGAAAACTTGATTCTGATTGAACAATTCTGCATTATGCGGCCTTTGTATCACGACTAGTGGTAAACCGAAATGGGTATTTTAATGGCTGATGCGGACCTTGATATCTAGGGAGCAGAGTGATCGATGGCAGATTTAATGCTGATATACTGTATAGGGATGCACAATACATCTGCGGCCGATTTATTATAGACCATTTCAAGATAGTTTAAGGAAGTGAAGATTTTTTGTTCCTTGAACATTTCCTGCAAGTTGTGTGTTCCAAACGGGATAAATCACCCTCCGAAGGGCTCTCTGAAGGGAGAGCAATCATGATAGTCATACTGTATGATCGCTTCAGACAGGACTTCCAATAAAAATTACTTCAAAAGTGAGTTCAGAATGAGCATTATTTTAAAGCCCCACATCTTTTAGCCTTTCAAAAGCTATCAGACTGGATGGTAAAGTCTTCGAAGGGCAACGGGATGATCACTTCTGAATGGAATGCACCCTCATTCAAAACAACAGTGGCAGGTGCTTCATTCATAGTGACTTTAACACAATTACTAACCTCTGCAAGTCATTTACTTTTACATTTTGTCATTTAGCAGACACTTTTACCCAGAAGACAGAGACAAGAAAAGTATTTTAATCATTAAAAAAATAAATCCTTACCTTGTCTGTGGGTCGCGCAGACAGACAGCTTCATTGATTATAACCAGAGACTATTTAGCAGAGACGGGTCACTTCTATTAAAATGAATGGCAGAAATTGGAACGCCCAACGGTCAGTGGATGTAGAAAGCAAGTCCTGCCTTACAGGTAAACGAGCCAATCACCTTTTAGATACAGACATCATCTGTAAATCTACTCAAGAACGCGCATGCGCATTAACTATACAAGCCAGGAAAATATATATATATATATATATTTTCTTTTCGTATTTTGAGGTAAAGAAGTACAATTTATAATAACAGTGTTGTCAGATTTTACTGCTGATTTGAAATATGTTCTTTGATCGTAATCTTGGCCAACCATCTTAGGGATTTTGGTCTTTCCCCATTCAAGTAGATAGATTTACATAGAATAGCTGTAAATAATAGCTGTGAGAGTGTTCCAAAGATGTCCGCCGACTTGACCAGACTTGCCTAAAAACACTTTTTTTATAACAGGAGCGATCATTCCCAGGCTCTCCGCTAAGGAAATAATTATGAGCATCAAACAAAACATTTTCATTACCTCTCTCGAATAGACGTTCAGTATCAACAAAACGTCTGAAGTCACTTCAGGTAAACGTTTGACATTATTTGAGGAAAATATGTTAACTCAGAGCCTTATTTAAAGGATCCGTTAAGGATACCGGAAGTGCTGCAGGAAAACTTGTGTTCCAATTCCTTGTTATTGTTTACATGCTTAAAATGTTCTATTGGCCGATAACTGGGAAAATAACAAATATTCTGCTTGCGATTTCACTCAGTGAGGATTATTTCAACATCTGTGCACCATGTCATGTTGCTTTGGGGCTCGTTTGAATCTGGATCATCCACTGTAAGTAATGATATGCCGTTTTCCATATTCTGTTTATGATTTATGAGGTAATAAGTGTGACAAAAGAACATCCGAGTAATCTTTAAAGAGCCATTCTTGTTGCGTTTTTGCCAAATACTTCATGAGAGTGGCATATCATTACTTTCAGGGGATGATTCTGATTAAAACAACCCCAAACACAATAGAATTTATGCAAGTGTCATTTATTTCTCATTCAAATCAGCATACATCTGTAATATAGTCACACTTCTGTTTCATGTTACATCCGCCAATCCTTAAATAGCAGAAGAGTTGGTCAGATTGTGGAGTCCAAATTTCAAGCTTTTAAACGACACCTATTTTGTTTTAAGTGAATAGTTTTTAATTAATTACCTGGGAGCTCCAGTTTAAAGGGTTCAAATGCAAGAAGTAAAATTATCGGTTATTGTTACTGGTCACAATGAGCTTTGAATTTTCAGTATTGCTGCATCGCTAATGATTTATTTAATACATTTTAGTGAAAGCAAATAGTATGTACATTTATTTACAAAAAAAAAAACCTTACTCAAAATTCTGTTAAAAAAAAAAAAAATATATATATATATATATATATATATATATATATATATTTGAAAACAACCACTGACAATGTTGTCAGTAGATATGGAACTGACAATCGGCCAATGCCGAAAATCTCAAAATGGGCAAATATAGGACTGGTCGATATATCTGCTTAATACTAATAATGACCGCTAAACTTTTTAACTGACTGTTGTCAGAGACTGTTGTCTCTTTGATCTCTTCTCACATAGTAAAATAATTTCAACTCAAATCAATTATTCATGTTCATTTATTTATTTGGGAAGTAGTTTTATTTTTTAATACATTTAATAAGTGGGATAATGTACAGTCATCTGGTCATAATTGCAAAATGAAACCTTTCAGTGTGATACAAGACCCTTCTACTTCGCATCGGGGTTCTGAACACCACGTCAGGATTTATTATGGTGTAATGACTGTTGGTGCTACATTATCACTTGATTAATTTTCTCCTTTTATAGAAAAACAGTGTGGCCCATTTCTTCTTCTGTGAAGCACCATGTTAGTTGAAGTTCTTAGAAATCAGAGTTGTTCTGAGCAACGTAAATATATGAAGATCACGTTGATATGCACTCTTTGAGAAAAAGACAAGTACCTTGTAATGCATGCCCAGCAGAGAGAGGGCGCTGTGCTGCCAGGGTGGATAGGTCTTTGCTACATAGATGGTGCAGTGTGTGGGCTTGGCTGGAGGCTTGTTGTCCCCTTTCTGTAATAATAAAGTATCAAATAAAATGTGTTACAGTAAGTACAGTCAAGACTATTAAGTTTTATTCATTATAAGCATAATTTTGAAAATGTGAACAACAGTTATAACAAGGAATGACAGAATGAATAGGCATGTCCAAAACGGCCACTGCAGTTGGTGTCGACATTTCCAGAGTTTATAAAATATTTGAACAAGTAAATCTACTTTAAATCTATAAATATAACCTTAGCTCTGACAAAACTTATCTTTCAAACTGTTTTTTATATTCAGTCACACCAGTTTATTTTTCCTTCAAAGCTTAAAACCCACTAAAGAACATCACCACAACAACTCCCATCCAAAACAACGTCCATTACCACATGCTCATAGAAACAGGACTGAGAAAAGCCTCCCTCCTAACATCAGTTATGCAAGAGCCAGCAAAGGTAGAAACAGACTGTAGGGAGAGCGGCCCCTGTCAAAAGCGAGGGATTTTCACTCAGAGGAGGTTTGAATAGAACCGAACTCATTCTACATGACAGCTGTCGCTTTAACTCGCCTCACTGCTCATGTAAATTCTCTTTTGGGTGGAGTTGGATCTGCTGGACATCTGTCTAATGACTTAATGTTGAGGGGATAGAGGCCATAAAATAATTTTTGTGAATTAGGCTACTAAATAAAAGTACAAAAATAAATTTCTGGGCAAATATTTTAATGCACATGTGTCATTAACTATTAACTAGGTGCCTGTTTTATTTTGGTCTAGTGATATATGCAATACAGTTGTGCTCAAAAGTTTGCATACCCTGGCAGAAATTGTGAAATTTTGGCATTGATTTTGAAAATATAAAAAAAAAAATTTGACTGATCATACAAAAAAAACTGTCTTTTATTTAAGGATAGTGATTATCTGTAGCCATTTATTATCACATAGTTGTTTGGCTCCTTTTTAAATCATAATGATAACAGAAATCACCCAAATGGCCCTGATCAAAAGTTTATATACCCTTGAATGTTTGGCCTTGTTACAGACACACACAGGTTTAAATGGCAATTAAAGGTTAATTTCCCACACCTGTGGCTTTTTAAATTGCAATTAGTGTCTGTGTATAAATAGTCAATGAGTTTGTTAGCGCTCAAGTGGATGCACTGAACAGGCTAGATACTGAGCCATGGGGAGCAAAATAGAACTGTCAAAAGACCTGCGTAACAAGGTAATGGAACTTTATAAAGATGGAAAAGGATATAAAAAGATATCCAAAGCCTTGAAAATGCCAGTCAGTACTGTTAAATCACTTATTAAGAAGTGGAAAATTCGGGGATCTCTTGATACCAAGCCAAGGTCAGGTAGACCAAGAAAGATTTCAGTCACAATTGCCAGAAGAATTGTTCAGGAAACAAACAAAAACCCACAGGTAACCTCAGGAGAAATACAGGCTGCTCTGGAAAAAGACGGTGTGGTTGTTTCAAGGAGCACAATACGACGATACTTGAACAAAAATGAGCTGCATGGTCGAGTTGCCAGAAAGAAGCCTTTACTGCGCCAGTGCCACAAAAAAGCCTGGTTACAATATGCCTGACAGCACCTTGACACGCCTCACTGCTTCTGGCACACTGTAATTTGGAGTGACGAGACCAAAATAGAGCTTTATGGTCACAACCATAAGCGCTATGTTTGGAGAGGGGTCAACAAGGCCTATAGTGAAAAGAATACCATCCCCACAGTGAAGCATGGTGGTGGCTCACTGATGTTTTGGGGGTGTGTGAGCTCTAAAGGCACGGGGAATCTTGTGAAAATTGATGGCAAGATGAGCATGTTATCAGAAAATACTGGCAGACAATTTGCATTCTTCTGCACGAAAGCTGCGCAAACTTTTGAGCACAACTGTATTAAATTTGTGTTATTAACTGCAAAATAATAATAATAATAATAATAAAAAAAAATTATTGTAACAGTAGGTGGCAGTTTTAATTTTTAATAGGACTATAGATTAATATAAGTGTCTCTGATTCACCATGGTAACAACGCTCAACCTCAGAAAAGATACACTGTATATTGAAACTAATGATGTACCAGGAGAAGACATAAACAGAGTACTGTAATCAAGACTTATCAAGATTAGTTCATCGCAGCAGCCACAATCTCTCTCCTGTATACACCAATCAGCCACAACATTAAAACCACCTGCCTAATATTGTGTAGGTCCCCCTCGTGCCACCAAAACAGCACCAACCCGCATCTAAGAATAGCATTCTGAAACAATATTCTTTTTACCACAGTTGTACAGAGTGGTTATCTGAGTTACCATAGACTTTGTCAGTTCGAACCCATCTGGACATTCTCTGTTGACCTCTCTCATCAACAAGGCATTTCCGTCCTGCAGAACTGCCACTCACTGGATGTTTTTTTTGGCACCATTCTGAGTAAATTCTAGAGACTGTTGTGTGTGAAAATCCCAGGAGATCAGTAGTTACAGAAATACTCAAACCAGCCCATCTGGCACCAACAATCATCCATGTGATTATCTAATCAACCTATGGTGTGGCAGCAGTGCAGTGCATAAAATCATGCAGATACAGGTCAGGAGCTTCAGTTAATGTTCACATCAACCATCAGAATGGGGAAAAAATGTGATCTCAGTGATTTGGACCGTGGCATGACAGCTTCCCTGGGGTTTGATCTCCATTCAGGCATTTGGTACATACTTTTGTTGTTGAGATTGTGGTCATGTCATCCATGTAGGCCCTGATTGGGGGAAGATGCAGCCCATTCTTCAAACATTCCCCTCCGACCACCCATTGTGATGCTTAGATAATGAGCTCCATTGCCATGGTGAATGTCAGAGGAGAGATGGTATAGCCCGCTATTATCTCAAGGTGTTGCCAGGCGGTGGTTTTGTCCTGTGTTGTGACACAGAATTGGAGATCCTGGAAGTAAGCTTTGACCAGCTTTGTAATGCTCTCTGGGACCTGGAAGTAGTTAAAAGCTGCCCACAGAGTCTCATGAGGCACCGACCCAAAGGCATTGGCAAGATCTAGGAAAACCACATGGAGGTCTCTCTTCTCCTTGTCAGTTTGTATCTGGTGCCAGATGACATTTGTGTGTTCCAGACATCCTGAGAAACCACGTATACCTGCTTTCTGCACTGAAATGTCAACGAAGTTGTTGCTCTTCAGAAATGCTGAGAGTTTTTGGGCCACAACACCAAAGAAGGTTTTACCTTCCACATTCAGGAGGCTGATCTGGTGGAACTGGCTAATTGTTGAGGAGTTCTGTTCTTTCCTCCTGCCCTTCGCAATGCCTTAGGTATGATTTCTTCCCCCATGCCACTTTCATTAGTTTTCAGAGGTATTTCAGGACACCGGGGGTGTTTTTATAGAGCCTGTATGGGACACCATTGGGCCCTGGGGCTGATCTTGATCTTGCTCGTTTCACTGTACTCTCCACTTCATTCCATGTAAGGGGCCATATGTCCATTTGATGCTCAGGTAGGTGAATTGGAGGCATGTCATCCAGAATGGTGATGGCACATGCCTCTGGTTGTCAGAGTAGGTCTTTTCTGAGGTGTTCCTCCAGCTCCCTTACAGGTACTCTAAGGATCCCACTCTTCTGCTTGACAAAGAAGCTTTTGACAAACTTGTACGGATCTCTGTAAAAGCCTGTCCTCGCCCGTTCTTTCCTCTTATGTTGTTTTCTCAGCCATTCTGCTCTTCGCAGCATTGCCAGGAGCTGCTTTATTCCAGCCTGTAGTGCTTCAAGTCCTTTCCATTCACTTCTGTGAACTTCCTCCACTGTTTTCTCAGCTGTCTTCTTTCCTTCACAAGTCTTTTGATTTCCTGTTGTCTCCTGAACGTAGGCTGGGCAGCAGATTCCTTCTGTGTCCTCTGTTTTTTTCCTTCACCCCAAATTTCTCCGCCCCATAGCTGTATATTATGCCTCCCATCTTCTCTGGTTTTCTTTCTACACATCCCTTCAATCCTTCTAGAAGATGGACGAGGTCTATGTTGGCAGGATTTAGGCCACACGATTTGAGGCTTTCCTCCATCCATCTTCCTCTCTTCTGCTGGCCGTGCCTGGCTGGGCTCTGGACTCATGTCCATTGGTGGGTCTGTGCTTGGTTGAGCTTCGCCTGGGGTGCTGATACCCTGTGGACCGTGGTGAATGGCCTGCTACTGGGCTTCACTCGACTGATTTGTCCTACCTCTTACGAGGTAATGATCAATGCGAGGCCCCTCGCCGAGCTCCCTCAGGCATTTTATTCCTGCCCTGGTGGACCTTTAGACCCTTCTCTGATGTTATCTTTGTCCAGCCACAGATGCAGCTTTGTAGCTTGTGTCCTGCCGGCGCTGCTCTGTCAATTGCAGTGCTGGACGTCTGATTCATCGTCATTTCAATTATTAAAGTGCAAAATGCTACGATTTCATTATATAAATATATGGTCTGCAGGCACTGCACACTTCAAGCTCTATTCTGTTGTTTACAACAAGCACAGCATGCAATGTTCATAAAATGTTTTGTCTGTGTTTTCAGCTTATATGTGGCTTCACACATTCAAAGCGTGCAGCACATGCCGACTGTTTTTATTTAATTAAATCGCCGGTTTACAAAAACACTAGGACACATCACTATTTTAATTTGATTAATTGTTCATTTCAGTGTAAAAGGAACAATGGCACACACTCATAAGTGTATGAGCATTTGAAAGCAGCCCCCGTCAGTCACACAGCGCACGTGGACCAAATTGATTCGGTGCTCGGTACTTCCTGTACTGCAGAAACACTGGAATAGTTACATCTTTTTTATTTTAGTATTGACTTGGTATCAAAGTACAAGTACTTATGACATCACTACTGTGAATAGTTCATACCTTGCTCTTGGCTGGCTGCATGTAAGCTTTCAGGCGAAGGCGGAGGTCATGAGCCGTGTCCATCAGATACTGCGAGGATCGCATCAAGATCTCGTCCACTGGACCAACCGTGGGCCAGCTGGCCTTCATCAGAGAACTGCTCTGTATGAAGAATAAACAGTCTGAGAATGTTATCAGAGTCTGTGTTGAGACTACAATGAATTTTAAGCATAAATCTCACTAAATTTAAAATATAAAAATTATATTCTCTGAAAACCACCCTTAATAGTTTTTTCACCATTCCTCACAATAAGGACAATAATAATTATCATAGTTATATTTGATTAAAAGTCACTGACATTCATTGTAGCTCCTCAACAGCCTTAATGTCTGTGAAATGTTATGGTTTAAAAGTGGATTATTCCTCAATGGACACCTGTCCTTCAGTGTGGAGGGGGTCTCACCTTCCCCAGCAGGGACCAGGTGTGTTCACACAGGTGTGGGCAGATGGGTGCCAGCAGCAGTGTTTGGTTCTCAATAAACTGGAACACAAGATCTCTGTGCATGCCCTCGATGGCCAGTTCTCTGTATTTATCCTTAGCAGCCTGAAGAAACAAAAACTTCATGTTCAGGTTGATACATGTAGGGCAGAAGGTATGGCACATATAGCCTGGCAGTGTATAAACAACCACAGATAAATGTTAGATACGTTTCCGTCCAAGTTGCAAAATTAATTTATGTGAAAAATCTGAATATCACAAAAACATTTTTGCCAAAAAAAAAAAAAAGAAAAAAAAAAAAAGCCCATCGAATACATTTTATCTTGTGTTCAAAGAGAACAAAATCATCACCAGGGAAATTGGCACAAAATAGAAATCAAAGATTCCCTATGATGCCTCCAACATTTTAAATACTGTAAAAGACCAGAACAGATTTTGGTCCGCTGGCTAGTCCAGTTATGAGTGAATTATTCTGTCACATGACTTGTTGATGGAAAGTCACATGACTCTTTTAATATGCATCTAAGGTTTTATGCTTTGAATGTGTTTCCATTGTAGTTTTTTTGTGCTTACCGAATAAAGAAAATCTCAAGCGAGAGTATACTGTACGTTACTTGAAAATTGTATTCACATCTTGCCATTTCCATCAAGCATATTTGATGCTATATCACAAAAATGATCAGAAAAGTATGTGAATGGAATCCCAGCTATTGTGGAATGATAATTACATTGCAATTACAATACATGCAGTCAAAGGCTGCGTTAACTGAACATTTTCCATCATTTACAGAATTTCAAAAATGCTTTTAAAAAACAATACAGGAAAAATGTGTTTCCATCGTAGTTTATGCTCATATCTTCTTACAGAATAAAAAAAACAGCAAGTATATACATTTTATGGACATTTTGGATCTTTTATTTGTATCCATCAAATAAGTTTCCATCCAGGACTTCTTACGCAATATCCCAATATTCACGTCAAAATTCATTAATGGAAACCCAGTTATTGCGGAATGATAATGCAATTACATGCAGTCAGATGTTGTGTTAAAGGAATAGTTCACCCAAAAATAAATTCTCTCATCATTTACTCACCCTCATACCATTTTAGATGTGTATGACTTTCTTTCATCTGTTGAACATAAATGAAGATTTTTAGAATAATATTTGAGTTCTGTAGTGAATGGTGACCAAAATTTTGACTATTATATCACTCCTGAATATATGAATTTAACCACTGGAGTCATTATGCTGCATTTACTTCATAGTTCTGGTCACCATTCACTTGCATTGTGTAGACCTACAAGGCTGAGATATTCTTCTACAAACAATTGTTTATGTCATGCAGAAGAAAGTAAGTCATACACATCTGGGATAGCATGAGGGTGAGTAAATTATGGGAGAATTTTCATTTTGGGTGAACTATCCCTTTAACCAAAACTTTAACCCAAATTTTAAAAAGTCATCTAAGAATTTACTCAGTAAATGTGTTTTGACTGTAGTTTATGAGCATGTCTTCTTACAGAATTAAAATAATAATAATAATAATAATAATAATATTATATATACACTATATTGCCAAAAGTATTCGCTCATCTGCCTTTAGACGCATATGAACTTAAGTGACATCCCATTCTTAATCCATAGGGTTTAATATGATGTCGGCCCACCCTTTGCAGCTATAACAGCTTCAACTCTTCTGGGAAGGCTTTCCACAATGTTTAGGAGTGTGTTTATGGGAATTTTTGACCATTTTTCCAGAAGCGCATTTGTGAGGTCAGACACTGATGTTGGACGAGAAGGCCTGGCTCGCAGTCTTCGCTCTAATTCATCCCAAAGGTGCTCTATCGGGTTGAGGTCAGGACTCTGTGCAGGACAGTCAAGTTCTTCCACACCAAACTCACTCATCCATGTCTTTATGGACCTTGCTTTGTGCACTGGTGCGCAGTCATGTTGGAACAGGAAGAGGCCATCCCCAAACTGTTCCCACAAAGTTGGGAGCATGGAATTGTCCAAAATCTCTTGGTATGCTGAAGCATTCAGAGTTCCTTTCACTGGCCCAGCCCAGCTCCTGAAAAACAACCCCACACCATAATCCCCCCTCCACCAAACTTCACAGTTGGCACAATGCAGTCAGACAAGTACCGTTCTCCTGGCAACCGCCAAACCCAGACTCGTCCATCAGATTGCCAGATGGAGAAGCGTGATTCGTCACTCCAGAGAACGCGTCTCCACTGCTCTAGAGTCCAGTGGCGGCGTGCTTTACACCACTGCATCCGATGCTTTGCATTGCACTTGGTGATGTATGGCTTGGATGCAGCTGCTCGGCCATGGAAACCCATTCCATGAAGCTCTCTATGCACTGTTCTTGAGCTAATCTGAAGGCCACATGAACTTTGGAGGTCTGTAGCGATTGACTCTGCAGAAAGTTGGCGACCTCTGCGCACTATGCGCCTCAGCATCCGCTGACCCCGCTCTGTCATTTTAAGTGGCCTACCACTTCGTGGCTGAGTTGCTGTCGTTCCCAATCGCTTCCACTTTGTTATAATACCACTGACAGTTGACTGTGGAATATTTAGTAGCGAGGAAATTTCACGACTGGATTGTTGCACAGGTGGCATCCTATCACAGTACCACGCTGGAATTCACTGAGCTCCTGAGAGCGACCCATTCTTTCACAAATGTTTGTAGAAGCAGTCTGCATGCCTAGGTGCTTCATTTTATACACCTGTGGCCATGGAAGTGATTGGAACACCTGAATTCAATTATTTGGATGGGTGAGCGAATACTTTTGGCAATATAGTGTATATATATATATATATATATATATATATATATATATATATATATATCATGAGGGTATATGTTTTTTTTAAGCAGATTTTGGACATTTTATTCATATCATGATAATTCTATCCAGCATTTTTTGTCCAATATCCCAAAATTTTTTATAAAAATATGTGAATGGAAAACAAGCTATTAGGGAATGACAATTGCATGCTGTCAGAGATTGCGCTAAACAAAATGTATAGAATTTTTAAACTGTAAATCATTTACAGAAAACTTTGCCAGATAATTCCATACGGTTTCTGACATTTTGACAGCAAAAATATTTGGTATACTGCTTTTGCCTTATTTAGAAACATTCCCACAGTAAATGATGCACATAGGGATTAGAAGAGAAAGAGAGAGATTAGAAGAAAAGGGAAGCAAACTAAAAAGTTTTAAAGTGCATTGCTGAGAAGAACAGACTGAAGCCCCTTTCGCATAGAGATCCTGGGATGTATCCCGGAAAAGTCACCCCTGGATCCGTTCTGGGACTGCAAGATTTTGATCATTCACACTGCCCGAGCTTTCCCGGAATCTGTGCTCGCATTCACACACATCCCGGAAAATATCCCAAGACAAAAGTGGAATTACGATGTGACGTCTATGTACAACGTCTTAAGTTTACTGATAACCCGTGTTTTTTCGTACCTTACCACAAAAATACTAATGGCTAATTTCATCGTCTGCGCTGATGGTCACGGTATGAGATATGCATGAGAGCCAATTTTAGCTATTTTTTTTTTCAGTTAAAGCTACTTTTATAAATAGCTAATAAGATCATTTTGATATTGTTTGATGTAAATAGTTTTTGGCCAATAAAGGACAATAAAGATCGAAAGCGAAAGTCATAAAAAAATATACTGTATATATTAATGTGCCACGGTGCATTGCAATATTATTAATATTAAACAATAGAAAAAATAAACTAGTAATTTTCATACTGTGCTGCAACAGTTAAGATGTGTATTTGATTTAGTAACTGCTTTTGTTATTTAGTTAAAATTCATATATTATGAATGAATGAGAAAATGGCAATGTATGACAGCCATTTATATGTTTGATTTTTAACCGCAGTACACTGTAAACTGTTAAATCTCTATTCTGCATACAGACTTTCTCCTTCTCATGATAAATATGTCATCAATAGAACACACACTATTACCGGGACCGGCAATATTACAAGTGTCTGATTTCCAGGACCAGATTTTCTGGCATTCTGGCTCCGGCTTGCGTTCACGCAGAAGGCTCCCCGTCATTGACCCCGGCAACATCTCGGGATCAGAGCCCAGTGTGAATGAGGTTTGAGAGACAGACATGAGAGAGGATTAAGAGAGAAATGCAAGAGATTCCAAATTGGGAATATCAAGACGAAATCTACACAAGGAAATTAAAAGGCATACGTCTATATAGTTTTTTGGAAAAATGGAAACAATGGATAAAAACAGACCATGACAAAAAAAATGTACAACAAAGTACTAGAAGACGAATAATGATTTTTTTCAACCTCTGCATGCAGTCTCTGTTAGTGCGTTTCATCGTTCTATTCAATTAAAACGAGAGGTGCAGATGTATTTGCTCTGTAAGACTCTATCCAACATTCGCAAAGTTTATTCAGCACAACAGATGCTGGCCATCTGCCGACGCACATCAAAAATCAAACCGGTGTGATTCAGTGAAGGCAGGTGGATGCAATTGTGCATATACTGTATGTTACCTGGAACTCAAAGAATCCGCTCTTCAAACCCTCTTTATACATCATCCTCTCATAGTGCTGCTCTGTTTTAATGATGCTGGAGTTTATTTCACTGCACACAGATAATCAGACAGGAAAAACATTGCATTTTCCAGAAAAAACCCAATAAAGCCATTTTCCAGATTCAAATCATGCTTTAACGAAAGAGGAACCTACAAATGGCTTAAATTATTCTATATCATGATTGTTACCTAATAAAGACTCGGTCATTAAACGTGTCCGCTGGTCCAGTCCTCAGGTTGTTCTGACTGGCAACCATCTCTTTCACCCATTCCACCCACGTATAGAGACGGAGGATTCCCGCATCGGCCATGGCTTCAACGAAGTTAGCATCCTCTACTGTGTCTCCTGCATCAGCCAGGGCCAATCGCATACCTGAGACACATACAGACAGATAAACAGAGAGACAGAGGCCCCATTTACACCTGGGGCTAAGATGCCTTTTGAGCGATCCGATCAAAAGTGGTCAGCGCTTAATACAGGTCTAAACAGGGTCCGAAACATTTTGTGCTCAGATCACAAAAACCCATCAAAGACTAATCAGTCCTGACCAGTCCACTCACCTGTAAATCAAACACTGCGCTAAAACCAGATTTTGCTCCTAGCATATTATTTAGCATATAATAGCAAATGATTTTTTTTTCTGTGGTATCGAAAATGATACTGAACATCATGAAATTTTAATGGTATTTCAACTACTGAAATTTTGGTATTGTGACAACCCTAGTTGAATTTGTATTTTTCCTGAACACATTTCTGACAATAATGATCTTACAGATCTCTTAAAAGACAATATTTGTCTTTTTGTAACCTCAAATGCAATGTGGGATTATAAAGTCATTCAAGTTTCTCATCTGATATAAATAAGACAAAGACAAACATGCTTACACACAGCTCCCCTAAGGAGATCTACATAAATCATTTAATTAAATATAGGATTAAATGCATTTCTGATGCTGGCATAGAGTAAATCAGGCCGTTGTGCTCACGTTTAACAGGTTTGTTCCTCAAATGTGCGAGTGTTTATGGAGGACTCACCATCTGCTGAAAACTTGGCAATGGCTTGACTCAAAGTGAGGAAGTTGCCAGTGGATTTGGACATCTGGTTGATACAAACACAACTGATTAGATGGATGAAGGGGACCAACCACACACACACTTGTGCACCGATACTTGTGAGGACCTCCCAATGAAATAATAGGAATATCAACTCACCTTTTCAGAGTTTAGCAGAAGATGACCATTGGCCCGTACTGCTTTAGGCCATTTATCACTATCATGGTTAAAAAAAAATTTAAATTAAAAAAATTAAATAAATTAAATTTGCCAAGTACAAAAGCTTGAAAATGTGAAGTATTTTAAGTAACATTGACAAGTGCAGTGATTCTCAATTTGTTTTGTTTTCAATGCAAGTGAATGGTGGACAGAACTTTGAAGTTCCAGAAAGCACATAAAGTAATCTATAAGACTTCAGTGGTTAAATCCATGTCTTTAAAAGCGAGATGATACATGTGGGTGAGAAACGGATCAATATTTAAGTAATTTCTGAACTATAAATTCTCCTCCCTGACCAGTAGGTAGCAATATGTACAAAGACTGCGAATCGCCAAAAACACAAGAAGAATGTGGAAGTGAAAGTGGAGATTTATAGCAAAAAAGGGCTTAAATATTGATCTGTTTCTCACCAACACCTATCATATCGCTACTGAAGACATGGATTAATATTTTATTTAATACTACTTAAAATAATAGATAAAAATTAATCTAAATGTTGATTTCATCACAGTGATTTGGTCACAGTGATGAATGCCGGGGAGTGCAGAGAAGAGTTTGATTCGGATGGGGGGGGGGGGGGTCTGTCAATCGCACTCATTTCCACGGCTCGGCATCGCTTGTAGATTGCACCACTGTATTACTAATATTGTAGTAACCATGTTCTTTGGTAGAAACCATAGTTTTAATGCAATTAATCATGGAGTTCGTACAGTAATAATGGTGGTTATATAGTAACCATGGTTAATTTTTATGGTGAAACCATGGTTACAGTAGTAAAACCAAG
Organism: Myxocyprinus asiaticus; assembly: GCF_019703515.2. Classification (NCBI taxonomy): domain Eukaryota; kingdom Metazoa; phylum Chordata; class Actinopteri; order Cypriniformes; family Catostomidae; genus Myxocyprinus; species Myxocyprinus asiaticus. Next base: position 9,652,435 of record NC_059383.1, read on the forward strand.
GTTATTTTTTCTCAGGTAAGGTTAAGTTTAGGGGTAGAGGTTAATGTAGTGTTTCTGAGGAACTCTAAATAAACACAATAAACACACTGCAGTGATGTCCATACTGTAGGTTAGTATTTCAATATGGGTGCAAATAGTATCTGACACTATCTGCACCAGGGTGCAATTAGTATCTACCATTATTTGCACCAGGGTTGGGGTGCAAATAATATCTGCCACTATTTGCACTGAGGTATAAATAGCATATACCATTATTTGCACCACAGTGGAAATAGCATCTGCCTTACTTTTACACTGCCTTTATGTGCTTCTGAGTTCTGGTCACCATTCACTTGCACTGTACGAACCTACAGAGCTAAGATATTCTTCTAAAAATCTTTGTGTTCTGCAGAAGCAAGTCATACACATCTGGGATGGCATGAGGGTGAGTAAATAATGAGAGAATTTTCATTTTTGGGTGAACTGTTCCTTTAAAATATAAAATATAATAGTTCACCCTAAAATTAAAATTTCTGCCATTATTTACTCACCTTCCTCGTTCAAAACGAGTATGACTTTTTTCATCCATGAATCACCAGATTGAGGGATGAGAGCATCCTGATTGTGACAGTGACTTTCAAGCTCCAAAAGCACAGAAAAACAACAGAAGAGTCATCCATATCACTTGTGCGCTATATTTCAATTCTTCTGATGCCATGCGATAGTGTTGTGTGAGGAACAGACCAAATTTAAGTGCTAAATCACCTCTTCACCTATTTGAATCTGGCGTCTTTTACATAAGTGCACCTGACACCACATGAACACATTAAGACACCACAACTCCTCATACATCAAGTATAAACTCCTCTGTTTAAACCGCACATGCTGGTTCTTGCATGTATTGTCACAAATTTTTGAAATGTGTGAAAGTGAATTAGAACAGGGCAGTCTTCCACTCCCCTGTACAATGCCCCACACTTTGAGAACCACTGGACTAGTGCTTCTCTCAGTTGTTATATTAAAGCTGAAGTGTGTAATTTCTGCAACCTAGCGGCTCCAAATGGGATTGAAAAAATAAGGACTTTTAACAGAGGTTTAAAAAAAAACAAAAAAAACGATAATCCCATTGGTTGAGCCGATGTTGCTAAATCGGGCTGGTCAGGATGCTCAAACAAACAGAAGAATGCTTTGACAGCACCACAGATAGAGTCACTTCTCTGATGGAGTTGTCTCTGTGTACAGTAAATTAACTAGCACTGAAGACAGTATTTTAACATCCAATAAAGTACACACTTGACCTTTAAATTAAGCACCAATGCTTTTGAGAACGAACAACATATGTAATAAGGGGAATAAATTTCAAGTTCACAAAAAACAAGAAAATATTTCATCCGTTATATTTCCGCTAGACATGTGGTCTATAACCTACACATTATTATAAATAAGTATACAGTACTGTACCTGTCATTTGGCCACATGGCTACATGATTGTACAGGTAATATGAGAGATGGTTTGGCACCAGGTCTTTTCCTGATACTCTCACATCTACCGGGTACCAGAACTCAAACTCCCTCCTGAGCCTCTCCAGGTGCTCCTTCGGGATGTTCGTCTTTGGGAAAGGTGCTGTTTTGAAGAAGATGTAATCCCACACTTCTCTTGTCATCTGCTCAGGTCTACAGGTCAGGAGAAAGACAGTGTTTTTGGAGTATATTTTTTTTGTTGCCGTTTTTATCCTAGTAGTAACAATGCACGTGTGTCAGTATGTTCAGATGGTCATTAAATCTCAATTTTCTATGTCAGTTTGATTCATCATCAACACTATGGGGTTTTTACAAGGGCTGTCAATCACTTAAATGTTTGCATTATTTCACAGGTTTTCAGCATCTCACACCATGAAATGTAGTTTGAAACTATAAAAAAACTAATTTCCAGACCCCCACATTCTGTTGAGCGGCATGCAGCTGTCTTGGAACAGCTGTCGGTTTGTTGCCTGCACAGCTGGAGTTGCGCTGACTGCTACCTGCTGATGGCGACTCACAAAAAACTTAAAGGTGCTACTTCAAGCCCAAATTGCTTCGTTGGTATGAAACATTTATTTTCGTACGGTCAAGAGGCATGTTAAGTGCCTTTAATTTTTAACGTACCATTTTGTTTATACAATTAATTGTGCGTTGCGAGGTACAACTTGTGCTTACTGTCCCCTGCTAATTGTGTAAATTTTTTAACACTATTTTGTATTCAATTAATCACACTGAATAGAACTGAATTGTACACAGGGTTGGGGATTAACGGAATACATGTAACGGCATTACGTATTTACAATACAAAATATAAGTAACTTTATTCAACAAGTTACAATTTTAAATTGTTGGTAATCAAAATAGTTACATTAAAACTTATTTAGATTACTGAAGAGATCTTTGCATTTTATTGTTATTTGTTTCATTTATTATTTAATCTGTTCAGCTAGAAAACTTTTGTCAATATAAATGATGCGATCTGAGGAGCGTTTCAACAGCGGTGAAGCACTTACTTATGATGTGGTACATTCATACGAGTAGACAGAGGGCGCTCTCACACTGCTATGAGTGAAAAAGAGGATTTTACCCCACTGAGGATCTTTCCCTTTGGGAGCTTAATAGAGGGGATCCACATACGTTCCAAAGATGATATTGTTGTGTACACTCTATGGGGTTTTGAAGGAAGTTTAGAGCAGCAGAAATAGTGAGAACTGTCATGTGAGCATTTAGCTTTATGCTATGCTAAAATGCTATTTCTAGCTCTTTTTCATGCACCTTTTATCAGGCACGATTCTATCAAGAAAATCCATGTTAGATCATATCTCTGTTTTCTCTAGTAAGACTTTTGATATTATGGCAAAGATGTAGTGCAAAAATGTAATTCTTGATGAGAATATTTGTATTGTTTCCCTGTAAATAAGTAAAAATCCTTAAAACTAGATATATTTATTTTATCTTGTTTTAGAAGCAGCACTGCACAAGTGTTTTTTCGAGGTCACGTGATGCCATACAAGGAGCAGACATGTGAGCAACGAGCTCTGCGCACTTTGCTAAATTTTTAATAATTTTTATGTGATAACCTGGTGAAATTCGATACAGTCAGTTACACATTTGCTCTTTGAGGTAAAATATGGCAAAGAAGTCAAAATCCTCGGGCTCTGGAGACATTTTAAAGACACTTATGTGCTCGGGATGAAAGCCCCGTTAGGCCTACAGACCGGGGACTCGATTTGGTTGGTGCGACGAGAGAGGAGATCCAGCGTCAACTGTCCAACATGTCGGTGATACTGACGAGGATTCTTGCTGACTTGGAGGATCTCGCTGTTATACGTCGATCGATTACGGTGATGGAAACAAAATTAACTTTTGAGAACGAACAACATATGTAATAAGGGGAATAAATTTCAAGTTCACAAAAAACAAGAAAATATTTCATCCGTTATATTTCCGCTAGACATGTGGTCTATAACCTACACATTATTATAAATAAGTATACAGTACTGTACCTGTCATTTGGCCACTCTGGGTTAGTCACAAGAGTGACGGATGTTGAGAGACGAATCGATTGTCTTGAGTCATCGGAGAGGGAATTACCCGCTAATCCACCAGTGACCAAAGTTGATTTGGCATGTGTTCTTGGAAAAATTGATCTTGAGAATTTTGTTATGGTTAATTTTTATGGTGAAACCATGGTTACAGTAGTAAAACCAAGGTTATTTTTTCTCAGGTAAGGTTAAGTTTAGGGGTAGAGGTTAATGTAGTGTGTCTGAGGAACTCTAAATAAACACAATAAACACACTGCAGTGATGTCCATACTGTAGGTTAGTATTTCAATATGGGTGCAAATACAGGTGCATCTCAATAAATTAGAATGCCGTGGAAAATTTCATTTATTTCAGTAATTCAACTCAAATTGTGAAACACATGTATTAAATAAATTCAATGCACACAGACTGAAGTAGTTTAAGTCTTTGGTTCTTTTAATTGTGATGATTTTGGCTCACATTTAACAAAAACCCACCAATTCACTATCTCAAAAAATTAGAATACATCATAAGACCAATAAAAAAAAACATTTTTAGTGAATTGTTGGCCTTCTGGAAAGTATGTTCATTTACTGTATGTGTACTCAATACTTGGTAGAGGCTCCTTTTGCTTTAATTACTGCCTCAATTCGGCGTGGCATGGAGGTGATCAGTTTGTGGCACTGCTGAGGTGGTATGGAAGCCCAGGTTTCTTTGACAGTGGCCTTCAGCTCATCTGCATTTTTTGGTCTCTTGTTTCTCATTTTCCTCTTGACAATACCCCATAGATTCTCTATGGGGTTCAGGTCTGGTGAGTTTGCTGGCCAGTCAAGCACACCAACACCATGGTCATTTAACCAACTTTTGGTGCTTTTGGCAGTGTGGGCAGGTGCCAAATTCTGCTGGAAAATGAAATCAGCATCTTTAAAAAGCTGGTCAGCAGAAGGAAGCATGAAGTGCTCCAAAATTTCTTGGTAAACGGGTGCAGTGACTTTGGTTTTCAAAAAACACAATGGACCAACACCAGCAGATGACATTGCACCCCAAATCATCACAGACTGTGGAAACTTAACACTGGACTTCAAGCAACTTGGGCTATGAGCTTCTCCACCCTTCCTCCAGACTCTAGGACCTTGGTTTCCAAATGAAATACAAAACTTGCTCTCATCTGAAAAGAGGACTTTGGACCACTGGGCAACAGTCCAGTTCTTCTTCTCCTTAGACCAGGTAAGACGCCTCTGACATTGTCTGTGGTTCAGGAGGAATATGACAACTGTAGCCAAATTCCTTGACACGTCTGTGTGTGGTGGCTCTTGATGCCTTGACCCCAGCCTCAGTCCATTCCTTGTGAAGTTCACCCAAATTCTTGAATCGATTTTGCTTGACAATCCTCATAAAGCTGTGGTTCTCTCGGTTGGTTGTGCATCTTTTTCTTCCACAATTTTTCCTTCCACTCAACTTTTTGTTAACATGCTTGGACACAGTACTCTGTGAACAGCCAGCTTCTTTGGCAATGAATGTTTGTGGCTTACCCTCCTTGTGAAGGGTGTCATTGATTGTCTTCTGGACAACTGTCAGATCAGCAGTCTTCCCCATGATTGTGTAGCCTAGTGAACCAAACTGAGAGACCATTTTGAAGGCTCAGGAAACCTTTGCAGGTGTTTTGAGTTGATTAGCTGATTGGCATGTCACCATATTCTAATTTTTTGAGATAGTGAATTGGTGGGTTTTTGTTAAATGTGAGCCAAAATCATCACAATTAAAAGAACCAAAGACTTAAACTACTTCAGTCTGTGTGCACTGAATTTATTTAATACACGAGTTTCACAATTTGAGTTGAATTACTGAAATAAATGAACTTTTCCACGACATTCTAATTTATTGAGATGCACCTGCAGTATCTGACACTATCTGCACCAGGGTGCAATTAGTATCTACCATTATTTGCACCAGGGTTGGTGTGCAAATTATATCTGCCACTATTTGCACTGAGGAATAAATAGCATATACCATTATTTAGAATAATCGCATGGAATAATGTCCGAATTGTTGGAATTCCTGAGCATGAGGAGGGCAGAGATATGGTGAAATTCTTGGATGAACTCTTCCCGAGTCTGCTCGACATAATGGGCCATGGGCTGGAAATCGAGTGAGCTCACAGAGTTCCGGCTGGTAGATCTACTGAGGGAAACAGGCCCGATCAATTTTGGTCAAATTTCTGAGATCATTCAATAAATATCTTGTGTTGCACCAGGTGAGGAACAAGGGAAGGCTTTCTTGGAAGAATCACAGTATTTTCTTGTTCCCGGACTTTGCGAATTCGTCAAGAGAGAACGTGAGCGATTCAAGGAGTGTAAGAAACTCTTGCATCAAAGAAATATAATTTTTGTACTGATGTTTCCGGCCAGACTGAGAATAGAGATAAAGGACAGTAGCAATGTATTCAAGTGTCCGAAACAAACACTGTCTTTTATACAATCTATGAGTGAGTAAACCATTGGGGTTTTTCTCATGTAAGTGGATCGACTCGCTATTCGTTGACTCTACTGTTGGAGGAAGTTGACCGTCATTTTTGTTTCTTTTTGCGTTGACTCCGCCTGGCAGCTGGAGTCTGTTTGGTGGAATAACGCTTTTCCTTAAAGAATCTTTTGCATTGACGGATGATCGCTTCTGCACTGAAGTTCCTGGCCAGATTGAGATTAGACGCTATGGATGACCACAAAATGTTTACATGCCCACACAAAGGATGTGTTGGCTGGGGTTTGATTTGCGGAGTTTTTCTGCAGGACACTGGAATGATTACGTCATCTGCTGCATTCATAAGCAACCGGTTCACCGTTCATCTGTTTGACTGTTCAAGGACACTGAACGGTTTATAGCGGCTGGAATTTTGTTTTGTGGAAGAACACATCTTTGAGTCAGTTCTGTGAATGAATCTATATGTTATGTGTGTTTATGATGCCTATTGGCAGAGGTCTGTTTTACAAAGTATTTTCTGTTATGTAATTTTGCCTTACAAATTCTTGAGGCAAAATTGAGCAATCCGATGGCAAAGTTGTCACGGGGGCTCTTGCAGGCATGCATGGACCTTTTGAGTTTGGAGGGATTGACGCCTGTTGGCGCTCTCGTGCGTGGGGTTAATGCGTACGTTTTCTTTTTTTTGTTTGTTTGGATCGGGGGGGGGAGTTCAGGGTTTGAATGTTGCACTAATGGGGATTGTGGTATGTATAATCTTGTTTTTGACACACATTTTTTTTTCTTTCTATTATATCAAGATGTCAATCGTAAAAATTAATGGATTATCCCTCTCCACATGGAATGTAAATGGGTTGGGGCACCCCAGTTGTTACTTTTCTTAAGCATAAGAAATATGATATAGTGTTTCTTCAAGAAACACATCTTTCCCCACAGGAAGCTGAAAAATTTGGGAGATATGGGGTGGACATGTTTTTTTTTTTTTTAGTGCTAGCTCAATTAAGAGCAGGGGAGTTATTATATTGATAAATAAACATCTACAATTCAAATATCTCAAACAGATTAAGGATAAATTAGGAAGAGTCATTATTGTTTTAGTTGAAATTCAGGGACAAAGGCTGATTTTGGCTAATATTTATGCACCTACTGCTGATGACCACGGCTTTTTTTTAGATCTTGAAGGGATGTTGCAAACCGCTGGCACCCCTTATGATATAATATTGGGAGGAGACTTTAATCTTTTGATGGACTCAGTTCATGATCATAGTGAAGCGAAAGTGTGTAAGCCCCCTAGAGCAACACTGACACTTCACAGGATGTGTAAAAATCTTGGACTTTTGAACCCATCTGAAAATCTATTCTAGAATATCTAAGTCCCTCATTTCATCTGTTGTTGATTGCTCAATTGGAAACATTTTAGTCTCAGATCATGCCCTGGTGTGTTTAGAGGTGTTGCCACATTCGGAGAAAAAGAAATCATATAGTTGGTGCTTTAATGTATCCCTTTTGCAAAATCCTGATTTCCAACAAATTTTAAAGGCTGAAATCAATGTTTATATGGAGACCAACTGGTCCTCCGTATCCTCTGTAGGCATGGCTTGGGAGGCACTTAAGGCGGTTCTTAGAGGTCGGATCATACAGTATGCCTCATTCCTCAAAAAATCCAAAGCACAAGAACTTGTGGAATTGGAAGGGAATATTAAAAGGGCAGAGGCAGAGCTGAAATGTCGTATGTCGTCTGATGGCCTCAGAGAATTGACTCGATTGAAATATAGATATAATGCTATTTTGATGCGGAAAGTGGAGTTTTGGTTATTCGGGGCAAGACAGTCATACTTTGAGTCGGGGGACAAAGCAGGGAAGCTTTTAGCTAGATATATAAAACAGAGAGAGTCTTTTTTCACCATTCCCTGAATAAAATCTTCTGCCGGTGAAATATTTACCTCGACTAGTGTTATTAATAATGCTTTTAGGGAGTTCTATTTTGATCTCTATAGTTCCACATCTTCATCTACTGATGAAGATATTGGAAAATTTGTGGATCCATTAGACTCCCTAAACTGATGACCGAGCAAAAAAACTCTCTTGATTCTGAGATAACCTTGGAGGAGCTTGACAAGGTAATTAAGTCCCTGCCTACAGGCAAAGCTCCAGGGCCAGATGGATTTGCCACTGAATTTTTTAGATCTTGTGCAACAGAATTGGCTCCACTTTTGCTAGAAGTTTATACAGAAGCATTAAAGAATGGAAAGCTTCCCCAACCATGACACAAGCCCGGATCTGTCTGATTCTTAAAAAGGACAAAGATCCAAGCGAGTGTAAAAGTTACCTCCCAATTTCCCTGATCCAAACAAATTTTGTCAAAAATTCTGGCTAACCGATTAAGTAAAGTTATGACATCTCTTATACATATAGATCAGGTGGGGTTTATTCGGGGCCGTAGCTCTTCTGATAATATTAGGCGTTTCATCAATATCATGTGGTCAGTAGTGAATGATCAGACTCCAGTCGCTGCCATCTCACTCGACGCTGAAAAGACATTTGATATGATTGAATGGGATTATCTTTTTAAGATTTTGGAAATGTATGGGTTTGGGAGTACATTTATTGGTTGGATTAATTTACTTTATAGACACCCTGTAGCAGCAGTACAAACAAATGGATTCATTTCAGATTATTTTACTCTGAATAACACTTTCCCCATTATTGTTCTGTCTTGCCCTGGAACCATTAGCAGCCACGATAAGAAAAGAGGATGATTTTCCAGGGGTGATTGCGGAAGGTGTGGCACATAAGCTTTTGCTTTATGCAGATGATATTTTATTATTTGTCTCCGACCCTTCTAGATCTATGTCTTGCCTCCACAGAATTATTAATTCCTTCTCCAAGTTCTCAGGATACAAAGTCAATTGGTCTAAATCCGAAGCTTTGGCTCTGACAGCATACTGTCCGTAGTGGCTTTCCAGCCGGGCACTTTCCAGGGGCCCAAACAGGGCATTAAATATTTAGGTATTTTATTTCCACCAAATTTGTCTGACTTAGAGTTAATTTTGACCCTCTAATAAAAAGATTTTTGAGCGATGTGGACAGGTGGGCTTCACTACATTTATCGATGATTGGGAAGGTCAATATGAACATCGAGCGACACTTGATGCGCGAACCTCCGCTTTTAATTCCGGGAACGCGGAGGAGCATAAACAAGCCAGTTATGCCCTCCAAAAAACTATCAGAACAGCAAAACGTCAGTACAGGAACAAGATTGAAGGACAGTTCAACACCACCAACTGTAGAAGCACGTGGCAGGGAATTAATATCATCACTCTGCCGTGAACACCGCTGCCTCTCTCCCGGATGAGCTAAATACTTTTTATGCTCGTTTCGAGGGAAATAACACCGCCCTCGCGGAGAAGAGCTCTCGCAGCCGAAGCTACAGAGGTTAGTTCACTCTCCGTCTCTGTAGCGGATGTAACCCGATCCTTCCGATGGGTGAATATCCGCAAAGCCACGGGTCCAGACGGCATTTCGGGCCACGTCATCAGAGCATGCGCGAACCAACTGGCTGGTGTTTTTACGGACATTTTCAACTTTTCCCACTCTTTGTCTGTAGTCCCCACATGCTTTAAAACGTCCACCATTGTGCCTGTTCCAAAGCAATCCAAAATCACTTGCTTAAATGACTGGCGTCCTGTTGCTCTGACCCCCATCATTAGCAAATGCTTTGAGAGACTAATCAGAGATTACATCTGCTCTGTGCTGCCTCCATCACTGGACCCATTGCAGTTTGCTTACCACAACAACCGCTCCACTGATGATGCCATTGCATCTACAATACACTCTGCTCTCTCCCACCTGGAAGAAAAGAACACTTATGTGAGAATGTTATTTGTAGACTACAGCTCAGCATTCAACACCATGGTACCCTCCAAGCTTGATGAGAAACTCCGGGCTTAAACAGCTCGCTGTGCAGCTGGATCCTGGACTTCCTGTCAAGCAGACGCCAGGTGGTTAGAATGGGCAGCAACATCTCCTCATTACTGACCCTCAACACTGGAGCCCCGCAGGGCTGTGTTCTCAGCCCACTCCTGTATTCCCTGTACACACATGACTGTGTGGCAACACACAGCTCCAATGCCATCATTAAGTTTGCTGATGATACGACGGTGGTAGGTCTGATCACTGACAATGATGAAACAGCCTACAGAGAGGAGGTGCACACTCTGACACACTGGTGTCAGGAGCACAACCTCTCCCTCAACATCAGTAAGACAAAGCATCTTATGGTGGACTTCAGGAGAAGAGAAAGAGAACACAGTCCCATCACCATTAATGGAGCACCAGTGGAGAGAGTCAGCAGCTTCAAGTTCCTGGGTGTCCACATCACTGAGGAACTCACATGGTCCATTCACACTGAAGTCATTGTGAAGAAGGCTCATCAGCGCCTCTTTTTCCTGAGATGGCTGAGGAAGTTTGGAATGAACCGCCATATCCTCACACGGTTCTACACCAGCACTGTAGAGAGCATCCTAACTGGCTGCATCTCCGCCTGGTACGGCAATAGCACCGCCCACAACCGCAAAGCCCTGCAAAGGGTGGTGCGAACTGCCAGAAACATCATCGGAGGTGAGCTTCCCTCCCTCCAGAACATATATACCAGGCGGTGTGTGAAAAATCTCAGAGGATCATCAGAGACTCCAGCCACCCGGGCCAAGGGCTGTTCAGGACCCGCACCAGCCAACTTCATGACAGCTTCTTCCCCCCAAGCAATCAGACTTTTGAACTCTTGATCTGCCACGATCAAAATACATCAGCATTGCACTTTATTACTCTTATATCTCACACCGGACTGTCATAAATTATATTATTATTATATTATATTCTCTCTTAACAACACACTGGCAACTTACTATCAAACGACAGCCTGAATGTCAATACAGTACAATACAACCTACTGTACATTTTATATATACTATATATACTTTTTATTGTATAATGTGTATTCTATATTGTGTGTATTGTATACTGTACATTGTATGTTATTATTTGTATATTGTGTTATGTGTAATTATGTGTATAATAGATTTTAAATTGTGTTGTGTTAATCTGATGTTTATTGTAAATTGGTATATGTCTCATCACTGTCACGACTACTGTGTTGCTTGGAACTGCACCCAAGAACTTCACACACTATTGCACTTGTGTATATGGTTATGTGACAATAAAAGTGATTTGATTTGAAATGAATTGTATTCCAAAATTCAACTACCTGCTACAGTCACTCCCTATATATTTCCCCCTCTCTTATTTTAAGCAATTTGAAAGTATAGCGAAGTCCTTCATTTGGAATGGTATGCATCCCAGATTGCACTTCAACAAATTACATAGGCTGATTGACAAAGGTGGACTAGGCTTACCCAAGATTTTGTTTTATTATTATGCTTTCAGTCTCAGACATTTGGCTCATTGGTCGCTTCCACCTGAAAGGGCCCCTCCTTGGTTTTGTATTGAACAAGAATTTCTAGCCCCTATTTCGCCATTGCAGGGCCTGTCTATCAAATTAACCGGTGAAGTTAAGTCATCTCGCATTTGAACTCGGTATGGACAAAAGTGTCCAGAGTGTTTAATTCGGACATTTATTTGAATGCTGCTTCGAGCATATGGTTGAACCCAAAATGATGTATGGATAAGTCCCCCTTCTGCTGGTCAGAGTGGATTGTCAAGGGGGTTGCTGCACTCGGTGATCTATATGAGAACGAAGTGTTGAGATCCTTTGATAATTTGACTCAACATTTTGGGATTCCCAGATCTCAATTTTTTTAGGTATTTACAGTTGCACCACCTGCTCTGTACTATTTTTGGGAGTAGCAGATGCTTTGGGAGAGGTGCTTGCTGCTTTTGGTAAAGGACATGAGGCATCAGTGTATTACACTTTACTAATTCAGAGTTTGGGGGATGGAGCTTTAACTTCTATCAAGAGATTATGGTAGAAAGATTTTAATTTGGTGTTGGAGGATGGGGTGTGGGCTGGGATTTAAAAAAACATCAAGTCTGCATCTAGAGATGCAAGGGTGCGCCTTATGCAATTTAATATTTTGCATCAATTTTATTGGACCCCCTCTAGAATGTACAGGCTTGGTCTTAAAGACACACCCACCTGCTGGAGATGCCAATCGGAAGACGGGGACACAGCCCATGTTTTTTGGGGATGTGTTAGAATACAAGAGTTTTGGTTGAAAGTACAGAGGTTTGTGTGTGAAGTGGTCAACACACGGTTTATGTTTGCCCCAGACTGAGTGTTTTGGGGGATGGAGCGGTCCTGCATGTGGGTGATAAATACGTGGAGAGTTGCGTGAGACAGGTGTGATGATTGGCAGGCGGTTAATTCTCAAGGGATGGAAGTCGTCTGATGTGCCCTCGTTTCGTGAGTGGTGCGTTGAGCTGGGTAGGGTGGCGGCGTTTGAGGAGATGGTGTACAGAAGGCTGGATAACATGGATATTTTCATTAGGAAGTGGGGCGGTTATCTGGCCTTTTTGGAGGGTTCTCGGGGAGGGGAAGGGGAGAGGGATTAGAGTTTTTTTTTTTTTTATGTCTAAATATTTTTAGACAGTTTTTTTAAGTTTTATTGTCTTTTTGTGTGTCTTTGTCAGTTGACTTCCGATCACTAGAGTGCTTGTTTGTGTCAGGTGGGATGGAGGGATTATTGCTCGGGGAGGAAAAAAAAAATAAAGTTTTGATTTCATGTGGTTTGAGGTTGTATTGTCTATTATGTCTGTGTGATTTGCTGCATTAATCAATAAAAATGTGTTATTATTTAGGGTTTTTTCAGAGAATGTATTTTTAATGTATAAGTCTATTTTGTCTTAATGTACTGTCAGATTTTTTTCACTTGTTATTAACCTGTTTACCATCAAAACAAGTGAAAAAAATCTACTAACCCGCTGCTGCTGAAGAAGTAATCCAAAGTAATTAGAATACGTTACTGACCTTGAGTAATCTAACGTAATACGTTAAAATTACATTTTACAGCATGTAATCTGTAATCTGTAGTGGAATACATTTTAAAAGAAACCCTCTCACCCTGACTGTACAACTTGCATGTAAAGTACTTTTTTTTTACTTAAAGGATTATTCCGTGTTCAATACAAGTTAAACTCAATTGACAGCATTTGTGGCATAATGTTGGTTACCACCAAAGTTTCACCTTATCCCTCCTTTTCTATAACAAAAATTAAATAAAAGAATTCCAAGGTTACAGTGAGGCACTTACAATGGGAGTGAATGGGGCCAAAGTTTAGAGGGTTTATACACAGAACTGTGAAGCTTATAATTTTATAAAAGCACTTGCATTAATTCTTCTGTTAAAACTCATGTAGTATTAGAGCTGTTAAGTTGTTTAAATCATAATTTTTACAATCATTTTAGGGTTTTAAGGTTTGTTGAGATTACGTTGTCTACCTTACCTTTACACAGAAAAGGTAAGTGATTTTATCATACTAAAATCATTTTTACACTCTTAAATTCTACACTTTTAATGTTTACAGATTGGCCCCCATTCACTTCCATTGTAAGTGCCTCATTGTAACCCAGATTTTTGCTTTTTTTATAAGAAAAGGAGGGACAAGTCAAAAATAATTTTTGTGGTAATCAACATTATGCAACAAATGCTGATGATTGAGCTAAACTTGTATTGAACTTGTATTTAAAGGGATAGCACACCCCAAAATTGAAGTCTGTCATTTGTTACACAAAAGAAAGAGTCATACAGGTTTGAAAAAACATGAGGAAGAATGTAAAATGAACTAAGATGAGTGCAAGTTTATTTTCAGGTGAACTTGAAAATCAGTCCATAACAAATCTATTGCATGGAATTTCCCCATTTCCTTTGCTTATCTTTTTATTTATTTTTATATTTCTTATTCCCCATTTCCTTCTATCCTTTATGTGGTTTCATATTTTACATTTTCCAACCTTTCTGGAAGAGTCAAAGCACAAATAATACCTGATTCCCAGTGGTGAGGGTCCCTGTCCGTTGAGGGTCCCTCCCTGGAGAAGATGTGCTACAGTATAGAAGGCCATGTAGATGGTGGAGTCCGACAGGGACTCAATGAGCCATTGTTCATCCCATGGCAACCTGGTTCCTATGGGAACCAAACACATAAAAGAAGTCCAAAATCAAAGGTTCTCTCTAAGGAACAGCAAGAAAATTGCTGATGCTATCACTGAGTGGTTTGGGGGGCAAGGGAGGAGAGAGGAATAAAAGAGTATTACAACAGAAATAAAAGTCCTCGCCAAATGCCTTTGATTAATATTGGCTTCACACAAATGCGCCGCTCATCTGAGATGCGTACAATATGATGTGTGCAAAAACGTCTGTCTATACCAAGCAATTTATTCCAAAAGAAAATCTAAAAAGGACATAGGAAAAGCTTTCAATGAAGCATGTTAACAAAAACTGCTCCGATTCAAAGAGAAGCCGATCTTACCAAGCCCATATGTTCTGGAGCAAGCATGTTCCTGAAGCCAAGCCAACGTTGCTTCAAAGTTCTTCCTGGTTTCATCACCGAACCTGAAGAGCAACAGTGAACATTCAGACATTCATACAAACCTCCAAAATTTTCAAGCCTCTGAATGACGTCCCACAAAGTGTGTGTGATAAACATACGTCTCCAGATCCTCCAGGACGCCCATGGCTTGTTTTTTCCATTCCTTGTTGCCATAATCCAGATACCTGTTAAATAAAACCTCCAATCACTGATAAGGAACAGCACAAGACAAGTGACATCAATACAAGTTGTACTAAAACCCCACAGAATAATAAGGACAGGATGTGAGTTGATTGAACAGGAAGTGAGTATACTATAGGACAGCAGTGGTCACTTATCTTGGATGTTATCATATATTTTGAGAAGCTACATCTGTTTAACCGTGACACCCTCCACGAATAGAGTACAAATTACATATTACTTTTTTAAAAGCAAAGCCACAGAGGTTCTTTGGCAAACTATGTGACATTCACTACATAGTGAGTAGTGAATGAGTGAACGAGACACGGATTTGGACAGTATATGCATGAATGTGTTAATACTGTAATGCCTCTTCTCTGTCACTTAGTTCAGCATTGCGGCGAGATTTCACGATGTGTGAACAAAGCTTTAGATAAACTATTATCAAACTTAAAATGAACAGAGCATGAAAAGTAGCTAGTTTTAAACACTTAAAATGTCTTTTGCATGATTTCATCCTAATTAATAAAACTGAACATATACAATTGTGACATCATTTGAATGTTACTTGGTGGGAAGTTAATAATCTCATTCCATTTTCCCAATTTTACATTGCAGCGGTGACTGTATTCATCAACCTCAACCATTCAACTCGGTTTTCAAAGTTATTGTAAGACAAATTATTACATTTTTCTCTTTAATTTATGGGAAATAAGTTTATCAATAACAACAAACAAACATCTGGTCCCAAACAAGCAAGCCCCTGCAAAGTAATAGCTTAATTTAGGCTAATCTGCAACCCTGTTATACCCAATCTGGCATTTGTTTTTAAGAATTTTTTTTATTTATTTAAAACTGCTCATATAATATTTAGTTTGACCTCCTAAAATACAGTTCACTTACATTTTTAAGAACTTCAAGCCCTATTTTATGGAAAGCACAGTGTTAATTCTGCACTAACCATTGATCACACAGCGCCACCACACACTCGTCTGCAGAGCGAGACAACACCTGCTTCTCTGGCTCCATGTAGATCAGAGCTTCACCCTAAGAAAACAATAACAAACTGGGGTTTGACAGATACATTTATAAGGTTCAGTCATGAACATACACTGCCCTATAAAGCCAAAACGCATTAACTACAACAACAATGAAACTGAGAAAAATGGCTACACCCTTGCATCTTAAACGTTTTTTTAATTGTTCAGCCAAATATGGATTATAAAACAGTCTCACTCGGTTTTCTCTGAATCTGACTATAGTTGAGTCAAACTCAGTCACAGGACAGATCGTAGTCCAAGAGACCCAATTTCAACCACAACTTAATTTTGACAAAATGTGTAGTTGCTGCGTTGTGCCTTTGCAAGGTAGTGTACACCTTTGCACCATCATACTGAGAAGTAAGAACGGCAATAAGAGTAGAAGAAAAAAATTCCACAAACTTTTTCCACCATCATCTTCTGAATGGGTTTCTTCACATCCTGGACCTTCTGCTCCTTGAAACCCTCAACCAACATGATCTAACAAAACAAAACATCAAACAAAACAAAATAACAAAGTAAAAAAAAACAAAAAAGAAAACAAAACACACAAAAGCAAAACAAAAAACAAAACAAAAGCAAAACAAAACATAAAAACATGACAAAATAAAAACATGACAAAACAAAAAACAAAAATGTGACAAAACAAAAACAACATGACAGAAAAAAAAAAGCAAAATATGACAAAAACAAAACACACAAAAAGGTAAATCATAACAAAACAAAAACATGACAAAACAAAACACGACACACAAAAAAAGGTGATCAGATGTGCATATCTAGTAAGTCGTAAACAGTCATTTACTGCAGCTGTTGTCATCCAAAGCAAACTTGTGTGAATTAAAGCAGCAACCTTCCGGTTACCAGGCCTGAGCTTTAGCCACTACATCATCATACTCCTGAGCACCTAAACCCAAAGGCACACTACAAGACTCATGCTCATCACCTTCCAAACACTCACAAATGTCTAAACCATATTTTTTTCTTATTCTTCTTCCATTCTGTGCAAATCAATAATTATTTCTTTTTTTTTTTTTTAAACGAGCGCAAGTATTTCCTTCATGTTTGATTGTTGATATGTTGTCATGAATAAACTCTCCCATTGCTATCTGTGAATGTTTGCATGAGAACGGATTTTGAGATCATAACTACATCTGGGGTGGAGAACGGTCCTGTACTTGACGCAGCTAGTCTGCAATCAATTGTGTAGTAGTGTACACTTTCCTTAGTTTGACAAGCTTTTGTCCTGTTGTGCACGTTTGGCTTAAAATGAGCATATTTCATAAAGTGTCCCAAATGCAACCCACTGTAATGCAATATTAAGGGCTGATAATGGTGAATTTGAGGAGTGCTGGTGTTCAGGTGGTCTCACCCCCTCGTAAAAGCCCTTGAGGTAGACCTTCTCTTTGGCCTCGGCCAGTTTCTCTCTGTCGTTCTGGCTTTGGATCTTTAACTCGTCACAAACCAGAGGAGCCGACAGGCTCCCATATTCTGGAATCTCAATGATGGGCACCTGAAAGAACACAGAATCAGCTTAGACACACAAGATCTAGAAAAATGACTTAAACGACCCAAAGAAATGGCATGATGGGCTCAGTTTTCTTTCTTCTGTTGAAATATTTCCCATTCAAATACAAAGTTGGGGCAGGACATTTCAAAGGTCACTTTTGTATAGCCAACAGACTTTTGTAGCTCACCACATTGACAGTTTGCACCATGGATGAAAATACTGAAGGCACTTGAATTAACTGTCAACAAAATTTCTGACGAAAATGTTCGTTGACTACATTTTTTTTTCCTCAACAATAATGAAAAAAGGGGGGCCTGTGTAGCTCAGCGAGTAAAGACGCTGACTACCACACCTGGAGGTGCAATTTCGAATCCAGGGCGTGCTGAGTGACTCCAGTCAGGCTTCCTACGCAACCAATTGGCCCGGTTGCTATGGAGGGTAGAGTCACATGGGGTAACCTCCTCATGGTCGCTATAATGTGGTTCGCTCTTGGTGGGGCGCGTGGTGAGTTGAGCGCAGATGCCGCGGAGAATAGCGTGAAGCCTCCACACGCGCTACATCTCCATGTTAATGCTCTCAACAAGCCACGTGATAAGATGCGTGGATTGACAGTCTCAGACGCAGAAGCAACTGATATTCATCGCCGCCACACGGATTGAGGCGAGTCACTACACAACCATGAGGACTCAGAGCGCATTGGGAATTGGGCATTCCAAATTGGGAGAAAAAAAAAAAACAATAATGAAAAAGATGAAGGTGAACTTCAAATAACTTACATGCTAGCCAGAATACAAAACCTGTGTTGTGAAAACAATGTTTCTGTAAAACAGGCTAGACACAATGCAATATCCTAAACACAGAATAGTCTCTAGTGTGTGAAGACTTCACAACTCAGTAACTTTTAAAAAATGATAAAAAAATATTTTTAGAAATTTTACATTTAAAAAACACTTCAGTATACTAATTATTTGCTGTTATTACAAGCACTCAGGACAGTTTTCACATGATCTTACATTTCATACATGTTTAAATAATTAAAAGAATATTTGGCTTAAGTTTGGTCTGTAACAGTTTGACAGTTTTTTTGCACATTGTCGTCATTTAAAAAATAATCCTATATTATTTTTGTTGTCTAAAATTGTATGCCATTTCAGTCAAATTATTAAAATTGAATAAAATGACTGTATATGACAGGACAAATATTGACTAAATTTGAAAGGACATTTTTTTTACAAGACCAATATTATGACTAAAATAAAAATGAAAACATTTACATTCAAAAATACATTCAAAATGTAACATTTCTTTTTTTTTTTAATTAACACTGTTAAAACTGCAAAGTTTGATTTCATGGACTCTTTTAAAAATATGTTTTATTTAGTTCAGCAAATAGCAACAGAAAGCATCTTACCGGCTCAAAGGGCAGCACCATAAAATCTTGAATTCCATATTTCTCTCTCAAAGCCTAAATATAAAAAAAAAACATTTTCCAGACAAGATTCAGACATTTCTGTATTAGGTACCTTCATCATCTGATATACATTTATTATTAAATTCGCTAAAGAAAAAAAAAAAGAAAAAACGTAAACAAAATTGAATCCACAAGAAAAGAAAATGGACTGCTGTAAAATAAATACAACACCTGTTTCTTTTTGATGTCCCTGAGAGCGGCGATATCGTCAGGCGCGTCTGACGGCACGCTGGTGACAACTCCAGTGCCTGTAACGACAAATTAGATTTCAGCAATCTTAAACTAAAGAGTTAATGTACTCGAAACACTTCACTTCACATTTCTCAAAGAGCAGCGTTCCAACCCACGCACTTCAGGATCGTGAGAACTCAGCGATTGATATTAACATTTCTGACATTTTAATTTGGGGAAGGTCCTTTTCACTGTGAAAACGGGAGCCCAAGGCAAAAGAAACAAGAGTAATTCACATTGCCGAATCACGTCAGATGACGAGCAGTGCAGTAATGCGGCCCCCTGCTGCCTGAGGGAAACATCCATTAGAGTAATTTCCATATTCCATTTCTCCTAGATTCGCCGTGCTCCGCGATGTCTAACGCCGCATTCATTCTAGCCATTATGAAAGTGGGAACTGTCCCGCGGGACCGTTATGAGATGCGTCTTGTCAGTGCAGGGTAATGTGATGAGATGATATTATGGGGTGGTGTCAGGCACCTTTGTCTTCTTTAATGGTGAGCATTGGCAGGGCGTAGATGATCTTGTATGAGGTGAGGGGGGCGTTCAATGCACAGCCGAGGATGTCCTGGAAAGGTGAAAAAGAGAGAGAGTGAGCAAGACTCAAAGTGTGTGGAGGAGCAGTGTGTATGTTTGCTTGAATGCATAAACAATTTTGTGCACAAACATGATTTAATTTGTGACTTTACTAGTATGTTATGAGGTTGGTATAACAAGGGTAGTCAGTAGATTCAAATAAATAATCATAATTAATCCCATGATTTTTTTTATAGTTAAGGTGTTTATGTAAATGCATTTTTTTTTTTAATTGTTCACCCAAAAATGAAAATTCTCTCATCATTTACTCACTCTCATGCCATCCCAGATGTGTTCGACTTTCTTTCTTCTACAAAACACAAATGAAGATTTTAAGAAGTATATCTCAGCTCTGTTGGTCCATACAATGCAAGTGAATGGTGACCAGAACTCTGAAGCACCCTAAAGCATATAAAGGCAGCATAAAAGTAATCCATACAACTCCAGTGTTTTAATCAATGTCTTCCGAAGTGATCCAATCGGTTTTGGGTGAGAACAGACCAAAATATAACTCTTTTTTCACTGTACATGTTGCCATTGCAGTCTCTAGGCACTATCATGATTTCAAACGTGATTACACTTTCTAGTGCTTGATGCATTTGCAGAGCGCTAGATGGCGCTAGGAAGTGTATTTGTGCATTTTGGTCTGTTCACACTCAAATCCAATTGGATGGCTTCAGAAGACATGGATTAAACCACTGGAGTCGTATGGATTACTTTTGTGCTGCCTTTGTGCTTTTTGGAGCTTCAAATTTTTGGTCACCATTCACTTGCATTGTATGGGCCTACAGAGCTGAGACATTCTTTTAAAAATCTTCATTTGTTATCCAGATAAGAAAGAAATTCATGCAGGTTTATAACAACGTGAGGGTGAGTAAATGATGATAGGATTTTCATTTTTGGGCGAACTATTGCTTTCATTTATTCTGTTTACTGCACGTGTTCAGTGTGTGTGTGGATCAGAGAGAAATAAACCTGGCCCATAATCTGCATGATCACAGGAACAACTCCGTTCTCTTTGGTAAAGCCCTGGTAGGACATGTTTCTGGCTGAGCGCTGTGTACTGATGAACAGATCGTCGCTGGCCGTCTCAAACACGATGTACTTCATATCAGGACGGATCCAGCAGTTCGTCTGACCAAACATGGTTTCAGGTCTCAGAGTTGCTGCCACCAGAAAGATGTTGTTGCCTTTAAGAGCGCTGAAAACATTTCGAAAACCATAAATGTGGGTGCAATTTATATATCAACATTTTAAAGTAGGGTTAGCTGACACATAACATGTCCATAGACATTAGGCTTCTTATGAATATATAAGGGAAAGTATATATTTTAGGCCATATATTTTGACTGGTCACCATTTCTACATTTTAAAATCTTTTTGCATTCATTAGTTCATTTGGTGGCCTTAACTACTATGAACTAACATTAAATAAATACAAGACTATGTATTTACTGTGTAACTACATGTTGTTCTGCAAAATTCCCACATTTGCTACTACTGAGGTTGAGGTACGGGTAGGTTTAGGAGTAAGGGTAGGGTTAGGGTTAGGATTAGGGGTTAGAGTTAGGTTTTGGTTTAAGGGTTGGATTAGGGGTAAAGTTAACAGTGTAACTACAAATGTTATTAAACACAAGCACTTTAAATGTAATTACAATGAAACAACATGTATGTACATAATAAGTACATTGTATCAAATGGTTAAGTACATAGTAGTT
This sequence comes from Myxocyprinus asiaticus, assembly GCF_019703515.2. Classification (NCBI taxonomy): domain Eukaryota; kingdom Metazoa; phylum Chordata; class Actinopteri; order Cypriniformes; family Catostomidae; genus Myxocyprinus; species Myxocyprinus asiaticus. Next base: position 9,673,701 of record NC_059383.1, read on the forward strand.
AAGGCCACAAAATATAAAGTGGGTCCATTCATTTTATATGGTCCATCGGTGTGATAAATGATTTGTTTGATTTGACAATGACATTGTAATACCATGGTATTTGTTGAAGTATCTAAGAGTACCAAGTAAATACCATGGTAAATGAATATGGCAATCATTCAGTACCATATTTCGAAGTAGAATGGTTTTCACATCTGATACCATAAATGTACCATGGTACCACCACAGGTAAGGGATTTTACCTCAGTTTTGTTGGGTAAGGTTCAACAATCTTCATTTTGATGAGGGTGTACTCTTGAGGACCGACTCCCTGTAATAGAGAGATTATTACTTTAAGGAAAGGTATTTGTTCTATTTTAAGACAAAAATATACATCTAATACAAAAATACATATATATATATATATATATATATATATATATATATATATATATATATATATATATAAATATTTTATATTTATATATATATATTTATTTAAAATCATGCCCACCTCTCCCGTCTGTCTGTCATGATCCATGCAGGGCTGCCCATCTTTGGGAGAGTAAATGGTATACCTGTAATAGACCAAAAAAAATCTATAATTTTACTGTAAAATACATAGAGATGCCGCGATTATACGGTTTTAATATTAACCACGCTTAAAAATGGCATGGTTAATTTAACTGTAAGAATTTAAAATCTACGGTAAAAACCACAAAAAACTTTATTTACACGTGGAAAACATTATTTACATATATAAATACAAAAGCGTTTTTGTAAGATTTTGTGGTAACAATTTACAATAAGGTTCTATTTGTTGACATTAGTTAACAGCATTAGTTAACATGAACTAACTATAAACAATACTTAAGCATTTATTAATCTTAGTTAATGTTAATTTCAACATATACTAATACATTTTTAAAATCAAAAGTTGTATGTTCAACATTAGTTAATGCACTATGAACTAACATGAACTAACAATGAACAATTGTATTTTCATTAACATTAACAAAGATTAATAAATTGTACAACACATATATTGTTAATTGTTTGTTCATGACACTTAATGCATTAACTAATGTTAACGAATGGAACCTTATTGTAAAGTGTTACCAATTTTGTAAGCCTAAATGTAAAAAACTCTTGTGCCTAGATGGGTAGTGGAGCTGGTTATGGACGGTGTCTGCGTGGTGCTTTGCCAGGTGGCGTGGACTGAACTGGGCTGAAACACACAAACTCCAAAACATAAGAATCATAAGTTTACATATGATTCTTATGATCGACATAAGATCGAGGAATTCGATCTACAGTACCAGACTCTTATCAACCAAAAAATTGACTTAAATCATCTGTTTGGGAGCATTTAAATAACTGAGGGTTACTGAAGACGACAAATGCAAAACATGCAGACAGAAGTCATTTAGTCAAAGATATACATCCTACAAATGGGACAGGTGTTCTACTCTACAACAAACTAGTGAGTTTAATATTTTTAGCTGTGGTGTGTATATATACGTTTATATATAGTCTATTGTGTATTCTATATATACTTTAATTTATTTTCAATATTTATTTTTTATTCAATTTTTAATTATTAAGCATACTTGGCAATAAAGCTGATTCTGATTCTAAAGTGATGAATTGAGAGATGCAACTTTTTGTAATGTTTAAGCATGCTGACAGCGTGCGGTACATTTGCGTGTAGTTACTACCAGCGTATAAACTTCGAGAAGTTGCGTCTTAAATTATCCTCATTATTTTAAAGCATTGCTTGTGTACAAATTCATCACATTCAACAATACATTTAAATTTGAGTCATTATCAGACTTTAAATCGCCTGCTGAAGCAATGTTTCAGTTACATTGCCTGGCCAAAAAAAAAAAAAGACACATACTCTAATATTCCATTGGACCGCCTTTAGCTTTGATTACGGCATGCATTCCTCGTGGCATAGACCTTATTCGTAAATCTTCGGCAATTCATGGCACGAACGGTATAAAGCTGTATAAAACTCCTAGATCACAACTTATTTTCCACAGCTCATGTGGTCTGGAGTTCTTTGTATACTGAATGTTCTTGGACAGATATTTTTGATCAATGTTTTCTCTGCGGAACAATTAAACTGCAGTACAGCCCACTGAAGAGACTGTACGTCTATCCATCAAAGCCTCGTTGTCACTCCCATTAAAAATTTGATAAAATTCAAAGATGGTGCTAGCGATTGATAACAAGATAGACAGATAACCAAACCGACGTCTGAAAAAAAAAACAAAAAAAAAAAACTGCTAAACCTTTTCTCAGAACTAAATTCACTTTTTGGAACCATTTTTGCAATCTGGTGTAAAGATGATTTTTAGCAGAAGTATGAAGTCAGTTCCCCCCCAGTTCACACAGGTGTCCTACTACAGGTGTAGTTCATCACATTAACTATAGAAAACAATTTTTTTTATTTTTTTTTTTTTACTTATTTGTGTGAAAAAAGTCACTTGAAATGCTAATGTTGGTTCTGTCTGTCTTGAAAATAAATACCACATGGTTTGATATTTTATCAACTCATTGACACCACTGTTTAACGCCACTGTTTTGACCAGTGGTGTAGCCATGGGTGGGTCTGAGTGGGCAGGGGCCACTCATTGGACATTCAGGCCCACCCAAGGGCGTAGCTGCCCCACGTCTCCCGCACTCTTTAAAAAAGTGCTTTTTGTCCCCCACACTTTTCCAAGCTAAACCCATATCAAGTCCAAATGGTGGATTTGTATACAGTCTTCTTTGCGTTCTGTTACTGTGGGCTGATTGACGACCATCCAGCCAATCACAGGTGAGTTTCATGAGCTGAAACAACCCTTACGTAATAGGCCATCAATCAGACAGTCTAATCAACGTGGCTCTGTTCATTTCTACAAAGGTGCTTTCAGCAATGCTCATTTATCCATGTTTTTTTATCGGTATTGATGTTGATCTAAATGAATAATCTAGAGATGAGGAACACACAAACGAGAGTTATTTATCGGCATATCGTTCTTGATTGGCAGCATTACGTGAAATGCACTGCAGAAAAAAACAAAACAAAAGGCAATACTTCTTTTAAGCACACATTGTAAGTGGAGTTTATATTAGCACGTGTCTTCATTAAGTTATGCTTTTTACATTATGTTTGTGAGGTAATAGTTTGATCAGTTTTTTTTTTTTTTTTTTTGACAAATTAAGCAGATTACTAGATCTGTGTTAAATATGTTAAGCTATTTTTAATATCAGCTCCTGATTTTTACCTCCTATGTTGGTGTGCAGTCGACAAACTGTAGGAAAAAAGATAGATCTGCTGTGTTCTTATTTACTGAAATGAATAGATATGTAGACATGCTTTTTTATACATGAAAACGTACAGACATTATTGAGAGTATTATTGTTGTCTTTTGATAAAAGTCATGCTCCGTAGCTCATAAACTGTTGGGAAATTATAGATTTGCTTTGTTCTAATAATGCTTAAACCCTCTACTAATGTCTCTTTGTAGATCTTTAGACACACATTTTAAAGGATTAAAATTCTCTTTTGATCGTTGACTCCTCATCGTTGACTAACTAACTCATTTCACACAAGACACGCATTTGTCACCTCCTTCTGGAATCACCAGAAATGGTCACTGAATCATTAAATGAATCTGAACAAATTTTGGTGAACATAGTCAAAACACGCGAGCCACTTGGATACATTTAATTCCCACAATGCACACGCAAAATTGTCATTATTGTAATTGATTAAATAATTTATTCAGGACCAGCTTGTGCTCAGTCTTTTATTGTCATGTGTGAAACAGAAGCAAGTGCTCCACAAGATGCACTTTATATTTGCAGATAATTTAGCTAAATTTTGCATTTATTTTGCAATACTTGAATCTTTAAAATTCTACAAATATTAAAAGTAAATAATACACATATATTAATATATACTGTAATATATTAATACTGCACTGTAAGTGTTGGGTCTGTGCGAGCTACCTACTGACAGCTGTGCACCCCCCCCACCTTTAAAAATTACTGCTACGCCCCTGGGCCCACCCCATCATTGTCTTATGCTGTTCCACTGTAGGATTGAAAATTAACAAAGAAATTAATTCCTGTATTTCAACTCTTATTCCTTTGTGAAAACAGACCATCTCTTGCATTCCAAGACATACAGAGGGTGCTGATAGTGATCTATCAGCCTATTGGCTGAGGTGTTTGTTTATTGTGTCTCTGCAAATGGTCACAAATAGAATACAGTGGGGGTTAAAGCTGGTCTGCTGATTGGTTAGTTTGAGTGTATCTGGTCTGTTTATGGTTATATGATCAAGAAAGGGATTAAAGAGTATTGTAACTTATGCTCTGGGCTCTTTTCTCTTCTTGTCTCTGGCTCTTCTCTCTGGGCTCTGCTCTTGAGCGACTGAGTTACAGGCCATAAGGCTAGAGCTCTCTCTACCCTTTCTCTCTCTTTCTATACTCCATTCTCTCTCACTCAGGTAGTATGCATTGGTTTCATACACATATTTCTAATTTGTAACTATTATATCAAACCATCTGATGTAACCTTTTAAGACATACGAATACCCTTTTCATAAGAAAAAACCCCCCTATAAAATAATGTAAAAATGCATCAGTGCATTGCGATGCATTGATCCGACAAAGAAACGAATTGTTGTTGCTTTCTTCGCCGATTACGATATATTATGTTTATATTGCTTTATATCTCTATAAAATGAGACCGTCAATCCACGCATCTTATCATGTGGCTCATTGTGCATGACACCGTGGAGACTCATAGCATGTGGAGGCTCATGCAACTCTCCGCGATCCACACACAACTTACCACACGCCCCATTGAGAGCGAGAACCACTAATCGCGACCACGAGGAGGTTACCCCATGTGACTCTACCCTCCCTAGCAACTGGGCCAATTTGGTTACTTAGGAGACCTGGCTGGAGTCACTCAGCACACCCTGGATTCGAACTCACAACTCCAGGGGTGGTAGTGAGGGTCAATACTCACTGAGCTACCCAGGCCCGTTTTTTCATTTTCAAAAAATTCTAGCGAATATCTCCTGAATCCCCATATAATAGTCAATATCTTTTCTTTAGCCACAATGCCTCCTAATGTTCCATATGAATAAAAAAATAAATAAAACAAAAAATATATTATATGAATATACTAAAACACAAATACTGTTGATTGATCTTTTAATGTTCTTAAAGTAGACAACCTTTAGTAAATGTCCTAAATAAGCCCCTGGAAACAATTAGCTAAATGTTAAAATAGTAAACAAATAAATAATAAATAAGTTTACAGATCTCCTGCAGTTGATAATTTCTCTTGGCCCACCCAAAAGTTACTGGCTATGCTACTGGTTTTGACACCATTGTTTGTCTGTAGTTAATGGTAAAAAAAACATGACAAAGCGTTGAAAATTGGTCAATTAGTTACTGGAAACAAAACAAAAATAAAAACAATAATGAAAAATCATCATCATCACCTTATTTATATTTAGCAGACCTGCATCACATGAATTGAGAATTCTCCTATTGAAATTGTTTAATCAAAAGACATACCTCTTGCCAAACTTGATCTTTTTTCTCTCTCTCAGAGTGATGTATTGCCACCTTACAAAGGAATCGTAATAGGGGTTTACATCAGTCGTGATGAAGGAGCGACGCCAATCAACCTACAAGATTCACGAAACAAAACTCAGTGACTGTAGGGGCGTAATGTCAAGTCATTTTAACCAGCATTGGTTACAATAGAAACCGTTCCAGTGAGCTTTCTCTTGTACCTTCAGGCCCATTTTCTTCAGGTCTTCTACAGCAAGAGGAGGGAAATAATCTAGCCAATGCTCTGCTTCGGCAAACTTCACAATCTCATCGTCACACAGCCCCAGAGATCTCATGATGTCCCACTGGAACTTCGAGCTGCCAGCCTTTGCCACGGCTTTACTCTATCAGTCACATGAGATTCAAGACAGGAGGAAGAGAGGTGGGGGTTAGGACCTACAATCGTTCAGTTGCAAGCTCTGATCTTTAACCTGATCTTTCAGCCACACCACCCCAATTTAAAGAACACTCAAATTCTGCTCGTAGTTTAAACAGGTGCCTAAAACGTAGCTGTAAAGTGCTGTTGTACCTTCTTGCCCTTTGTCTTGTCCTTGATGATGACCTCATCAGTGGTCTTTGGCTTCTCTTCCTCCTCCTCATCTTCCTCAGGGAACTGCGGCGGGTAACCATACAGCTCCATCTCTCTCTTCAGCTTGTCTGCACATGCCTGTTACACATGGACACAAAGCATGTATGGATATTATGGCTATGTTGGGAACAGCGTACTACTTCACTATTGCTGCAGTATATGGTAAGTAGTAATCATGTATGAATCATGTATGGATCTTATTGAGCAGAACTCATTGTGTGGGAGGAGTTTAAATGACTCACTTTGATGGGCATTCCAGTGCAGTGCAGTCCAAATGGAAAAAGACATTGTTTTCCTTTCAGCCGCTGGTAACCCACTGCAAACTGCAACATGTAAAAGTTATATGTGTAGTAGAAGACACTGTGTGTCATGAAAATAAAGCCTATTTAGGACCATTAAGATTTTTTGCATTGTGACATTAATTTTCATGACAAATAAGCACATTTTCCAAGCAAATTCTCATTACTGTAATGTGTCTAGAAATGTACTTATTGATTCTTTTTCATCAGATGATCACTACTGTGATAGTATATCTTTTACTGTTTTATAATAAATAAAAATAGTGTAGAGCAATTCTTTTATTTTATTTTTAAATCAGCATAAGCAGGACATAAAAGTATTACCATTATTTATAAATGCTTTACAAAACAGGAATGACAGGTTTCCTGAGATTCATCTGTATTCATTTCCTTCTGTAGAAAAACCTAGAAGGACTCACCTCACATTTAGACAGGCAGAATGTGTGTCCAAGATGAAGTCTTCCATTCATGTACGGGTAAGGAAACGTAACAAAGTACTTGTTCTTACTAGATAGACGGAGAATAATAAATAATTAGGCATGAAAATGATCAGCGGCAACCAGGAAGAATTCTTCAATACATGAGAACAGACTCACTTTGAACTTTCCCCAATGGTGGTCGGAGCATCATTCTCAAAAACTTTCTCCTTCTCCCATTTCTGCTGGACCTTCTCCTCGATGTTTCTCAAGAAGTCAAGCTTTGCTGTTCCCTTACGCTCCTGAGATGACATATAACATCGGTGGAAAATATTAAGATCAGTCAATGTGAATGATTCGTTTTTATAACTACGTTCATACAGAAAGACTAAAAACACACAAGTGCAACTCTTGGAAGAATGGGAAAAATATCAGTCACACTACAGTAATTTTCATTAAAGGCTATCCCTTTAATGAAAATGCTCTCATCATTTACTCTCCCTCATGCCATCCCAGATGTGTTTGACTTTCTTTCTTCTGCAGAACAAAAATGAAGATATTTATAAGAATATTTCTGCTCTGTAGGTCCACAAAGCAGTAAATGGTGACCAGAACTTTGGAGCTCCAAAAAGGACATAACAGCAGCAAAAAAGTAAACCATAAGTTTCCAGTAGTTTGATCCATGTCTTCTGAAGTGATATGATATGTGTGGGTGAGAAACAGATATATTTTTAAGTCCTTTTCACAAAGAATCGAAATCTTTGAACATGTGGCGATATAAACGAAGAATGTGAATAAAAAATCATATAAAAAAACAATAGAAGAAGAATGTGGAAGTGAAAGTGGAGATTTAGAGTAAAAAAAGGACTTATATATTAATCTGTTTCTCACCCACACCTATCATATTGCTTCAGAAGACATGGATTAAACCACTTGAATTGTATACTGCAAAAAATGATTTTCAAGACAAGTATTTTTGTCTTGTTTTCCAGTAAAAATATCTAAACATTCTTGGTGGCTCAGTGGTTATGGCTCTGGGTTACTGACTGGAAGGTTGGGGGTTCAAGCACCGCCAAGATGCCACTGTTGGGCCCTTGACCCTATCTGCTCCAGCGGTGCCGTATCTTGGCTGACCCTGCACTCTGACCCCAGCTTAGCTGGGATATGTGAAAAAAAGAATTTCACTGTATATATGCAAATTTATAATGTGTGACAGAATAAAGGCTTCTTCTTCTTAAAACGTGATTTATTTACTTGACAAGCAAACTTGCATAAATATTAAGTCTTGTTTTGAGAGAAATCTAACTGAATTTAGTTAGATTTATGCTTAAAACAAGAAAAAACTGTTTGCCAATGGGGTAAAAAAAAAAAATTAACTTGATTCAAAGGAAAAACAAGATTATTTTTCTTACCCCATTGGCAGATTATTATTTATTTTTTTCTTGTTTAAGTCTAAAGTTCACAATTTTGTCAGATTTCCCTTAAAATAAGACTTAATTTCTTGTGCCATCTTACTTGACAAGTAAATAAATCATGTTTTAAGAATGTTTAGATAATTTTACAGGAAAACAAGACAAAAGTATTTGTCTTGAAAATAATTTTTTGAAGTGTATGGATTACTTTTATGCTGCATGCATGTGCTTTTTGAAGTTTCAAAGTTTTGGTCACCATTCACTTGCATTTTGTGAACCTACAGATCTGAGATAATCTGCTAAAAATCTCCATCTGTGTTCTGCAGAAGAAATAAAGTCATACACATCTGGGATGGCATGAGGGTGATAAATAATGAGAATTTTCATTTTTGGATGAACTACCCCTTTAACCAAAAATTGATCCCTTTAACACACAGTGACCTTTGTCACACTTTATAGTAAATTGTCACATTGAAACCTGCTTTCAAAGAGCCTATTAAAGGTTTTTCAATTAAATTTAAGAAGGGAAAAAAAACGTCATGAAACAGCAAATATGTATAAAACAAAATTAATAAAAAAAAAATAATAAATTTTTTAAACACTTTACAACTTGGCCCAATCCAATTATATAATCATATAATTATGATAGTCATTTTATGTTAAATACCAATATTATATTAAATTTCATACCAATATTATATTTCATACTTAACAGACACGTTTAAATTTATCTGTATTTAAATAGTTAGAAATGTCATGAAACTTAATGTAAATCAGCTACTGATCTGTTAAGCATTAATTACTAATTAATTAAACTTATCACAAAGTGCTACCCGAATATTCGCTGGTTAATTTGCTGAACAATGCTTTATTACAAGGAATACAACCAACAAGTCACATCAGCAGCAGTGATTGACAGCTGTCACTCCCCTGTCCATGTCACCCTGCCACCAATTTACTCGAATTTACAATAGTTACAATAGTACATAGTTGTGAAGATTTGCTCTGACTCTCTGCTCAGGACAAATGAAAGTGTGAATGCATGACGCTAGCAGCTAAAGATAACCTATGCTGCTGCACAACTACTTTAATGCTTTTTGTAATTTGGTCTAATGAAATGGACAGTGAGGCAAAAATAAAATAAAAATCTAATGAACTTAATGAAGATCAAAATTTACCGTCATCCTGATTTAATCACAAAAACGTAAGCAGGATTTCTTAAAGAGTGGAGACCCACGCGCCGCACTCTGCTGATGAAACAGTCAAGAAACGCCGCCGGAAGACGCGCTGTACTCTATGGGTAATGTAGTTTTTTTTTTTTATTAGAACGTATTATTAGGACGTGTCTTCGGCAGTCGATCACTTTAAAAGTCCAATAATAGTAATAAGATGAAGAAGAAAACCCTAAATAACAATCAATGGTTCCTAAAACGTTCTGGGAACGTTAGTTTTTGATTATAAAAAATAAAATGTAGAAAGAACGTTCCTCGACCGTTAGGATTTGGTTCTCAGGAAAAAATAACCAAATGGCAACCATACACTAACATAAATAAAGTATTGTTGTCATAAATAATTCATAAAAAGGCATTTCATAAACATTTAAAAATCTTTCTCTTCTTTTTCCTTTTCTGCAGTTACACTACTGCTCAAGATTTTGTACTACTTCAACACAATATAGGGGTTTTGAAATGAGAAATTTAGCCTATTGAAAGACATTAAAAAGTTAACTGGGCTAACGTTAATATATTTCTTACCACTAGTTTAGCAGGAACATCTCTGCTTCTCTTTATTTGTTATCATAAAGGAACACTCTTATACTGCATCATCATCACTTTTCAATTATATGAGTGAAATATTTATCAAATCAATAACATACTGTATATTGAATCTCAAATCTTGAAGTAATTAGTAACTGAGGAGATTTAAAGATCAGTGAGTTGGTTCATTATAGACCATTAAAGGTGACCATTAAAGGTGCACTCAGTAACTTTTGTGTTTGTGTTATCTTGAGGTGCATCCTAAACCACACACTTTTGCACTATTCTAAGTCATTTTGTAATGTAAGTAGTGCGAGTGCTATGTTAACACTGAAAATGCAACAAAAAGAAATGTACTGGATGAATATGTTCATTATTTGAGGTACAAGTGTTGAACTGAGGTTGGCTAATGTGCTTAAGCTAGCAGCAATTTGAAATGTCACTTCTGTCAGCTGTTAACGGCAAATGCTTCTGTGTAGTAAAGTGTTCCATTTGGCCCTGTACTACAATTTCACTACATGAAAATTCATACACTACATGTCTGAGTGCATATTGTATATTGTAAGTGCATAGTGTATAGTGCGTCATTTGGGACACAGCTTTGGACTAACAGTAACATCTAATGGCATGGATGAGGCATCAATCAAAATCAATAGTTTTAAATTGTTGATGCCATTGAAGAAATTAACTATTCACAGTCAGCCAGGATCAATTTAATTAAAAAGAGAAAGTGTCCAATAACATGACGGTTACTAAGATTAAGCGAGTAATCATGGTCATGTGATCATAACATGGCAGCTTCCATGAGGGGACCCTCTCCATGTAAAATTAAACAGCTTTTTTTAGGGTTACTGATATGACTGGAGTCATCATCTCATGTGAGTGGTCATGATTTTATACACATGTTTCAAAATTATGATTCATTTCTTCAGAAGTAAAACTTTTTTAATTGGAACTAAATTACTGTGTGCACCTTTAACTTTGAAATGGTAAAAGCAAGCAGATTATGACAAAAAATGAACAGTATGAAAGAAAAATAAAACTTTAAAATAACCTTTAGAGAACATTCTAAATTCTTGTCAGGTTATAACACAAAAACCTCCCTGAAACGTTTTGGGAACGTTAGTTTATGGTTACAAAAACTAACTAACCAAAAAAAAAAAAAAAAAAAGATAGGAACCAGATGCTAACATTAGGGGAACTGTTTGCTGACTTGGTTTACTCTCGAAACACCAAACTGTATTTCAACTAAAAATAAAACCTGACAGATAAAACGGATGAATAAAAACGTATTTTTTTTTCATCTTTTTTTTTTTTTTTTAAAACCTCCGAACAAGGTTTGTTCCTTTACAGAAGTGCATTATGGAAAGCTCTTCACAATGCAAACCACTTCAAAGCTTCCATACTTCATTCATTATTGTACAATACGAGAAAAAAGGGATTAAATGATATGCAAATATAAGATTCAAGCAGCTTTGTGATTGGCCGCCACCGTTGCCCTTTGACATCTCCGCGTGACGCTACCATGAACCTCCAAGCCAGCAGCCCGTCCGACGTGCCAGTGTCTACAACAGGCCCAGTAAACGATGCTATTAGAAATCTTGCATAAACACCCAGCCGTTTATCAGTATTAATCACTTGCGCGTCAGGATGATTATAGAAAATGTTGACGCTCTGAAATCCTGGCTGGCTAAACTTCTTGAGCCCATGTAAGTGTTGAAATGAGTGACATTTGAACCAGCGCTGCTAACTTGCTAACACATTAGCTGGGCTTCAAACCATTTACATACACCGTCATTAGACCGTGATAACTTTTATTATGTATTTAAATGTGAGTTCAACTGTGTTATATTAATCTATAGGTCTGTTCGTTCAATAAATCAACAAACCACCCAGTTAGAAGACATGTAGCAGGAAGCTAAGCTAAGTGGCTCTGAGTGGTTGCTCATCAAAACAGTCTGATAGTTTTCAGAGACTGGGCCAAATTGGATCAGGACACAAGTTATTTTAGATTAAGCGTCTTGGCATGTAACCACAAAGTGCTCGGGCTGGGATCAAGAGACAGGCACTTTATTTTTGAAATCCCAATGTGTTTGCTGCACAAGCTGCCAACTTGTCAAGCATCTTGCACAGTGCATCATTGCAGAGCTCTTGCGAAAGCTGCAGCTAAACATGACAGAGACATCAGGCAGTGTATTATTGTTTTAATTGGACCTCTGGATCAATTCGCACCCATCTTTCGTGTCTTTTGCATGTCTGTGTCCCCATACACATGGAATGCATGTGACATAAACCTGTGATCTTTTGCAGATGTGATGCTGACCCAACTGCACTGGCAAACTACGTTGTGGCTTTAGTAAAGAAGGACAAACCAGAGAAAGAACTGAGAGCGTTGTGCGCAGATCAGTTGGACGTTTTCCTCCAGAAGGGTAATGGCATGCAGTTCACATTTTAGTTGTTTTATGTCCTTAAAGGGTCATGCTGTGTCAGCTCAACCAGCGGTTGACTGAAGAGCCACATGTGTCACTTATTCTTAATAGTAGCATTTTTTTGCACTCTTGAAAATTGAGATTTTTACCTTATTGTTTTAATGTGAATAAATAAAGTTAAATTGTAGGGGTTCTGGGTAGCTCAGCGAGTCAAGACGCTGACTGCCACCCTTGGAGTTGCGAGGTTGAATCCAGGGAGTGCTGAGTGTCTCCAGCCAGGTCTCCTAAGCAACCAAATTGGCCCGGTTGCTAGGGAGGGTAGAGTCACATGGGTTAACCTCCTCGTGGTCCCTATAATGTGGTTCTCGCTCTCGGTGGGGCGTGTGGTGAGTTGTGCGTGGATGCCTGCGGAGAACAGTGTGAGCCTCCACACACGCTACGTCTCCGTGGAAACGTGCTCAACAAGCCACGTGATGAGATGCGCAGATTGACGGTCTCAGACGCAGAGGCAACTGAAATTCGTCCTCCGTCACCCGGATTGAGGCGAGTCACTACGCCACCATGAGGATTTCAAATTAAAATTAAAAAAAAAAAACTGTCTACAACTGTAGACCTTTTTGTTGGACAAGAAAAACTAGCTTCATATCATGTGACCCGCATTTGATTTTCGAACATTAAAAATGAGTCCAATTTTACCATTTTCTGATGGAACCACACTGAGGGCCCCCTTTCTCTGGGATTCAACCACACAGGGTCCTAAAGATGAAAATACAAAAAGAAAACAATTTTAAGATGTCTTTAAAACTTCTGGGGTTATAGGCACTCCAACTTTGGAAAAACAACACAAGTATTTTTTTTCCCATTTTTGGACTCACACCATTGGCATATAATGAAGTCAACTGATTTTAGTAATAGACTCACATATTTGATTAATTGTTTTCTGTTTTTCACTTTCACAGAGACTACAGGGTTTGTGGATAAACTATTTGAATGTCTAGCCACCAAAAATTATTTGGGAAATCCACCTGCTAAAGAGGAGGTCAAAACCCCTTTAGTGCAGAAGATCGAGGAAAAGGAAGAGGTAAAATCAGTTCAGACAAGTTGATATGTCAGTTTTGTAAACTCTACCCAAAAATCATTAGAGTTTAACTAGTGTAAGAAATATAATTTTAATTGAATCTAGTGTCCTCCTTCATTCCCAAAGTTCCTAGTTGAAATTCATGAAACACGAGCAGAACAAATTTTTGTGTAAATCATTCACAAAGCCATTCTGACGTAAATTTTCGGATTATGAAAGTTTTTGTATTTTCAAAATGTTAGTTGGTACGAACAAAATTTACACCTGCTCCCAAACACGCGTAAAATGTTTAAGGCATCCGAAACGTTTTTTTTTTTTTCTTTCTGATAAACTGCCATGACTACATTTTGACAGAAGTTAAATAAAATAAGTAATGAAAAAATTAACTAATAATGAAATGAGTAAAATTAATCTTAAAAATAACAAATTAGTAAAAATGTGGTTTGTTGTTCTTTTTTATTTCTTTTTTTTTTTAAACCAGATTCTTATTTAAATTTTTTTTATGCTTGCATTTATTTTTTTATGCTTTATTAATTTTAGATCGTTTTTTCCAGCTGAAGTGCTTGGCAAGGGGTGAAAAGGAAAAATGCAGAGTTTGATTTTCTCTATAAAATAAATGCCGTCAGCCCTCTACATTGCGAGTAAATCACTCGTGTATGCGACTAAATGTTGTGCTGTGCGACTTAAGATTGGCTTGTAAACATTCTGATTTCACTCGCCAGTGATTGAGACCCTTTCACTTCATGATGTGTCTTGTTTGCGCACACTATGAAGGAAATGTTTTCCTTTACCTTATTTGGCTGCAGTGGATCCTGAAGTGTTGTGGATCACAGTGTCACCATCACTTTCGTTGAGCTGTGATATTCCATAGTTACAATTACATTACATTTAACAATAGTGTGACAAGGAGGAGGGCCGGGCCTTAACTACGCATGCCTGGCCCCCAATCGGGCTAATCGGCCGAGGAGAGGGATAAATGCAGCGGAACGCGGCAGTTCAGGAGAGAGAGAGCTACAGGCAGCTGCCCTATATGCGTTTATGTTTGTGTGTCTTTTTGTTTTCGTTTAAACATTATTTTGATGGTTCATCCGGTTCCCACCTCCTCCTTTCCATTGAACCCTGTTACAAATGTCAACTCTGATTTTGCATGGACTGTTTTCACAACATTCTCCATTTTACAGCATCTACAGACCGGTAACTTGTCTGTTGGAAGGAAGAGCATGTGGACTTGAATTTGTGAACTTGTATGATACATATTTTTACACACAAGTCAATACACGTAATGTGAGTAAAGTTAGGTTTGACTAGTTCCGTGCAATGTGTGTACAAAGACGAGATCGAAACACTCCGTTTTCATTCCATTATGTCTCTTTTAATTCCTTTCTGTTGTTTACAGTCAGGTCAGTTGTTCAAGAAGTAAAAATAAATTTCTCTCGTTAATGTGCGCTGCACTCATTCAATCATGAACACTTGCTCTGCCGGTTCTCTTATAGAGACAGTACCATTTTAGCACCTGTTATACCTATCAATGTAAATAGTTGTAAATCATACATTGCACATATACACCGATCAGCCACAGCATTAAAACCACCTGCCTAATATTGTGGAGGTCCCCCCCGTGCCACCAAAACAGCGCCAATCCACAGATCAGAATAGCATTCTGAGATGATATTCTTCTCACCACAATTGTACAGAGTGGTTTTCTGAGTTAACGTAGACTTTGTCAGTTTGAACCAGTCTGGCCATTCTCTGTTGACCTCTCTCATCAACAAGGCATTTCCGTCCACACAACTGCCACTCACTGGATGTTTTTTGTCTTTGGCACCATTTAGAGTAAACTCTAGAGACTGTTGTGCATGAAAATCCCAGGAGATCAGCAGTTACAGAAATACTCAAATCAGCCCATCTGGCACCAACAATCATCCATGCGATTATCTAATCAGCCAATCGTGTGGCAGCAGTGCAGTGCATAAAATCACGCAGATGCGGGTCAGGAGCTTCAGTTAATGTTCACATCAACCATCAGAATGGGGAAAAAAATGTGATCTCAGTGATTTAGACCGTGGCATGATTGTTGGTGCCAGACGGGCTGGTTTGAGTATTTCTGTAACTGCTGATCTCCTGGGATTTTCACACAGTTTGATATAGTAGCACTTAAATGTTACATGTGTAAGTATTTTCATTATTAGGTTCCAACCTTGTGAATATTTTGTTAAAAATGTGTATGAAATTTAAAACAGTGACAACACTTGTATCATTATTATAAATGCAATTTCATGACATCATATAAATTGATAGAATGTGAAATTTGTACATTTTTAAAAATCTAAAATGTGATTAAAATGATGAAAAGTAAAGTATATAATATAAAATATACACTCAAATATTATAGCATATAAAGTCATATATATTTGATGATGCACCTTCCCGTATTGCTATATATCATTTTAGTTGCGTTACGCTTACATGTTGTTAAAAGTCTGGCAAATAAAAGCAAAAATGTACTAGCCAATGCAGATTTCTTTTTCTCCAACGTGTCCGTAGAAGCGGCTGGCCCTCTAATGTGACTGGTTGGACAGTTTCTTCATTTGATATGAGCTCGATAATTTGATAAATGACGTTCAGTTATTAACGCATGGTCTATGTAAATGCTGTTAAACCTGTAAAAAAACATATCACAGGCAGGTGCGAACACAGTATTGTGAAAAAAAAAAATTAAATAAAGCCTAGCACGCTGTCGTGGCTTTCAAATCTTTATTAGCTTACAGCATTTTGGTCAAAGACCTTCTACAGGCATTTATTTCTCTGAAGATTCTTGCAGTGGAAGTATATCACTGTTACCATAATAATTAACCTGAGAAGTTTCACCATTGATTTTGGCGATGTGCTTGACTGAACCAGAATGTTAATGTTGGTGGACATCCTCTTGCTGGCGTGAACTGAATTTTTTTTTTTTTTTACAATAAAGCTTCATGTCAAAAATTTTTATTGACCTGCCTGACTATTTGATTCACACAAAAACTCTGATGGCAGCCAGAACATGTGATGACAGTAAGTTCCTCACTTTCTTTGTGATAACACCAGTCTGTTTGCTAAATCAATTTTTATTTTATTTGAATCCAGTTCATTTTAAACCCCTTTCATTACTGTTCCACACATCCCTGTTTGCATTTACTAGCGAGTCTGATGTCATCCTTATAGAATGTTTTCATGGGCGTGAATTATGATAATTGTGAATGAACTAATTTACGAATGTTTGGAATTCACTAATGTTCACTAACCCGTTTAACTAACAAATCTGGTGGGTGCGAAGCATTCGTGAATCCGGAGGAAATTTCTCAGGAAGGTCCATTTTATGCACAAAGTACTCAGAATTTAGTCATATATTTATGAAAGTTTCATGAGTGAGGCCCATTGAATCATATGCCATGCACAGGTTAGTTTCACTGGCCAAATACTTTTTGAGGCCACTGAATAATAGCATTTATTTTTTTCAGGCTAGTCCTGTTGAAGATGATCGGGAGAACAGAAGAAGAAGAAGCCCGTTAAGGAATCGTTCCGACTTCAACGAATCAAGGTTGGTCTCCTGCTGCTGCTTTTTTTATACTGTTTCTGTATTATTATATGTTCATTTGAGATAGTTCATATGTATTCTACACCTAGCAGAGTGTGAATCTTTCTACACATAGAACAAATTTTGTTTTTTGTTGTTTTGTGTGGGTATTTGCTGTTCTCTGTCTATCTATTTTTACTTTCTTTGTGTTGAGCTTTTTTTCTTTCTGTTAACCTTTGTAGTTTGTGTAGATCACCAATTTCTACGTCTACCATCAGATACCAAAGTTAATTAATAATAGAGCAAAATCGGGGGCCTGGGTATCTCAGCGAGTAAAGACGCTGACTACCACCCCTGGAGTCGCGAGTTCGAATCCAGGGCATGCTGAATGACTCCATCCAGGTCTCCTAAGCAACCAAATTGGCATGGTTGCTAGGGAGGGTAGAGTCACAAGGGGTAACCTCCTTGTGGTCACTATAATGTGGTTCGCTCTCGGTGGGGCGTGTGGCGAGTTGTGCGTGGATGCTGCAGAGAATAGCGTGAAGCCTCCACACGCACTGTGTCTCTGCGGTAACGCGCTCAACAAGCCATGTGATTATACGCATGGATTGACGGTCTCAGACGTGGAGGCAACTGAGATTCGTCCTCCGCCACCCAGATTGAGGCGAGTCACTACGCCACCATGAGGACTTAGAGCGCATTGGGAATTGGGCATTCCACATTGGGGAGAAAAAAATAAAATAAATAAATAATAGAGCAAAATCAGTAGAAATTTTAGGTCGAATTTAGGCGGTAGCAAAGCTGTCTAACATGAAAACTACTGTGCTGAGACTCTCAATGTGTATTGCTTCAGGGCTAGAGATGACCGCAGGAGAGATGATCGTAAGCGGCGGGAGTTGGACCGTCACGGGAAGAGCGGAGAGTCGTACCGGGAGCGACATGAGCGGCGGGGTGGGAGCTCACGGGGGCGGAGCTACAGTCGCAGCAGGAGTCGCAGTCGCAGCAACAGCCGTGGAAAGAGTCGAGAGAGAGAGCACAATCAGAGAAGAGGTGACGACTGGATCCAGTCTGATTCCGAATTTTGATTTGATTCAATTCCAATTATTTTTTTTCAATCTGTAAACGTTAAAATACTCACTGTTTTAAAAGTACAGCCACAAGATGTTAACTATGAGTGTAAACCTGAGTGTACTAAAATTGCTCACTTACCTTTTCTGTGTCAAATTATATTCAATTTTACAAGTTTGTTGCCATGATGACATAACGCAGTGAACCCTAAAACTTTAAAGCGACTTTTTAAATGGTTTATCAACTTTACAGCTCAAATAACACATGAGTTTTAACAGAATAATTAATGTAAGTGCTTTTATAAAATTAAAACTTTACCTTTCTGCCATCTAAACCACCTAAAAATTGGCTCAATTCACTTCCATTGTAAATGCCTCAGTGTAAATGCCTAAGCTCTTTTTTTATTTATTTATTTTTATTCGTTTGTGGTAATCAGCATTATCCCACAAATGCTGTCGATTGAGCTTGTATTGAACCCAGAATAATCCTTTAGAATTCAGAAAAAAATATAAGAATTTAGAATAAAATAGATTTTATTAGGCTACTGATGAGACTGGATTCTTCTTCTTATGTGAGTGTACATAGTTTAAACTATATAACTATGGTTTAAAATATTTCAGAAGTTCAGTTTATTCCTTTTTGTTAAAAAAAAAAAAAAAATGTTTGAGGAAAAAAAAAATACTTGGTGCACCTTCAAATGTACTTCATTTCAACAGAGCACAGATCCAAATTCGAGCAGGAGCGGAAGGACGCGGAGCCCTACAACCCTTCCTCTGCTCACATGGGTAACCCACACCACCAGCAGTCTCATCCACCTCCCCTGCTCCCTCTGCCCCTACCCCAGCACCAGTTCCCCTCCTCGGGGAGTCCCGCCATCCCCAAAGCCGTAACCGTGGTAGCACCGGCTCACCTGCCTGACAGCACCTCAGAGAGCTGGTCCACGTACTTCAGCAACCACACAGACGGCAAGACGTTCAATAAGAGCAGTGCACCCAAACACCGCTGCAGAGACTACGACGGTAAGAATTGTTGCATTACAATTATATATTTTTTTTTGATAATTTTGATTAGCAGGGAAGCTTATTAATTTGGCTTTTGCTTTTTATCAGGTTTGTTTTTGGAAAAAGGTTTGCATGTTGTAGAACTTCGATACAAATGAGATTAGTAGACACAAAATATAAAAGCAAATGGCAACAAATGATGCTTGAATTTTTGTCAGAACTAGCTTCACTTATTGGAGCCATTTTTGCAATGACTTCCAATTGATTGGTGTCAAGATGATTTTTAGTGGATGAATGAAGTCAGTTCCCCTCAAGTTCATACAGGTGTCTTAGTAACCTCAGGTGCAGAGTCAGAAAATACATTTTCCTTTAAGGGCAATATATGCCACCTGCATTTGTTTTTCAGGGGCATTTTTTACCTTTTGAGGGCTTTTTTCACTGAGATCCTTTCATGCCAAATACTTCTAATTAATTTCAGTTTAAATAATTAAAAATACATACTCAGTTTGAAAAATAAGCTGTTACCAATAAAATTACATCAACATCAACTATCCAATAATATGCATAACTAGGTGTCAGATAGAATATTGAGAACTATGTCAAAAGTTACATTTTTGTGACTTTTTCCCTATTTCATTTTTGACCCTGCTATGGTGTAGTTATCACATTAATTATAGACATGTTCTGTTTCAAACCTAATAAACTTATTTTTGTGAAGTGCTTTTCTGGACATTTTATATATTTTACCCATCAGGGTGTCTGTTTCTAATGCATTACTAATAACTTTGGCATAATGGTGCTAAATTGGCAGTGTTTATATTTACCACCCTGTCTCCCTTGAGCCGGGGTATTTTTCCACACTAGTGGGAGTTTGAGGAAATGTCCACAGGGACGAATGAGGAATGGATGGTTAGCTTGATTGTGTAATGATCACACTAAAAAGCTTTGAATTGTCATGCTGGGTAGCTCATCAGTGCTTAAGACTGATATATGTAAACTATGCCAATGATATAATTCATTTGTAAATACTAGGGATGCGAGTATATTGTAGTTTCATTATTCGGTTCGACATACGACATGAGGTTCACTATTCGATATAATCTCTATTCGTTATAACAACACATAGATGGCAAAGTATCACAGAGGGTTTATTTTTATTTATTATTATTTTTTAGAAAAATGTTTGAGCAAAATGCAATTTCTAATTTCTAATCAGAATAAAGTTCTCTAATACACGATATACTGTAAATTCTCATTAAGAGTAGTGCCCCATGAAATCTGTTTGATCTGCTTAATGACTAAATGTAAATGAAAACAGAACAATAACTTTTTATCATACCATTGCATTATTTTTATCAAACGAAGTGCTTGTAGATCCTCACAGCACATTCCAAAACACAGTATTGTTATTTTTTTGTCAAATACAGTGCTGCACAGCAGAGCATCACAATAGTAATGAAAGCATTGATGAAAACCTTTATTTAGTACAGCACTCTTGCTTGTGAGATATTGCTTAGCCTAAATGTAATTATTATTATTATTACTAGTAGTAGTAGTATTTATTAATACTGCATCGATTATTAAATTTTAATAAACAGTAGTAATATATGCCTGTCGCAATTTCTTCAATTTCACTTGTCTACTTACATTGAGCTTTTATTTTGGCAGAAAACCAAATGAAGCACTTTTAGTTTTTATGTTTTTGATGACAGCTCACTTCCGGATAAGCAGTTTGCTACATGGATTAATGTGCTTATTAAACCAAAAGGCTGTGATTTAATTATATAAATATACAGTATAGTCTTCATGTGCTGTGCGCTTCACAGTTAATAAGTGCTCTGCTCTTTGTCATCTACACACACACACACACACACACACACACACACACACAGAACGTGCGTGATATGATGCGGAGTTACCATTGTTCAGTTTGTCATACACAAGAAAATATCACAAACAAATAAAACCTTCAAGAATAGATGGCTACATTTTGGCTGAACAAGTGCAGGACCAGCCATATGACTGAATAGAACATCTATAAAAAAATTTTAACTCTATAATATGTAAGGGTACGATTTTATGGTTTTACATAACTTACAGATAGTCTGTGTCTTGTTACCTGTGAGTTGTTTTCGTAATAGTTTGCGTTCTCTTGCAATAGATTAGCATTCCCACACAATAAGTTTCACGCTCCCTCGCAATAATTTTAGCGTTCCCTCGCAATAAATTTTGCGTTCCCTCGCAATAATTTTAGCGTTTCCTATATTTTTGGGTTTGTGATATTTCGAAATTCGATATATCGTCCCATCCCTAGTAAATACAGTATTTATTAGAGGTCGACCGATGGTGGATTTTGCAGATACCGATAACTAAGATTGTGGAAAAGGCAGATAACCAATTAATCTGTTTATGGTCTTAAATCAATTTATAGAATGTTACAAGATTTCTTAGTCTTTCCTTACCATGATTGGCACAGATATAGAGTTCAAGATGAATGAACTTACTTGAAGTACTTGTGCTAAAGGGAAAGTTCACCCCAAAATGTAAATTCACACTTATGATGTTCCAAACCTATGAAGCTCCTTAGAGGACAGGGCAGGATTTTTTTTTCAGAAGTAGTTTTGCGTGCCCTCGCAGTAAGTTTTGCGTTCCTCGCAGTAAGTTTTGCGTTCCCTCGCAATAAATTTACCATGGTTTTACTACAGTAACCATATTTTTAACCATGGTATTCATAGTGAAACCATAGTAATAATAGAGGAAAACGAAAACTATGGTAATAAAAATCATAACTTTGTATTTATTGTAATTTTACTATACAAATGCCATAGTTTAACTTATTTTACTTATACACACAAAACTTATTGTGACGCCACACAAACTATTGCGAGGGAACCCAAAACTTATTGCGAGGGAACCCAAAACTTATTGCGAGGGAACGCATACTATTGCGAGAGAATGCAAAATTATTTCAGAAAAAAATTCCCACCCTGTCTTCTAAGGGGCTCTGTACAAACCCTTTTTTCCTCTGTGCTGAGGTTTTTCAGGCAGATTGACAACCTAAGCCACCATTTACTTTCATTATGTTGAAAAAAGATGCAATAAAAGAGTGACTGTGGCTAACTTTTTTAACAAAGACTTTTTATCTGACTTCGCTTAAGATTTAATGTTACTTTGAAATATTTTGTCTGTTGCTGTTTCTGAGCAGAGAAAGGATTTTGTATTCGAGGTGACCTCTGTCCCTTTGACCACGGTAATGACCCCCTGATCGTGGATGACGTCACCCTTCCTACAATGATCCCGTTTCCGCCCCCACCATGCCAGCCACGGATGCCCATGCCGCCCATGACTGAACCACCTCCGGGCATGCGCATGCCCCTGCCCCCTCACGGGCAGCCCCCGCCTCCGGGCATCTACCCCATGCCAGGTGAGTGCAATTTTGATTTCAGCATGTTAATCTAACACCTCTTGTATTCTGAAGCAGAGCAGAAGCAGTGCGTATTTTTTCCAGCGTCCATGTTAACGGGTAGGTTTTCACATCGGAAGCAGAAACAGCCCGACAGAAGTATCCCAGAAGCAGCACTGCTCCGATCTTTTCGGCGCAGAGTCAATTTTTGCTGCGCTGTGCATGCTGAATTAAAATGATAGTGCGCTGTTGATGGACATCATGAAGATGAGTTGACATGAAAAAATATTAATTGACAGATGAAGCATATGTTTGTAGTCTGGTGAGTTTTTGTATGATTTAGAGCACATGGGAAAATTCTTCAGATGGAATAATTTTTCAAAGTACTAAGAGATTCTTGTAAATTTTTCAGTCCAAATGTATACTCTCAATCGTTATGTTGATGATATAATTTGTAAAAAAAAAAAAAAAAGTAAGGTGATGTAACGTTTTTGTTAAATATGTTCTACTATCACAGTTTATTGTTAATTGACATCTATAAGTAAGCCATTCGTGGGTTTACCTTTCTAGCTCAACCTATAACATGAGTTGAGGCGTGGCTACTTGTTCAGCCGGGCGAATAAGAACATCTATGGCAGACGTGTACAGATGAAAAGAAATGTAGCTTTGCCAAAACGTAATGACTTGCTAAAAGACACAGAGACAGAGAACAGAGTGAATATTGGCAGTGCATGTACAAGATGAAGGAATTTTTTGGATTCGATGGAGATGCTGAACTTGCTGATTTGCTTCTCGAAAGGTAAGCTACACTCAAGTTAGCGCATTACTGTCGAGGTTCAAATTAATTCATAAGATACTCGGAATATGTATCGTTACGCTTACTAGCCACCAGAAGAACCATCCTACATCATGTGGTGGATCCCCCACACACCCAGCTGCCGTTCAAACCGGCGATGTTATCAGATGACACGATTCCTCTGCCACGCTTTCTGTCCGGTGTCTATATGTTATAGTGGTCTTGTTTAATATGACATTAAATGTTTATCTCCTTTTATTTAGTATGGCCTATTTGTTCATAGGGAATCAGAGTGCGCGAAAGGGCATGATGTAGGGCTGTCATGATTATGAAATCTGGCTAACGATTAATTGTCAAACGAATAGTTGCAATTATGACGATTAATTGACTCTTTTAGGGCTTTTACGATTAATTGTCATATAAATTGTCATATGTGTGCTTCACACACCGTAAGAAGTTATTTTCACATATTTAACTTCAAATATATAAAATAATAAAGTAGGGATATATGAATTCCTTTAAACTTTTATAATACTTCACCTTTAAATAGTTTTTACTAGTGGTAATCATCAAATCAAATGTATATTAATGTATACAAATATTATTTCTATTTAAAAAGTAGCTAAATCCAGATTATGCTTGAAAATAGTAATTTAAAAGTTTTAAATGTCATTACACATGACTTATTGAGCTTTACCTATAATGATAGTTCACCCAAAAATGACATTTCTCTCATTTTCTCACTTATGTTGTTGTTTCATGGTGCACAAAAGCTGATGTTGGGCAGAATATTAGCCTCAGTCAGCATTCACTTACATTGCATCTTATTTCCATACAATGAACATGAATGGTGACTAAGGTGAGCATTCTGCCAAACATCTCCTTTTGTGTTGCGTGGAAGAGTAATGACAGAATTTTTCCCCTTTATTTATTTTTTTTTTTTGTGAACTGTCCCTTTAAATCTCTTTAACTTTATGTATGTCCTCGAGTGCAAGAATCAAACTTTTTATCATGACAACGAGTGTACTAACTGTAGTGTTTAGCATGCTTCAGTGTACTGTTGTCTTGTTTTAGGACCTCTTCTAATCCCAGCCACTGGGATAGACACTCCTCACTCCAGATCCAGCACATCCTCTCCTTTGGCCCTGCCTGGAGTGGGACCTCCACCTCCTCCTTCCTCTTCTTCCTCCTCTTCTGCTTCTCTTCACCCTCAATACACTTTGTCTGAATGTAAGACTGCCACTGTGCTTTTCTTCTCTTTGTCATGAGCAGTGGTGTTTCTACAACTGACACTGTGTGTTTTAAAGTGTATGTATTCTGAAGACATACTTTAACATTTACAATGCAAAATTTCAAGGAAAAAAAAAAGACTACAAAAGTGTAAAATATGGCCCCTTTAATAAACCTGTGAACTCCTGTGTAAATTTAGAGAAGAGTTTATTCACTTTAGTGAATGTCAGGACTTAGGAATGTTTTTTCTTTTCTTGAAGGCTGCAATGACAGACTCTGACCATGTAGTAGCGCTGTTGCTAAATGTTGTAATTGTAGAAGGGTGACTAGCCCCACACTTTTAAATCACAATGAAACTTGTGCTGTCTAGGACATCTGCAAAAAAGTTGTGTGCCACAAACAAAAAGAATGCACATGCTGAGTGTTTGTAATTTTATTTTTATGCATATGGTTCAACAGTACTTTCATCTTGCTCATACAGACAGCTATGACCCTGAGGCGTATAACCCTGAATCTCCGGGGCTGACCGGGCCAGGCAGAGCTCAGTACCGGCATTTCATCCCTCGCATCCAGACGCAGAGACCCAACCTCATCGGCCTCACCTCCAGTGATGGACAGACCTGCCGAGGTATCAGATGTGTAAAATAATCAGACCCACACTGTTTTGCAATTGTTTTGAATTCTGATGTAAATACAGGTTGGGAAAGAGTTTTAAACCGAAAGTTCACCGTAAGGGTTTTATCGAATTAAACTTTGGTTTGTTTGTATTTTTTAGCAGCTAATATCGTGATCCAAACGGAGCCGGCCGTCACAAGTGTGCTGAGCAGTGAGATGAGGTATAGCTCTGAGCAGGAGAACAGGAAGAGAAGTCTGCCGACTACAGATGCCGGACCACTGGCCAAAAAACCCTGGATGGACAAGTGAGTGCTGGAATCAACTGATCTGAGATCAGTGCCTTAAAGTGACGTAGCATATTACAGGGTTCCCACGGATCCTTAAAGTCTTAAAAATGTTTTTCTTAAATTCAGTTTTCTGAAATTGAAGGTCATAAAGTCTTAAATATCTTAAATTAAGACTTTAGTTGTATAATTTTTCTTTAAAGAGGTCTTAAATTTGGGGGCGGAAAGACAGGAATCGTGATATGACCTAATGTGATTATCAAACTTCAAAAGAATACGATTTAATGAAATAAATGCATGTGCTGCGTCCTTCAAAGTGAAAACGCAGCACTATATTTTCTCCAAGCACATGGGAGCTTGTAAGTGTTTCCAGCTGTTGCTGAGCAGTTCACATTCATTAGGCCGTATCAGACATTTATGACAAGCAATCACTAATGATCATCTGTTGATGATTATATAGTGTTGAGGAAATATGACAATGTTTACTTTTAATTGTTTGTATTGTAATACGTTGTAGATTATTGTAGGAGTGCACATTTTATATCCCTTATTTGTTTGAATGAGCAGCTGGAAGCTGTGAAGTGCAGACATTTCAAAATAAGAGTCCTCTGTATATTTAAGCCTTTAAAGTTAAAAGTTCTGTGCTGTGAATCTTTATTTATTTTTCCTGGTTAAAAACTATCTGGAATTGAATTCAATTTGGACTCTTGTAGCCTCTGTCTGGCCCTCCCCATCACAGGAAGGAAAGACTAAGAACATTTAATATAGGTTACCAATTTTAAAAACTATTGGCAGACTAACTGGCTTTCAACACATCAAATCAGCACAATCCTATATTGGTCAACTTGTGTATTTATTTATATAATGGTACATAAACCAACTTTAATGTTTTTTATATATATATATATATATATATATATATATATGTATGTGTATATATAATATGTATGTAGGTGTGTGTGTATATATATATATATATAATGTATGTATGTATGTATGTATGTATGTTTTATTAAATATATATTTTATTTTATTATACACAAAAATACATTTTGACTTGCCCCTCCTTTAACAAAAGCAAAAATGGAAGTCAATGTGAGGCACTTACAATGGAAGTGAATGTGGCCGATTTTTGGAGGGTTTAAATGCAGAAATATGAAGCTTAGAATTTTTTAAAAGCACTTACAATAATTCTTCTATTAAAACTCATGTATTATTAGAGCTTTAAAGTTATTTAAATCATCGTTTTAGGGTTTAAGGGTTACAGCGTGATGGAAACATAGTTGTAAAATTGGAAATAACGAAAAGGTTAGTATGTGATTTTATCAAACTAAAATCATGTTAAAATGCCAATTGTTTACATCTTTGTCTGTACTTTTAAAATAGTGAATATTTGAATGTTTATGGATTGGCCCCACTCACTTCCATTGTAAGTGCCACACTGGAACCAAGATTTTTGCTTTTGTTCGGGATGAGTCTAAATGTATTTTTGTGGTAATCATTATTATGCCACAAATGTTTTTGATTGAGCTTAACTTGTATTGAACCCTGAATAAACACTTGCAAAGTTTTATTTGTCTCTCTGTTTAAATAGATTTGCACTTGGCTTACTGCGTTAAGGTGGCGGTACCAAGATATCCAAAGATTCGTGATGCTGTGTTGTGATAGGCTTCTCTGTTTTACAGGCAAAATTTCAATAACCAACATAAACCCACCTTCCCGAAGAAGAACCATTACGTAAACACCAAACTAGAGGTCCGCAAAATCCCCCGAGAGCTCAACAACATCACCAAACTCAACGAGCACTTCAGCAAGTTTGGAACAATAGTCAACATTCAGGTAGACTTTTTCCAAAGATTTTTACTGTAAGATTTGACTGTGTTCAAAGTTTCATGTGCATCAGTTCAATTCTCATAATATTAACTTTAGCAGCGATATTTACAAATCACTCCCAAACACAGAAACAGAAGTAAAATGCATAGTTTACATAATGAATCATTTTAAAGACATTTTTCACAATTTAAAGGCTGTTCAGACATGTCATTTTGATCATGTGACTTTTGTTACACAGGCAACCTATGTAGTTGCAGTTATAAATTGCAATACATTTGGAACTTCAGAGTGCATCAAAATGTGGATTGTTTTTTCTCATTTTCTTGTGGTTTGGATGTAATGTGAAGCTTTTTTCTTCTCTTAATTTTTACAGGTGGTCTTTGGGGGCGACCCAGAGGCGGCGTTGATCCAGTATACAGCCAATGAGGAGGCGCGGAGGGCCATCTCCAGCACTGAAGCCGTTCTGAACAACCGCTTCATCAGAGTGTACTGGCACAGAGAGGCCACAGCCAACACACAGGAACAGGGACCCAGTCAGGGCACAAACCCTGTCCAACAACACCCCATCACACACAAGGTCAGATGTCTGTGATGCTGATGCAATATTGGGAGCAGTATTAATAAAAAGAGAAATTCACTCGCTGTACCTAATTTGTTTTTACTTCGTTTTAATAATGACTGTTTACTTGTTTGAATTAATTGGATAAACCTGTTTACTCAGTTGAGAAATATTTCAAATCTACATACCATTTGTTTTAATTTAATATTTCAATACAAATATAAATTATATTCTAATACTAGATATTGTTTAATTAGTTCATATTAACAAATTTAATTAAAACAATATCTAGTATTAGAATATAATTTATATATTTATGATAACATACTGTAAATTATAATACTAGATATTGTTTTAATTAAATGTGTTGATAGTCATATTTATTAGTATTATATATGAATGCTATATTACATTTTAATAGAAAGGACTGTGTTCAGTGGCAGTTTAGTTTTTTATTTTATTTGAGATTGAAATTTCACTGGTATTGGTATCAACTACTGAAATTTTTGGTATCCTAAAAACCCTACTTTATACATATGGTAATCATATTTTGTTTTGCCTGCAGGTTATTAATAAGCAGCAGCACAGTGCAGGATCTTACGTGCTGAACAAAACCTTCATCAAACACCAGACAACCACAGGAACTGCTGAACCTACCAGCCCCAGCCAAGAACCCTCAGTGGTAAAAAAAAAAATAAAATAAAAAAAACACATATGCCTGCAAGTGCACACCCCAAAGAGATTTAACAAGAGCCCAATTGTATGATATAAAGCAGTTCTTCTCAGCTGGTTTTGCTTCAGGACATCAATTGGCGACCCTATGCAGTACCAAAATTGGACCTACTTTGTACTGTGTCTTTGACTACTATATACTTAGGTGTGTGATTCAGTGGACTTATTATGTGCATACTTGTTGTTGCTTTGTACTTTTATTTAAAGTACATAAATTTAATTACATTTATAATTACACTGTTAACTCTAACCCTAACGCTACCCCAACCCTAAAGGCTGATTTACTGATTTATCAAACCTATGGTGTAGGCTTCACATATTGGCCAACATGTTGGTTGGCATTTATAGTTCTGCGTTGGTGTGACTGCATTGTTCAGTGAGTACAGTCAGATTTATTTTCTCCCCAATTTGGAATTCCCAATGTGCTCTAAGTCCTTGTGGTGGCGTAGTGACTCGCCTCAATCCGGGTGGCGGAGGGCGAATCTCAGTTGCCTCCGCGTCTGAGACCGTCAACCCACGCATCTTATAACGTGGCTTGAGCGCGTTACCGCGGTGACATAGCGCGTGTGGGGGCTTCACGCTATTCTCCGCAGCATCCACGCACAACTCGCCACATGCTCCACTGAGAACGAACCACATTATAGCGACCACGAGGAGGTTACCCCATGTGACTCTACCCTCCCTAGCAACCATGCCAATTTGGTTGCTATAGGAGACCTGGCTGGAAGTCAAAATGCTAATTAAACATTCATAAATAAACAATGGAAATGTAAGCAATGTAATTTGTGGATTATTTATTAAATGATTGTAGCATTAAAATGAGTTCAAAGTATGTGAGCATGTTGAAATATAGTCATATATTATTTATTATACATGCTCCCTGCATTGCAGGGAGAAAATAAATTAGGCAAATACTGTATGCTTGCTCGCTTGAGTCACTTAAATAATAAATAAATATTTTGGCATACTTTTTGACGTTCTGTGCTGAAAGACAAATCATCAAATTAATTAACTGCTGGCCTGAATTACACAAAGTGGGTATGCATATAAGAAATATTACCAACTCTTAACAGGTGATTTTTTTTTTTTTTTTTTTTGACAAATTAGAAGTGTTCCTTTCCCATAAGTTATGAAATATGATCATTGCTGTACACCGCTGTCAAACATACGGTTAAAACATCGTGGAGATTGGAAAGTTCGCGAGTAGAAAACACGTTATTTAATTAAATTATCAAATAAATATAAAGTAAAAGCCCTGAGTAAAAAAGTGTTGTTTATAAGCTGTAAACAGATAAAAGACCTAAGCGTATGCTTGTAACTTCAACCAGCAGATGCACGTCAGGCTACGCCGTAGGCTATGCTGTAACCGCCGTCGCTAACTATAGCCTAGGGCGTAGGTTCGATCCAAAAGTATAAATCAGCCAATACCCTAACCCTTCTACTCCTAACCCTACACTTAAAATAAACCTAACCCTCCCCAAAACCCCTAAACTAAACCGAACCACCCCTACCCAAAACCCCTAACCCTACTCTTAAACTAAACCTAACCCTACCCCAACCTAAAACCCCTAACCCTACTCCTAAACTAAACCTAACCCTCCCCAAAACCCCTAAACTAAACCGAACCACCCCTACCCAAAACCCCTAACCCTACTCCTAAACTAAACCTAACACTCCCCAAAACCCCTAAACTGAACCACCCCAACCCAACCCAAAACCCCTAACCCTACTCTTAAACGAAACCTAACCCTACCCCAACCTAAAACCTCTAACCCTACTGCTAAACTAAACCTAACCCTCCCCAAAACCCCTGAACTAAACCGAACCAACCCAAAACCCCTAACCCTACTCTTTAACTAAACCTAACCCTACCCCAACCTAAAACCTCTAACCCTACTGCTAAACTAAACCTAACCCTCCCCAAAACCCCTAAACTAAACCGAACCAACCCAAAACCCCTAACCCTACTCTTTAACTAAACCTAACCCTACCCCAACCTAAAACCCCTAACCCTACCTCTAAACCTACCCGTACCTCAACCCCAGTAGCAGCAAATGTAATCTTATGAGAATTTTGGAGAACATGTAGTTACACAGTAAATACATATTATTGGATGTATTTTAATGTTAGTACAAGTAGTTAAAGACACATAATATAAAGTGGGACCCCAAAATTGTATATCGTAAAAAAAAGTGAACAAAAATCAGACGTTGTAATGTATTAATATTATAATGAACTGCATAGGCCCAAAAATATGCAGAATTATGAGCAAAGGCGGAATAGGAAAACTTTTAGACTTAAGCTTTACATTTATTTATTATATATTTTTGTTTGGTTTACAATATCTTTTGAATTTTGATGGTTTCATGCTCCTAAATTCACCTCACAAAAATGTACTCTGGGTCATTTTTTTTTAATTTTTTTTAACCTAGCATAGTTTTATTAATGGTTTTCAAGGATGTTGCAATGTGCCTAATTTGTGTAGCTTCTAGCATGAGATGAATTAATTTGCAGC
The DNA here is from genome assembly GCF_019703515.2 of Myxocyprinus asiaticus. NCBI lineage: Eukaryota > Metazoa > Chordata > Actinopteri > Cypriniformes > Catostomidae > Myxocyprinus > Myxocyprinus asiaticus. The sequence goes on from NC_059383.1 coordinate 9,704,874, forward strand.
AAAATGCTCTACAGTTTGATTGGACGCATGGCCATTGAGGTCAACAACAAAAGATAGGGCGTTTAAAAGTTGATAAGCCTGTTTACTTTGCCGTCTTAACCATCTACGATTTTATGATTTATTGCATTTTATTTTTTGCATATAGCTTTTTTGTTTTTCGCTGCGGTCCACAAACTGATCAGAACAGACTTAACCCATTTTTGGATTGCGACCAACCAGTTGAGAACCTCTGCTCTAAACTCAGTACACTCACAAAATACATGCACAGAATCAGCAATGATCAATTAGTTAGTTGGTTTCAATGTCAGTTTCTCTGTTAAAACAGGGCTTGACGCCACCAAGTCAACAAAAAGGTCCGTTCTCACGCACAGTGTTGAAAACCGCATCAAAGTCAATGGGTAAGACGGGCAAAGCTCTGGAAGCTCAGGATGTGCTAAAAAAGAAGCATGTGAGTATTTCCTTTCTCATTTTCACCTCTGTAAGCCGATCGCAGCGGTTCATCCTGCTTCAATTGCACTGTCTAGAATATACTTATGAGTGAGCTAACGTGACCTCTGGCCTTCAGGAGGCGTTGAAACTGCAGCAGGACATGAGAAAAAAGAAACAAGAAATGCTGGAAAAACAGATTGAATGCCAGAAGGTACGATGAAATGAAAGTATGCTTGAATATATAAGATTATTAAAAAAAAAAAGAGGATTTTTTTTGTGTGTGTGGTTAAAACAAATAAACATACCTGTGGAGGAAAAAAAGAGAGAGAGAGAGAGAGAGTTTAACATAGACCCGGTACTAGACTTTATTTTATTATTATTCAGTAAACTAATTTTTTTAGTCACTAAACCTGAGCCGTTTGTAGGTGCTGATAAACCGCCTGGAGAAGAACAGAGGGATGAAGCCAGAAGAGAGAGCTAACATCATGAAGACGTTGAAAGAACTAACGGAAAAGATCTCTCAACTGAAGAATGAGATTAGCCCAGCTTCAAAAGCTCCAGCCAACACAACACAAGCAAAATCCAAAACAGATGTAAGACAGTTTACATGTACCTTGTGTTACCGCTTTGGGGTGTATATACTGTGTGTGTGTGTGTTTTATATATATATATATATATAGTTTTGCTAGTTATTTTTTAAAGGATACTTCACCCAAATACGACATTTCTGTCATGATTCACACGGTTGAAACATTTCTACTTTTTCACTGTGTACCGGCATACTGCCCACCCCTAATATTCCTAGAAGTAGCTCTCAGTGACCTAGTGGAATGGAAATGTGTTTTCCATAAGATTTTATGTTGTAGTTTTTCTCGTAATGCCTCATTGTCAACCAATGATAGTTGTCTCACGTAGATTGCCACCACTGGTTTGTGAGTTTTTAATGAATTGAATAGATTTGTTGCTGTCTTTATTTCAAATGTAGGCACAGAAAGAATTGCTGGATGCAGAGTTGGACTTTCATAAGAAGCTCACATCAGGAGAGGACACCTCAGACCTGAAAAGGAGGCTGGGTCAACTGCAGGTGGAGGTAAATGCTCAATTTTTTACTTATTTAGGCACAATCATGCTTTTATCAAACCGCACAATGATGACTTTTAAGACATTACAGCTTTTTTTTTTCTGTTATAGCATAATTTCCTGTAAAGCTGCTTTGGCAAATAAGAAAAGGGTGGAGTGTGTAAAAGAACTTAAAAGATTGAGTGATAAATGATTAGAATGGAGTATTATGGACTGATAGATCAGTTTAAGGTGTTGAGCTGCTGTTAAGGTTAAAGTGTACTTCAGTTGTCCACGTTGCTGATATTTATTTAAATAGAAAAGTAAATTTTTAACATTATAAATGTCTATACTGTAATTCTTTATCAATTTAAAGCATCCTCAGTGAATACAATTTTTATTTTTGTAGTGTTTATAGTTTTTCTCTGCTATAAATTAGCTAGATCCATTGTGATGTCCAATTTGTCAGGGAGTCATTCTTTTGGATCAGTTCTTTTTCAATGAATTAGTCTTAATGATTTGTTAGCAAATCGGTTTGTATCAGAAATGATTTTTAGAAATCTGTATCCGGTAATCACAAATGCAAAAATGAAAAAGTCATAGAAATTCAATTTAATGGTCAAAAAGGGTCAGTGGCTGATGCCACTTCTAGAGGGTGGCCAATGTGTGCTTGGATGAATCTCAGAAGGCCTGTCACAATCTTTTCTGGGTCATATTTCACCCCAAAATCAAGACAAAAAAAAAAGAGAAATATTTTAAAGAAATAAGGTATATTTTACATGAAGAAATTGAAGCCTGTTTTTAGTATCTGATTGCAGGTTGCACTGGCTAGCAAATCAGAAAAAGTTTAGGCAACTCATAGCCAATGGCACGAGTTTAGGACGGTCTATCTGTTTGTCCAAACTGTAGAAGACGGAGAGTGTGTTTGGGTCATATATTTTTTAGTCAACAACATGCCTTTTTTTTTCCTTTTTTTTCCAAGTAAAAAATGCAAAAACATTATCCCTCCCTCCCTGAAGTCCCTAAATAATCCATTATCTCACGCAAACAGACTCACTATCTCGCATTCAGTCCCAAAATAAGCATCCCTAAAACAAGAGCCACGACACCAACATCACGGCTGGTGCTCGGCTTAAATTATCCATTGTGAAATATGCATGTCATTACCATCTCCTGCACATTAAACTGTAAGCACTTACAGAACCCCAAGGACTCATCCCTCTCCTCACACTCATGCATTTCAGTGCATTAAAGTTTGATCGGCTTCCATGTAAGAAAGGAGAGAGAGATTGAGGGATGACAGTTATTAGAAGAGAAAGGCTGACACTGAATGAACGACCATGTTCAGTCAGGTCATGTAAGAGATAGTGGTGCACTGATCAGGAAATTTGAGGCCGATACTGATCTCAGATTTTTTTAACACAAAGATCGGCCGATACCAATTTTTTTTTTTTTTTTTTTTTTAAAGTGTCCTTTGCCAAACTTTTGCAAAATGTATGCTGCAGTTATATGTTTTTGCCCCACATAGTAAAATTACGGTAACGCTTTACAAAAAGGTTCCATTTGTTACCATTATTTAACATTACTGTAGTTAACATAAAGTTAACATAAACTAATGAACTTAATGTTAGTTACAACATATACTAATGCATTTTTAAAATCAAAAGTTGTATTAGTTAATATTAGTTAATGCACTATGAACTAACAATGAACAATTGTAATTTTATTAACTAACATTATGATTAATAAAGGCTATACAAATATATTGTTCATTGTTTGTTCATGATACCTAATGCATTAACTAATGTTAAAGAAATGAAACCTTTTTATTAAGTGTTACCAAAATTACATTAAAATTACATTCATTGTGAATTGCTAACATTCGGTTGCCAATATCAAAAGGTCATTGTGACATACTGGCAACCACAAAACATGAGAGCATCACACACAGCAGCGATACGTTCAAAAATAAGAAAAATATATCCATTACAAGCTCTAAAACGGCTCCAGTAAGAAATCATTAATATCTATAATTTTTTTTACTGTCTTTGGCATCTTGTTGTAACACAAATTTGCTTATTAAGCAAATGCATGAAGACGCGGTGTCATTATGGTTAAAACGTAATTGCTGTGATTAGTGGTATTGTGACCAACATTAATCTGATTTAAATTGGGATCCTCACAGAATAGCGCTGAGGTGAGTGACTGATGAGATATTAAGAGCACCTGGACAGCACGCATGTTTGATTGACACGAGACCGCTCATGTTAAAGAGAGTAAAGCTAAAAGTGCTCATGATGGCTCAAACAGTCTCTATCGCTCAACACAACGTCTGATTGTCATGACTCGCGTTACATCACGTGTACTCAGATTTGTATACGCATTTATTTATTTGCAGGTTACAGAAACTAGGCTGCACGAGGACAGTCCGCTCAGACTTTGCTGATGACAAAATTGACATAATTTGTTCTGTGAGCGACACATAGTGGCATGCCTAAAACCAAACTTACTTTAGCATTTATTATAACCAGACACAACACAATAAAAGTTATCTCTTTCATGTTAATCAGTTTTTGTCCTAACAAGCCTCGATGAGCGGTGGGAGATTTTGACATTTTAAAGGTTCTTTAAAAGTTAATGTACATTACTTGTTAAAAATCAACAAAAGTGTCAGTGAAGAGCATGCTTGATGTTAAATATGAGAAGTGATGTTTCAAGAAAACAAAGCAAAATCGAGGTACAGTAAATATCATTCGTGAGCAGAATGTTTTTATCGGGCGTCACTTCCAATCAAGCTGTAAGTTATGCACAAAGCGCGAAAGTATTATTTAATTGTGCATATATAGGTTACATAAAATGTTAGCTATGAAATTAATCATAGCAAGACAAAAGAGTCTGCCATTTTATTTCAAAAACATTACAAATGTCATTTCCATCCGTGTCATTTCCACCACTGAATTCTGTTAAACACACAGTCCCATCAGGATTTTGTTGCATTTTTTTTCCTTGATTACTGCGGCCCAATATTACTGAATTTGTTTTTCTCAAAAATTGCGATGCCGTTTGCTCCGTTTTTTTTGTTGTTGTTTTGCAGTGAAAAGTCACAAAGAAATCCTTGTATACTTGTTTAATTTGTGTCAATGATAGTGTAAGTGCAATTACCTGTAAATATTTTAGTGCCTAATAACTGTGTATGTAGTTGGCAAGACAAATGTAATAAATACCAACAAAAATACCATACTTTTGGAGCCTGGGTAGCTCAGCGAGTAAAGACACTGACTACCACACCTGGAGTTCGCAAGTTCGAATCCAGGTCGTGCTGAGTGACTCCAGCCAGGTCTCCTAAGCAACCAAATTGGCCCGGTTGCTAGGGAGGATGGAATCACATGGGGTAACCTCTTTGTGGTCACTATAATGTGGTCCGCTCTCGGTGTGGTGTGTGGTGAATTGTGCGTGGATGCTGTGGTGGATGGCGTGTAGCCTCCACACACGCTAGGTCTCCACGGTAACGTGCTCAACAAGCCAGACGCAGAGGCAACTGAGAACTTACATAGAACCCAATACAGATGGCATTAGTGTGATGCACATACATAAACTCTACATACATTGCTGTGAAAAAGTACTTAACCCCTTCCAAATTTCTTCTATTTTTGTGTATTTTTCATACTAAATTGTTTCAGAACATTTCAGAACATAAAACAAAGGCAGCCTGAGTAAACACAAAATACAGTTTTCAAATATATATATATATATATATATATTTATCTTTTATTTAAGCAAAAAGTTATCCAACACCTATATCACCCATGTGAAAAAACTAACTGCCCCCTTAAACTTAATAGCTGGTTGTGCCATCTTTAGCAGCAACAACTGCAAACAAACGCTTCCGATAACTGGAGATCAGTCTTTCACAACGCTGTGGTGCAATTTTGGCCCACTCTTCTTTGCAGAACTGCTTTAGCTCAGCCACATTGGAGGGTTTTCAGGCATGAACTGCCCATTTAAGGTCCTGTCACAGCATCTCAATCGGGTTCAAGTCAGGACTTTGACTAGGCCACTCCAAAACTTTAATTTAGTTTCTTTTGAGCTATTCAGAGGTGGACTTACTCTCATGCTTTGGATCATTGTCATGCTGCATAATCCAGTTACGCTTGAGCTTCAACTCACAGACTGATGACCGGACGTTCTCCTTCAGGATTTTCTGATAGAGAGCAGAATTCATGTTTCCTTCAATTATTGTAAGTTGCCCTGGCCCTGAAGCAGCAAAGCATCCCCACACCATCACACTGCCAACACCATGCTTGACTGTAGGTATGATGATGTTCTTGTGGAATTCTGTGTTTGATTTACACCAGATGTGACGGGACCCCTGTCTTCCAAACAGTTCCATTTTCAACTCATCAGTCCACAGAACATTCTCCCAAAAGGTTTGAGGATCATCAAGGTGTGTTTTGGTAAAATTCAGATGAACCTTAATGTTCTTATGGGTTAGCAGTGGGTTTCACCTCGCCACTCTTCAATGGATGGCATTTTTGGCCAGTGTCTTTCTGATAGTGTAGTCTTGAACAGTGACCTTTATTGATGCGAGAGAGGCCTGCAGTTCCTTGGATGTTGTCCTTGGCTTTTTTGTGACTTCCTGGATGAGTCGTCGCTGTGCTCTTGTAGGAATTTTGGAAGGTCGGCCATTTTTGAAAAGGTTCACTACTGTACCAAGTTTTCTCCATCTAGAGATAATGACTCTCACTGTGGTTCTTTGGAGTCTCAGAGCTTTTGAAATATTCACAAATGTTACCAAGAAAGGTTTCAAAATAAGATAACTTCAACAAACTATGTTTTTCTTTTGGGAATTTTTTTTTTTTTTTTAAATAACAGTAAAACACATTTGCACTTACCCGGAGCTTACATAGAACCCAATACTGATGGCATTAGTGTGACGCACATACATAAACTCTACATACAGTGCTATGAAAAAATACGTAACCCCTTCCAAATTTCTTATATTTTTGTGTATTTTTCATACTAAATTGTTTTAGATCTTCAAACGAGAGAGAACATAAAACAAAGGCAAACTGAGTAAACACAAAATACAGTTTTCAAATATATATCTTTTATTGAAGCAAAAAATTTATCCAACACCTATATCACCCATGTGAAAAACTAACTGCCCCCTTAAACTTAATAGCTGGTTGTGCCATCTTTAGCAGCAACAACTGCAACCAAACGCTTCCGATAACTGGAAGTCAGTCTTTTCACAACACTGTGGTGGAATTTTGGCCCACTCTTCTTTGCAGAACTGCTTTAATTCATCCACATTGGAGGGTTTTCGAGCATGAACTGCCCGTTTAAGGTCCTGCCACAGCATCTCAATCGGGTTCAAGTCAGGTCTTTGACTAGGCCACTCCAAAATTTTAATTTAGTTTCTTTTGAGCTATTCAGAGGTGGACTTACTCCTATGCTTTGGATCATTGTCTTGCTGCATAATCCAGTTGCGCTTGAGCTTCAAATCACAGACTGATGACTGGGTGTTCTTTAGGAATTTCTGGTAGAGAGCAGAATTCATGTTTCCTTCAATTATTGTAAGTTGCCCTGAAGCAGCAAATCATCCCCACACCATCACACTGCCAACACCATGCTTGACCGTAGGTATGATGATGTTCTTGTGGAATTCTGTGTTTGATTTACGCCAGATGTAACGGGACTCCTGTCTTCCAGACAGTTCCACTTTCGACTCATCAGTCCACAGAACATTCTCCCAAAAGGTTTGAGGATCATCAAGGTGTGTTTTGGTAAAATTCAGATGAACCTTAATGTTCTTCTGGGTTAGCAGTGGGTTTCACCTCGCCAATCTTCAATGGATGGCATTTTTGGCCAGTGTCTTTCTGATAGTGGAGTCATGAACAGTGACCTTTAATGATGCGAGAGAGGCCTGCAGTTCCTTGGATGTTGTCCTTGGATTTTGTTTGACTTCCTGGATGAGTCGTCGCTGTGCACTTGGAGGAATTTTAGAAGGTCGGCCATTTTTGAAAAGGTTCACTACTGTGCCAAGTTTTCTCCATTTGGATTCTTTGGAGTCCCAGAGCCTTTGAAATAGCTTTGTAACCTTTCCCAGACTGATGTATGTCAGTCACCTTTTTCCTCATCATTTCCGGAATTTCTTTTGACCTAGTCATAGTGTGCTACTGGGTGAGACCTTTTAGCCAACTTCATGCTGCTGAAAAAGTTCTATTTAGGTGTTGATTTGATTTAACAGGGCTGGCAGTAATCAGGCCTGAGTGTGTCTAATCCAGCTGAACCCCATTAAATACTAAATTTATATATTTGGGTATTTAGTAACTAAGGGGGCAAATTCTTTTACACACAGGCCCAGTTGGTATTGGATAACTTTTTTGCTTCAATAAATAACATTATCATTTTAAAACTGTAGTTTGTTTACACAGATCGCATTTGTTTTATGTTAGATTTTGTTTGAATTTTTGAAACAATTTAGTATGAGATATACACACAAACAGAAGAAATCAGCAAATACTTTTTCATATTTTTATCACTTCACAAAAAAAAACAAGTGGTGAAAGTTTGCTTTTAATAAAATGTGCGCTGTCGTTTTTCCGCACATACATACTGTCTGATTAGCTTTCCAGTTTTCCAGTATTGCCACACTTTGCACAGACGCCATGAAATCATCATCTCTCATCCAATACAGTTCAACAGCGCCTAGCGAGTACTATTACTCTATTACAGGTGCACAACCCTTAATTAACCCATGTTGCGATTATTACGTCGCCTAATAGCGATCATTTGATCGATCTGTGATAATTTGAGAACTGCAATTATTGAGCACTTTAAATTCGAATCACATTTTACTAAATGCGCACACTGCACTCAAAGCGGCTCCTGAAGAGAACGTGAAGATTAAATACTTGCTGTGATGTATGCACACACCGTCTGTGGTACCGTGAAAGCTTAGACAAGGATTTTGATAGTGAACGCAATAAGATCCCCCTCAAGCATCTAGATTCTACAATACGGGACACTAGGCATCCCGTATGGGACGTCGTCATTTCGGCCAAAATATGGGACGGTTGGCAACACTATGTGGAGATAATAGAATGGCAGCTGTGCAGTTGAAGATGTCTCAACTTTTTCAAGCATTTGTTTTGCCACTGTCAAACATGAAGAAAAGTGATCTGATAACCTCAGATTCACAGTTTATGCAGACAAATTATGGAAATTATACAAAATTGCAAGCTACCACAAATAATGCGCAGAGTTGTTGAATTTGCATTCATTGTTTTGATCGCAAGATCTCAAAATCCTGGAGGGGCTGAACACAACACATAAATTGAGATGTACTGGAAATTATACTGTATTGGGAATTTTCATGACTTTCAGTGAAAAAAAAATGACAAAAATGTGATAAATCTCCTGTGATGCATGAATGTACACTGTTGGACATTGTCAGTAGACAAATTTTATTAACTACTGAGAGTGTGAAAAATGTTTTAACGAGACGTTCCAACTAGACGTCCAAAGTGCCGAAGTTGAAGAAAGACTCATCACGTTGTTAAAAATTGTTTCACTAGGCAACACGGCTGGGACTCATAACTGCTGGGCGTGGCAAGCCACCGGCAGCCCCAACCCGAGGCAGAGGGAGGGGCCGAGGGCGGAGCCTCAGGGGGCGTGGAGGAGCCAATCACATGGTTGTGGACCACCGGCCGCGAGCCATCACCATTATTGGCTTAACACAGGAAGAGAAGGAAGAGCTCATGCCACATTTCGTGGTAAGATTTAAGATGTTATTAGTGCAGGCTTATACCTTAGTACATTTCATCCAGTTTATAATCAATCCACATGCCACGTTCTTTCGCTTTATAGAAATTTGGCGAGATTGAGGAGCTTCGTGACCAAGATGCAACCAGTGTCGTGATGACCTTCAAAACCCGCAGTGAAGCCGAGAATGTACTATGGCTTCTTAGTTCTTAGTTTTGTTTGACATATTAATTTTTAACTTGAGCTAATGGTTTTTGTTAAGAGGTTAATTGCATTTAACACTAAATATCTCCTTTTCAGGCTGCAAACCAAGGGGCGAAGTTCAAAGGTCGAATTCTACAGATCTCATGGTACAAACCTAAAATTCCATCTCTATCCACTGAACCAGTTGAGGAGTCATTAAAGGAAGACGTCAATGCTGCTGGATTACATGTAATGACAGTAATTATTCAGCACCATTACACATAATTATATAGTATTTTAATTATAAAATTAGTAGTGTTTGCTAAATTAAATATCATTATTGCTAAAAGAGCAACAGTGTCCACCCACTTTTCCAGCCATCTTGTTTCCTAGGTATTTTTGCCATTCATTTTTTCCATAGAGATTTCATAAGATCCTTTATAAAGCAGTTCTAAGCCATGAAACAAAATCACAACATTGCAAACTTTGATTTGAAGCAAAAATTGTATTTGAAAATCTGACAAAAAGAAAAAGGTACAAGACGGTGTACTTGGCATCTTTCATGACGGAATGAACTACAACACAAGGCATTGTGAATAATGTAATTGAATTAATAAATAATGGAAAAATATTAAACTATTGATTTAAAGTCATTGATTTTAAGTAGAGGAACAATATATTTTAAAATTATTGCAGAATACTCAGATATATACTAAGTAGTTTGAGTCATTAACAGTGCATTGTGGAAATGTTAGGTTGCTGCAGGGCTCTTTTGGCGCACTTTGCCGCGATTTGTATTTTTAACTCTGGATAAACCCTGGTAATATCAGCAATTCCTAGATCCACTAGAACTGTTCACATGGATCTTTGTTCCTACATTTCCAGGAGCCAGTCAGCCCCTTCCTGCTTCCAGAGGAAGAGGAAGAAGATGATGATGAAGACGATGAATATGAGAGTCGCTCGTGGAGACGATGAGGAAGTGGAATCAGCGTCACTCTTCTGTATTGAAAAGGACTCTCATAATTAGGTTTTGTTTTTCGAAAAGGCTAATTTATGCGCGTGTGATTAAGACAGAAAGGTCTTAATTTTTCATAACGGTTTTTAGTATTTCAGAGGCTGATGGTCTAAGAAACAGCGTTTCCTTAAAAGGAAAAATATGTGAATGTGAGACGTATGTGGACACTTGCAGTGTTTCTGTCACTCTGAAATCTCTGCGTTTATATAGATATATATATCAAACTCTCACTTTTGCTGAGATTGAAATCAACATTTTGTTTCACTGTGCATGACCAGATATCAGTAATTCACAACATTTGTGACTACTGTGAATTTAGTTTTTGAAATACCTGATTAAGTTTTTTTCTTGCCCAGTGTTTGATAGCTGTCAAACATGTGATTTAACGTGAAAATTCATCTGCACTTTGTGCCACTTTGGCCTCAACTCTTGTTTCTTCAGTTTCTTGATGGACGCACTCATCAGACACCATTCCCATTAAAGGCATCTCTTTCCTTTATGAAGAAGTGATATGCCATCTTGCCGTCAAACCCTTTCAAAACTCTTTTTGTATCTGCCCTCTAAAGTTTAGGCAATATATATCCCTAAGTGGATTATTATTTTTCTTCTTATCGAGATGAATATGCCACCGTCTGTAAATAGGAATTTGAGAGAATAGAAATGTGGCACGCTTCACTTTGGTCAGTGTGTCGGACTGTTCATATTTATTTCTCACATTCAGAGGATGTTCCAAAACCAAAAAGTTTTGAGAAAATAATCGTATTGTTAATTGAGGTAAAATATGAACAGAGGTGTTTTGAATGTACTCTAAATTGATTTACACTTCATTTACGCCTTACATTGTCGTGTACCGCTGACTTTTTACGAGATTTGTGACTATTTTTTTGTTGTGTACATTTTGTAAATGGTTGCAGTAGAAACGACTGTTCACTTTATTATTTTAACCATTAGAATGATTTAATCTGTTGTTTCATGAGGCTTATTTAAGTGACTTTACAACTTGTTTTTGACTCGTAAGCTAACATAATTACACCATGCTTTGTGAAATTGTTCTTCAGTTCATATTTTGATACCTTCCTGTAACGTTTTATTGCATCATCTAGTTTTCGCCACTCCAAAAGCCTGGTCCTGCGGAAATGGGTCGACAATGTGTCCGTTTCTGTAACCGTATTATCTATAGCATGCTGGCACCTGTGTGAGTGTGCACACTGGGGGGGGGAAGAAAATATAATATGTGTGTTTGCAAAAATATTTTTTTAATTATCATATTTACATACTTTGCTAAAAACAATTCAAATATAAGTTTATAGTTCCTTTAATGAAGAACCAGTGTAAAACTTTGAAACCTTCCCATATAAACTGTTGATTTAACATTTAATAGCATGTTACTATGCTGCTTGAATTCAATCATTCAGTGATATATGCCCCACACTTTCCAATGGATTGTACATAATGTGTTCTTCAAAGTCTCCCAAGAAAGTCCAATTTCTCTCAGTAACTCATATTAGATCTGGCTGGTCGTAATGTTGGTTTTGTACAAGAAAGAGTCTCGTAGAAAGACTCCAGACTATGTGTGTGTGAATTTGAAGAATGGATTTCATTCATTTGTATAACCGTTTAACTGCACCGCATTAGTATAATGTCATACGTTTAGCGTAAATAGATTTTGACTTTGTTACTGTTTATACATTTAAAATCTATGGATGTATTTTTGAGTTCTCTGTTTGTAAAATGGATTTCTAACAGTCGCATGTTTGCAATCAATAAAGATAATGGAATGGGGGTGAGCAAGAGGAATATCAAGAAGAAAAAAAAAGAGATTAAAGTTCAATTGGCCAGAAATAAAGATAAACAAGCAGAAAAGAAAATCTCAGCTGAGAGGAAAAAAATACAAGTTCCATGATCCATTCCAAGAATTATTCCCTCTAAAAACAGTTGTCGTTGTTTTTTTCTGTGAGTGTGTGTATGTTTGTTCTTGAAACATTCCTACTTTTAATTCCATAATCTTACTTTATTCTCAACAAATCATTACTTCAATCTTTTCACACTGCAACTTTATTTCTTGAAATTTTTGCTTTATTTTCATAAAATGCCTTTTATGAGATTATATTCAAAACACTACTTTAGTCTCATATTACGACTATTATCGTAATGCTACTTTATTCTCAAAATATTAATACTTAATCGTGTAATTTTAGGACTTTTTCTCATAAAATGCCTATAATGACATTATTCTTGAAACATTAATTCATAATACTACGACTATTCTCATGTTATTACTGTAAACTCACAATGTTACGACTTTAGTCTCATAAAATGCTCATTATGAGATTATTCTCAAAACATTACTAATTTAATTTTATAATGCTACGACTATTCTCAAAATATGACTTTATTTTCAAAACTTTTACTTTATTCTTGTTAAATGCCTATTGTGAGATTATTGTTGAAATATTTTAATCTCATAATATTGTCTTCAATCTCTAAATTCTACTTTATTCTCAAAATATTACTTGAGGTTATCTCGCGATGTTACGACTTTATACTTTGTAATACTTTAATCTCAAATAATTAGTACATCTCGCAATGTTCCATTATTCTTGAAACTTTGATTTATTCTTGTGAAATGTCGATTATGTTATGATTCTCAAAATAATACTACTTTAATCTCACGATGTTACGACTATATTCTCGCAAATAATATGAGTTTATTCTCAAAACATTACTAAAATCTCAGAAAGCTTTGACTTTATTCTCATAATATTAAGACTTTCTCACAATATCACGTTATTTTCAAAATATTACTATAATTTTGCATTGTTACAACTTTATTCTTAAAATTGACTTTTTAGATTTTGACGCGGCAGTGGCACTAAACTGCTGTTGTAGTTTATTGGGTAAATGATTGTGCCACTGACATTTTCAAGACAGCTGTGGGCCCACTTTGAAATACAGTGATTAGCTGAAATGAATGTTACACAAGGAATATGAACTACTGTATATCATTTTTAATGAAGTGCCACAAGGTTTAAAGAGTAAAAGAAACACTACAGTGCATCCGGAAAGTATTCACAGCGCTTCACTTTTTCCACATTTTGTTATGTTACAGCTTATTCCAAAATGGATTAAATTCATTATTTTCCTCAAAATTCTACAAACAATACCCCATAATGACAACGTGAAAGAAGTTTGTTTGAAATCTTTGCAAATTTATTAAAAATAAAAAACGAAAAAAAATCACATGTACATAAGTATTCACAGCCTTTGCTCAATACTTTGTTGAAGCACCTTTGGCACCAATTACAGCCTCAAGTCTTTTTGAGTATGATGCTACAAGCTTGGCACACCTATTTTTGGGCAGTTTCTCCCATTCTTCTTTGCAGGACCTCTCAAGCTCCATCAGGTTGGATGGGGAGCGTCGGTGCACAGCCATTTTCAGATCTCTCCAGAGATGTTCAATCGGGTTCAAGTCTGGGCTCTGGCTGGGCCACTCAAGGACATTCACAGAGTTGTCCCGGAGCCACTCCTTTGTTATCTTGGCTGTGTGCTTAGGGTCGTTGTCCTGTTGGAAGATGAACCTTCACCCCAGTCTGAGGTCCAGAGCGCTCTGGAGCAGGTTTTCATCAAGGATGTCTCTGTACATTGCTGCATTCATCTTTCCCTCGATCCTGACTAGTCTCCCTGTTCCTGCCGCTGAAAAACATCCCCACAGCATGATGCTGCCACCACCATGCTTCACTGTAGGGATGGTATTGGCCAGGTGATGAGCGGTGCCTTGTTTCCTCCAGACATGACGCTTGCCATTCAGGCCAAAGAGTTCAATCTTTGTTTCATCAGACCAGAGAATTTTGTTTCTCATGGTCTGAGAGTCCTTCAGGTGCCTTTTGGCAAACTCCAGGCAGGCTGTCATGTGCCTTTTACTGAGGAGTGGCTTCCGTCTGGCCACTCTACCATACAGGCCTGATTGGTGGAGTGCTGCAGAGATGGTTGTTCTTCTGGAAGGTTCTCCTCTCTCCACAGAGAAACGCTGGAGCTCTGTCAGAGTGACCATCGGGTTCTTGGTCACCTCCCTGACTAAGGCCCTTCTCCCCAGATCGCTCAGTTTGGCTGGGCGGCCAGCTCTAGGAAGAGTCCTGGTGGTTCCAAACTTCTTCCATTTACGGATGATGGAGGCCACTGTGCTCATTGGGACCTTCAATGCTGCAGAAATTTTTCTGTACCCTTCCCCAGATCTGTGCCTCCATACAATCCTGTCTCGGAGGTCTACAGACAATTCCTTGGACTTCATGGCTTGGTTTGTGTTCTGACATGCACTGTTAACTGTGGGACCTTATATAGACAGGTGTGTGCCTTTCCAAATCATGTCCAATCAACTGAATTTACCACAGGTGGACTCCAATCAAGTTGTAGAAACATCTCAAGGATGATCAGTGGAAACAGGATGCACCTGAGCTCAATTTTGAGTGTCATGGCAAAGGCTGTGAATACTTATGTACATGTGATTTTTTTCATTTTTTTATTTTTAATAAATTTGCAAAGATTTCAAACAAACTTCTTTCACGTTGTCATTATGGGGTATTGTTTGTAGAATTTTGAGGAAAATAATGAATTTAATCAATTTTGGAATAAGGCTGTAACATAACAAAATGTGGAAAAATTGAAGCGCTGTGAATACTTTCCGGATGCACTGTATATTTGGATCAACTCAAAACATGTTATACTATTATGTCTTGACTACACACAAATCTATAGAACGTTAGATTCTTTATATGGGTAAACTGTATGCAGTTTAACTGGGGTAAATTCACAATGAAAATCTACTATTTATTAACACTAATTTGAGAAGAATGTATAACATATAGTATAATAGTTAAGAAACAAAAAACTAAAACATCAATTATTTATTTTTATATAATTACTATTTTAATAGACTGTAGTATATACTGAATCTAGTGAATATACTGATCTAGTACTGAACTACTATCTTGGTTACAAATCTTAATATTTGGATAGAGGAATGGTGTTAAATTTTCTTTATTAAAGGGAATGTTCACCCAAAAATTAAAATTCAACCATTACTAATTTAGTTTTAATGAACACGCACAGGACAGCTTGGTCAGTCAAGAGTTTCACTAAATAATACATTAGATTTGATTTCTCACCAAACCTTGTCGTATGCTTTCAGAACGATCAAATGGAATAATTTATTAGACTTTTTAATTATACTTTTGCACCCTTTTGAAGCTCCTTTTGAAGAGGTGGTCACCATAAACTACCATTGTATGACATCACTGAGCACAACATTTTTTCTCAGTTTCTCCCTTTGTGTTAAGAAAAAGAGTCATGTGGGGTTATAACAACTGAATTTTCATTTTAAAGGGATAGTTCACCCAAAAATGAAAATTCTCTCAGCATTTACTCACCCTCACACCATCCCAGATGTGTATGACTTTCTTTCTTCTGCAGAACACAAATACATATTTTTAGAAGAATATCTCAGCTCTGAAGGTTCACACAATGCAAGTGAATTGTGACCAAAACTTTGAAGCTCCAAAAAGCACATAAAGTTAGCAAAAAAGTAATCCATAAGACTCCAGTGGTTTAATCCATGTCTTCTGAAGAGATATGATATGTGTGTGTGAGAAACAGATCAATATTTGTCATTTTTTACTATAAACCTCCACTTTAACTTTCAGACTTTCAGTATATGGACCTACAGAGCTGAGATATTCTTCTAAAAATCTTAATTTGTGTTCTTTTATTTTAGTGTCCCTGTTACAGTGTAATTACCCATGTAAGTATAGAGTACTAAATAATGTACTTATAACATGAAACAACATGTACTTAATATTTAATTAAGTTGTGGAACAGCATGTACTTACACATTGTAATTATGTATCTGCAATAGACAAATCACTGATTCTTGAGATAAGGGACAAAACATGTCTTACAAGTCATCTTTATTTTAAAAATCAAGAAATTCATAATAATAAAAATACTGGAAAAGTTCAATCTAAAGGAAATGTGTATACTCGGGGCATTTTTTACTTCAATTTTAAAATCATTTCATTCAAATTTTTTTAAATGCATGCTCTATACTTGGAAGCATATGTGACTTAACCTGTCCTTAGCAAGAGGTCACAATGTTAAACTGCTAAACAAAGTGTTTAAAAATGCAACAAATTCATAAATATCAAATGAAAGGTAGGGATCTGTAAGATATCAAACAATATATTAAGAAAACTTTAAATTATATTTTCCATAAAAAACTGCCTATCAAAGTTGTGTCCTCACTTTGCATCAACTTTTTTTAAAAATCCTGAATAAATCAGAAAATGTCCTAACTTCTTACAAGTTATTGGAGAAACAAGGATGTGTGTGTGTGTGTGTGTGTGTGTGTGTGAGAGAGAGAGAGAGAGAGAGAGAGATGGAGTATGTGCGATCACCTGTTGATGATGTTGTAGTCTTTTAGTCAGCTTTCTGAAAATAATGTCATTTTGGTGAAATTCATCCTATTTTCTCAGTGGAAAAATAGCTGTCCAAACCACAGTCTCCTCTGACATTTTGTCCTCTCCAATGTGGAAAGTCCGGTGGGAGGTAAGTGCCTTGAGATTGTGTAATTAATCAGTCTGTTGTGTCTCTCAGCTGTGATGAACCTTAATGCTGAAGTTGTTAGTTTAAAGCCGTTTAAAGCTATTTCCTAGCTTTAGTAGTGTAGTAGTAATACGAGTGATCACAGAGTGCTGATGAATGAAACACTGACTGATGCTGGCTCATATTACACCCAAAAATGGTCTTTTGCCTCCACCAGCTGGCTAAAATATGTAATGTCACAAAATGAAATGTAAAGAGATAGAAAGCTCTTAACACATCTGCACTGCTCTTACACTTTAGTTAAGAATGGCATGAACACAAGCGGAGTGATACACACAGTGAAGCATCCGAGTGCTAATGGTGGGAGACCATCAGTACTCTTGGAACGTCTCTCGTCCAATCAGATTTGAGGACTGGAACTAACTGTTTTGTGTATATATATATATATATATATATATATATATATATATATATATATATATATATATATATACGCTAAGTTATGCAATCTAGACTGCAAGTGTACTTCATGTGTAACTGCATATCTTAACAAGCTGTGCTTAAGTTTAAATATATTCTGTAATGTTGTGTAATTCTAATGTAATTATGAAGCCATTACATGCTTTCAGCTGTGTACTAGTGAGTTAATTTAAACTTCAACAAAGCTTACTGAGTTATGTAGTTACACATGAAGTACACTTTAGTACATTCTAGATACACTTAATTTACATTGATTAATACTATGTAATATTGTGTAATTCTAATGTAATTATGAAGCCATTACATGTATTCAGCTGTTCTAGTGAGTTAATTTAAACTAACAAGATCTTCCTATTACACAAATAGGTATGTAACAAGACTGGGCCTCATTACCCAAAAACGATTGATCTTAGCGGTTAAGAGTGTTTTCTACGAACGATTTTATGAATGTTCGTTATTTTTTCCATCCGTTTCCCAAAACTGCACTTAACACGCGTGAGGACACACTTTAAGAGCTTCTTAAGAGAATTGCTGTCCGTGCGACAGTGCTCAAATTTGAATGTATAGTGCTGCTTGCCATTGTAACTTAATTATATTTGTGCGTAACTTTACAATCATTTGTAAATTACCTCGCTAATATTTGTTTAAAAATATTTCCTTAAATATTCAAACTTATTAACTACATATTTACATATTATTTTGCAATAATTTTGTGCAGAACGATCTATTTATTTTACACAGTCTGCTTCCATAATCAGGTGTGCATTTGTAATATTTAGTTTTCTCACATTTCTCTTGATAAGAAAGCTTCCAAGATTAGTGAAGACAGTGGAGAACCTATGTATATTTTTTTTTTTTTTTTTTTTTTTTACAAATGTTCCTCAACAACAGAGAAGTGGCGCATTCAAACAGTCCTTTCACACTTTCAGAAATCAGACAGATTTATGCAATTTTTTAACTATTTTATAAATATATATTTGAAGTCAAAGAATAAGCTCTAATATTCTGGGTGGTCCCCGGCCCACCCTTGGCTATGCCATTGCTGCTAATAACAAGCATTCATTGAAAATTACGAGGTTCACCTTGATATCACACAGCGCAAAATAAGGAGATGTTTAGAAGATGCACTTTAGGGACATTCACCAATAAAACGGAGGTCTGCTCTTTACTCCCAAAATGTATAACAGTGACAGCAGTGCTGCATGTGCGGTGCTACACAACTTGTAGTGCTGGCAAGAGCACCTTTGGTGTCAGAGAGGAAGAGGAGACAAGGATGATTAGCCAGTATATATGAAGACGATTTTCATGCAGTTATTGACTTTTTTCTTCTCTTTTTGATTGGAATTTATACAGTTGTCTGCATCAGTCATGCTGTTACCAACTAGTCCACACAAAAAAACTTTATTTGTTTACTAATTAATCTATTCACCCATTTATATTGACTGTCTATTTTATGCATTTCATTATTATTATTATACTTGTCTGTTAAAATAAATATAAATAAAACATAGGTATCCTGATATTAAAGTTTTAGCATAAAGTGTAGATATTTAAAGTGTAGGTGTTTAAATTGTATCAGGTGTAATTTCGCATTTGTCCTGCAGGTGTCTGCATAAGTCTATGTGCTTACGATGCTCTTAGCGCTGTGCGATTACTCCAGAGTATTCGTAAATCTACGAGCATTTACAAGTACTACTTAAGTTACGATGCTTTTGGGAAATGGGCCGCAAAACTATGATGAATCGTAAGATGGATTCTAGGATCTACTTAGGCTTACGATGCTTTTGGAAAATGGGCCGCAAAATTAAGATTTACTTAGGCTAACGATGCTTTTGGGAAACGAGACCCTGGCCTGTAACACATACAGGTATGTAATAATACTTGTCTATTACACATTACATAATTACATTGTGTAGGTACATGCTGTTCCACAAATTAATTACATATTAAGTACATGTTGTTTCATGTTATTACATTATTTATTACTCTGTACTTACTTGGCTGATTACAGTATAACACGAACACTATAAATAAAGTCTTACCAGAAATTCATACACATCTTGGATGGCATGAGGGTGAGTAAATGATAAGAGAATTTTCATTTTTGGGTGAACTAACTCTTTAATTGTTAAGTTCTCTGGGAATAACAACGCATGTGAAATAAAAGCTCGAACTTTTGTCTTGGGCTTGATTTTGACATGTAGGATTTGCTCTTGTGATTTAAATCCTTTTGTTTATCCTAAAACAACATTTTATTTTTTTATTTTTTAATTCAGAATGCCCAGTTCCCAATGCGCTCTAGGTTCTCATGGTGGCGTAGTGACTCGCCTCAATCCGGATGGCAGAGGACAAATCTCAGTTGCCTCTGCGTCTGAGACGGTCAATCCATGCATCTTATCATGTGGCTTGTTGAGCGCGTTACCGCGGAAACTTAGCGCGTGTGGTGGCTTCACGCTATTCTCCGCGGCATCCACGCACAACTCACCACGCGCCCCACCGAGAGCGAGAACCACACAGTATAGTGACCACGAGGAGGTTACCCCATGTGACTCTACCCTCCCTAGCAACCGGGCCAATTTGGTTGCTTAGGACACCTGGCTGGAGTCACTCAGCAAGCCCTGGATTCGAACTTGTGACTCCAGGGGTGGTAGTCAGCGTCAATACTTGCTGAGCAACCCAGGCCCCCTGAAACAACATTTCTGTCAAACAAACATAGTCCTCTATGTAACTCTATCCCTCCTCCAAACCTAACTATTAACTTCCCCTAAAATAAGAAGGAAATTATTGGTTGATGAGAATGAAGTTCAACTCCAGGCCCTAACCCTATCCACTACTATAAAACTAAGCCTGAAATCTGATTGGTTGATAGGAATACTATTCCAGGACCAACACTGATGTTGATCCAGGAACACATTTGCAGGGAAAAATATGTGAACGTTTGGAATTACAATGGATTTCTGTGTTAATCTGTTAGAAATGTCATCTGATTTTCCCAACAACATTAATATCACTACACTTATTTGCAGTGTAGACAAATAAAAACGCAACCAAAAGAAGACAAATATTTTAGAAACAATGAAAAAAAATGTAGCTGCCACTCATAACCTTGTGTCGACTCTTGGGTCCTATTTGTGTGGCTTTTGTCCCATCCCTCTAATCCAGACTTAAAACACAGTGTAAAACTTAATTTGGCTTCCGTGGCTTTGACATATTCAAATGTGCATGCATAATGCATGGCCATCCCTTACTTTGGGAAGCCAAGTGAAAAACACTCAGAGTCTATTTGATTTAATGCAAGCAGTGTTGATTGCCCTGTGGGAGGGGACGTCAAGCACCAGCTTTACAGACTTGTCATTTTCTCATCCCTTGTCGCTGGACCGACAGCCACTCAGAGCTTGCTCGGAGCCTGGATACGAATGGAAATGGATGTAGCAAGAACACTGCATCAAAGCAATAATGCCTGGAGAAGAGCAGACTCTTGTCGCATCTCACCATAACCATATCAATAAAACATGTCAACTGAAATCAGTGCCATGTTGTTGCCTACTGATGACAAGTCTGCAAATACCGTCACAATCCCTAAATAATGCAACTGTTTTTTAGATGACAATGGAAGTTTTTGAGATGATCCGAAAAGATGCCTGACTATAAAAGCGAGAGACTTGTGAAGTCACTGTGAGGTTGAATTTTCCGTGCAGGCAATGTGAGACCTGATGCAGAGCCATCAGTCAGGTGATTTAGCTGTCAAGGCCTCATGACAGAGGAACCATTTAGTCACCTTTTTCTCAGGTCTGAATATGTGCTTGCATGTTTGTCTGTTTTTTGCTAAGTTTGCCCGTCATCACAACTTTGATTTTCAATTGAATTCAATAGCACACAGATTTTGAAAAAATAAATAAAAATATTCATAATAATAATAATTTCAAGGTAAAAAAAAAAAAAAAATGTACATCATGAATTTTCGAATAATAAATATCATGATATTTGGGGGTTAAACTGTCTAAAAACTACTGATGCCTTCACATACCATTGGAATTATCGTACTTCCACCTTCTGAAGTCTTAATTATGCGAGTGTCATATTCAAGTGCTTTGTTATTTGAAAGAATGGGAAATATAGAGAACGCTCACTTCTCATCAAGAAGTTCATTCTTGCATATTTCTAAGAGAACTCTTATTTTGGTAACAGAATATAGTCAGCTTGCCTTGCTGACGATAATAAAATTCTGGTCAAATAATGTACATGCCATTTTCTGTGAAAAAATTCGCAGTTTGCGTCAAATGGTTACTGATACACATGAATGTATATGCCTAAAACGGCAAGTGATAACAAGGTAGCTGCGTTTTGAAAAATACATTTAAAAAACCTGTCATTCACAATAGATACCGCACTCTCATCCGCCAAGTTGAAATGTTATGCCTCCTCCCAACTCAGAAACTCAGGTATCAAAATTATCTCAGAGTTTCCCAAGTCATAATTACAACGCCTTGAGAGGGTACATTTGACAAGTAAGAAACTCCTATTTCGATATTTCTGATAGAAAGTGAAGGCAGCTTAAGCTTGCCATAAATGTCATAAAAGTTCACATTTTCTGATACAGTAAAACGTACTGACCTTGGCATAGTCATGATGGTCTACAGAAGGGCTTCTTCTATTATTTCTTCTTTTAAGAACTAGTAATAATAATAATACAAACTACATAAGTATGAGCTACTTTTAATTCTACATTTTCTACAACTGTATAAATTCAAATCAAATTTTTTTATGATTTCTTAACTGTAAAAACAACAATGCATTTTAGTTCCATAAAATGATTAGCACATTATTGGCTCATTAATCTTTCTGTCACAGTGCTTATATTTTTAAACAACAATAGAGCACAACGTCCACTTATTCAGCCCTCTGGGTTCCGGAAGTACTTCCCCCATTAATTTCTTCCATAAACTTTCCTAAAAATCCTTATTAAAATAGTTCTAAGCCATGAACCAAACCAACCAGCTCCGAGGTAAATCACAACATCACTAACTTTGTTTTGAGGCAAAAAAGTATTTGAAAATAGGACAAAAAGACAAAGATACAAGGCTGAGTACTTACTGTTTTTCATGAGGGCATGGACTACAATCCCATGAAGCATTGTGAATGATGTAATTGAATAAAAAACGATGGGAATATATCAAACTATTGATTTTGGGTTGTTGATTATAAGTATTTAAACAATATAATTTAGCCCTATGTTTATCACAAAATATTCTGATATGTACAAATATATAAGTAGTTTAAGGGGGAAGGGAGTGAACGACTTGATTACGTCATTCACAGTGCATCATGGGAGTGCGCGGTCCATCTGAGGAACATTTTGCGGGCTTTGTTGGCCTCGGTTCTCTAATTGCTGAAGTTGCTGGGTCATGGGTAATGTAGTTGTTTACCATGAATTCCAATACCAAACATGATTTTTAAACAATGAAGTTGAAATAACGCAGACTGATGGATTCAACGGAGGCATATTCCATCGATGAACAACCTCGGAGCTCACGATAGGTCTGCCTCAAAAGGTTTATAAGTTATCGTTGAAAATCAATTTGTCTATGGGATAAATTAATGGGATTTTTACTTCCGGAACCAGACTGTTGCGCTCTATTAGTTCTGGTCCTCGAATCTGATTGGACGAGCTGCATTATAAGAATGCTTAAATACAGTCCAACAACACTGGGAGGCTTCTTCTATTTGTATTACTCTGCGTTTCCGTGTTTGTGCTTTTCAAACAGTGGTGGGGATTTTTGATACATTGTTCATTTTAAATTCTTTCCCTTGTTCCTACAGTTATTATTTCTGGAGATTGCACATTTTTATGTCTTTTATGTTATGAGTGCCGATTCGTCCAAAAAAGTCCTTCACAACCAAAGTAGGGGCGTGGACAAGGTAAACATTTGCTGAAAAGATTATAGTCTAGCCCAAAATATTTTTTGTTCATAACTTTTTTAATTGGAACTGAAGCAGGAGTTATCGAGAAGGCCTATGTTGAAGGCCTAGGTTTTAGTTGCACTGTAAAAATTATTAATGATTGTTTCAAAAATCTTTTTAAAATACTTTCTGTTACCTGTTAAGAATGAGAACTAGTGATACCCGATTCACTAAAGAACAATTTGTTAGAGGTGGTTCTCGAACGGGTTGATTCAAAGTGGACTCAGTTCGTGAAACATTCAGAAACATTTGGAAGCCTCACGCATGTTCTGAATTAGTAAAACAGTGACTAGATAATTTAGAACATTAAAAAGCCATACCGAAGTGTGTAGAGTTAGTTTGAAAATTGGTAGGGACATATCGCAAGGAGGACATTGCAGAAAGTGTTGTGTCTACAGACACGATATTTCCTCATTTAACAAGTCTCATTTTCTATTCCTCTGCTCCACCACATTAAATATTAGCCTTTTTTACAAGAACCATTTTGATCATGGTCTAATTTTATTTCATGTATTTTATAAATAAATCATGCTTTTCCTATCTACCCCAATGTTCTTCTCCAATGTGCAAAATAAAACATGTATTGGCTAAATATGCTATACACTGTGTACAGAAAATATGAAATAGTAGTTAAAAATGCAAACATCCTTGGGCTGACATAGACCTACTCATTTTGAGGAGCTGCTTGCTCGACTCTCTTACACACGTTTATGTTGTCATAGAAACACACACATACTAGACGCACGCCTAATATTTTCTGCTCCCTGTATCTTTATAAACTTTACAGATGAATGCATATTTAAAATCATTAATTTGTATACCTAATTTATATATATATATATATATATATATATATATATATATATATATATATATATAAAATGCAGCCCCACTAGCCACCACTAAATTCTTAATTTAGCAAACAATTCAGGACTTAGATAGGAAATATTTGCACACGAAAAGTATGCTTGTTTAAATCTATTAGTTTAAAGGATTTGACCTATGATACACCGCTGGTGTAATGTTCACAGAATGATTAAAAAGTCATACAGTAATCACAAAAGACTGTGATTGGTGCATCCTGAACAGCACTGAGAAAAGTAACAGGTGCCACGTGACAACACCTTTTATGCACCACTTCAAAATATGTTGGACAATAATTTACACATGAATAATGATACTGAGAATGTTTAACAGTCATTAAAATAAAAAACATATTATAAAGTTAAAATATTTTCTAAGTGGTAAAATTGCCCAAATGTTGGTCAGGACATTTTCGATTTTCTGAAAGTTGATAGGGACGTGTCCCCATCATCACTACCTAAATCTACGCCTTTGGCCATAACCATACCCTTAGCGCCTAAAGTTTTCAAACTAAGCGACCCTGCACCGAAACAGTGGAAGTAAACCAGAGCGATTCGTTCAAAAACACTGATTCTTTTTCGAAGAAACACAACTTGTTTGAAATATGAGAGCTGTGCAGAAAGAATGTTGTGCTTGATGCTTTGCCTTATTTTGGAACTATTTTCTCTGGAAAAGAAGAAATGTAGAAACTACACTCAAGACTATTTTACATTAGAACAAGATGGCGCCGCGGATGGCTGCTTCGGTGTGGAGCTCTCTAGCGTTTTTGTTACTTTTGTTTGTTTGTCATATTTTTTGTCACTCTTTCCCAATCAGTTTCACCAGGGATGAACTGCTGAATATTCGGCAGAGCATACCTGATCATTTTTTGCCAGTGTTTGATTATTCTGACGTTTTATTTGACATCTTAGTTGGAGGCGCAGCGGTGCTCTACAAGCGATCCAAGAGACGCAAGTGAGGGAAGTGCGCCGGCGCGCTTGTGAAGCTCCGTCAACGCGGCTTTAGGACTCTGCTGCTGAGTATTCATCTGGAGAATGTCCGCTCCCTTGCCAACAAAACAGACAAACTGCTTCTGCTCACTCAAACAAATAAGGACTTTTCTAACTCCACTTCTCTATGTTTCACGGAAACCTGGCTGAATAAAGCCATCCCAGGCAGCGCGTTACATTTGCTGGGCTTCCAACTGTTCAGAGCAGATTGCATTGGGGAATCATCGTGGAAAACAAGAGGCGGTGGAACATGCTTTTACATCAAGGAAAGTTGGTTTACAGATGTAAAAGTGTTGAAGAAGATGTGCTGTCCTAATTTATAAGTGCTCTTTATCGACTGTTAGCCTTTCTACTCGCCATGGGAGTTTTCCTCGTTTATTCTGGTGAGTGTGTACATCTTGCCACAAGCATGCGTGAACGCAGTGTTGCAACAGCTGGCTGATCACGACACAGTCACGGAGAAACAACACCCGGACTCTCTGATCACTGTCTGGTTCATCTTCTCCCGACCTACAAGCAGAAGCTAAAATCAGCTTGTAGTAAGGACTGTAAAGAGATGGACCAATGAAGCAGAGCTGGAACTACAAGCCTGCCATGAGTGCACTGGTTGGAGTGCTTTTGAAGCTGCAGCCACAGATCTGGATGAGCTCACAGATACTGTGACATCATATATCAGTTTCTGTGAGGATATGTGCATCCCTATTATGACATTTTTATCATTCAATAGCGATAAACCATGGTTTACAGGGAAACTCAGACAGCTTCGTCATGCCAAAGAGGATGCTTACAGAAGTGGGGATAAAATATTGTACGACTAGGCCAGAAACACACTAAGGAAATCAGAGTGGCTAAAAGAAGCTACTCTGAAAAGCCAACAATCCTGCATCTATGTGGAAAGGCCTGAAAAGCATCACCAAGTACAAGACCACCCCTTGCTCTGTAGAGAATCAACAAATGGCTGATGACCTGAATGTGTTTTACTACAGGTTTTAAAAGCCCAGTCTCACACCCCTCCCCCACTCTGACCTTCACTTCACACAAACACCAACACCTCCTGGAACCCCCCTCCTCCCCCCTCCTGCTACTCAACCTGCACTTATGGTCTGTGAGGAGAATGTGTGCCGGGTCTTTCAGAAACAAAAGACTAGGAAAGCTTCAGGCCCAGACGGTGTTTCACCTGCCTGTCTGAAAGTCTGTGCTGACCAACTGGCCCTCATCTTCACACAGATCTTCAATAGATCACTGGAGCTGTGTGAAGTTCCCTGCTGCTTCAAACATTGCACCATTATTCCGGTCCTAAAAAATTAAATAAAAATCACAGGACTTTATGGCTTCAGACCTGTCACTCTCAAGTCTGTGGTCATGAAGTCATTTGAGAGACTGGTTTTGGCCTACCTGAAGGACATCACTGGACCCCTGCTGGACCCCCTTCAGTTTGCTTACCGAGCAAACAGGTCTGTGGTTGATGCTGTCAACATGGGACTGCATTATATCCTGCAACACATCGACAGACCTGGAACTTATGCATGGACCTTATTTGTGGACTTCAGTTTAGCCTTCAATACCATCATGCCTGATCTTCTCTCAACCAAACTGACCTAGCTCTCCATGCCCACCCCAATCTGTCGATGGATCAAGAGCTTACTGACAGATAAGCAGCAGCTAATGAGACTGGGGAAACTTACATCCGGGACCCTCAATATTAGCACTGGTGCTCCTCAGGGACGCATTCTCTTTCCACTGCTCTTCTCCCTGTACACGAATGACTGCACTGCAAAGGACCCCTCTGTCAAGTTCTTGAAGTTTGCAGATGACACCACTGTCATTGGCCTCATCCGTGACGGTGACGAGTCTGCATACAAATGGGAGGTTGAACAGCTGGCTGTCTGGTCCGGTCACAACAACCTTGAGCTGAACACGCTCAAAAAAGTGAAGATGATAGTGGACTTCAGGATAAATCCCCCCCGTACTCCCCCCCTCACCATCCTGAACAGCACTGTGGCAGCAGTGGAGTCATTCAGGTTCCTGGGCTCTACCATCTCTCAGGACCTGAAGTGGGACACCCACATAGACTCCATTGTGAAGAAGGCTCAGCAGAGGTTGTACTTCCTTTGCCAGCTGAGGAAGTTCAACCTGCCACAGGAGCTGCTGACACAGTTCTACTCGGCCGTCACTGAGTCTGTCCTGTGTACATCTAAAACTGTCTGGTTTGGTTCAGCCTCCAAATCAGAGAGAAGGAACTACAACAGACAGTCAGGACTGCTGAAAGGATTACTGGTGCCCCCCTGCCCACCCTCCAAGACCTGTATGTCTCCAGAGTGAGGAGACGTGCAGGTAGAATCACTCTGGTCCCCACACACCCTGCCTACTCTCTCTTTGAACTGTTGCCGTTTGGCCGGCACTACAGAGCACTGAGCTCCAGGACATCCAGGCACAAGGACAGTTTTTACCCTCAGGCCATTTTCCTCAAGAACAATTAAACTGCCTTCAGGACTTCCATAGTGCAATAATGTCAATAAATATCTCATGTACATACAGTATGTAAATTCACATATTTAATTCAATAACTGTACATACCACTATATTGTACATATATTACCACTTGCACATGTACATACGCCATTCTATGTGATATGTCTTATTATTTGTATGTCTATTTATACTCTTACATTGTTTTATATTCTGTGTCTCACTGTAATGTTCTGTGTGCACTTATTTCCTGAGAACACTTGTGTACGTGAGAACACTTGGCAATAAAGCTCATTCTGATGCTGATATTCATATTTTAACCTATTTTTTAAGATTTACGTATTTCAATTTCATAAAAAAATTTCATCAGATTGAACCGTGTAATTTTTAACACATTTTAATTAATAAAACGTAAAATATTTAGGTTTATCTCAAAATTACATCTAACATATTTTCTTTAGTGTAACTGGACAATTTTTGTCTGAAAAGTAATTTAATATTATTTTGTTTTTGTTGATGAACTGTTGTATAAAAAGCAAAACCACACTCGCAATCGTGCTGTTGTTCTGTCTTCAAGTTCTAAATAAAGAAATAAATAAAAGATACAAGAAAAACCTTGGCCATAATCACAATTTCAAAAACTAAAATATTTCCTCCTTAAAATATATAAATAATAATAATTACGCTGTATTTCGGAGCACAAAAGTGTCCATGTAAATCAAGATGAAGCGATGAGCTATGAATGGGGCATTTTTAGGTTGTGCTTTTAAAATATTCATGAGCTGAAACTTTATCATGCGAAGTATAGGGACATGACTTTATCATAAAAGGTATTACAAACAAGCTAGGGAATATTATGAATAGTTGGCCCAACACGACTACTTACATTTTTGCAGGTAGGCACTGTTAATCTCCGTAATGAAAGAGAAAATACCAGAGAGGTAATAGATGCCCGCCACATAGCGGATGAATAATTGAGCGTCTGGGGAACTGGAGAGTTGGCCGGGATCGGATGGTGCACGTGTCACTGTACTGTCAGGCTTCTCTTTCTGCAGTCACCAGTGCGGTCGCCACGTCAACCGGCCATGCAGTGAGAACAGGTGTTCACTTCCAATACCGTCTATTCACCTGAGTTTGTGTGTGAACTTCACGGTGAGGAATTCAGCGGTTTTCATATAAGAACATGATTACACCTCTCTTTTTAAAAAGGAGCTAAACTGACAGAGGTTCAAAATAATAAGAAGAATAATAAAACAATCTATAATTTTTGTCACAATGTACCAAAAGAATCTTAATTATTATCGAGGCATTCTATAGGCTACTTGTGGTGAAAACAATTACTTTAAAGATTTTTATGATGCTTTATCTTGGTCTGCTGTATTTTATTTATATTATGCCCTTGTTTTGCTAGATCGTCTCTTGTATATGATTTTTTTGTTGATATCTGTTGACAAAAGATTCATACATTTTAAAGAGCTTTTAAAATGTTGTTGTGTTTTGTTTCTTGTTTGTATCAAGCTGTGAACAGGTAAGGTGAGAGCAGCTCTGTCAAAATCCATAGGTAATGAAGATCAGGGGTAAGCCAAGGTGAAAATTCGTGCCATTGATTTTGAGACGCTCAATTTTCTTTCCAAATTAATATGGGCGATTAATATTTCACCGATTCCTGAAATAAGGGACAAAACTTTTTTTTATTTATTTATTTATTTATTTTTTTTTATTCTACATTTATTCAAAATGGGTGGACAAGTGTCTCAGCTAACGAACAGGTTTTTATTTTATTTTTTAATGCTTTTTTTCCTCAAAATTGACATTTATTCACTTCATAACTTACATCTTATTGTACTTTGTGTCAATTCCGTCAGACTAAAAAGCGTGCTATTTTAATGTGATCCATCCAACAGGAGTGTAAAGTCTTTAATTATCTAATAATATTGTTCAGTAAAGGAGTTAAGTGATAAAATACATTCTATACATTGTTTTTGTTTTTTCTGTTTTCACACTATTCTGACAAAATTGAATATTTTTCCATCTTAACCATGTGTTGTACTCTGGAGCCATTTTTTCCTCTGTTAAAGCTGCCTCTATAACATAAACTAAAATGCCCAAATGTATCCCACAATTCTAACAGAAATGATCTTCAACATTGTTTGTTGAAAGTATAAAAATATATCAAATTAACCAGACCACATGTCCTACTGTTACATCCACCATGAGCAGGAAGTGGGAAAGGGGTACTCAGAGTTATAGCTGACCCATGACATTGTCTGATTTATTCAGGCTTATAAAAAAATATGACGGAGTTGACACAAAGCCAGGACACAACTTTGATTATGGAAAATATCATATGTTGTTTGTTATCTTACTGATCCATACCTTTCATTTGATATTTATATTTATGAATTTGTTGCATTTTTAAACACTTTGTTTGGCAGTTTAACATTGTGACCTCTGAGGGCAGGATAAGTTGCATGTGCTTCCAAGTATAGAGCATGCACTTTAAAAAATTCTATTGAAATTATTTACAAATATAAATAATAAATGCCCTGAGGATACATATTCCCTTTAGATGAAACCTTTTCAGTATCTTTATATTTATGATTTGTATGATTTTTTTTTTTTTTTTTTTTTTTTATTTTGATTTTTTTTTACACAAAGAGGACTTTTGTATGTAGGACATTTTTGGTCCATTATCTCAATAATCAGAGATGTAAAGTGAATATATATATATATATATATATATATATATGTGTGTGTGTGTGTGTGTGTGTGTGTGTGTGTGTGTAAATATTTATTTAAAAAATAAATAAAACAAAATCACAATTTTAATCTTAGCACTTAAAGAAATGAAGCACAATAAAAACACCACTTTGAGCAAGTACATATTGTTTTATTAATGTTGCTATTACACCGCATTTTATAATGACATCACAATACATTAATTATAAATGACTATAAATTCTTGGATTGTATGCATTTAAAAAATCTACAAAAATGCTCTTTGAGTTAGCAGTATATTACTGTATATAATATTGTTACTGTAGTACAGTGTGTCAAATATATAAATAAAACAAATATAGCCTACCCAAGCCCTGTATTAAGTATAAATACATCACAAACTAAGAATAATCTACACTGGACACATTTATTATTTTTGCACGTATAGTGCATCTGTAATTATTATTTCCAAACATCTTATAAGCCGTTTGTCAAATCAGAAGCCCTATTTCTCAAAACGTAAATACAAAATAAAATAATGGTAAAAATATAAGAGAATAAATAATAATAATAATAATAAACAATATTAAATAATTAGATCAAATATAAATTGTATTAAAACTTATAAAAAACAAAGCAAAGACAACAATCAAATAAATATTTATTCCATTGTAATGACTGCTGTATTGAATTCTATATTGAATATGTTCTATACTCGTTATTGAAATATTTTCATCCGCAACTTGGACACATTTATTTGGTACAGTAAGCGACGCTTGCGCGCCAGCCCTCTTGCGCTCACTGACTTGCAGCTTGAAAGTTGAACACAGGAGCGGGTGGAGGCAGGAGGGCAGTGAGGGGGGGCACCAGGCGGTGCTGCCAATGGAAACAGCACACACGACGAGCGTCGAGCCAGAGCGCCGCGTCGCCTCCATGTCAGGTCCACTTACCTGCAAGGTGCGCAACGAAGATGATGGCAATGAACGGCAAGCAGCACTTCTCCATGCACCCCGCGCTGCACGCGAGCTCCGAGGGCATGCGGCGGGTGTGTCTACCTGCCCCGCAGGTATGTCTCACGCTAATCTACTCGTACTGTCTCAGTTCTGTCACTTTGAGGTGTTTTGAGTTGCTCCAACATCACTCCCTCCCCCACCTCCTCTCCTCCTCTCCTCCTCTGTCTCCCTCTCCCGCACATGCCTATCCAAGCAAAAGCTCCTGCTTTCATATTAATTTTTATGACCTGTGCTTTGAGGAGTGTGCTTGGGAATGTTCTTTAATCCGGAGTTGACACAATTCCCCACTGACTTCCATATGCGCGCTCTTGCCTGCAGCTCCAGGGCAATATATTCAGCGGCTTTGATGAGAGTCTGCTGGCCCGCGCTGAAGCTCTGGTGGCGGCTGACATTGTGTCTCACGGCAAGAGTCACCCTTTCAAGACGGACGTCACCTACCATACCATGAGCAGCGTCCCCTGCACGTCCTCCTCCTCCACAGTGCCCATATCGCACCCTTCGACCAACCTGCCCTCGCACCATCACCACCACCTCAGCCACCAGACCCTGGAGGGGGACCTGCTCGACCACATCTCCTCGAGTTTATCCGTCAGTGGGATGGGGGCCCCGCCGGACCCGTCGGTGATGACCACGCAAGCCCACCAGCACCACCTGCAAATGGGTCACCTGCACCAAGCCATGGCCATGGGCCACCCGCACGCCCTGACGGTCCACCACGGGATGGCGTGCGTCAATGATGTGGAGTCCGATCCCAGAGAGCTGGAAGCGTTCGCGGAGAGGTTCAAACAGCGGAGGATAAAGCTCGGAGTGACCCAGGCGGACGTGGGTTCTGCCCTCGCTAACTTGAAGATACCAGGGGTCGGGTCGCTTAGCCAAAGCACCATCTGCAGGTTCGAGTCGTTAACGCTTTCCCACAACAACATGATCGCCCTCAAACCCGTCCTCCAAGCCTGGCTGGAGGAGGCCGAAGCGGCTTACCGGGAGAAAAACGGCAAACCAGACCCCTTTAACGGCAACGAGAGGAAACGAAAGCGCACGTCGATCGCAGCTCCGGAGAAGCGATCGCTGGAGGCGTATTTCGCCATCCAGCCGCGACCGTCGTCCGAGAAAATCGCAGCGATCGCGGAGAAGTTGGATCTAAAGAAGAACGTGGTTCGGGTTTGGTTCTGCAATCAACGGCAAAAACAGAAAAGGATGAAATATTCAGCAGTGCACTAGTCTTGTTATTGCAAACTAGACATTTAAGGAACACCACAGGGATCTAAATATTTCTTTAAATCATTTTAAGCCTGTAAAGACTCAAAGTAGCCAACCTACTTTTCATATTGCCTTCACTTGGCACACCCTACAATTTTACACAACTTCACATAATATTAATTAGCCTAATTTTTGGTCACACTTTACATGACAGTGATCATGTGTAATTACGTATAGGTGTAACACTAATGAACAACATGTAGCTAATGTTGTTTAATTACATGCATTTAATGTGTAATTATTTCCCGGTTACACGTGGTATTATTATTATTACGATATTAATGAATAATAGACACATGTAATTTGTGTTATGGTCATTGTAATGTAAAGTGTCACCTGTTCTTTAAGAAAATAATTAAATGGATATTAATTTGGCACTACATTATATAAAAAAAAATTATTTTTTTCTTTCATTTTTTTCTTCTTTTTTTCTTTCATTTTTTTATTTGTTTTATTTTTTTGTCATTTTTTTTCTTCTTTTTCTTTCATTTATTCATTTATTTATTTATTTATTTGTCATTTTTTTCTTCTTTTTTTTCTTTCATTTTTTTCTTTCTTTTTTTTTTTTTTTTTTCGGTGAAAATAATCAAACTTATTTTCCAGGAGATTAACTGAACAGCTAAAACTTTGTTTCAGTATTATCACACGTGAAATTATATTTTGAAGTGTGTACGTGTGTTTTTGGTATTTAAAGATTACATTTAAAGACTTATTTATATTTATTAACTATACCATTTACGCACAAGGTCTACATTGTGTTATATCACTTGAAATGCCTTTTGACATTTGTGTACTGACGTTTGTAATAATCGTTTGAATGTCTTGGCATACGTGACTGCATAGCCTGTATGGTGGAAATCACATGTTGTCACAAATCGACACGATTTTTTACCCCCTCGTGAATTATCATCAGTAAGTCAAAGTGATCCAGATGTGCAAAACTGATGGTGTAATGAAGAATGCTGCTATTTGATTTGCATTAATGTAGCCACTGCACTCACTCTCACGTTTAATCTCCACTTTACAAAATGTGTGACTTTGAATGTCATTTAATAAATTGTTGACTTTTTTCAAAGCCTTCGTGAGTCAGTTGATATCTCCTTCTGAAGAGTTCACATGATGTTTCCAGTTTGAACAAATGAACAGAAAAACGGATAACATCTAATTCAGTTCAGATTTACTGTATAGGACGCTCGAAATCTCTCTCTCTCTCTCTCTCTCTCTCTCTCTCTCTCTCTCTCTCTTTTACTGAAAATGCCACGTGTCGCAATTTTGATAACCCCACATGGACTGCATATTTTCTTCATTTTACATAAATTGCATCCAACCAATCTAGACGCGTCAAAATCATTGTAAGAATGACGTGTTGTTTTATTAATTAGCCTCTTGATCTCAATTGTGTTTAAAATGTAATGAAATACAGACTAAACATCCCCTCATTTCAGTCACAATAAAGAGAAAACAATCACAAAATCAACTTTAAATCCTTTCCCCTTTATTCTAATTCGCTTGGCAACTTCTTTAAGCAGATACCGCTAAATAATAAATGTCTGTCACGGCTTTGTGCAGAGGGATTTGAAATTATTAAGTAATGACGATGCAATATTCATTGTATATTGGTATAAAACAGCCCGAGAGCTGAGGGGACAGTTGTTAGTCAGGAACTCTACTTACAGGCTCAAGGGATGGAGGAAGACTCCGTGTGTTCAGGTAAGATGATGATCCGAGTCGTTTTTGCCTCATTTCACTGTCACGTCTGAAGAACTTATTCGTGCTATGATGTTGTAGTAGATTTTTACAAGTATATTTCTATTTTAAAAACGAAATGAAAATGGTACATTTTTTTTTTTAAATTCAGAATGTTCTATTTTTTATTTTTTTATTTAGCTACTATAAGTATTACTCTACAATTGCTATAATAAAAATGATTATATGCTTTGTAGTGATTTCATTGCTAAATTCGCGAGTTAATTCGTTGCGCGTAATGTTTCACGTTGAGATTTAATTCGCCCAAATCGTGAATTTTAAAGCAGAACAGCATAAAAGGAATACTTTATTTTATAACCTTGGAAACACTAATATTTGCATTTTTTTTATTATTATTTTTTTAAAATAACGATTTGTGTAAACATTTTAATTGTGTTGCTTATTTATGGATAATATAGACATTTGTTTATAGATATTATGTGGCCGATATAAAATTTAGCTAATGTAGGTTAGTCTGACATATTTCTTTAATTCAGTGTAGCCTATTTAATTCAAGGTATTTACCTTATTTATTTATTTATTTTGCAATTTCAGTAGGCAACTACTTTGAATCGGCGTTTTGTTTTTCTTCGACAAAACAAACCAAACTCGAAATTTTAAATCGCATTTGCTTTTTAGTCAAGTAATCGTTAAGTTGAAGAAGTATCAACCCCCCCCCCCCTTTTCTTTTCTAATTGAAAAAAAAAAAAAAACTATATATATATATATATATATATATATATATATATATATATATATATATATATATATATATATTATCAGTCCCAGATGAGTTACACGTCTAAAATGATGGAGGTGTGTGGAATCATATGCGAATCATAAATAATTAATGGCAGTAATTCAACTTTGTATATCATAACCCCCAAACAATAGTGTAAGCCAATCTAAGTTCAGCACAGAGCAGGGGCATGTGGCCAGTGGTGGCGACTGAATTATTGATGATCTATTGAAAGGTAGAGGTCTATAGGCTAGTAACTCATGTGTCATAATGGACGTCCTATGGTGTGTTCAAACGCTGTTACTGCCTATTGTTGGTTCAGTTTATAATTTTGAATTTTCATGAAATAGCTTTCAAACTTCAGACACGTATTTTCGGCTGCACTAAAATGAGCTTCCAGTTATAACCAAAACGGGTTTTACAGGCTGATGCCATAGGACAAAGTTCTGCAAATAACGTTTTAATCCAGTTCTGCAGAAAACTATCTACTGATGCTAGAATCCAGAAACCAATACTCTAAAAATAGGAGGGTTCCCTTTTTACTGGCTTTCATAGTTTAATTTGGAACCATAAATCTACCTAAAGAACTTTTTTTTTTTTTTTTTTTTTTTTGCCGAAATTGTCCTTTGTGTTTGGGTTTAAGGCTCTTTACCAGTGGCGTTTTAGGCAATTTATTAGGATTGGGGCACAGGCCTTCCATCAGGGTTGGGAGGGTTACTTTTGAAATATATTCCACTACAGATTACAGAATACATGCTGTAAAATGTCATTTGTAACGTATTCCGTTAGATTACTCAAGGTCAGTAATGTATTCTAAATACTTTGGATTACTTCTTCAGCACTGGTAGATTTTTTCACTTGTTTTGACTATAAAAACTCTGCCAGTATAGTAAGACAATATACACATGTTAAAAATACATCTCTGAAAAACTGAAATATCTTATGCAGTGTTGTTTCTAAAACAAGATCAATCAAATTGATCTTATTTTAAGGATTTTTAGATATTTTTACAGGAAAACAATACAAAAATTATTATCAAGAATAAGATTTTTGCCCTAATATCAAAGGTCTTACTAGAAAAAAATAAATTATGATCCAACGTGAATTTTCTTGATAAAAAAATAAGATCGTGCCTGGTAATATGTGCATGTAAAACGGCTAGAAATAGCATTTTAGCTTAGCGTAAAGATGACAATCAAACCAAACTTACTTCAAACTTACTTCTCTGTCTGCTCGTATGAATGTAACACATCATAAGAAAGTGTTTCACCGCTGTTCAAATGCACTTTGGATCGCATCATTTATATGTATAAATGTTTTCCATCTGAAAGGACTAAATATTAAATGAAACAAATGACAATAAAATGCAAAGTAATCTCTTAAGTAATCAAAATACTTTTTGAATGTAACTGTATTCTAAATACAAATGATTTAAATTGTAACTGTAGTGGAAAACAGTTACTTATATTTTGAATACGTAATCCCATTACATGTATTTCGTTACTCCCCAAACCTGCCCACTATTAAGTGCGATTTAGAACCATTTCTTCCTGTTATAATATTTAAAAAAAAAAATGTATTTCAAAGCACCAAAGCCAATTTAAAGGAATAATCCGGGTTCAATAAAAATTAAGCTGATTACCACAAAAATATTTTCGAATTGTTGTCTCTCCTTTTCTTTAAAAAAAGCATATGGGTTTATGATGCATTATGAGGCACTTACAGTGGAAGTGAATGAGGCCAATCCATAAACGTTAAAATACTCAGCTTTTCAAAAGTATAGCCACAAGAGGTAAACAATATGCGTGTTAACATAATTTAAGTGTGGTAAAATACCTTTTCTGTGTAAAGTTATATCCAGTTTTACAACTTTGTTGCTATGAAAATGTAATGGCGTAATCCCTAAAATGACTGTAAATAATAATAATAAAAAACACATTGGCCCCATTCACTTTATAAGAGTCTCACTGTAACTTCATTTTTGTAAAAAAAAATTTATGAAAAGTTATGTCAATTTATTTTTGTGGTAATCAACACTATGCCACAAATGCTGTCAATTGAGACTGGAATATTCTTGAACCCAGGGGCGGACTGGGACTAAAAAGTGGCCCTAGACTTTCTGGCCCCCAAACCCAGCCCGCAACACACCATGCCATAACACAGCGGCTCATTGATTTAATTTTCCAGCTCAATTTAAAAATTTTGTGTTGAAAACAAGACATTTCTATTGACTGCCAGTCATGACAACGGGCCCCACCAGCGCAAAAATTGTCATAACTTTAAAACATATAAACCACTATAAATGTGAGTTGAATTTTTAGAGAAAGCACTAAAATAAGCAGTTTATAGTTCATACAAATAACATGTCAGAAAACTTTTTTCCCAACATACAGATGTTAGGTTAAAATTTACATGAAAGTACAAGGGAAAGTGTGTATTTTAGGTGCTGTGACGTCAGCATTTCTTCAAAGTTTTAAAAGATCTTAATCACCTTTCAACTTTTTTCTAGAAGTGCAAATAAACTATTGTCTTAGTTAATATGAGGTTGTGGAAAAAGTATAATAATAATATATTATATATGTATATATAGCTATACAAGATCATAAAATATTGTTTAAAATAGTTAGATGAAGAAAGTGTCACACAGCAGGACACTAATGACAATGCTTAAAATGTCATGTCAATTACTCACATAACTATGTGTAAATGTTAACTTAAAAATAAATCAGTGAAAACAAATTTGGCCAGAATATGTACTGTACATACATAAATATAAACAAATATAAATATATGTAAAAATAAATAAATAAACATACCTTTTAAAGAGTAGATCTTTGCAGATATTTTGCAGATTTTTTGCTCATACTTTCACTCTGTGAGTTTGTTGCATCTTTATATCTGCAGTGTTTTAATTCCTTACCCAGATTATTCTTGAGAAAAAGTGAATATCCCTATGCTTTGACAAGTGCTGTTTCTGCTATCCTTTAAACAAAGTAAGGCTCAAATTCTCAAATAGCTACAAAGTAATATTTTTCATGACTTATTTTCTGCATTTTTATCAGGCGTGAGCATTATTCCAGGCTTCAGCTCCCAGAAATGCTTTGTGGTGTCAGTAAATTATGCAAATGACCATGTACTGCTCATAGCTTAACTGTTTGCAGATTTTATATACGCTACTGTTATTGAGCTCATCTTATACTTAATGTTGTTTTTGGTTGTCACCATTATTGTAATTTGTATGTCAGATAATGAGGTCCACACAAGGTACAGAGTTGTTGCGCTCTTCCAAATATGCACTCTCGATGTGTAAGTAATTTCAAAATAAAAGCCATTCAGGGGCCTGTGTAGCTCAGCGAGTACTGACGCTGACTACCACCCCTGGAGTCACGAGTTTGAATGTTGTGCTGTGACTCCAACCAGGTCTCTTAAGCAACCAAGTTGGCCCGGTTGCAAGGGAGGGTAGAGTCACATGGGGTAACCTCCTCGTGGTCGCTATAATGTGGTTCTCGCTCTTGGTGGGGCATGTGGTGAGTTGTGCGTGGATGCCGTGGAGAATAGCGTGGGCCTCCACACGTGCTACGTCTCCGCGGTAATGCGCTTAACAAGCCACGTGATAAGATGCGTGGATTGATGGTCTCAGATGCGAAGGCAATTGAGATTCATCCTACGCCACCACGAGGACATAGAGCGCATTGGGAATTGGACATTCCAAATTGGGGAGAAAAGGGGAGTTTATTACATTTTCGCTTTTTTATGATGTCTGCACGGCCATTTTTGAGGCCAGGGTGGTCACCTATATTGCCTGTAGGATGGGTCGGTTCTTGTGCAGCAGCGGGCCGGCCCAAATTACCTAGCGGCCCACCAGGAAAACACCCGGTGCTCCCTATGGCCAGTCCGCCCCTACTTGAACTCTATGCAAGCAAAAATGGCTCTTGAAAAGACCGTGTTTTTTTTAACTTGACTATCTGAGGTGGCTTGAGGTATGCATGTCTGGAAGAAAGAAAGAGAGTGAATTCATGTTTTTATTTCAGAGCAAAGAAGATCTGACAGAATGAGGGTGAAGGCCATACAGCCACGACTATCTCTGGGAGGACACGGCGCACCCCCTTCTCCCTCTGCGGGACAAGCGCTTGTTCTTGCACCGACACTCTGGCTCTGCGAATGAGACTGGCAGAGTTAAGACACAGATGCTTCAATTATTCATACAGTGCCAGCAGCAACACATGAGAATGTAGCCAATGCAGAGGCAGAGTGCAAGCCCGGTGTGCTTTATGAGTCCTTTCCTATCATCATCACATGCCAAACCACCTTAGGCACTTGCCCGCGGTGTCTCAAAGCGATAACTCGTGGGGGATACGGTTACCGGGAAACTTGAGGCTGTACTTCAAAGGTGAAATTTGGGCGTGTCAACTCTGGACTCCTTTGTGTTTGTCACTCTTTGTAGACTGATTTGAATGTCACCTTCCTATAGTATATAGGAACACTCCTAGTTTTGCTTGTTAAGCATAAGTTTTGGGTTTGGTTCACTATAAATGAAATGCAGCATCATTGCCACTTTGCTGTTGTCATGATGCTCACACGTCTTTTCAACACAAAACACGACTTCTTTTTGGTATTTTCTCAGTGAAAATATAGATGTCCGTTACACGTTCATGAGTTCAGTGGCACATGTGATCACGTAAGAACTTGCATTGTAGGTATAACCGCCTGGTTACCTAAAGTCTCGCGAGAGCCACATGCAACTTTCACACACTATACACTATGCACTTACAATATATAATGCCCTCAGCCATGTAATGTATGAATTTTCAAAAAAGTAGTATTGTCCCAAATGGAACATTTAACGGTTTATACACAGAAGCGTTCGCCGTTTGAATGTCACAGCTGACGGAAGTGACATTTCAAATGCATGTGATGTGTTGCCGCTAGATTTAGCACATTAACCAACCTTAGTTCAACACTTATATCTCAAATAATGAATATATTTACACTGCGTGGGGTGATGGTAAAGCATTCAAATCACATTTGTGAGGTGCTGTCTTCACTGAAGTTTCGCTAGTTGCTACATTCTTCATTATTTACAATTGTTTT
This sequence comes from Myxocyprinus asiaticus, assembly GCF_019703515.2. Taxonomy (NCBI): domain Eukaryota; kingdom Metazoa; phylum Chordata; class Actinopteri; order Cypriniformes; family Catostomidae; genus Myxocyprinus; species Myxocyprinus asiaticus. Next base: position 9,745,248 of record NC_059383.1, read on the forward strand.
GTCAAAACAGCAATGCAGCCAGGTAACTCTACCCCTTCCGCTACGTATGGCAAGCCGCGAGCGCTGAGTACATGAAATGTCCAACATTCCACACTCCATTCTGATGGTTGAAGATGTGTATCATCCTGTACTCGTAGTAGACCTACACTTCTTTTTGTCGCATTTTCAGTGTTAACACTACACGCACTACTTACACTACAAAACGGCATAGAATAGTGCAGAAGTGTGCGGTTTAGGACGCACCTAATTATTTACAATAGTTTTGACAGACTAGTATTGCAGCCAGGCATCTCCACCCCTTCCGCTTACATACGGGATGCCGCGAGCACATAAGCCGCGCATAATGCATTAAAGGGATAGTTCACCCTAAAATTAAAATTCAGTTATTGTTTACTCATCCCTGTGTTGTTATAACCCCATATGACTTTCTTTTTCTTAACACAATGGGAGAAATTGAGAAAAATGTTGTGCTCAGTGATGTCATATAATGGCAGTTTATGGTGACCACTTCTTCAAGCTTCAAAAGGACACAAAAATATAATTCATAAGTCTAATAAATGATTCCATGAGACTCATGATAGTTCTGAAAGTATATGACAAGGTTTGGTGAGAAACAAAGTGAAATCGAATGTATTATTTAGCGATACTGTTGACTGAAACTGTTGTGCACGTTCATGACAGCGCACAAGAGCAGAAATTCATGCAGCCCAAGATGGTGTGTTCAAACGAAAACTATTTTTTTAAATCTAAAAACAGGTCCACCACAGCAAGAGAAACAACAGAACACAACACAGCTACACACAAACAAGAGAACCAAAACTTACTAAACATGTCTGATGAGTTTGTAATCAGAGAATAAATGCATTTCTATGCCCAGCCTTATTTGTTTGAAACGGAGTACTCTGAAATCAAACTAAGAGGGATTGAAGAGGCTGAGGAAGATACTGTCACACCATGTCCTAACCTGACAGCAAACGTCACGCAAATAAAGGTATAGTTTCTACGTTAATCAGAGTTTTTGATTTAACCAGCCGTGATGAGTGACTGTACATTCTGTCGATCACTCGGTTTCTTTTTTCGACGTCATCCAGGTAACCCCGTCCGCTGTGAACAGGCACCTGTCCAAAATCGTTCTGTTGTCACTATCAACAGGTAGACAAATAAGTGGACCTGTTTTTAGAAAAACAAAATGAGTTTTCGCTTGAACGCCCCATTTTGCGAACGGGGTCTGTGTGCTCTCGTGAGGTCTCATGAATGCACACAGCACAGCAGCATTCGTTCAAGAGTTTTACTAAATAATACATTAGTTTTTGGTTTGTTTCTCATCAAACCTTATCATATGCATTCAGAACAATCATGATTCTCATGGAATAATTTATTAGAATTATTATAGATTGAATTATACTTTTGCATCCTTTTGAAGCTTGAAGAGGTGGTCACCATAAAATACCATTGTATGACATCACTGAGCACAAATTTTTTTCACAATTTCTCCCTTTGTGTTAAGAAAAAGAAATGGGGTAATAACAACACAGAGGTTGGTAAACAATGACTGAATTTAATTTTTTGGGTGAACAATCCCTTGTCCAACATTCCAAACTCCGCTTTGACAGTTTAAGAAGTGCATCATTCAGGCACTCGTAGTACACTTCTTCTTTTTTTTTTTTTTTTTTTTGCATTTTCAGTGTTAACATACTGCTTGCGCTACTTACACTAAAAAATGACGTGGAATAGTGCAGTAGTATGCCGTTTGGGACTCACCTTGTGTTTGCTTGATGTCCTACAGAGTCTCTACACCTACCCCTAAGCTTAACCTTACCACTAAATCTAACCCTAAACACAACCTTAGTAATATGCAAATGAGACTCTCACAAAACTTTCTGAATGAGCATCTCTCATAGCACTTCATTTAGCACTTTAAAACCATTTAGTTATAAGTGGAACCATTATTGTTGAAAGAGATCCAGAGATTTTTAAATACAGTACTGTGCGAAAGTTTTAAGCCGTTGTGAAAAATGTTGTATAGTTAGGATCTTATCAAAAACAATGCCATGAATAATATTTATTTATAAATCAACTTTATAAAAAGTGCAGTAAACAAAAACAAACAAACAAACAAACAAACAAACAAACAAACAAACCCTAAACTAAATAAATATTTGTGTGACCATCCTATGATTTTAAAACAGCACCAGTTCTACTTGGTTCACTTGCCACAGTTTTTCAGGGTTGTTGGCAGATTGGATGTTCCAAGCTTCTTGGAGAACTTGCCACAGTTTTTCTATCTCTTTAGGCTGTCACAATTGCTTCGGTCTCTTCATGTAATCCCAGACTGACTCGATGATGAGATTCGGGCTCTGTGGGGGACATACCATCTGTTGCAGGACTCCTTGTTCTACTTCTATTCAATTCTATTTGCAAAAGGAATGTTTGGAAATCTAAAACTGATGTTTCCTATTGAACCTCTATAGCAGAAGATATAAAATAACCATCTTAAGACAAATGTTTTTTGTGAAACATCTAATGCCCAAGACTTTTGCACAGTACTGTATACTGATTCTTAATCTTAACATCTTTAATCTTACTTAATTAATCTAAACTTAATTAATCTAAACTTAATTTAGGATTTTATACTGCACTGGTGAGGGGTAAGGAGCATAGATTCAAAATGGCCTTTTCTTAACTTATACCAACTAGGGGGTTGGGGGGGGGGGGGGTTGTACTTGCTTGTTGCCCCCTGGAATCTACACCCCTGAACACAGGCATCAAAGAAGAGTAGGCCAAGGCAATGTGACACCAGAAAATTGTAATAGAGTTGACCCTGTGGCTGACAGGCACGGGTATCTGATCATTTGCGTCCCTTTAAATGCGTGTAGGATTGTGGGATGTGTGCACACTTGGCTCTAGAATTGCCTCTGCATAATGCATGAAGTGTGGTTATATCACTCTACATTAGCTTCCACTATGGGGCACTGGCCTACATTTCAGTGCTATTGGCACAGGTGAAAGCAAGGGGCATACAGTCTATTAGGTACTGAGCAGCAGAATTTTAAACAATCTTTAACAATGGAAATTTTAAACAAAATTTCTGAATGCAGAGCATATTTGTGTAGTGAATTTAATGCCAGCCTGGGATAATTTAGTTGGTAAACTAATTATATTAAGTAAATGTGCTCCATCACAAGTTCAAACAAAGCTCATAAACATATGAAGCATTTGCCTGAGCTCCTGCCCACTCAAACTCATAGCATAGTTCATAACCTCGATTTTGAAGGTAAATGGAATCTTGCAGCACAATTACCTGATCAGACAAATGAGATTATAGCTTTTGAAGAGAGAAATGCACGAAAATGTTACGCAAGCAGAAAGCACATAGTGCTTCTGAGAAGCCCTGATCCAAAATTCAGCTTTTAATAAAATATAGTCCATAAATACATAGGTGCACGAACTGCCACTATTACAGCATTCAAGGGATTGCAATATCCACTGCAATTGTATTGAAAAGATGGACCACAATATTCATTCAAACATCTCTAATTGTGTTCCATATAAGACAGTCTTATGGGTTTTGAATGACACTGAATTCTTTTCACATTTGATCAAGGTGTATGACAGTTTACTTTATGTATGCCCACTGGATCACAGACAACACCCTCTAGAAAAATGACACTAATCTCTTATTAACAGTGATCATATTGCAAAATATTCAGTGTGCATACATTATAAATGGCATGAATAAACAAGTGATCATTAGCTCTATGCACGATTGTTAATCAGTGAGTCAACAACCAAAAATAGGCATCTTTTGTCTTTAGGGGTTGTATGAAGAGCAGAGAGTAAGTGGGGTGTCGGGGAAATTGGTACTTTTATTCACCAAAGTGGCATTCAACTGATCACAAAGTATAGTCAGGACATTACTGATGTAAAAAACAGCACCATCACTATTTGAAAAAATCATTTTTGATCAAATCTAGACAGGCCTCATTTCCAGCAGCCATCACTCCAACACCTTATCCTTGAGTAATCAGGCTAAATTGATCATTTGATACTAGAAAATCACTTTCCATTATATCAAACACAGTTGAAAGCTATTTGGTTCGTTAAATGATGCTTAACATTGTACTTGTGTTTGTTTTTGAGTTGTCACAGTATGCAATAGACTGACATGTCTTAAGGTCAATATTAGGTCAAAAATGGCAAAAAAGAAACAGCTTTCTCTAGAAACTCGTCAGTCAATCATTGTTTTGAGGAATGAAGGCTATACAATGCTTGAAATTTCCAAAAAAAAAACAAAAAAAACTGAAGATTTCATACAAAGGTGTACACTACAGTCTTCAAAGACAAAGGACAAATGGCTCTAACAAGGACAGAAAGAGATGTGGAAGGTCAGATGTACAACTAAACAAGAGGATAAGTACATCAGAGTCTCTAGTTTGAGAAATAGATGCCTCACATGTCCTCAGCTGACAGCTTCATTGAATTCTACCCGCTCAACACCAGTTTCATGTACAACAGTAAAGAGAAGACTCAGGGGTGCAGGCCTTATGGGAAGAATTGCAAAGAAAAAGCCACTTTTGAAACAGAAAAACAAAGAGAAAAGGTTAGAGTGGGCAACGAAACACAGACATTGGACAACAGATAATTGGAAGAGTGTTATGGATCTTAACCCCACTGAGCTTTTGTGGGATCAGCTAGACTGTGAGGTGCGTGAGAAGTGCCTGACAAGACAGCCACATCTATGGCAAGTGCTACAGGAAGTGTGGGGTGAAATGTCACCTGAGTATCTGGACAAACTGACAGCTAGAATGCCAAGGATCTGCAAAGATGTCATTGCGGCATGTGGAGGATTTTTTGATGAGAGCTCTTTGTAGTTTTTTTTTTTTTTTCCTCCAATTGTAATAGTAATTTTTCACGTTATTAATGTCCTGACTATACACTGTGATCAGTTGAATGCCACTTTGGTGAATAAAAGTACCAATTTCTTTCCATAAGAGCAAAATCTGTACATTATTCCAAACATTTGGCTGCCAGTGTACATCAAAAAAAGTGTATTCATTTGTGCACAAGTTTAGCATTTACCAAAATAAGGATGCTTACAATGTAAATTTAAAGTATTTTTCAAGCTGTAATTGGATGCAATAAACATTTTAGTATATAGTATATTGTGATGTCATTGTGATATTATGAACTAAACCATTTCTGTCAAATGTACATACAGTATGTGCACAAGCACATACACTCACCGGCCACTTTATTAGGTACATCTACTTATTCATCTAATCAGCCAATCATGTGGCAGCAGTGTAATGTATAAATCATGCAGATATGGGTCAGGAGCTTCAGTTAATGTTCACACCAACCATCAGAATGGGGAAAAAATGTGATCTTAGTGATTTGGACCGTGGCAACCCATTCTGATGGTTGGTGTGAACATTAACTGAAGCTCCTGACCCATATCTGCATGATTTTATGCACTGCACTGCTGACACACGATTGGATTAGATAATCGCATGAAGAAGTACACTGTAAAAAATGTCCATAATTTTAATGGTAAAAGACAGTAAAAATGCTACAGTAATTAAAGTAAATTGGTTAACGAGTAGTTACCATAAAATATACATTAAAAAATGGTAATATATTTAAAAAGACAGTACATGTAGTTTTACAGTAAAATGTTGTAAAAATACTTTTTTAGATGTAAAAAGTATGATTTTCCCATATAAAGGTTAAATTGATACTACGTTTAACAAGAGAGTACATGTACTTTTTACGTTAAATTATTGTTAAAGTTACAGTAAAAAACAGTAATCGGGCATTCCCTGGAATGAGCTACTATTGATGAATTTAATTTCATCATGTGCCCTTCTGTAATTACTACGGTGATTAACAATACATTATAAAGTGAAAAGCAGATTTTTACAGTTTCAGAAGGTTAATATATTAAGTTTATCATTTAATATAAATGATGGTACTGCACGGTAAAATATACAGTAAAAACAACAGTTCTAAACTGTAAAATGTACAGGTTGTTCTGTAAAGTTGTTTAAAGTTTTTACATAATTATTCTGGCAACCACAGCTGCCATAAAAAAAATAATTAAAAAAAACAGTGTAGGTGTAAAGGTGTACCTAATACAGTGGCAGGTGAGTGTATATGTCAATCACAAGATGAACTGAAAAGGTCACAAAAGGTATATATATATATATATATAAAATAGGCACATAAATATTTACTCGTCCATTGTTTATCTAAAAAAGCAAAAATTGCAATACAATTAAAGTGCACTGTAAATAGCACAACCTTTTTAGTATTTTTTAACCACAGACAGATATACACAAAATCTATAGAATAAAGGAAACATAAGAGACAATGTTTGAGAGTGATATATATATATATACATTTTCAGTTACAAAATTAGATAAACATTCAGAAACACAATGTAAATAAAATGTTACTTCCATAGAAATATTAAATATAAATATGATCCTTAATAAATTAACACTGCTTGGTTTGGCAATAAGGTAACTTCACTGTGAAAACAACAAGCTCATTTAGGTGTTTTTCCAAATTCTTTTTGGACACATCTTTTAAAATGATCCATGAATGTGCGCAGGTGGATTACATATCTTTCGTCTTCGAAAGGTTTGCATGTTTTCTAAAAGAAAGTAAACATGACATGGTTAGACCAGAAAACAACACCATCAAACACTCTGTTCCAGAAAGATAGAGGTCTGGAGAACATTTTACATACCACATGTTTCTTGTTAATTGTATGCAAACTCCTTATTAGTTTTCTGCCTGTATGGAAATGTTCTAACTTCTCTCCAGACAACTTCTTTCTCAGTTCTTGCTCAGCCTGGCAGAAAAATTCATGCTGGAAAGATATTGAGATAAAAGGCTTTTAATCTTTTGAGTCGGACAGATAGGTGAATGTACTGAAATAACAGAATTAACAGTATTTTTGTGCTTCAGCCTCACAAATGTTACCAAATTGGATAGACCAAAAAGTTTTTGAGACAAAAGGCAAATGATACAAATTCTTGATTTCTGTCAATGGTTTTGTATGGTTGTATCAAACACCTAGTTCAAACCTTCTTAAATTAGAATCATTTGTGAATTCTATCATCCAAACTAAAATTCCATTCTCAGAACAAGTCTGTTTCATACATGTCGAGTGGCTGCATGTGTTTTACATCTTGCAATAAGGACAGTTTCTGAGATGCTAAAGCAATGGTTTAATTTTCTATGTTGCATTTCAGAATTTTGCTGTTTATTTAAATGTATTTATTTCTGTGCTTCGTAATATGTCATTCAAGACAGGTTCCCTTTGTGACAACATGCACCACTATTAAATCAATGTATGTTCAATGTATCTTTTTTCTGGCCAAAACAGAGGAAATGTTCAACAGGTTTTTTTAAGCCAAGTTTCAAAAATAAACCTACCCTGAGAAACATTCACATGAGTTGAAAGTGACAACTAGCCCCAAAAATGACTTTATTCATATGTAAAATCTGTGGAGTAATACAATGTATATTTGTTACAATGCTACAAAATTAGTCGAAAATTCACTTCACCTCGCATTTCAGATCTTTCACATAGACGTCCACCTAAAAAAACAGGTACAATGAATATATATCCAATCAATTCAAATTCAAGTCCAGTTCTGGTCATTAAGCTGTGATAAAGTTCAATCTTACCTCATGATTTTCAAGATATTTTATGGTGTCAATGATTTCATCATAAAGATCTTTCCATGAAAACTTCTCAGATTTTTCAAAGGAAGCAGTAAAGACGCACAAAGATGCACAGGCCAACAGTAGAGCAGTGGTCATCATTTTGTCAATCTACTTCAAGCCAAACCATGAGAGTTTCTCAGGACTTTAGCTGTTTGAATGCCAGAGGCAACTGATTTCACTTCTGCTGTAGGCTGCGTATATATACACTCTCAGAGAGCAAGAGGTGCTACGTTCTGGCCTTTGAAACTTCCTTTTCGCAGTGTAAGCAACTAAGAGATGATCATTGGCTGATCAGTGCGCGCTCAGTAGATATCCTGATTGAGATGTGGTTGAACTTCTGGCTCTCATCTGTAATATTTTAAAGATTTCTTCGAAGAAAGGAATCGAGACCGAACTGATAAACTGCTGAGAGAGATTATTTTACTAATGATTTGAATAGCTGGGGTACTGCAGGCCACATCTTGACCATGTTTGGTTGTGCAAATAAGTTTCCTTATTGCAAACTGGAATGAACACTGATTGCTTTTGCGAATCTGTATGTGCTCGTATTATCAAACCATCTAAAATGCGAAAGCGCCTACAGTTGTATTGATGCTTAAACAGATGACTACATCTGAAGTCAGATGATTAATACCAGTAGAAAACAATTTTATAATATGGAAAAATGTGTTTAAGACCACAATAATAATGACACACCTTGGTGAGCTGTATGAATCAAAAATGTTCTGTTAATGAATTAATCCCCTTTTCATAAATAGAAAAGAGATGGTTTCAGAAAAGGCATGGCAAGAACAAGTTGTTTTTTTTTAATAACATTTCAGAAAATGCAACAGAGTGGGTACAAACAGTACAGCAGGAACGGCAACATACACAAATGAGCTTGCAGCAAGTTACTCACATTAGGCCTCATTCATGGAACGCAAGCAGAACGAATTAGTGTAAATTGTTTGAAAAACCATATTTGTGCAAATGTTCGCTACTTGTATACAATGGTCAAAAACTGCACAAAAATGGAGCTTTAAAGGAATTTTTTTCAAGTTAAGCTCAGTCGACAGCATTTGTGGCATAATATTGATTAATAGTATAAATGAATATCAATAATATTGCAATAATTTTAAGTAGCCCCTTTATTTAATTATGAAAGTCAAAAATAACAGTTACAGTGAGGCACTTACAATGGAAGTGAATGGGGCCTGTCCATAAACATTAAAATACACTCGGTACACTCAAAAGTATAGCCACCATGAGTAAACATAATACATGTTGACATGACTTTAGTGTGATCAAATTAGGGATTTACCAGCGTTAAGGTTTTTACCAGATTGCAGGGTTTACAGGAGTTATGTCGTCATGACAACAAAGATGTAATATAAGATATAACTTTGCACAGATAAGGTTACTAAGTGATTTTATCACACTAAAATCATGTTAACACATATAATGCTCACTTCTTGTGGCTATACTTTTTTGTATATTTTTACGTTTATAGACTGGCCACATTCACTTCCATTGTAAGTGCATTACTGTAACTGCGACTTTTGTTTTTTTTAAGCAAACGATGGTTGAGTCATAATTATTTTTGTAGTAATCAATGTTATACCACAAATGCTGTTGACTGATCTTAACTTGTATTGAACCTTCTCTGGTCTAACTCGAAGGCAAAGACTGCTGTTTGCATGAAATGATGCTTCAGTGCAGGTAGGAGTTGAGAGAGGAGATGTTGCATTTTATGATCTCTGAGCACTGGTCCTGGTTTTTCCGGATCCGGTAGAAATGCTCCACATAGTTGGATCGTCCCAGGAGCTCCACAAAGTCCTCGTCATGGGTGATTACAAGCAGCTGGAAGTTGCGCTGGCGAGAGCGACTCTTGATTATCCTGCAAAGAAACCAGCGGCAGATCTTTTAGAGTCAGGTGTATGGGAAATTGTAGAGACAGAGACCAACATTCTGCCTAACATCACCTTTTGTGTTTCACAGAAGAAAGAAGCTCATACAGGTTTGGAACAACATGAGTGTGAGTAAATGGCAGAATTTTTATTTTGGGCTGAATTATCATTTTAATGAAGACTCACTCCACCAGGGCGTGTGCCAAAGACTCAATGTTCTCTCTGTCTAGGTTGGTGGTGGGCTCATCCAGCGCCAGAATTCCACAGTTCAGACAGAACGTTTCAGCCAAAGCCAGTCGTATTATGAGGGAGGCAAGCACCTAAAGACACACGTGCAGAAAAGCCACAGATTCAAACATTACATAATACCTACACTCAGTGACCACTTTATTTCGTACACCTACTTATTCATGCGATTTATCTAATCAGCCAATCGTGTGGCAGCAGTGCAATGCATAAAATCATGCAGATACAGGTCTGGAGCTTCAGTTAATGTTCACATGAACCATCACAATGGGGAAAAAATGTGATCTCAGTGAGACTGTTGTGCGTGAAAATCCCAGGAGATCAGTAGTTACAGAAATACTCAAACCAGCCCATCTGGCAACAACAGTCATGCCACAGCCCAAATCACTTCCTGGTTTACATTTAACCTGTGATTCCCACTGTATCTGGAGTAGACAACTGCGCTTGTGGATAAATAATTAAATATTTGTAAAATCATAAGCCACCTATTATATCAACAGGGTAAATGCTGTTTGACCTTTTGTCCAGCACTGCACCGTCCTCGCATGTCCAAGGCCGTGTCTCCCTTCACCATTACCACTCTATAGTTGTATGTCCTTCTTTTCACACCGGCAGAGGCGTTCTCATCCACATCAGAGCGGATCTCCACATACTCTATGTCTGAGAGAGCTCATAGACATCAGGAAACACACTTAACAAGGTTCCAACACGTTTTGACCCTTGACATTTCCAGGACCTTTTCAGTTGTTTGTGATTACTTGTTAAAGTGTGAATAAGAACTTAAATTTTGGTCTGTTTCTCACTCATGCCGTTCGTATCGCTTTGGAAGACATGGATTAAACCACACTCAAAAAAGAACTTTTTGGCTGATCTTGATTCAAACATGTGGTTCCACTTGTTTGAAATGAGTTTTCTTTAAATTAAAATAACCATGTGATGACAACTTCAATACTCCAAGTAGAGGGAACCTAACTGAATCAAGTAAACAAAATGTTTCATGTCAAAATAACTCAAACGAAACCCTTTTAGTTATATGCTAGCTAGTGACAAAAATGCAAGCATGCTAAAACATGCAGGTGGGAAGCAATACTGAGTGCAACTTGGCCAATATGCTGTGGTTAGCTCAATGGGTAAAGCAATAAGTAGAATATTCAAAAAATATTGGTCCTCAACCTTGGCGCAAACTCCATTCTTCAACATGACTGTAACCCCCAAAAATACAACATTACAGAAATACATCTAAATCTCAACATAACAAAACATTAAACATTAACAAGTGCCCCAATGGTATAATGGTATAAGTAAAGCTGACAAGACACTTTTTTAGTATCTACTCAGTACATTTAAGTTCCCTTGGTTACATTAATTGTTTGAGTAATATGAACATGGGAGAATTGATTAAAACTGGCGATAGTGAAAGTTAATTTTTGTTAGTGCACTGGAGTCTTATGGATTACCTTTATGCTGTCTTTATATCCTTTTGGAGCCTGAAAGTTTTGGACCCCTTTGACTTACATTGTACGGCCAAAAACAACTCATACACCATTCACAATATCATTTCAGTTTGAGGTGGTATGAAGCTGAGTAAATGGTGAGAGAATTGTCATTTTTGGGGGAGCTACTGTATGTATCTCTTTAAGACTTTTAAAAATCATTCAGACTCAGACTGACACGGTAAAGAATCATTCAGACCGATCTGTAACCCTGTTCACCTAATTCATTGAAAATTACGACTTACTCACAAATGAGACATCACTATGTCTTGCAAGCAAGTTGTACTCTACACAAGAGCAAAGTTTTGCCGATGAAACATTTTTGAGCAGATGAATGCTACATAAATGACAATTCACTTTAGATATTCCCATGACTTCCAGGCCAGGAACATTTTAAAATTCCCTGATATTTACAAGTTTTCCATAACTGTGGGAACCCTGACTCTACTGAGAAGATACTATGTATAATCTAAGCCTAATTCTCGGACAATCAATCAATAAACATTCGCACATGACTTGAATAGGACCATACAAACAATGTCAATACTAAGAACATGCTTGGGTTGGGTACATTATAGAATATATACTGTATGTCATCAATGTGTTGGTCACAAACCTTGTCCTCTGTATGTGCTCCGCCACAAATCTCTGATGATTTTATTTATCTCCTCCATCTTCATGCTATGAAACTTCATAATTGTTCTGAAATAGAAAATACTAGCATTAGGGGTATTCATATACATATTTACAGTAATGTAAAGCTGAACATATGAACATACATGTCTAGAAAACATGTTAGCAATAATATTGTCATGCTATTATAATGCTGAATCCTCTAACATTTTCCAGTCCATTCCTACTCATCGGACGCCAATGTTTTTATTTGTATGAGTAATAGATCTTCATATTTATGCATTCGAAAAATATTTAAAGGTAATACAGAGGCACAACAAGCATATGTAACAATGGGAAAAATAAACATTGTTATGATTTATTTTCAAGAAACAATACTGAAATGCCATGCAATCTATTTAAATAATATTTACCTGACAAGCAGAAACTAGCAGCAAAAGACTATCAAGCATTTGACAAAATATCACCATACTTACTGTGCAAAATACTGCTAATTTTGCACACTCTCTAATTTATATTAGAGGAAATCTTGCATCTAAGCATGGTGCATCCTATCAGATTGCCAGACTTCCTCCGCTTCTCTGCACAGAAATCAGTGATTGTATCATGCTGAGAAGAACTGCCCAGATAAACTGGTTTGGTGCTTGGCTCAATAATTCATCAGCTGAAAACTGCTGTAGTCAAAGGCCTACATGGCACTATGAACAGCTGAATGTGTATGGTATCATTTGGAAAGCAGTTTGAACCACCAGAACATAAGTGATCAAAATCACATTAAACTCAGTTGATAATCTCTAAACCTGAAATCAATTGCAGAGGTGAAGGAAAACAGTTTGGCACGTAGGCTAGGACTACAGCAGACAAATTTGGATATAGAGTATATACTGGTACCGTTGTGGGTTTTTTCAACAGCCATTTTTTTCAACATCTGCCAATAACCTTTCCCATTTGGTCGAAAGGTGTTGCAAGCATACATAAAAGGGCTGTAAGATTGACAAGTTAATCTGCTGCTCAGTGGACACACACAATGTTTAAAGTGCACATGAGTTTACCAGTTCCATTCTCCCACTCTCCTCAACAGTCACTTTTAACTGCCCTAATAAAAAAAAAAAAGGCAAATAAATTTTTGCCCGAAAATATGCCTTGAAAGAATATTTTGCTGTTTGTAACTATTGTTGCACAATTTTGCACAAAAAAATAGCTATTGTTGGTGCAAACTAAACACAGCCCAGTTAACACCAGCCCTACAAACAAAGTCAAATAAAGGAAAATTATTTAATTTATTAAAATTAGGAGACAACTTTCTCAAAGCACTATCTGTTTATACAGCTTTGGAAAAGATAGATAAATTCAGAAACTACACTGAAATAATAGTTCACCCAAATATGAAATTTCTGTAATTATTTACCTCAACCTTATATCGATTTAAACCCCTATGATTTTTATCTTTCGTGGAATGAAAAAATATATTTTTTTAGCTTTGTGTGAGGAACAGACCAAAATGTAAAGCGCTTTCACACCTGGCTCGCTTTCTGGAGCATTTGTTTCAGAAACCTGGTGCGCTTTCTCCCTTAGTTTGGTTAGTTTAGGCATACATTAACATGGCAATCGCACTCAGATCAATGCCACAACAATCAGTCCAAGACCACCCAGACAAGGAAATCTCACTACGACTGCAAACGAGTGGGAATGTTGAGAATGCAATCTGACCCAACAGACCAACGAACCAAACAATATCCCTATAAAAACCATGCGCATACCTGATTGATATAGCCTTTTGGCAGCTAGATTAAATAATATTGCACATTTAAAATAGGAGTTGTTTAATAAATCTTGAGGTAACTTCAGCACTATTGCATCTCTTCTTCGAAGGCAGCAGAACAGACACAGGTAGGACGTCATTAGCAACACTTTAATAATAAGGAAAACAGCAGCTCGGACATTCTGCAAGTTTACTCCCTTTAGTGTTTGAAAGTCTTATGAGTTTAGAACGACGATGACAGAAAATGATGACAGAAATGTTATGTTAAAGTCAACTATTCCTTTACAGTTATCTCCTGAGATAAGAATCAAGCAGTAATGAGTCATTAAAAGATAGATTACTACATTTACTGTGTCATTTCTTCTAAAAGACCAAACAAATGACCAAAGTTTAGCCATGCATCTCAATGTGGCGCAAGCTGAAAGGTTGTTTGAGCTTGTTATCTGTTAGCCAGTTGGCTCACTAGCATGTGACATGTTAAGCTAATCAGCTCGCATGGTGTAAGCTGATTGGTCTTTTGACATGTAATCGGGTAGCCAATCAACTTGCGTCTAACATTTAAATTGCTTAGTTTTGCAGAAAAGCCGGATTCACTGCAGCACGTTGCGAAAGTTTTTTCTCTTAAACCCACCTCCACCTGTCTAAATCTGTTACATGGGGATTGTTTGATATGTTTGATGTAGCGTGTGATGTGTTTTGTCTAATTGTGAAGCAGCAGCAATTTCATCATGCTTATCTCAGTATGTCTGAGAATTTTCTGGCATGACTGTTGGTGCCAGATGGGCTGGTTTGATTATTTCTATAACTACTGATCTCCTGGGATTTTTACGCACAACAGTCTCATTGAGATCACATTTTTTCCCCATTCTGATGGTTGATGTGAACATTAACTGAAGCTCCTGACCCGTATCAACATGATTTTTTGCATTACAATTAGGGCTGCAACTAACAATTATTTTGATAATCGATTAATCTAATGATTATTAGAAAGATTATTCTACGATTATTGCAATGATTAATCATTAGCTCTTAACTGATTATTCAGCTTGTGCCCCAGTTTAAAAGGTTGTATTAAAGGTGCTTACTAACAATAAAGACGACAAAGTAATCTTTTAAAAATACCTCTAAGTGACATTCACTGAATTAAAGCAAAAACAAAAAAACATTAAAGTAAAAAAATTCAGAAAGTTCAGTAAAAAATTCAATGCAAAAAAGTCCTATTGTTATCAAGTGTTTTTGTCTTGTTTTTTGTCTAAAAATCCTTAAAAGATTCATTTACTTGAGAAGGAACATATAAGATATTTAGACTTGCTTTAAGAGAATGTCTCTTAAATATAAGTGTATTTTGTATATAAGTGTATTTTTTTCACTTGGTTATACTTCTGCGAGTGCAGTAAAGACAAAATATACTTATATTCAAGATCTATTCTCTAAAAGCAAGTCTAAATATCTTGTATGCTGCTTCTCAGTTGAATGCATCTTTTTTTAAAGGATTTTTAGATATTTGAAAATATTAGTATTTTTAATATTATATTCAACATTCTCAGATAACAATTTTTTCTTCTGCAGTATAGCTGCTAAAGTAAATGTACGTAGTTTTAAAGGAGTTTTAGATATTTACAAGCCAAAACAAAAACAAATCAAAAATGTATTTTGTTGCAGTGTATAATGGGGTGAAGACGTCCCTTTCTCACCTTTCTGCTCACTTTAATCCATCTTTAACTCACAAAAAAACAAACTCTCTCTTATTAATAAAGCTGCGTATTGGCAATTTTCTTCACAATAAGAAATGCAGAGTGACATATATTATGATTCAATAAGTCGCGAGCCATCACGTTATAATCTAGCTGCTTTAAGCACGCGCACTCGAGGGACGAGCGTCCCCACAACAGAGTGTGCCTCAGCAGGGTGCAGTTTCAATCTCTCCACCTTAGATCGGGACATTCGCGCAACTCATAGAAGAGGTACTGACCACACAGAGAATGCCAGTTTCGGAGTTTGTAGTTATTTACATAATCTGCTTCCGTATTATTTGAACTTTAATAAAGCTATAACGCATTAAATATAACTGCATTATAGATGTAACGCCGGGGTGTTTCCTTTAAAGACGCTCGACACGCAAGTCTTCCTTCAGGAGAGCTCCAGCTTCACAACGAGAGTGCTTCTGTATTTACTTATTTGGTATTTTTGTATAATTCCCTCATACTTTGTGATCTACATCATCTGAAGCTGTTTGGAAGGTTTGGAGTGTGTCTGGACTGTGAGCTGTTTAATTCTTCCTCTCCTCAGTCAGGCGCGAACTGCAGTGCTGCCCTCGTGCATCATCATTAGAGTTTAATGTGATCTCATGTTACGTTAAATGAGATCAAACGACTATTTGACAACGAAAATTGTCGTTGTCAATAACGACGATGAATCTTTTCAGCCCTAATGACAATGCTGCCTCACGATTGCCTGATTAGATAATCGCATGAATAAAAGTGGTCGGTGAGTGTAAAAATATAAAAATAACAAACATAAAACAATATTCTAATACCAAGAATCTTACATTTCTCTCACTGATTTATTTTTTTTGAAAAAAAAAAAAAAAAAAAAAAAAGATACAAGCAACATGCGAACTCAGAACATGCTAAGAAGAATATAAGTTTATCATGTTTCATGATGTCCATAAGATTCTCCATACAGTTAGACTGCAAGGGTTTCCGTGTAATGATATGCTGGAACCAAGGTACACTATTCCCTCATATCATTATTTTCATGTTTTCTTTATTTGGGGGCACTTCTATAGCTCTACATTGAAGTAAAGCAGGAAGTTCCAAACTTTTTGAGCAAAGCACCTAAGTCCATTGAAGATGAATGAGATATGATATGATTGCATAATAATCATAATATAGTATCACCAGGTCCCTGCTGAATTTCACCCCTAATATTTAATAGGTTAAAAAACACTGACAAATCTTGATTTACCTTCACACCTCAAAATCATGTGAAACATAAAAGGTGATTAATGGCATAGCCGGTGAAAAACCAGTATAATGCCTCTGCATTTCAGATGTAAAGATGTTATGAGGCACGACGGCAGAGCGATTTAGACACCCAAAGGCCTGCTGATGTAACTTTTGTGAAGGCTCTGGATGATACCGATCTACACCAACACCATGACCTGGGACTTCCTTTGTATATCCCACACAGGAAATGAGCAACATAACTTCAACTGTCATCATTAATATTAATGCTGACTGCATAATCAATATTGATGAGATGTGAATATGTGCAGAAGAGAGACTATTGCAAACAAAAGCTGCGATAAGCAGATAACACTAAAGATAAGGCACGTCATTGCACTCATTCAGTCTGGGACATAAAAGTCATGGGCAGTTAGTGTTCAAACATATTGAGCCGTGGTGCCCATGTCCTGAGATTGTTTGACGTCATGTCTTGCCTTCTCCCCTATCAATGTCATATCTCTCACTGTGCCTATAAATAAGTTAAAATGTAAAAATAACACAATAAATCTTAGTAATACACAATATCAGGGGTCTAAAATGGTTGAAATGATAAACAAGTAGAAAGTTTAGCAAATTAATTAGGGAATTATTACAGTATCTAACATCTGGATTAACAGTCCATTTCTGTATGAGCATTTATGCAGCATATCTGTGCATTTACTGAACTATTTTTAACTTGATAAAATCAATAAGTTTATATGAGCAGATATTTTTGAGCAAGAGCAGGTAGTTTTATTAATGAATTCATTCTGCTAGTGTTTCATGAAGGAAGCCAAAAGGACCAGTTTTTGAGAGAAAATCACTTTTCACTGAAATTTCAAAATGATCATGATCCAATTTCTTTTAACTTATATCGCCCACCCACACATCAAGATAACTGCTTTCGGGAGTCCCTGTGAGGTCTTGAGGGCAAGCTCACCAGCTAGTGATGATTCAGCCGCTCCATTAGTGTAAGGCGGCTGTGTCAGATTTCCATGAGTCAAGGATAAAAGTGTTTTGCTGTTTGTTACGTCAGATTGTCTGCTGAACCACATCAAACGCAAACCTCTGATAAGTGCTATCCTGAAACTACCCTGCAGAAAACCCTTAATAAAGACCTACTTACTGGTCTAAAGCTTTATAGTAGATATCCAGGTCCTTATTGGCCAGCTCTGTTGTTCTCATGACAATCATCTTGTCTCTGTAGAGATCTTCGGCCCGGCAGTACTGGTCCTCACTGAGCTCCTTTCGGAAACGGAGGATCTCATCTTCATAGCCTTTCTGCCGGCCAACAGCTACACTGCGGTTCTTTTTCAGGTCCTCCAACTTTCGCTCCAATTCTCTACGCTCACTGACAGAAGAAGACGCACTCTTAAAGACATGCTTACATTTGAATCGCGTTTCACACTTCTTATAGGTCTACGTGAACTGCTGATGTTAAAATAGTTTCATTTAGAAGTCGAATAAGTGGGTTATGGTAACCTAAGAGCATACTCTGCGTAGAAAGTCATCTGAACCTCTGAAACTGTGTCAGACATTATCAGGACTTTATAAATGGGACTGGGCCCTCGAAACACAATTTTTGCTTGTATTTTGCTCTCACGGACGAATGTTTGAGGTCTGTAACAGAAACGATCAGATTGTAGGCAAATCGGTGCTGGCTCTAGTCAATGCCACACAGTAAAATCACATAAAATCAGTTGGAGTTTTGTGGAGCCAAATGCTTAAAGGAGGGAGCATAAAGAATATATTATTTTGCTATACTTTCCTTCTTTTTTCCATCATCCTAATTGTATTTTATGTAAAAAAAAAAAAAAAAATTATCCAGGGTCAAAAATGTATGGGCATTCTGGACAAACAAAGAAGGGAGAATTAATTCCTCTTTTTGTTATTTGTAAGTTATCTATTTCATTTTTGTATTCTATGCATATCTTCTAAATGGATATCTCTAGGGCTGGGTACTGATACAGATTTCCTGATTCGATTCATATGGGTACATTTAAGTCCATTTTCCTTAAATATGAATGCAATTCTAATTAGGTACATTACGAAAATATAAATTTTACTAATTATATTTTATTAGTTTTTCATCATTTTAGCTACTTTTTAGCCATAAATCCATGTGTTCCATCAATAAATATGATATTATATTGCATATATTTTGTTACATGTTTATTGTTTAATTGCATAATTTGTACTATTAAAAGTATTTAGTGATTTGCTGAACATGTGCTAAAACTGGTACTGTCTCTTTAAGAAAACCGGCAGTTCTGTAAAGAGTGTCTGTAAATGAGTGCATGTTAACAAGAGAGACTCGAATGGCTTTACCTCAACTGTGCTATGCATGATTACAATAAATGTTTATTTTTGTTTTTGATCAACAACTGACTGTAAAGAACAGAATGAGTATTAAAAGTAACATTATTAATGACAATGGATTGCGAGGATCTGGTCTTTGGACACAAACATGGAACGAGTTGAACCACCCTCAACACAGTGCTGCTGAACTTCTTCCCCACTATACCACTCAATCACTGAGTGAAATCTGAACATTTATCAGCCAGTGGCTAATCATAGAGTTTTTAGTCACACTGCATGAAATTTGTTAGCAAATGCCAATGATTTACTTTCATTGTAGTAGAGGGTTGTCGCAGAGTAAAAGATCGATTTTGGGATTTAAGAACCGATATCGAGATCATTCAAATGAAGATCGCAATGCATCGTAAAATATATATATTTTACCCATTCCTAGACATAACATAGTGAGGGCACTGCCCAAGTAACTGAATATAAGTGGATGTAATAAGTGATCTTGTACTTGCGCAGCTCTTGGACTTGCATGTTGCCCATTTCCTTTAGCAAGACTTCCCGTTTCCTGGTCACATCCTTCAGTTCCTCCACACGCTTCCTTAAAGTCAGATTATCCTGGAGCCAGCGCTCTTGAATCTGTCAGACAACATTCTGCAATCATATATCTAAAAATAGCGCAATGCAAAATCAGACAAACCAAATTTTTCATTAGGTTACAGTAACAGATGTGCCTTCAGACTAGTGGCAGGCCGATTTATCGACCCAGGCGATGATAAATTTCACAGCAGTCAAAGATAAGTGTCTTGCAATGATGATCATGGAAACCTAAGGTTTAAATGGGCCGGCCTGTAGATGTCAGAACTTTTTCTTCCTTTAGATTTTAGTAAATGTACATTATATCTAAATTTAGTTTCCGACAGCTGATCAACAAGTCGACCGCCCCACCAGGGAGAGTCCAGGTGCTCCCTATGCTCAGACCATCCTTGAATCAGTTGACCACCAGTTAAGACAATAGTGTGGTAAGTGTAAGTGTAAAAATACAGATTAGATTTAAGACAAGCTGTCTCTAAGGCCTATACTCTATTTTTAATAGGAATCCAGTGAACTTCTCAAAGTGTAGATCTTTGCAACAAGAAGAACCATTACAAATGATGACAAGAAAGCATCTCTCTGCACCTTCTGAGTGTCTATGTCCTGTCTGATGTTGCCCATGTCTTTATTGATCTTCTCTCGCTGTTTTTCAGCCTCATGTAGCTGTTTTTCCACCTCCTGTAGCTCAGTTTCCTTTTGCTGAAAAAGTGGAGATTTCATAAATCACACGCAGAAAAACAAAATGAAAAGAGAAAAGGAATGTTTTTCTTGTACCTCTTTGTAGCTGTCTTTGCCCTCTTCAATGTACTTTGAGATCTCTCTTTCAAGGAGAGTTAGGTTTTTAACCTTTTCCTTGATGGCATTTATCTAAAACACAGTACAGAAGTCTAATGTCATGGTTGATGTTAAATTTAACCCTTCATCTAGGATGCCATGAATAATGCCATTCTACACCATACCGTAATGAAACATTTCAAAAGTATTAGACTATTATGTCCTTCGTTAAGGCTGTCACGATTATGAAATTTGGCGACGATGAATTGTCAAACAAATAATTGTGATTATGACGATTAATTGTCTGTTTTAGGGCTGTGACGATTAACTGTCTCGTAAGGGTGTGTGCTTCATGCACCTTAAGAAGTCATTTTTACATAATTAATTTCAAATATTTAAATTAAATAAAACAATTGGGATAAACTGTATGATTTCCTTTTAAGGCTTTAAAAACTTATGAATGACATTAAAAAATAATGTTTTAAATATCAAAACGATCAGACGATTATTTAATAATCGTGACAGGACTATCCTTCGTAAATAAGTAAAATGCAAAACGCCAATGTAAAAGCACAGAACCCAACACCTTTTCCTGCCCTTCCTCCTGTTTCTGCCTCCTGCGCTCTGCCAGGTCCTGTCTGTCCTGCTGGAGTTTCTCTAGAGTAGCAACCAGTGGAGACACCTGCTCTTTTGCTTCCTGAAAAACACAGAAATCGTGACGATATAACAGTATGTGATTATAAAGTTTTAGTGACTTCAGTGAGCTGTAGATTTTCTTTGTACAAATTAAGCAACAAAGTCACTGCATGTTTGTAAACCTTTGTTTCCAACTTTTTTAAACATTAATAGATATTATTTCAATGCCAGTTAGAATTTGCTTATTCTTCTAATGAAATATAGGCCAATTTTAAAAAGCAGTAATATGATCTGTTTATTGAGTTCACATGTACAAAATAAGCTGTTACATCTAAATTTATGTCCAACAATTTCAGATTAATGAATGTAACACAAAGCATTCATAGCATCTTTGGTGCATAACACGTCAATGGACATTTTTTATTAAGATTTTGGTTAAAATGTATGCAGTAGACATACAGTATGTATGCTTAAGGGAATGAATCACGTATATTTTAGGTACTGTAATTGGTCACCTTTTTGCCTTCACTAATTAATTTTGAATGGACATGCAGTGTGACAAATGCTTTTTTAAGTTAACAATGTCCTAACATCCCCTTCAGTGTTCCACGGAAGGGTTTTGGGGTAAGTAAATGATTGAATGAAATAATTTTCATTTTGGGTGAACTATCCCTTTGAGAAGTTTAACAGTGAAGAAAGCTCATTTCTAAATGAATCAAAAACACATGGTAACCAGACGGTGGGCATTCCTCACCCGGATGTCTCGGTGGAGGGTCTGGATCTCAGTGGAGAACTCCACACACTGCTCCTCCAGCTGCTGACGTTTCTGCATGTTGCTGGAGATTTGGAGCTTCTCTCCACGGATCTCATTCACACTACTCCTCAAGGCCTGGATCTGCTCCTGCTGATCCTGGATCAGCTTCCTCTTCAGCTCGATCTTACTGCAGGCTAAACACAAGGAGCATCATATGGACACACAATGATGAAAATACATACCACACAAGTAGAAGAAAACAAGTATGGAGGTAATTATTACACTATTACACATCGGAAATGCAAAGAGGTTTTCTGTTTATTTTAAAACAGAAGATTTACAGGTACAGCAGATAAAATGGTCCATATTCTACTTATAGTGCCATACACTATTTATTTGACTAAGGCAGCGATAAGCTGTTCAACATACTGGTGTCCAGGCGGTGTTGGGTCTCTTGTTTCTCCTGGTTGACCTGCTGCATGGTACGGCTGAGATCAACTCCCTGCAGTCTGGCAGCATGCTGAGCGATCTTTCGGTCTATGTCCTTCAGATCAAGCTGAGATAGGAGGATACATTTTGATTACACACAAGTGGACAAAAACAGATTGTAGATACTGTATATGCATATAAAAGTAAACACTAAGCATTGAAGCATCATCAAAAAATACGCTGTAATGCATCACTATATTAAACTGTATTTGTAATATGTGTTCTATTGATGTGTTGTTTTTGACTGTATTCTATAATTATTCTATAGTGTTCTGTATGAGTGGAGCTCAACTCAAACCTGATAGCGGTCCATGAGGGAGATGTCCTGCAGACAGGCCTTGGCTGTGTCCTCCTCAGACATCAGTGTGGACAGCAATGTCTCCTGCTCCTCAATGACTCCCTTCAGTCTCTCAATGTCACGATTCACACTCTGGAGTTTATTCCTCAGCTCTGGCAGCTCTTTCTCCTGGAGCTCCATGATGGACTGTCTGCCAGTGCAGGAGACGATCGATACACATGTTTCCAAAAAAAATTATTTAATCAGACCCCTTCATTTTTTTCACATTTTATTATGTTGCAGCCTTATGCTAAAATGCTTTAAATTATAAAAAATTTTCACATCAATCTACACTCCATACCCCATAATGACAAAGCAAAAACCAGATTTTTGATAACTTTGCAAATTTATTAAAAAGAAACAACTGAAATATCACATTGACATATTATTCAGACCCTTTGCAATGACACATGAAATTTAGCACAGGTGCATCCCATTTCTCTGGACCATCTTTGAGATGTTTCTACACTTTGATTGGAGTCCATCTGTGGCAAATTCAACTGATTGGACTCGATTTGGAAAGGCACACACCTGTCTATATAAGGTCTCACAGCTGAAAATGCATATCAGAGCAAATCATGAGGTCAAAGGAAACGCCTGCAGAGCTCAGAGACAGGATTGTGTCAAGGCACAGATCTGGGGAAGGCTAAAAAAAAAAAAAAAAAAAAAAAAAAAAAAAAGCACAGTGGCCTCTTAAATGGAAGAAGTTTGGAACAACCAGGACTCTTCCTAGAGCTGGCCGCCCAGCCAAACTGAGCAATCGTGGGAGAAGGGCCTTGGTAAGAGAGGTGACCAAGAACCTGATGGTCACTCTGGTTGAGCTCCAGAGATAGGAGAAACTTGCAGAAGGACAATCATCATTGCAACACTCCACCGATCTAGGCTTCATGGCAGAGTGGCCAGATGGAAGCCTCTCCTCTGTGAAAGCCCGCTTGGAATTTGCAAAAAAGCACCTAAAAGGACTAAAGATTGTGAGAAACAAGATTCTCTGGTCTGATGAAACAAAGATTGAACTGTTTGGCTTCAATTCCAAGTGTCATGTCTGGAAGAAACCACCGCTCAACCCCTCGCAATACCATCCCAACGGTGAAGCACGGTGGTGGTAGCATCATGCTGTGGGGGTGTTTTTCAGCTGCAGGGACTGGGGGACTGGTCAGGGTTGAAGGAAAGCTGAACACAGTAAAATACAGGACCTCAGACTGGGCTGAAGGTTCACATTCCAGCAGGACAATGACCCTAAGCACACAGCCAAGACAACGCAAGAGTGGCTTAGGGACAACTCTGTGAACGTCTTTGAGTGGCCCAGCCAGAGCCCGGACTTGAACCTAATCGAACATCTCTGGAGAGACCTGCAAATGGCTGTCCACTGACGGTCCCCATCCAACCTGACAGAGCTTGAAAAGATCTGCAGAGAAGAATGGCAGAAATTCCCCAAATCCAGGTGTGCAAAGCTTTTATCAGTGATTTATCAGTCGGACGATATTAGCATTTCACAGATATATCGGTATCGGCGTATATGTTTTCCGATATGTGCAGATATGATTTTTATTTTCAGAACATATAATGCAGAAAACAATGCTTGGGGTGATTTAGAATTGGTGTCATAACGTAGTTTGTCCAGCAGAGCACGCTCCGACTCCATTGTTTACAGAGCTGAACTGACGTGGTTCTGCAAACAGTGCAGAGTTAAGCGGTGTCTTCACGGTAAGTTGCTAACTAGTTTGTGAAATACATACTGGAAAGTTAATAAATAATGACCCATAATTTGACCTTTTCAATATAACTAATATAACATTAACCCTGTCCCTGACAACCATGTCACTCATATTTATCACATCTGTTTGCTGTGTTATCCAGTTATAGTTTGACAATGCAGTCAGTAATGTAGCAAATTGAAAGGAAAGCATCAGAGCATCATTTTGAAGCTCAGCAGACAATGGTGGATTGTGTCTGTTGAGTGTTGATTTCACGCTACGTTGTTACCTAGTTTGTGAGATGCAATGCTGGAAAGTAAATAAACAATGTCCATCTTTTGCTCTCCGTGACAACAAGCTTATAGCTAACTAGCTAAAAACAGAAAAGTTTTTCCTTTGCATTTTTGAAAAGTTTCGAGTACAGACAACAACGTTGTCAAAAAGATCCCCGTTCATACGGATCCGCGAAAAAGACTAAAAATGCTGTATTATGCATGCCAGGCCAGTAGTTGGCGATGTCACTTTGTAAAGAAACACTACGCGTCTGTGCACATAAGCATTCTTCCACAGAGCGGTGAATACAAACAATGAAGATGGCGAAAACATCGAGCAATTTTGTCTGGATGGACGATGAGGTTGCTTTATTACTACAAGTGACCCTGGACTATAAAGCGGCAAAATGTCAGGAATATGTGGACTGGGAGTTATGCCAGTATAAGTATTCTGACATCTTGGATGCATTTTTAGCCCACTATCCGACAAGCAAAAATATGGGACGGAAGGATTTCCCGCACGAGAAAGAGTCGATTTCCAAAGCTCACATAACATCTAAGCTGAAACACAGTCCTGTAGTCCGCCATTGTAGTTTTGAATGTCTCACGCATTTTGAAGTACTTGCGCGCATGCCTATAGACTGAACATGTAATACGCGTGTGCATGATGTCATCGTTTTCACAAATTCGCATTTTTGTATGTTTACATGGAGACGATAACAGCTTCGTTTTCAAAAACATGCACTTTGAAACACGTTTTCAAAAGTTTGCGTTTTCAGGCCCCAAAATGCCGTTGTTGTGTAAACGAACCGTTTTTTGGTTGAAAACTTTGTCGTGTAAACGGCTCCGATACTGAACATATAGTACTGATGTTTATTTAGCTATTTATTTTATTTTTATTCTTTATTTTCTCAGTGTTCATTTCTAGAATTTGTTGACAATGTATAATAATAATGTCAAATATTCTTTGATAAAAATATTTGTTTAAGAATGCAGCCTTCCGAGTACCTTTGCATATCGGTGCACAATCCACATAGAAAAGGTCTGTTTTCATTCCAGCTAAAAAATTAACTATATCGGCCAACATATCAGCAATTGGTGAATTTCCCCCCCTCTAAAATCGGTATCAGTCTCAAAAATCCCATATCGGTTGGGCTCTATATCATACCCAAAAACATTGGAAGCTGCAATCGCTGCCAAAGGTGCTTTAACTAAGTACCAAGTTAAGGGTCTGAATACTTATGTCAATGTGATTATTTCAGTTTTTTCTTTTTAATAAATTTGCGAAGTTCAAATCTGGTTTTTGCTTTGTCATTATGGGGTATGGAGTGTAGATAGATGTGAAAAAGCATTTTAGCATAAGGCTGTAACACAACAAAATGTGAAAACATGAAGAGGTCTGAATACTTTATGAATGCACTGTAGATAGAGAGATGGACAGATGATAGATGGATAGACGCATGGATGGAAGACAGTTGGATGAATGGATGTTAGAGTGATGGATAGGTGGATGATAGAGTGATGCACAGATTGACAGCAATGGACAGATGACAGATGGATGGGTGGATGGAGGACAGTTGGATGGATGGACAGAGCATAGAATGAAGGATGGGTGGATGAATGGATGGAAAGATGGAGTGATGGACAAATGACATGGATAGAGGCATGGATGGAGATTTGGATGGATGGATGGAGGAAAAGAATGATGAATGGATGGACAGATGAATGGGTGGAAAGATGTGATGACAGATGCTAGATGATAGAGGCATGGATGGAGGACAGTTGGATGGATGGACGAGGATAGAGTGATGGATGAGTGGGTGGATGGATGGATGGACAGATGGATGGGTGGATGGACAGATGATAGCTGGTAAGAGGCATGGATGGAAGACAGTTGGTTGAATGGATAGATGGAGAATAGAGTGATGGATGGGTGGATAAATGGTGGAAAGATTGTTAGGTCGATGGATGGACAGATGGATGTGTGGATGGACAGATTGATGGAGTGATGGACAGATGATAGCTGGTAAGAGGCATGGATGGATGAACGGAGGATAGAGAGATGGATGGGTGGACAGATGGATAGGTGGATGAATGGAAAGATGGATGGAGTGATGAACCAATGGACAGAGTGATGGACAGATGACAGATGGATAGAGGTATGGATGGACAGATGGATAACAGAGTGATGGATGGGTGGATGAATGGGTGGAAAGATTGTTAGGTAGATGGATGGACAGATGGATGGAGTGATGGACAGATGATAGATGGATAGAGGTATGGCTGGATGGATAACAGAGTGATGGATGAGTGGATGAATGAGTCGAATGATTGTTAGGTGGATGAGTGGACAGATGGATGGAGTGATGGACAGATGATAGATGGCTAGAGGTATGGATAGAAGACAGTTGGATGAATGGACAGAGAATAGAGTGATGGACAGGTAGATGAATGGATGGACAGATGGCTAGATTGATGGATGGAAAGATGGATGGACAAATGGATGGACATTAAATCTGACAGTTACATTTTCCAACAGCACAAAAGGATTGCGGTCAAAATAAAGGACATTATTAGGTTTCAATAGGCCGATTGGTTTATAACTGATAACTCATGGCATCCCATTACAAAAGTATGTGAAGACAAAGACTCTTGCCTGACGGGTTTTAGTGCAATCATTTCATCACGCCTGCGTCCCTTTCTCTCAAGGTCCTGCTCTGTGTTCTTCAGTTTGTCTGGGACAAGCCTCAATTTGGACTGCATATCATTAATGACGTCCTGGAGCTCAGCTTCTGACGGGAACACACGCTGACATACAGGACAGCAGGGCTCGCCCTCTTCTGTCAGCTGACTAATGAACTGACTGTACACGGCTGTGGCCCCCGTCAACATGGCTGTTAATGGAGGAAGACAGAGAGAAAGTGAGAATTACAGAAAGAACATGGTAATACAGATATATCGGCCAAGCCGATTAGTTTGCTGATATTTGGCATTTTAAGATTATTGGCATTAGCCAATGTCTATGCCTACTTGGTCAACTGACCTTTCGTTAAGTTTTACTGACCACTCCTGTTGTAGCAACTGCTGCCTGCTGCCTAGTTCATCTGACAAGCTTTTGCTTTTGTCTGAGAGTCTTTGCGTGCCATGTGTGTTGATTCATTTTAAGATGAATTTTATAGAAATGATCACAAAATATGGAGGAAAAAAACGCTGTTGCTGGGTCACTTGTAATAGTGACACAAGGTACTCAAAAAGATACATGTGGTATTTTTAATACTTTTAATGAGTTAAATAAAACTTCAGAAGAGCATGCTATGGATTAAACCTATTAAGCCTATGGATGTCGGCCCTCAATCCCAACTGAACATTGATAACATCAGCCAGCACACCTACATTTGCTGCAATGAAAATTAAAGCTAATAACTTAACATTAATTCATTTATGTATTGCTTCACGTCATATTAAATTAAGAGTTCACAGCCCCATAGTCAGTGAGTTATAAGACATTGAGCAGTTCTGTTTATTTACACTAAAGTTATCAGGTGTAATCAAATAACGCTTTTCTCTTTTTAGAAATATAAATGGCTGAAAAAAGTTAGCTCAAAGAAAAGCTCTAGCATTGAACTCACTGAACTATCCTTCCCTTGGTTACGGTTGATAGAGAAATATAGTGTGCACTCACCCTTTAAAAATATGAGGAAACTCCAGTATGATAGTACAAGTTTCACATGGTAAAAAACTTTTAGGTGAATTTTATAAAGAGCAACCTTTGATATCTAAGAGCAGATGAAAACAATAGCTACTCAAAATAAGGGCTGAAAGACAGAAATACAAATGAAACAGATGCTTGCAATATTATTAATAATAATAAAAAACGTATTTCAACATTGCACAAGTCATATGAGTGTAACAGCCAATAAAATCACCGAATAATTTGCATGCTATGGCCAAAAACACGAAACATGTTCTTCTCACACAGCATTCACATTAATGCTCCAATCTAAAACTGTTCATGCTTTAAATGAAAAAAGGACATAAAAAAATATTAATCTGCAACCCTAATCAATATACTTGTAGAAAGCATATTGTAAGGATATTGATAGCATTTTTGAATGGATTCTTTCATGAATATAGAGCAAAAACTTAGTGTCTTCACTTATACAGGATATCCAATCTACAGGGCTCCAGACTAAAAAATTGACTAAGCCATTAGCTCCTAAACTGAAACATTTAGGAGCCAAATTGCTGTTTTAGTTGCCACATCACAGAACTACACGATTTAGCTTGTTGTTCAAAAACAAGATAGAAGCCAAAGAAAAGACAGCTGATAGCTCATTAATCGTGTGTTTAATATATACACTGTATAGTTGAGTGCACAAATTTGCATTCCCCTTTTGTTTCATAAGTTTTCACACTTATTATTTTATTAATTTATACAAATATAAGAGACAAAATATAAAACAAATTTATTTAGTAATGCCCTTCAGAATCTACATAAAAGTTATTTACATAAAATATAATATGCATATACTGTAGTAGTGTGTTGCCTTCTTGAGCATCAGTGAATGTTTACACCTTGTGTAATTCCCTCAATGGTCCTAAGTACCAAAAGCTGGATCTCACATCACAAATAAATACATTATATGTATAATTTATATATAATAAAAAAAAAATCTAAGTCTTTCTTTACTCTTACCGGATATCCCAGACACAAAGACTACAAGAGTGCAAACTGAATGAAATTTCAGATGCAGTTTATTGTGCCACTCCAATCCCAATCAATAATAACCAGGAAAAGATTTGGTAGATAACACTGGACTTTTAATTATAAACAAGCCTGAAATTCACATGGGACTACTATTTGAAATGTCTGCGCTCCCAGTTGTGAACACACTGATGGCTGATTCACTGAGAAAGTGAATCTGATTCAAACTACTAACCCGAGCTCCTGAGTTCAATCAAGCTCTTGTCGGGTGATTCATTACGAAGACCCAGTTCAAGAGAGTCATCCATTCACGAATTGGACATCATTGCTTGTGATGTGTTTGTTGTTGTGTGCAGCCAGTGAGCTCATATCATCAACAGAAAGGGTGAAAAGTGGCACGAGACACACTGGCACTCTAAAGATGTATTCAATAACTCACAAGATGACATCTGACGAAACCGCATATAAAAGCACACTTCCCGACTCTCACCAATGGCGAATAGATTTTAAATTATTGTCGCAATCATTTATTTCTGGTCACATTTGCGACCATTTTAGTCGCAGTCTGGAGCCCTGATCTACTCATTCATTTTCTGGATCCTGTTCATTCAACATAAGCCTAACACTGACTGATTTCAAAAGTCTCTTTAAGCCAAGTCAGGTCACCTGGCGGCTATATTTGTAATGCTCCTGACACCTATTTTCTAGCTATAAGTACAGCTCCTATCTACTTAAACAGGGAATTGACAAAATCTCCAAAAATTTGGTCAAGATAATGTTTAAATAAGAATTCGACCGATAGTGGATTTTGCCGAAACAGATAAGGTGGTGTAAAATGTTGATAACCGATTAATCGGCCGAGTATTTAAAATGTATTTATTGAATGTTAAAAAAAAAAAAAAAAGAAGTCTTTCCTTACTATGACGGGCATAGAACATAAAGACTCCAAATCCAAAATGAATAAAATCCCAGATGTAGTTTATTGTCCAACCGAAATCCCAGTAATAATCAGAATAAATGAAGATTTGGTGCATGATGTGAGACTTTTAATATGATCAACTATAAACAATCCCGAAACACTTATTTTGAAATGATGCAGACTTGGCTCCATTACAATGTTCTATATTAAAGTATTAACCAAATTTAGCTTTTATAGTCTATATATTCACCGTGCGCACACACACACAGAGCATTCAGAAAGTATTCAGACCCTTTCATTGTTTTCATATTTTATGTTGCAGCCTTATGCTAAAATGCTTTAAATTATTTATTTTTCACATCAATCTACACTCCATACCCCATAATGACAAAAAAAAAAAAAAGATTTTTCATAACTTTATTGAATTACAAATTTATAAAATAAAAAATAAAAAAACTGAAATACCACACTGACATAAGTATTCAGACCCTTAACTCAATACTTAGTTGAAGCACCTTTGGCAGCGATTACAGCCTCAAATCTTTTTGGGAATGATGCGACAAGCTTTGCACACCTGGAATTGTCAATTCCCAGATTGAGGGAGTGTTGCAGTGATGGCTGTCCTTCTGCAAGTTTCTCCCATTTTCACACATGATCTCTGGAGCTCAACCAGAGTGACCATCGGGTTCTTGGTCACCTCTCTTACCAAGTCCCTTCTGTTACGCCCAGTAGGCGTATGTGTTTTGTTTTCTCTCTGTGTGTTTTCTGTTGCAGGAGCCTGTCCCCCATTGGTTCATCCATTTGTATTTGTTTCAGCCAATCGTCGCC
Organism: Myxocyprinus asiaticus; assembly: GCF_019703515.2. Taxonomy (NCBI): domain Eukaryota; kingdom Metazoa; phylum Chordata; class Actinopteri; order Cypriniformes; family Catostomidae; genus Myxocyprinus; species Myxocyprinus asiaticus. Next base: position 9,776,301 of record NC_059383.1, read on the forward strand.
TGTCTTGTGTGATCAGCCAATCGCACATGGAGACCTGAGATCACCCAGGTCTATACAATTCAAGATGGCTGTTATATGAGAGGACCTGTTTTGTATTGCTTGTGGTTTTTGTTGTAAAGCTTTTCAGTTTGTTTTCTTTGTTTTGTTTTCTTCTTTTGACTTTGTAAGGTCCTTGGACCTTTCTTGAGGCTCGTTTTATTTTTGAATTGGGAACAGGTTAGGGGCCCTGTACATGTTGCAACATGTAGACCTTAACACTGTCTAGTAACACCAGGTAAGGAGTGGTTGCCACCAATTGTAAGTTTTTGTTTTAGTTAAGAGTAGGCAGATTTATTTTGTGTTTTGTTTTCAGTAAGCCTTTTCTGCCTTTATTTAGTTGGCTTTTTGGTTTTCCTTGTTTCTTTTTGTTGGCAACACTCTTGTTCCCTTTTCACCTTTTTTGTGTTTTCTTTTGTTGGACCATGTTTATGTAAATATGTAAATATGTAAATACGTTTAATTATTCTCAGTAAAGCTTACTTCTTATGCTTCAAGCCTTGTTAGTGGTCTGCTTAAGCCTTCTTCTGTTTATTTGCACAAGGTTGTTCTAGTTGATTCTGTTCTGGTTTATGTTGATGTCCCTTCGATACCCCTAGACTAATAGGGATGTAACACCTTCTCCCCTGATTGCTCAGTTTGGCCAGGCGGCCAGCTCTAGTAAGAGTCCTGATTGTTCCAAACTTCTTCCATTAAAGAATTATGGAGGCCACTGTGATCTTGGGAACCTTCAGTGCAGCTGACATTTTTTTTGTAGCCTTCCCCAGATCTGTGCCTCAACACAATCCTGTCTCTGAGCTCTGCAGGCAGTTCCTTTGACCTCATGGCTTGGTTTTTGCTCTGATATGCATTTTCAGCTGCGAGACCTTATATAGAGTGTGTGCCTTACCAAATCATGTCCAATCAATTGAATTTATCACAGGTGGACTCTAATTAAAGTGTAGAAACATCTTAAAGATGATCCAGAGAAATAGGATGCACCTGAGCTAAATTTCAAGTGTCATAGCAAAGGGTCTGAATACTTAATACATTTGTAATTTAATAAACTTAATAAAGTTATGAAAAATCTGTTTTTTGTCATTATGGGGTATGGAGTGTAGATTGATGTGAAAAATAAATAAATAATTTAAAGCATTTTAGCATAAGGCTGCAACATAAAATGTGAAAAAAATGAAGGGGTCTGAATACTTTATGAATGCACTGTATGTATACTGTACACTCACCAGCCACTTTATTAGGTACACCTGTACACCTACTTATTCATGCGATTATCTAATTAGCCAATCGTGTGGCAGCAGTGTAATGTACAAAATCATGCAGATATGGGTCAGGAGCTTCAGTTAATGTTCACATCAACCATCAGAATGGGGAAAAATTTTGATCTCAGTGATTTAGACTGTGGCATGATTGTTGGTGCCAGGCGGGCTGGTTTGAGTATTTCTGTAACTGCTGAACCCCTGGGATTGTCACATGCAACAGTCTCTAGAATGGATACAGAATGGTGCAAAAAACAAAAAACATCCAGCGAGAGCAGTTCTGTGGGCAAAAACAGCTTATTAATGAAAGAAGAATGGTCAGACTGGTCCGAGATGACGGGAAGGTGAGAGTAACCTAAATAAACACACGTTACAACAGTGCTATGCAGAAAAGCATTTCTGAACATACAACATGCCGAACATTGAGGCGGATGAGCTACAGTTGCAGAAGACCTCACTGGGTACCACTACTGTCAGCTAAGAACTGGAAACGGAGGCTGCAGTGGGCACAGGCTCACCAAAACTGGATAGTTAAAGACTGGAAAAACATAACCTGGTCTGATGAATCTGGATTTCTGCCAAGGTACACAGATGGTAGGCCCACTGCAACCTCAGTTTTCTGTTCTTGGCTGAAGGAAGTGGAACCGGATGTGGTTTTCTACTGTTGCAGCCCGTCCGCTAAGGTTCGACATGTTGTGCATTCTGAGATGCTATTCTGCTCACTACAATTGTACAGAGTGATTATCTGAGTTACCGTAGCCTTTCTGTCAGCTCAAACCAGTCTGGCCATTCTCTGTTGACCTTTCTCATCAACAAGGCGTTTCTATCTGCAGAACTGCCGCTCACTGAACTTTCTTTTGAGCCACTCCGCACAAAATTGGCTATCAATGTTTTTGGCACCATTCTGAGTTAACTCTAATGACTTTTGTGAATTGGGAATGCGTGAAAATACCAGGAGATCATCAGTTACAGAAAAATTAAATCAGCCTGTCTGGCACCAAAAATCATGCCCCAGTGCAGTTGAAATCACTGAGATCACATTTTTTCCCTATTCTGATGGTTGATGTGAACACTGATTTAAGCTCCTGACCCGTATCTGCATGATTTTATGCATTGCACTGCTGCCACACAATTGGCGGATTAGATAATCGCATGAATAAGTAGGTATACAGGTGTACCTAATAAAGTGGTCGATGAGTATATTTTAATTCCATCTAAGGGGATTTCAAGATATCTGTTATAAGGTATGTCCATTGCGACACAGGATAAACTCAATGGTTAAAGGGGCTAACATTGCCACCTCAGCTTGCTATGTCATATCTACATTCTTTGCTATACTTGACATAATGCTTTCTATATTCTGTTTATTATTAAACAAGTCATTTACCAATTACAAGGTTTACTCTGAATTTGCACCCAGAGAACACCAAAACAAAATTTGCAGACTTCAACAGAATTTGAATTCCAATATTCACAGGGGCCTGGGTAGCTCAGTGATAAAGACGCTGGCTACCACCCCTGGAGTTCGCTAGTTCGAATCCCAGGGCATGCTGAATGACTCCAGCCAGGTCTCCTAAGCAACCAAATTGGCCTGGTTGCTAGGGAGGGTAGAGTCACATGGGGTAACCTCCTCGTGGTCGCTATGATGTGGTTCGTTCTCGGTGGGGCATGTGGTGAGCTGAGCGTGGTTGCCGTGGTGGATGGCGTGAAGCCTCCACACTCGCTATGTCTCCGTGGCAACGCACTCAACAAGCCACGTGATAAGATGCGCGAGTTGGCGGTCTCGGACGCGGAGGCAACTGAGATTCGTCCTCCGTCACCCGGACTGAGGCGAATCACTACGCGACCACGAGGACTTAAAAGCGCATTGGGAATTGGGCATTCCAAATTAGGAGAAAAATTAAAAAATTAAAAAAATTCCAATATTCACAAATGTCTTTAAAAGTAAAAAAATTTTTTTTATTAAAATAGTTGTTTTTTTCTGTAGATTTCCCACTTAAATATAGAACAAAAAATTAAGAAAAGAAAAGGGCCTAAAAATGCATCAACGACAGTCAGTGTTTTTTGATTGACAACCCAATTTACCAACAGGTGTAACTCTTAAATTGTCCTGAGCGTCTTGAATACTGCCAATGAAAAATGACCAAGTAAGCCTCTTTTCTGTTCTTAAATATGTGAATAGTGAAGTTGTGAATGCCTGCAATCACAGTGACTATGAATAAAGTACCTAAAACCATTAATATGAGTAATAAATATAAAAAATAAGTGTAGAGTGCTGCATTTGGGTTGACCACAAAATTGATGCATGTGCAGTGCACAGTGGCTATCGCATTACATAATGAACTTGTAATTTCAGTAGTGCAGTTATAGATTTTCCTTTTTATATTTCAGTCATGACAACTCTTGGAAAGATTTAGCATGTTAATCTGGGTATGACATGTTGATAGGATATTTTTCTTGGCAGACTTGCACCATGCGAGCCGACTGGCTTAACATGTCACATGTGAGCGAGCAGATTGGCTCACAGATATTGTTTGTTCAAAGAATAAGCTTGCGACAAATACAGTTTCATGGCTGAACTTTGGTAATTTATGCCATAACCTGCACCTCTAAATTTAAGGTGTGCATTTACTCAAGTGTTCCTTCAAAGAAAAATATACCATCTTGGCCTACCTATAGAATCTAAACATTGCATTCATGTGCACCACGGACATGTCTGTGATCGGTCACAATGCTCAATGCAGCAAAAAAAAAAACATGTTGTAATGTAAATTGAAAAATATGTGACGGAAGTAGACCTAAAAGGAATTCCGTAATTGAATTTAACTTTTCACAGTTAGTTAACTGCAGCAGCCATAATTGCAATCTCTGTTTTTTAATTAACCGCACAACCCTAGTTTCCAGTCTCCTGCATTCTAATGCGAACGAATCGAAGTGAATGGAGTGCAAAGTGAAGTGTGACTGTGGCTCAAAAGAGGACTGATAACCATATTCTGCTGCTGTGTGAATGCATGAGCACAGTGAACAAGTCTTTACCTTTCTGTTTGGAGCTCTTATCCAGTTCATCCTGCAGTTTGTCCAGTTCATCCTCAAAGTCCTGACTGCCGCACAGGTTAAAGAGTCTCTCCTCATATCTGGCGAGCTGCTCTTCCTTACGTTTGATCTCTGCTGTGAAGTGGCTCTTCTTCTGTTCACCAGATGCAAGCTCCTTACTATGACACAAAACAATTAAAGAGTTTCACCCAAACAGGCCTAAACAATAAGGATTTTATTTTCTGCTGGCCCATGTCTAGTTTAGATTTTCACTTTTTATATATATTTTAACTAAATGCATTTTCTTTACACAAATAATTAATTTGCAATAATATCTAGAAATTATACAGCTACGACAGCTACTCCTGGGATGTAACACATAGGAGAGTGATATTGCTGATACTGATTTTATTAGGAATTTATTCACCCCTTTGAATATATTGCTTTTATGTAAGCATTAAAGCATTTGAGAGATGGTTTATTCTGGGACAACACATAAGGGCCCACATAATACATTTCCATGTTCTTTTTTTTCCCTAAAATAATGCTTTTATTTACATATTTATAGCTTGCAGAAATCATGAAAATAACATTGAAAAGATAGGAGCTTTTATATCAAGGCCAGCTGCCTTCTTAAAAAATGCTGCCTTTTCACTTTTAGATAAGACTGTGAGATAATGCAAGACTATATACAAAGTATTTGCAAAAATTTGACCAACTCAGTCAATGCTCCTCTCCCCAGCCTCTTAAATATTTGTATCCCCCAGGACACAAAAACCATTTAAGGGTTTTTTAACACATGAACATTACATACTGTATGGCTGTGTGTATATGTGTGTGTGTGTGTGTGTGTGTGTAATGAATGATCGCAGAATTGTGGGGTGCAATTCTTTAATATGAACTGTCATTGTAATTTGTCTAGACACTCCTACCAGACCTTCCTAAGCAGTCTGTCTAGACTAAACATCACCAGCTCAATATTAAACTGCATGTTCCTCTGCCCTGAAGATGACTTCATCCTCAGGAAGCCAAATATGAAACTGAATAAGTTTCAAGTATGTAGATGGTTGTATAAAGGCCGGTGTTTTCTGTAGGGTCAGTGATGTGTGCATATTACTCATCACGTAGATATTTACATTACTGTTTCACAACCATTTTTGTCTTACGTGGTCCCTTCATTCAATTTGATTGTGGCTTCTGTGATTTGATTGGCCAAGACATTTGATGGGATTAAAAAATGGAAAACAAAAAACATTATATTGTTGCGGAAAGGTGCGAGTGAAGAGCACTGTTGCAAAAATCTTTGTCTACCGTCTTTGTATGCAAATATACCACATGTGTTATCCACACAAATTACGTAGAATTTACTTTCTTTGCATAAGAAGTATCTGACCTGTGTTAAGGCGTTAACTAAAAACAAACAAAAAACAATTTGAATCTTTTGACAGCCCTAGTACTTAAGTCATAATTTCTGTTTTAAAGGTTTAAAGGTGTAGTTCACCCAAAAATTAAAATTATTTACTCACCCTCATGCCATCCCAGATGTGTATGAATTTCTTTCTTCTGCAGAACACAAATGAAGATTTTTAGATGAATATTTCAGCTCTGTAGGTCCATACAATGCAAGTTAACAGGGTCCAAAACTTTGAAGCTCAAAAGGCAGCATAAAAGTAATTATATAACTCCATTGGTTTAATTCATATCTTTAGAAGTGATATGATAAGTGTGGGTGAGAAACAGATCAATATTTAAGTCCTTTTTTACTATAAATCTCCACCTTTGACTAGCCCCGACCAGTAGGTGGCGATATGCACAGAGAATGCAAAATGCAAAATGACAAAAAGGACTTAAATGTTGACATATTTCTCACCCACACCTATCATATCACTTCTGAAGACATGGATTAAACCACTGGAGTCATATGGATTACTTTTATGCTAACTTCCAAGTCATTTTTGGAGCTTCAAAGTTTTGGTCACCATTCACTTGCACTGTATGGTCCTACAAAGCTGAGATACTCTTCTTAATCTTTTTTTGTGTTTGTTCTGCAAAAGAAAGAAAGTCACACATCTGGGATGGCATGAGGTTGAATAAATGATGAGAGAATTTTCATTTTTCATAGCCTTTCCAAGTACCCTTTAGGGTGCACATATCACTGGTTGGGAATCGCTGGTTTAGACTATTAAAGGTTGGTGAAGAATGAATCCGTAAAGTGTGTGACTCACTTGAGTTTGCTGAGGCGCTCTCTGGTAGAATTAATCTCTCTGGATTTGGTGTAGATCCAGTCTTCAAGCTCTCGCTTGTTAGGAAAGTGTCCTAACAATGCCACCAGCTCTTCATTATGTCTCGACTTGATCTTCCTCACTTGCTCCTCTTTATCCATCTGGAATCCAGAGCAGAGTTGAACTATTTCCTGTCTTGATGAACTAAACTGCCATTTTGCAAAGCCTGATTTGGCAAGGATATCAAAACTGTGACATTCGAGCAGACAGGTTAATTTACCCAGTATCTTTGCTTTGTATTATATTCAGAATTTGCAATAGTTGAAGATGCAATTGTGAACAATGACAAGAAAGAATGAACAAAGAACAAAAATGGACACAAAACATAAAAGAGTTGCTGATTTTTAAGCAGTATTTTGCTTTGTATGTACAATCTGCAACTTTCTTAACAGTGTGTTTGAAGAAAATATTTACAGATGAGAACATAATCTCAAAAATCATGAATTGAATTAAATGTAAATAGATAAAAGAGAAGCATTATAGGGGGCCTGAGTAGCTCAGTGGTAAAAGACGCTGGCTACCACCCCTGGAGTTCGCTAGTTCGAATCCCAGGGCATGCTGAGTGACTCCAGCCAGGTCTCCTAAGCAACCAAATTGGCCCGGTTGCTAGGGAGGGTAGAGTCACATGGGGTAACCCCCTCGTGGTCGCTATAATGTGGTTCGTTCTCGGTGGGGCGCGTGGTGAGTTGAGCGTGGATGCCGTGGTGGATGGTGTGAAGCCTCCACACGTGCTATGTCTCCACGGCAACGCGCTCAACAAGCCATGTGATAAGATGCACGGGTTGGCGGTCTCAGACGCGGAGGCAGCTGGGATTCGTCCTCCGCCACCCGGATTGAGGCGAATCACTACGCGACCACGAGGACTTAAAAGCGCATTGGGAATTGGGCATTCCAAACTGGGTAAAAAAAAAAAAAAAAAAGAAGCAGTATAAGTAAAACATTTACGTTCGGTTGATGGGTATAATAGGTTTATAGGTTAATTCCCCCAAAATTATGCCAAAAAAACTGATTCTTGAATACAGTTATTATTTCTGCCATTCTTTTAGGCACAGAAATGACAAATTTAACCTTTAAATTTATTGGTAAATATATACTGTATGTCAATTAGTCCATGAAATCAATATAAAGTCGTGCTGATATTTAGGTGCTAAAGTTACATACTGCAAGATAAGCCTTGTTCTGTGGTTACAGGCTTCTATTAGCATTAGTGAGATTGTAGCTTATCTTATAGTGAATGGACTGTTTTCTTTTCAGATCTCATTTAGGGATGCCCCAATGTATCAGCTGACGATCTTTATCGGCCAATTATTGACCAAATTAAAACCATCGGCATGTCGGTTATAAGCATGGAAACGCTGATATGAAAGACCAGTGGTTGATTTATAATTAATTAGTAACACACTTTGTAAAAACTCAGTGAATTCAAATGCACAATCCAGAAATAATAATAGGCACAATATGTAGAAAGGTTGGCACTCCTAAGAACATGTATTATTTCATTTATATTCTTTCTCGTTCTCACATTAATGTGGAAAAACCAGCATTACAAATGTGATAGTTGTGAAAATGGCACTTAGCTATAGGCTACATGATGAGGGAAACCATCCAAAACTCTTTGAAACCAGCAGACTTTGACTTTTGAGACACTGGTATGATATCCATCAATGCTGCATGATTGATTGAATTAAGACTGAAATCGGAATATGGCCTTGCGTGATTACTAAACCTGAAAAGGCTGTTTTAAAATATTGTCTACATTCAGTGCTTCAGCCAGCGCTGCGTGAGCATGCGGCACCCTCTAGTGGTCTGGACGGCATAATCCATTATCCATTATACCACAATTCAAAATTTGAAAGGGTATATTGTTTGATTTGTGAAATCTTTTTATTTATTTATTTTTTATAATATTTTTAAATCAAGGAATTGATGTTGTACATAAAAATATTAGCAAATGTCATAGATCGATACGCTGTCAATCCACCAAAGGCTGAATAAGGAAGAACAAGCACTTGGCTTGTTGCCGCACCAATCTGATCAGCTGCACATGAGTGAGTGCTCCAAATTAAGGAAACATAGGTCAACAACATGAAGAATTTTATAAAAGCTGTTGTGGTGCCGAATGCTATTGTACAATGTGATTGTAGCTCAACTTTGTTTAGCATGTATGAATACACCAGTTTAAACAGACCATAACGGGCCTCTGTGTTCTGTGCATGTTGATGACATGTAAAATGTTACGGATGTGACAGTTACTGGTCGCTTAATATCAAATCATTTGGACAGGCTATAAATGGGAGAATCAAACATCCAATGCTCCTTTAACCATGATGACTCAGATTGATAGCTAATTATTCCTTTGTTCTGTGACATGTTTCAAGCATACTGCAGCTATAGCCAACATTTGGGAAGAGATCATTTTGACAAACTTTGCGATAATCATTTACCGTTTCATATTGCTGCGTTGCTCAGCGTGTACCGCACATATCCGCTAGAGGGCGCCGTGAGGAATTTATGATATCCTAGTAATAAGTACTTTCTAGATAAACTTAATCATTTTTAAAAGAATACCTACATTGGCTAAAAAGTATTTTGCAGTTTTCTTATTTTATACTATTATTTCTGAACATCTGGGATATTTTAAATAAATCAGATTTTAATTATTTTTACATTTACACTGCTGACTTCTTGTGTGGTGCACTTAGTTTTTTTTGTGCATTTTTCTTGCACATATACAGTATGTTTTCTATAATGAAAAGAACTTTGATTTCTCTAACCAGGCTGCCATGCATTTTAATAAAGAACATTTTATTTGAATCATGTTGGACTTTTTAATTGAATACATTTAAGTTGAAAAATGTACATGAATCTTCCTATATAAAAAAAAAAAAAAGAAAAAAGAAAATGCATTTTTGCCATATTGCTCAGCCCTAGTTTAAAATGCAGCAGCTGGAGTGACATTAAATGTGGCATATTTCTCTCTTCTGACTGTCAAAATCCTTCTCGCTTTTTAGGAAATAGAAATGCAAAAATAAAAAAAAATTATAATAATTTTCTATGGCATCCCATTTCCCTCTATACACCAGCAGGGCCATTTCCCCTGATAAAGTGCAACAGTTTCCAAAACCGGAAATGCGAAAGGTTTATTTTGTTGTGTTTGCTGCATTTGTTTCTGAATTCAGCATTAAGACTATCAGTATCTCAATGGATGGGTGCTCACGGATATGCGAGTGCTGGCGTCATGTAATCTCACCTTGTCCTTCTTGAGCATGTCCATCTGTGTGCGTGCTGTGGTGTGTGTGTTCAGCACTGCCATCTCCTGGTCCAGTTTACGCTGGGCTTGATCCAGTTCTGTTTTCTCCCTCTGTAGTTCAATCACCTCTGCCTTCAGACTGTCCACTGTACATGCCTGCATGGCATTATCAAGCTCACGCTCCTGTCAGCACACACACATGGGTTTCACTATATTATACATGTATTTGCTAAACTCAAACTCTAACCTTAGCCCTAAACATAACCCTTATACTGTATAAACCTGTTTAAATCAGTAGATTTAAAGCAAAACATGATTTGCCTGATTCATAGGCTTTTTCCGATAGAGGACAACTAGTGTCACATAAGTTGGTTTTCGAGAAGTATTTCTTATACCATATTCGTGAGGTTGGAACATTTTTCACAAGTGTCTAAAACTTTTGCACTGTATTATATGTAAGCATGCAGGTATATTTAGCTCATGTGACTGACTTGAAGCAGATCAAAGTAGTTTTTTTTTTTTCCTCCCCAATTTGGAATACCCAATTTGGAATACCCAATTCCCAATGCGCTCTAAGTCCTCGTAGTGGCTCACCTCAATCCGGGTGGCGGATGATAAACCTCAGTTGCCTCCACGTCTGAGACCATCAACCACTGCATCTTATCACGTGGCTTGTTGAGCGCGTTACAGCAGAGACATAGTGCGTGTGGAGGCTTCACGCTATTCACCGCGGCAACCTCGCACAACTCACCACGTGCCCCACTGAGAGCGAGAACCACATTATAGCGACCACGAGGAGGTTACCCCATGTGACTCTACCCTCCCTAGCAACCGGGCCAATTTGGTTGCTTAAGAGACCTGGCTGGAGTCACTCAGCACACCCTAGATTTGAACTTGCGACTCCAGGGGTGGTAGTCAGCGTCTTTACTTGCTGAGCTACCCAGGCCCCATAAAGTAGTTTTTAAACAGCCTCTGTTACATAGGTAATGGTGTGTGTTGTATATCTACAGGCGAATATAGAGAAAATTGAAATGGGTGTGCAAAACCATGCATGTTTCTTTGGCTCAAAATGTCAGGCTGTTTGTGCTGCATATTAAACTTCTTACTGATCTATATCAATAGCATTTGACATCTGGATCATATCTCAGACAGTCAAATTGAAATCTGTATCTGAAGCTCATGGCGTGGTTTAATGCAGGAGTGTGATATGTAACTGGTCTGCGGGTCTAACCGCTTTCTGAAGCTCAGTCTCCAACTCCTGCAGTCTGTCTGACGAGCCCTCCAGTCTTTGCAGATCAGACTTTATGTTCTTCAGTTCCTGCTGTTTCTTGGCCTGAATGTCCCTCTTAAGCTCAATGGTTCTCTCAAGACCGGTCTTCTTATCGCGGAGATCATCGATGCTTTGCTGCTTCTGCGCTTCCTTCTCTTGCATATCATGCTGAATGCAGAAAAATATACAGATTAAAAAAGTAAAGAAACCCTTTATAAGAGTTTGTAATAAAATAAATTTATCAAAGTGTCATTGTGTTTTTAGCTATTTGAATGTACATTTTCTAATGTGGTAACACTTTATACTAAGGTTCCATTTCTTAACATTAGTTATTGCATTAGGTATCATGAACAGTATATATATTTTTATAGTATTTATTAATCTTTGTTAATGTTAGTTAATACAAATACAACTGTAAATTGTTAGTTCATGATGCATTATCTAATGTTAACAAGCACAACTTTTGATTTTAAAAATGTGTTAGTATATTTTGAAATTAACATTAAGATTAACAAATGCTGTAAAAGTATTGTTTATTGTTAGTTCAAGTTAACTAACATTGTTAACCAAGTAAACAAATTAAATAAGTTATTGTTAGTAATGAAAGTTCTTATAGTGTTCCCAAAACAATAGATCTGTCTGTTTACACAAAACACAATGTTTTTGTGTAATAATAACAACACCTATAGTGATTTTTATAATTATTCAAAATCATGTTTCTAACTATTTAAATGTACACTTAACATGTTATAAATGTATTCATGTTCATATTGAAAGTTATTAATAAATGTTACCCAACCAAAATATCTGTTAATTTGTTGTACAGTAATTATGCCAAACACATTTTGTTTTTATTGCAATAAGCACCTTATGCTTATACAATATTTATAACCACTATTATCATTATACCAAAACATAATACAATATTGATGTGACAACATATCTGTTACATTTCCAAAAATGAGTTGTACTTTGCATTAAAGCATGTGAAGTCCAGCTCTCTGTTTATTGGGTATAATGCCAGAGATAGTGGATGTGAATAAGCACAAAATTCAATTGTGTAGACTGGCTTTGTGGACAGGTTGTAGAATAATACTTCCAATACAGACATTGGAAATCTGTTAATATTATTCTTTTTGAAGAATAGCTGGGTGAATTGACAAAATACCTTTGTATGAAGAACTGATATATAAGGTAAATAATGATTATAATTCCTTAAAAGAGGGGGCCAATGTCATGTATAAAATGAATTCAGCCTGCTGTATTTGATTGTCACCACAATGGATATTTGACAGTGATTTTACGTAAGATGGATATATCAACTTCCTGCATATGTATGTGTTTGATCTTTTGTTTAGTTGTGTTTGATTTTATTTATTTATTTTTTTTATGTGTGTTTTGCTTTGTATCTTGGCCTTTCATCATATCATAATCAATCAAAATTACAAATAGTAAAAAAAGCATGTGAATAACCAGAGTGTATTTCACATATGTTTTTGTATACACATTTATCCTAAAAAATAAATAAATAAATAAATAAATAAAAACATTAATAATAATTTATATATATATATATATATATATATATATATATATATATATATATATATATATATATATATATATATATATACACATACATACATACACACACACACACACACACACACACAGTATATAAACGTGTGTGTTGTATGAATAGTTTTGATGCAAAAAAACACTTTTCTGTGTCAGTGATTTCAGGCATTTTGTTGTATCGTTCTTGGCACGAATAGGCCTCAAGTTTTGAAGAGAGCAATGATTAGCATTATATCTTTTGTACCTCAACACATGACATCATCAAAGCATTGTCAAAGTTGCTGTTGATGTGCTTGGAGGTGAGCACTGCATCACTGTGAATGTGAATAAACTAATGTTACACATTCTAACTATCTACCATGGTTTGGTTGAGGGCATCTGTGTCCTGGTCCAGTCTCTCTTTGACTTGTCTGTGGAAGCTTTGTAGCTGTCTCTCACTGAGAGGGGTCCGATCACAGCCCTCCAACTCCAGGAAAGATGCCAAATTCTTCACCTGAGTGTCTCTCTTTTTAATGTTCTGTGTGTGTCTGTCTGCCTCCAACTGCAGACGGCCTTCAAACAAACAATAAAATGATAAAGAGTAATTCTGTGAGGAATAAACATTTGATGCAATTTGAGCAAAAATGCTATTCTGTTCTACGTTTTTGTGATTTTCAAAACTAAGCAACATCCCCTGAGCAAATGTTGAAGGTATGAATATGGCTGGGCTATACACCTTTACCATGATATAACATTTGACATGCCGCCCTCCCACCCGAAGTATGAATATACAAACCACTAAAATTGTAAAAGTCAGTGACCCTTTTGAATATGACAAACAAAATAAGAGCACTTGATCCATCAGTGTAATTTACTTCCTGTTTGAGGTTATATAGGAAACACATGTGCATCAGTACTGAATCATAAATGGACAGCGAGGGAGGTTTATCTACCTTGCTCAACGAGCAGGTCGGATTTGATTCGGTTCGTTCTCTGACACTCTCTTCCGGCCCGGTCCATCTCACGCTGGCACTCTGTGAGCCTCCGCTCCTTCTCCTTCACTGTCTGCTGGTGGTTCTGATACATTTCCTGCAGCTGATCATCTGAGCCCTGAAACACCTGAAGAACACCACAGATAAAAGGAGAGTGTAGGCACATGTTAGCCTCAGTCACCATTCACTTTCACTGCATCTTTTTTTCCATATAAAGTAAATCATGAGGCTAACATTCTGCCTAACATCTCCTTTTGTGTTCCACAGAAAAAATAAATCATATGAATTATATCATACTTTTGTCTTAACTAACCTGCATAAATGTGTATAAACAAATGTAACATGCTCTATTAAAATGAGTTGGAAGTCGCAATTGCCCAGAAATACGTAAAATGTCGTCAATTTCTTTTTATTTTATTTTTTACTGTTTTCGGTTTTCTATTGTTTTTAATTAAATATAAATTAAATATAAATGTTGTTTTTATGCTCTTTAATGCAGTGTATCAAATCGCTGTAGCTGCTGTCAGTTCAGTCGGAAGGCGCTGCATGTGGCGTCTCTCCTCTGATCAGCTCTCCTGGTCTTTACTACTAATTATTGCAAGAAAACATATAAAAGAACATCAGAGGGGATGTTGAAGGAGACACTGCAATTGGCTGAAATGATCATCTCTAATGAAATCAGCGAATCAGCGTTTCAATCACTGGAAGACGTCAATGATATCAACAACTTTCACATAACAGTGCATTTACCTCAGGAAATTTATCCTAGAAAAAAAAAAGAACTGTAGAGAAGAGCATATTGCTAAAATGTAAAATATCATCTGTCAGGGATGCAACAACAGACGTGGAATGGATACAACTCATTTAAATGTTTTTTAAAGCTCCGGTGTTGGTGAATATAAATATCTCCATATAAAACATGACAGAAACCAATTATATCATTACAAAGCTGAGACCTTCCTTTTTATGTTAGTGCATTCAACTAATGTGATTCTGGGTCAATGTGACTCAAAATGATGGAGCAGATCACAAATGAACGCAAGCATGAATGAATAATCCTCTGATTTGCAAATATTCACACTATTGTATTTATACATTTATGTAAACAGCTGTCTAACCTAACTGTAGCAAAATATGGTGTGCCGCAAGGCTCCGTCTTAGGTCCTTTGTTGTTCTCCCTGTTTCAAGAACAATAGCTTCCATTGTTATGCTGATGACATCCAGCACTATATTCCTCCATACCAGATGAAATTTTACAGTATAAACGAGGTCTGCCTGTTTTATTAGATAGGAAAGTATCAAGAAAGGAAATCTTCAGGCCTTGCAGCTTAAATGTGTCCGGAGCATGTGCTCTAACACTGCACCATGGCTATCACACTCATGTTAATTTAATATGCATTTCCATGTAAATTCTTTGTTAAAAATTAAACATCAACTGTTTTTTGGATGTCCAGTGGTCTACAAAAACTTTTTGGAAAATAAAGTGAATTAAATGAGTTTCAATGGAAACACCAGACTTTCAAAGACAAGAAAATTAATCCCTCATTCCATCAGATAAAAATACCAAAACCATACCTCACTGAACATCCTGTACTGTGCATGTTTTCAGTGAAAAACACCTCCCCTACTTTCAGATGAATGTTAGCTGACATTTATGACTTAATACTGAAAACAGTGAAAATTACATAACTGATGACTTTGTTATCACCCCTTTCTATACATTTTGGCTACCTGCTCCATCTTTTCTTCTAGTTCTCGGTTATCATCTTCCATCTGTTTCTTCCTGCTGTCCAGAGCTCTGATGTCATTATCCAACTTCATCACTTTCCTCATGCTGTCGTCTATGTCATTTAGACGATTCTGAAAACATGGAGGCACGTAAACATGTACAATGACTGCAACAATCAATTAGCTCCGTATGAACACCATCTGTATTAAATTACTTTTATATTCATCATGAAACAATCAACAGCCAGAAAAGAAGACATGCTCTTGTACAGTTTGTTAACCCAAGCTTCTCACCTCCAGTGGGTCAATCTGGCTTTCAATGCGCTGGACACTCTCTTTGGAGGAAGCTAACTGAGCCTCTTTAGTGGACAGAAGCTCTCTGATCTCCTGAGCCTTATCTTTGTTCTGTTTTAGGTACTTGAGCTCCATCTGGCAGGTTTTCACCGTGTTTGCCTGCTTTAGCCTCAACTGACGCAGGGTCTCTAACACTTTTATGTACCTTTAAGCAAAATATTTTTGGTTATCTTCAGCTAATCAGCTGTAATCAAAGCTTTTTGAGCAAGGTTTGAGCAACATTACACGTTATAATTACATTTATATTACATAAACTGCTCAATAAAAATTGTGTGTTTAATCATTGCGAAAACATTGTTATTCCATTTTAATCTAACAAACAATAATTTCTTTTGAAACTCTGACAGTTTGGAAATGATTTTATCAATGAATTACACCTCACTGGTACAAAATAAAATACAAAAAATAATTTTGTCCAGATAAAAATACCTTGTGGCTGAGAAAATCTCATCAAACTTCTGCTTAAGGGCTTTTCCTTCACTCAGAGGCCAATTGGACTCCTCTTGGTGGCAGAAGATGACATGGTTGAGAACAGCTTTGGAAACGCCCAGTGATGAGATCATTTCACGGTCTATTTCAGCACATTTAGAGCTCAGGCTCACTTTCTCACCGTGCCTGATGTCAACACAGATCAAAAAATAATAATATACAGTATATAAAAATTAAAAAAATTAAAAATTAAAAAAACCACACAAATCATGGCCTTCAAACAGGGTCCAGAATTTACACTTGCCAAGTGCCGAATGAGAGTTAAATCACAATGTAAAAATGACAATAGCTTACAAGAGCAAATCAACTTAAAGAAATACAAACGGTCTACTAAAGAAAAGCTCAGTGACTTTCACGAGAGAGGTAGGCTCGTATGCTCTAAGTGACACACTGACCTGCTTTGTATACAAAAGCAGTAAAAAAATAATAATATATTAATCAAATAAATTAGGCAAAAAATAAAATATATTAATAAAATATAATATTATTATTATCAATTTAAATTTGTTTAGTAATTTCCCCCCATGATATGATAGGAAAAAATAAAAACATCATAAAATCATAATAATAATTATAATATTTTATTAATTAATCTGTTTTATTTCTAACTTAACTTATATTTTATACATTGTTAACTTATATTTATAATAAATACATTAATTAAATTTATATTAATTAAAAAAATATCTTTAATATTTTAATAAAACCATGCAAAATAAATTTTTATGGATATAAGAAATATTAATAGCCTTTAAATGTTATACACTAGCACTGGTAGGTGTTGAAGAAAGAACATTTTGAAAAACTATTTTGGAAAAAATAGCTTACAGTCTTTGCATGTAAAATATGTTATGACTTCTAAGGTCTTCAGTTCAAACTATGGATGCACTGAAGACCTTAGAAGTCATAACATATTTTACATGCAAAGACTTTAAGCTATTTTTTCATTCCACATCTTTGAGTTATGTTAATGACCTAACCGAAAACCTGAGAAGAACTAGTACAGTTAGTGTGGCAAAGTTTAAATTCCAGAATATTTTGTATGAATCACACACACACAACTGAAAATAGTAGAATGTCAATAATGACATCCATAAAAAGTTAATCAGTAGTTAAATGATATAAAAACCTACTTGATTCTGGTTATGACGCCCTCAAGAGTTTTGAACTCAATTTTCTTGCCCTTCTGTGTACTTTGCATTGATCTCTGGACAGCCACGGCTTCACCATTGACATCCCTAAACTGGAGTCTGATCTGTGCTCGCACATCTGTCTCATGGGCATCCTACACCAGACCAACAAAATCATTAACACTCTAAGAAAAACAAAAACTGCATGGACAATATGAATCAAGCATGTAATTCATGACAGACTGCAAACATTACATGCCACATGCAAAAAAAACAAAACAAAAAAAAACATCACAACAGTTTCCGTTTGTTTACGTGTACTGTATTTTTAAATAAGGCGGGAGTATTTAAAAATGACCTACTTTGGGATCGTGGACAAATGTGTTTCCTTTACTTCCTGGAGGAAAGTCTCCTGAAGTGACATACTTGAGACACTCAATGATGGTCTGAGAAATCAATAAAACAAACATTAAGGGTTTTCAGATGTCTTGTCAATAACTTAAGTTTCTCTAATGGGTCGAATATGCATACATAAAGATAAATAAAGACTATTTAAGTTCATACCTAGGTGTTTAACAGTACTAATTAGTTAGAAACATATTATAGCCTATAATCTTTCTTAGTACACTAGTCATTGGTAGGCATACCAAAAAGTTATATGTATAATTATGAGCAGTAGG
Source organism: Myxocyprinus asiaticus (assembly GCF_019703515.2). Taxonomy (NCBI): domain Eukaryota; kingdom Metazoa; phylum Chordata; class Actinopteri; order Cypriniformes; family Catostomidae; genus Myxocyprinus; species Myxocyprinus asiaticus. Next base: position 9,794,358 of record NC_059383.1, read on the forward strand.
TAATACATTCTGAATCTAAATATTCAGATTGAGAATTAATGTTAATGAAATTATTCAACTGAAGTGTTTGAATAAAAGGATGACACTGTTTATTTTTATATATATATTGTGTTTAGAAAAACATGTCCTTATAAACAATAAAATAAAAATAAAAAATGCCCCTGAAAATTCCATTTCCATTTCCATAAAAGCTAAATTCAAACACTGATTTTGTCTACCATCTCCTTTTCTGTTCCACTGAAGAAAGTAAGTCATATGGGTATGAATCAACAAGAGTGTAAATTACCAAAAAAAAAAAAAAAAAAAAAAAAGACGGTTTTGAGTGAACTATCCCTTTAAATTTAGACAAATTACCCCTTTTAAGGGATAGTTCACCCAGAAATGAAAATGTTATCATCATTTATTCACCCTCATGCTGTCCCAGATGTGTATGACTCTTTTTCTTCTGCTGTACACAAAGATTTTTAGAATATTTCAGCTCTGTAGGTCAGTAAAAAGCAAGTGAATGGGTGCCATTTTGACACTCCAAAAGCACATAAATGCATCATAATAGTAATCCATAAGATTCCAGTGGTTTAATTCAAGTCTTCTGAAGTGATATGATAGGTATGAGTGAGAAACAGATTAATATTTGAGTCCTTTTTTACTATATGTCTCCACTTTCACTTTTACATTCTTCTTTTGTTTTTGGAAATGAGCATTCTTTGTAGATATCGCCACCTACTGGACAAGGAGGAAACTTAAAGTAAATCCGGACTTAAAATTTGATCTGTTTCTCACCCACACCTATCATATAACTTCAGAAGACATGGATCAAACCACTGGAGTCGTATAGGTTACTTTTATGCTGCCTTTGTGGTTTTTGGAGCAACAATGTTCTGGTCACGTTTTACTTGCATTGCATGGACCAACAGATCGGAGATATTCTTCTAAAAATCTTCATTTGTGTTCTGAAGAAAGTCTTAAACATGTGGATTGGCATGAGGGTGAGTAAATGATGAGAGAATTTTCATTTTTGGGGTGAACTATTTCTTCTGAAGTGCTGTAACTTCTGCCATACTTAGCCACTGAATTGCACTCACCCCCTCTGTTCAAAACTGATTATTTTTCTTGTATCACCTGCAGTCAAATTGGACCCAAACAAGCACTTTACGAACCGTTTTTCCGGCTCCATTAGGTCCCACCAGAACTGTCAGAGGACTGAAGAACGATATCACTTGTTTGTCTTTATCCTCAACTCCAAAACTTCTCACTCCAAGGATACTCATCTTCTCAATCTTTGACATTTTGGACCACTGATGTGACGTGCTACCTTGGGAAATTACACAAAAGTATCATGATTTTTAACAATATATCATAGTAAATAACAACACTGCCCACAACTTCACGTTTAAAATAAACAGGACACACAAAAAAATCGCATTCACATATCTGTTTCTATACTAATGAACCCCTATTGACAAAGCTATCATCAGGAAAGTGGCATAACTATGAATACTCTCAAACTATAATGACAACAAAGCCATTCTATTTCAGTACCTTTACTGAAAGTACCAAGAAAAAGGCAAAGTTTTTGCATTATTACATATATATGCAAACTTTTATGTCTTATTTTTATTTATTTATTTTTTTGCTGTAAGTGCAACAGACCTCAGCAAGTACAGTGACATTGACACAAATATAAAGTAGCATTAAAATTAGGATAAAACTCACACAAGCTAAATAGTGCAGTGAATTACGCGTGGAAACAGCGGTTCGGGTTTCACTTGACTGCTCGTGCACTTCAGACGTGTGTTTCCCGCGATGGCCGCATCTAAGGGACGTACTTCCGCATTCACGTCAACGTCACGTACAACTAGAAACTACATATCCCATAATGCAATGAAATAAAATGCTACGTTCTCATTTAAAATCAGAAGAATCAGAAACAGAGTGAGCTTTATTGCCAAGGATGCTTCCACATACAATTTTTTTTCTTGGTGACAGAAGCTTCCAGCGCACAAACAATACAGCAACAAGACAGAGATAATAATAAAAAAAATATAATAATAATAAAAAGCGAATAGAAATATAAGTATATATAGAAATACACAATAAGACAAAAATATACATATACTATGTACAAATACAAATCTGTTATATACAGTGCAAGGGAATGTAATGCAGAAGAAGTAGGGTATGTTAAATAATATAAATGACCAGGCTGTGTATTACACGTAATTATAGTATAGTTTTAACTGTTCATGAGATGGATAGCCTGAGGGGAAAAAACTGTTCCTGTGCCTGACGGTTCTGGTGCTCAGTGCTCTGTAGCGCCGGCCAGAATGCAACGTTTCAAAATGGTGGCGGGCTGGGTGAGTGGGGTCCAGAGAGATTTGTCTAGCCCTTTTCCTCAATCTGGAAGTGTATAGTTCTTGAAGGGATGGCAGGGGGGCACCAATAATCCTCTCAGCAGTCCGAACTGTCCTTTGTAGTCTTCCGATGTCCGATTTCATAGCTGAACCAAACCAGACAGTTATTGAAGTGCAGAGGACAGACTCAGTGACTGCTGAGTAGAACTGTATCAGCAGCGCCTGTGGCAGGTTGAACTTTCTCAGCTGGCAAAGGAAGTACAACCTCTGCTGGGCCTTTTTCACAATGGAGTCAATGTGGGTGTCCCACTTCAGGTCCTGTGAGATGGTAGTGCCCAGGAACCTGAATGACTCCACTGCTGCCACAGTGCTGTTTAGAATGGTGAGGGGGGTCAGTATTGGGGTGTTTCTCCTAAAGTCCACAATGATCTCCACCGTTTTGAGCGTGTTCAGCTCAAGGTTGTTTTGACTGCACCAGACAGCCAGCTGTTCAACCTCCCTTCTGTATGCAGACTCATCGTCATCTCGGATGAGGCCGATGACAGTGGTGTCGTCTGCAAACTTCAGGAGCTTGACAGAGGGGTCCTTGGCGATGCAGTCGTTTGTGTAGAGGGAGAAGAGTAGTGGGGAGAGCACACATCCACGGGGGCACCTGTACTGCTGATTGTACAGGTGCTAGAAGTGAATTTCCCAAGTCTCACTAGCTGCTGCATATCTGTCAGAAAGCTGGTAATCAATTGACAGATAGAGGTGGGAACAGAGAGTTGGTTTAATTTAGTCTGGAGAATAGCTGGGATAATGGTGCTGAAAGCCAAACTGAAGTCTACAAAATGGATCCTTGCATATGTCCATGTTGACTGCATCATCCACAGACCTGTTTGCTCGATAAGCAAATTGAAGGGGATCTAGAAAGGGTCCAGTGAAGTCTTCAGGTGGGCCAACACCAGTCTCTCAAATGACTTCATGACCACAGACGTCAGAGCGACGTCCTTTAATCTTGGGTTTACACATACCAGATAATTATGACAGAAGTACAGAGATAAAGAAATACAGAAATTATATTTCATTAACAAAATGCAATGAAAAGATAAACGCAAGTGGAAGAGGTGACTTATCTACCTTGATACATCATTTTGAAGGGGTGGTACAGTACTACAGGAGCATAGCCTAATCAAAATGAAACTTTACAGTATTCAAAAAATAAGCATAAAAACAAACAAACAAACAAATAAAAATGTGCATTGTGACTTTACCCATTTACTCGTAATGTATGGAGATTACGCAACTTGCTCGACTATCTTATTCAATATGTACAAATGTACATAATATATCAAAAGTGATATGAACTTAACAGAAAATGTCACAGCTTTATTTTTTTACTTCTATATGTATATTTAACAAAACATAACACTTTTATCTTACTAATCTTTGTCTTTATATGTCTTTTATTTGTCTGCATGCTCACCAATGCTAATGTAATATGCAAGTATGATATACAATAACACATCGATTATTCATTTAAAATGAATATGAGTTGCAAACTATTGTGGAGAATAAAAAGAGCACTACCTCTCATTTATGCCCTGTTATCTCCCTTTAAAGGAATATTCTGGGTTCAGTATAAGTTACACTCAGTAACTTTTTGCTCGTGTCATCTTGTACTTGCAGTGACACCTAGTGTTGTGGATGCTGCTAATTATTCTGTTACACTGCATGTATTATTTGAGCTGTTTTAATTGTTTAACAGTCATTTTATGGTTTACAGCATTACGTCGACATTGTAAAATTGGATATAACTTTGCAGAAAAAAGGTTAGTAAGTGATTTTATCACACTAAAATCATGTTAACATGCATATTGTTTATGTCTTGTAGTCTGGTAATCAATATTATGCCACAAATGCTGTTGATTGAAATTAACTTGTTTTGAACCCGGAACATTCCTTTGTGAGTTTTTTTTTTTTTTTAATGAAATGACAAGAAGAAAATGTCCATATTTCCCGAAAGACATCAATAAAATCGGTGCAAATATGAAATATTAATGAATGAAATAGGTCTATTTGACTGCGTTAGTCTCTGGAAAACAAAAAACTGGCCGCGGTTTGAAAGTTAATTTGGCTACCGTTGCTTTTTGCTATATGTGAAGTTCTAGAACTGTTAAAGTCGCTTTTAGCACCTTTAATGTGAAATTTGTCCGTTCCAGTTTAAACGTCAATTCTTGGAGAATAAAGCTAGCGAGTTGATAGTCTCTCTAGAAAGTCAGGCTGTCGAGAGGCTATTTCCAGTCATGCCACTGCAGTTTCTATCTACTTGAATGGAGAAAGACCAAAATCTCAAAAACAGTTGGTCAAGATTACAATCAAAGATACATATGTCAAATCATCAATAAAATTGTGATTCTTTACATCATATTACGCTAAAAAACGCACATTTCCTGGCTTGTATAGCTAAAGCGCATGCGCATAAACGAGTTGATTGACAGGCGATATCTGTATCTAAAAGGTGATTGGCTCTTTTAACTGTAAGGCGGGACTTGCTGTCTACATACTTGACCGTTGGGCACTCAGAGCTCCTCAGCTGGACGTACCAATTTCTCTCATTCATTTAAACAGAAGTGGCCCGTCTCTCCTAATAAGTAGTCTCTGGTTGATGTCAATAAACTTTGATTGTTGTCACTAGTTCAAAACTTTCAACTTATTAAACCAGTATCAAATGCTCAGCATGACATGAGGTGAATGTTTTCTTCAGGAAACGTTTCACGAGCATGCCGACCTGCAGGCTTTAGCAAGTCGTCACATTTCAATCATGCCACCTCAATGCATCCACCAGAAGCAACATCACACCTTTTGTTATTAACTGTGGCCCCACTGAGACACAAGTATATTCACTCATCGGGAGTTTAAAAGGCTCAGACTGCAAACATCCACCCACAATCGCTCAGATCTGCTCAACTTTCCCTCTCATGCTGTTTCTGGTTTGTAAGTAGTCAAAAACTCGGATAAATGTCGGTCCATATCATTTTGATATATATATATATATATATATATATATATATATATGTGTGTGTGTGTGTGTGTTTTTGTGGAGTCTTGATTAATATTTTGTCTGAAACTATATGAAATCCTTTTCTAAGCAGTTTATGAAATTATACATTTGGTATATGAGCGCAAATGTTACCGTTTTTTGTCAATATTCACATTCACAGGCTCGTTTCACATGACATGTTTTGCTAATTAAAATGTGTTGTCAATTGTCGTTGTAATATCACATGTGTCCACTGGATGGTGCTGTTTCTGAGATGTTCTGCAGACTCCGACAAACAAATCTGAACAAGGTTGCAGTTTTGTAAATAGAATGGCTGAAAACAGATCAAATCCGACTTGATAGAACAACTTAACTCTTAACACTTTTTAACAGGTGTTGTATTAGATTCCAGGTGAGCACAGATAACTTACATAAATATAAACATACAAATAGTTCAGTTGAAGTATAAACCTGTGAGTACTGTAAAAAAAAACAAAAAAAAAAAAACAATGAAAGCATGACATACTCCAAGGCAATGTTGTGCTTAATTTGCCAGACCTTCTCAGCGTTTTCAAACGTGGATGGTGTAACTTGTATGAATGCATAAGAACATGTGCAGATTGTATAAATGTATTGTGTTCCTTTATATAGCATTGCAGCACACATGTAGAGGGGATGACACTATACGTGAAGCACTGTACCACCTTAGAGACCTTCTGGGTTACACTCATCTCTTCAGATTTGTAAGTACCAAGCTCTTTGTGTTAGAAATACACAGTTTGGCATTGTGAACATAAACATAGCAATGCTATAAGAAAAAAAGTCCATGAAGTGGTCTATCAATCAGTATTTTGTCATCCTGCTGGTGATTGTCACCTGTCTTAGTTTGCTGTACTGGTGTTTTGTGTCTCATGTTTAGGACGTGAATGCAATATACATACCAAATGTGCATACTGAAAGCAGAGAGGTGAGTTTTTAACATCCTAATAGACTTAGAGACTGTTATGAAGTCTTCTGTAAGCAGAACTGGGCCTGTTTTCTTTCAGATGTGCAGCTGTAAGGAGTTCATTGCTCAAGAGCTTCTCAAGACGTTTCTTTCTGTAGAAATCTCGGATCAAGATGCTGCCGCCGAACCTCGTAATGTGCTAAGACTGCTGCAACACAATTTCAGATTTCTCCTTCAGAATCCGGTGAGTAGCAATTTGTCTCTGTCTTTTGTGTCTGGCCCAATTCTGTGACAAAACACTATTATTTTTTTCTTCCCTTTGTTTTATTTTGCAAGATTGGAGAACACTGTCTAAAAGACAAAGTCATGGTTCGCATGAGAAATATCAGGAATGATCATCAGTTGACATTCATCCGTCGGTGTATCAAATTTTTTCAGGATTGGATGTCCAAATGCGTGACCAGCAGTGACTTTTGATTCATCATGCAATAATTAACTCTGTTAGATATTATGATTGATTTATATTTTTGGTCTATTTTGCTGTTTTTCATTTTACCAGATACTCATTTTCAACTCTCTCTACTGTCACCATACAAAACAATAGTTTGCTTGTCAAACATGAATTATGCTATAAAACTGGCTTAATCGTTCAACCTTAATGTCCAACTTTAATATTTTTATGTCAATCTTCAACCATAAATATTACCCAGAACAAATCCAGAAAGTACAAATCTTACTTTAAATATCACCAATAGTTTTTTTTTTTCTCTCAAAACAACCAGCTCAGTACTCTAGTGTTGAAAAGTGCTTGAAACCTTTGTGCCACAATGTAAAGTGATGTGTTCATTTGTTTCTTTGCTCCAATAAAGAATGATGCATGATCATGACTCTAAGCACTTTCTCACTATTCTTGCTTTCAGTACACTAAATCAGTTTCCTCTATTCAATAAATAGAGAGAGAAAGAGAGGAAAAAAAGGATACACCAATAAAAAATCATCTCCCTCTACTGCCCCTCGCTAGAACCCTAGGCCCCATTTACTGCCATAAATTGCCAGATTACCCAACCGTCTGGAAGTCATCTCCTCAAAAACTGCCACTTTACCCAACTTGGTGCACCACTCATGAAATGAGGGCGCATCAGTTGACTTCCATCCCCTAGGGATTAACTGTCTGCCAATCATCACGCTGGTTAGGACCCAGCTTTTTATGTATTTATCTCCCGTATTCAGGACCCCCCCCAATCACCCATCACCCAAAATACACAGTCTGGGGCAAAATGAAAACTGAGTGTCCAGTACGTCACACACAAAGCTCTGGACCCTCAATCAAAATTCCTGGATGTTAACACAACCCCAAAAAACATGGGTTGTGTCCCCATCTTCTGACTGGCATCACCAGGAGGTGGGTGTGTCTGTAAGACCAAGCCTATACAATCTAGAGGGGGTCCAATAGAATCGATGTAAAATCTTAAATTGCATAAGACGAACCCTTGAATCTCTAGATGTAGACTTGATGTTTTTTAGAATCCAAGCCCACATTCTCTCCTCCAAAACCAAGTTCCAAGGGGGGGGGGGGGGGGGTCATTTTTAAGAGAAGAATGCAAAATAATTTGTGCAAGTTTTAAACATTTGTGGATGACTCGAAGAACACTATATGCATTACTTGGTGCAACTTGCCAAGTCTGTTTTGCAGGCACAGAATCTGAAGGGGTGCTTGATTCTGCTTTATGGCACTTTGGGGGTATTTTAGATACAAAAAAGGTAAAAAAAAAAACATTTTATACACCACACTTGTTTGATTTGCTTTTCGCAGATATTAAAGCTGGCAATAGGGGGCAGTGTCGTTTAAACCTCCATTTCTAAAGCTGCAGCTTCATTATATTACAGTGTGGGACAGTAAATAGTTATGAATGAAATTATGTTTGAACTGATTGGATTATGAAGTAAATTACAAGATTAAAGCTTTAATGGAGTGAACATTAACAGTTATTAGTTTCTGTTCCCTGCTGTGTTTGCCGTATAAAACAAGTTGGTTGAAATAGAAAGAAATTGTCTTCTTATCGCTCAGCTTGTCTAGAATAAATTGTGTCTGAGACGCTATCAGATGTGATGTACTAGCATCATTTGAACCAGCAAATCGTACATTGATTTTTTTTTTAAACAATTAATGAAGAAAGAGTGCCCTTTTATAACATTTTTGTCATGCAACTATTACTGTACACTCGAGATTTCCACGAAAATGTCCCCTTAAGCTATATTTGAAAGCTGGCTTTAAAAAAAACGTACACTTTCCTGAAACCTTCGATAAACATTTGGTCTTGATAAACGTTCAATTTTGGGACATACAATAAATCATGAAAATATTTATTTGTGTTTTGTTTTCTTTTGTTTTGTTCGTTTTTTTTGTTCAGGTTTTGTGTTGTTTGTTTAGCTTTGGTTTAGTTTTTTTATAGGTTAAAAGGTGGTCAATCAATTAAAAATAGTAATTGCATGAATTGATTTATGCATATTAATTAAATGAATGAATCACATATATCTTGATGAAAAGAAATCCTGAACAATTTAATAGACATGTGCTTTGTCATTTCCATATCATCAAATACAAGCCTATCACTGGCCCATAGTCCACAACAATTAACTTTGCATTTGAGTTTGCCAATATGGCATGCTGAATTTGTTGATTAATTGCTTTACCTTTATAAATTTACACATTAAAACACCCCAAGTATTTAATTTACTTTTGCATGTGGTTAACTTCTGATAATATTAAATCTTAGGTGCTGCTGTCAAAAAAATCATTACTTAAAAAAACAAAACAAAAAGTGCATTCCTTAGAAAACCAAAAATAACTGTTTCAAAGTCACATCATGAAAGTAAGGTAACATAATTACAGACACTGTGTTTTGAGTGCCGCACGCCCCATGGGCTTGGTAATCACTGAGAACCACAGGGCACCATTACAGTAGTATATGCAATGTATAAAACAGTGCCTGCAGCCCACACACACTAACATGCACATGTTTCTTTTCAGGATCCCAGAACAAAAGCTCAGGCAGGTGAAGCGTGTACGTGGGCAGGGAGTTATTCTGAGGTGGGCTGAAAAGCAGATCAGGTGCACCCATGGGGACTGGGGGGGATTTCTAGCAGAAACTACACAGCTCTGTTACACAAAAGGGAGACCGCTCACTGACACTGCTTTAACAAGCCTCAGCTAAGATGGATCTTTTCCTGGCCAGACTCTAGGTTTGGAGACAGTATGCAGGTCACATTATAAAATATCTGGATTTATAAAAAAATAAAAAAAGTTTTATTAGGGATGTCAATCTGTTAAAAATGATAATTGAATAAACTACTTTATATGCTAATGTATTTAATTAATCACATAAATTAATATTTATTGAAATAATGCCCGAAAATGAAGAGAATTCCCAGACATTACATTATTGTGGCAGATGAGTAAAGCATTGAAAAGACATTTCTGCCTACTATTTAAAAATAGTATTGTATGTGATAAACTATATTATCAGCGATAAACATTTTAAACAATAGGCTGCACTTTTACATGACCTCAATATGTTGCATTTTTATTTAGCATTTTATTTTAATCTTTATTGTATTTAAAGTAGCAGCCAGTTATTATCTGAGAAATTAATCCTGTTGCTTTGCATTTTAATCCAATTTTGTGTTAAAATGTCTATACAGTATATACCGTGTAGTAAGCAGTTTGCTGGTGTTCCATTCCAAACACAACCTCAGACACTCAGTTTTCCATAAAGCAGAAAGTCATGTTCACGTCTCAGATCAGTAGCCATGAGCGTTCTGCATGAGGTGCTACATGTTAGCCGAGGGATTAAAGGCTTTATCATTTGGCAGTCCAGAGCACCAGTGAGTGAAGAGAGGAGATGTCAATGACCCTGTGAGGCTTCTGCCTATGCCTCAAATCCACTCATGCTTTTAAGTTATTATTTTTCATCTTCTAGAATCAGCAGATGCCTAGATAGATATTGTCGATGGTACTTGAAAGAAAAAATGGCTTCCAGGTATAAGACAGAATAACCCTGGACAAAAAGTGATAAAAGCTGAAGATTTTACATGAAAAGGCCTTTCTTCCTTGATTTTCACCCTTGCTGCTATATATTTGGTCAAAATAGAGTTATGACTGTAATTGCATTTTGGCTATTATCTGTCCTGTGACAGACACAGGTTTGGCTCGACTGTGCTCAGATTGAGAGAAAACTTGGGGAAAGTATGCTGTAAGTTCACAGTAAATGCACTTTAGGGTTTACAAAATATAAATTTACAGGATGTTAAAGGTCTTACATGAGTTCTTTAAGGTATAGTTCACCCAAAAATGAAAATTCTCTCATCATTTACTCACCCTCATGCCATCCCAGATGTGTATGACTTTCTTTCATCTGCAGAACACAAACAAAAATTTTAGAAGAATATCTCAGCTCTGTAGGTCCATACAGTGCAAGTGAATGGTGATCAGACATTTGTACCTCCAAAAATAACATAAAGGAAACATAGAAGTAATCCATAATCCATAATCCATACATCCAGACTCCAGTGGTTAAATCCATGTCTTCAGAAGTGATATGATAGGTGTGGGTGCGAAACAGAACAAAATGTAAGTCTTTATTTTACTCTAAATCTCCACTTTCACTTTTACATCTGAAAGTCACATGTGGTGCCTGTTTAGTTTCACTTTCACATCTGAAAGTAAAAAGGTAAAAAGGAGATTAAAAGTAAAAAAGGACTGAAATATTGTTCAGTTTCTCACCCACATCTATCATATTGCTTCTGAAGATGTAGATTTAACCACTGGAGACTTTTGGATTACTTTTATGTGTGCTTTTTGTGATTTTTGGAGCTACAAAGGTCTGATCACCATTCACTTGCACTGTATGGACTAACAGAGCTGAAATATTCTACTAAAAACCTTCAAATATGTTCTTCTGAAGAAAGAAAGTCATACACATCTGGGATGGCATGAGGGCGAGTAAATGATGAGAATTTTCATTTTTGGGTGAACTATCCCTTTAGGTAAAAGCTGTCAATTGATTAAATTTTTTAAAGGAGTCATAACATGAAGAATCAAATTTTCCCTGATCTTTTGACATATAAGAGGTTACTGTACTATACAAAACATATTATAACTTTCAGAACTCAAAATTCTTTCCTCGCTGCAAAAAGAGCATTTGTTGAAATTAAGCTGCCAAAACAACTTGTTCTCTTTTTCCTCCACATTGTGATGTCACACTGTGGTAGACATTTGCATCTGACCACCTCCAGCACAACACCTTGATGTCTATATTACCTTTAATCACTTCCGTAGCCAAAAAGTGCAGTAGCTGTGGGCAGTGAGATGACAATGAGAGACAGCAGGACAGTGAAGACCAGAGAGCCAATCAGAATAGTGGGTGTTTACTGTCACTTCTTAAAGGACAAGCAGCACCAAAACCTAGCATTTCTGACAGAGGGTCAGAATGAAGGTGGAAAATGATAATGTTTTACAAATATATGACGTTTCTTTGTGCAACAAAAAACTTTACTAATATTATAATTGAACCTCACTGAACATATTTGAATAATAAAAAAGGCATGAGACACCGGTTAATCACAATTAATCGCATATGTCAGTATTTGCTGTGAAAGGCCCCAAAAGATGATAAAGATAATTTACTATATACAGTAGTGTAACAATAAAAATAATTATTAATATAAGTAATATAAAAATTCAGATAATTCATAGATGTTACATTATTATGGCTGACAACTAATGAATTAATTAGACAATGTAAAAATTGACTTTAGAAGAATGTATTGCTTGTTTTACATCCATATCATTGAACATAAGCCTTACACTGGCGTCCAGTTCACGGCAGTCCATTTTGCAATTGAGTTCGTCAATCTGTGCGAGGTAGACTGGGCTGTTTTAACAGGATGTGTTCTTCCGTTCTGTCTGGGCTATTTTTGTTGGTCTATGCACGTCATACAGATGATTATGGAGAGTCTCACTGTTCTCACAAGTTTTGTGCCATAAATGCTGCGTTTTTAGGATGCTGTGTCAAATGCATTTTGAAAATGTGAAAATGTGCCTTGTGCCCCATCCAGTTGTCTTTGCACACAAGAATGCATCCTGCTGCATACTGCTCTTGGTAAAGCCCAAAGTATAGTTTGTTTCTTGTGCGTACACCATACATACAGTGTGAGTAATGTAAATTTTGTCAGCAGCAGGGTACGGGAACACTGCATGTCAAGAGCACGAATGTGAGGAGGTCAGACTCAGGAGGTACCTGCATTTGTACAAGTCGAGTCTTAAAGACTATAACAACATTTTATGGGTCTACTCCTGAGGAGAAATAGTGCAGTATCGCATAGCAGTCGTAGCGTGTATGCATCGATTACATAGACACAGTCAAATGGAGTATACTTTTAAAGGATAGCTTTTGACTGTATGCATACGCTAGCATACAGGTAAAAAAAAAATAATAATACTTAAAAAAAATTAAACTCTGCACTCCAGAGTCACGTGACACTATGCGAGTGGAAGCAGCCTAATGACGTTTTCCGCTACACTTTGCTACAATTATTTTTTCAATCAACATTACTCAGTGAGAACTGATTTCATTTTGGTTGTTAAACTGTGCTGGGAGTGTAGGATGTCGAAGAATTTGAAATTGTCGGTCTGTGGGGACATTAAAAAGCATTTGTGGTCACACGCATCTGACACCTCTCAAGAGCAAGATGCTGGGGGTGCAGTTGGGAATAACAGCGTGCTTCATGGATGCATGGAGGGCCTTGCGGAAATACGCAGAGCGAACACATCTACGGAGGCAAAATTTTCTGCCCTGATCACAAGAATGGACGAGGCTGAAAAGTGAATCGAGTCTCTGGAAGCAGCCGGAAAAGAGCTGCAGGCTAACCCGGTGGCCTCCAAAACTAATATGGGTCAGGTGTGGGGAAAAATGAGAGGATATGGAAAATCACGGAAATAGAGCGCATGCACAGTGCTCTCGGTCGGCTTCCCAGAGCAGGTGACAGACCCCGATCCATACTGACAAGATTCTTGCGGTTGGCAAACAGAGACTTTGTTTTACGTGAGGCGAGGAATAAAGGCAAGTTGTGCTGGGAGGATTACAACATTATGGTTTTTACGGACTTTGCCAGTGTTACAAGCGAAACGGGAGTGATTCAAAGAGTGTAAGAAATTACTTCACGCACAGGATGTGAGCTTTGCATTGTTTTACCCAGCTAAACTGAGAATTGATGCCAAGGATGGACGTAAGACTTTCACATACCCACGAGAAGCTATGGCCTTTATTAAATCAATGTAATGGCTCTGTAATGCCCCCTTGAAAATGGGCATGTAAGGGGGGATCTGCAGCTCCCCCATTTTCATCTACAGTCACCAAAATTGGTACATATATAGTTCTCATAAAGTCTAACAACTTTCATACTCGCAGTCATTTGCTCCACCCAACAGGAAGTCGGCCATTTTGGATTTTCTGAAAATCGCAGGCTCTGAACTTTTAAATAATACTCCTAGGGTATTATTGTGACTAGCACCAAATTTTTGCAACATCATGCCAAGACATTGTAGATGCTAAATTGCGAACAGATTTTTGATATTTTTAATTGGTGTCGACATGGCGAAGCAATACATTTATGGTGAAAAATGGAAAACAGGAAGTTCCTTATATCTTCTGTGTGCATTTTGTGATTTTGATGAAACTTCAGCTGTATGTTTGGTAATGAGGGCTGATCACATTGATGTGGCTATTATTTGTCATGGTCATAGCACCACCAACTGGCAGCAGGAAGTATGGCACTTTTAACAGACTTTGAAATAGCCCTCTTGTAAGCACAAGAATGAATTGCTTCAAAATTCTTTAGAATAATGTCAAGACACTGCTGATGTAAAATTGTAAAGGAATATTTGATATCTTAAATATGGTTTCCATGGCAATGCATTAATTGTTATTATTCCTTTCTTCCTATATTTGGGTGTTTTTGAGACACTTGGCATGCTTAAAATTTTATGAAATTCTCCACACACATCGTTGGCCATTAGGTCTGGGCAAAAGTTCACGCATGGGCATGTAGTGGGGGCTCTGAAGCACCCCCTTTAAAATGGGTGTTTAAGATAGCCTCTGTAGCACCCCCATTTTCACCTAAAGTCAAAATTGGCACATATATAGTTCTCATCAAGCCGGACAACTTTCATAGTTATAGTCATTAGGTCCACCCAACGGAAGTTGGCCATTTTGGATTTTTTGAATATTGCAGTCTCTGAACATTTAAATACTCCTCCTAGATGATTCATGAGGCTGTCATCACATTTAGACAACATTATGGCAAGACATTGAAGATGCTAAATTGCGAACAGATGTTGAAATATCAAACAGTGTTGCCATGGAAACAGGAAGTGTCTTATATCTTCTGTGTGCAGTGTGCGATTTAGATCAAAATTGAGATGTATGTTTAGTTTTGGGGCTAATCACATGGATTTGACTATTTTGGGTCACGGTCATAGCGCCACCACCTGGCAGCAGGAAGTGTTTTAAACAGACTTTAAAATAGTCCTCTTATATTTACCCAAATTGCTTCAAAAATTTTTAGAATAATGTTAAATGCCAAATGCATTTAATTTTTTTATAGTCACTTATTCCATCTGCCACCGATTGCTCAGTTGGGAACACTTTAGTTTCAGATCATGCTTTGTTTTGTTTAGAGATGTTGCTGCATATAGAGAAAAGAAAATCATATAGATGGCGCTTTTATAAATCCCTTCCACAGGACCCAGCATTTCAACAAATGTTTAAGACAGAAGTTAATGTTTACATGGAGGCCAATTGGTCCTCAGTGTCCTCTGTGAGCATGGCATGGGAGGAGCTTAAGGCAGTTCTTAGGGGTCGGATCATACAATATGCCTCATTCATTAAAAAGATCAAAGCACAGCAATTCAGGGAATTGGAAAAGAGTATGAAAAGTGCTGAAACAGAGCTGAAGTGCTGAATGTCATCCAATGGTCTTAGAGAGTTGACTCAGCTAAAATATAGGTACAATACTTTTTTGTTACAGAAGGTAGAGTTTTGCTTATTAAGTGCAAGACAAACATACTTTGAGTCGGGAGACAAGGCAGGGAAACTGCTTGTCAGATACATAAACAGAGAGAGTTTTTTTTCCACCATTCCTTCATTTAAGTTTTCTGGAGGCAATATATTTACTTCTGCCACATATTAATAAGGCCTTTAAAGAATTCTGTTTTGATAATTATAGTTCCACGTCTTCATCTACCAACAAGGATATTAGCAACTTTGTAGAGTCATTAGAACTTCCTAAATTGACGAATGAGCAAAAAGACTTTCTTGACTTAGATATTACTTTGCTTGTTGAGGTAATTAAAGCCTTTCCAACAGGTAAGGCACTGGGGCCAGATGGTTTTACTGCAGAATTTTTTAGATCTTATGTCACAGAACTGGATCCACTTATGTTAGAAGTTTACACAGAGTCATTAAAAAAAGGTGAACTACCACCAACCATGATGCAAGCCCTGATCAGTCTCGTTCTTAAAAAAGATAAAGACCCAAATGAATGTAGAAATTATTGTCTAATTTCCCTGATCCAGTTAGATGTAAAAATACTGTCTAAAATTCTGTCTGATCGTATAAGCAGTGTAATTACATCTCTTATACATATAGATCAAGTGGGGTTTATTTGTGGTCTTAGTTATTCTGATAATATATGACGTTTATAAATATTATGTGGTCAGTAGTGAATGTGCAGTTTGGGAACACTTTTATTGGGTAGATTAAGTTACTGCATAAACATCTGTCAGCGGCAGTGCAAACTAATGGATTAATTTCAGATGAGTTTTGTCTTGGTAGGAGAACCCGGCAAGGCTGTTCTCTCTACCCTTTGCTGTTCTGTCTTGCCCTGGAACCATTAGCAGCCGCAATAAGAAAAGAGGATGATTGTCCTGGTATTGTAGCAGGTGGTGTGTTGCATAAACTTTTACACTACGCAGATGAGATACTGTATATTATTTCTCCCGATCCTTGAAGATCTATGCCTAGCCTCCACAGAATTATTAATTCTTTCTCCAAATTTTCAGAATACAGGGTGAATTGGTCTAAACTGGAAGCTCTTGCTCTGACAGCATATTGCCCTACCACAGCTTTCCAACCTGGCAACTGTCAGTGACCCAAGCAAGGCATTAGGTATTTAGGCATTTTATTTCCAGCAAATTTGAGAAATTTAGTTATATAGTTCCCTTTTGCTGGAAAGAATGGATGGAGAGGGGTGTTGCTACACCTAGTGACCTTTATGAAATTGAGCTTTGAGATCATTTGAAAATTTGGGATTTCTAGGTCTACATTATACAGTTGTGCCATTTACTTTGTACTATTTTTGGTGGTAGTACCCAACCCCCTAAAGCTGCAGACACTCTTTGTATGGTGCTCATGGCCTTTGGAAAGGGGCATGAAGCATAAGTGCATTATTCCTCGTTGATTTAGAGTCTTGGTGATTGGGCCTTAACGGCTCTTAAGAAGTTATGGGAAAGAGATTTGAACATGGTATTGGGGGATGGGGAGTGGAAAACAATTAAGACATTTTTTAAACTATGTCTAGGGATGCAAGGGTATGCCTTATTCAGTTTAAGATTCTGCATAGTTTCTGTTGGGCTCCCTCTAGATTGTTTAGGCTTGGTTTAAAAGACACACCTACCTGCCGGCGATGTCAGTTGGTTGATGGAGACATAGCCTATGCTCTGTGGTTCTGCACTAAGATTCAAGAATTCTGGGTAAGAGTCCAGAATTTAACTGTGAGGTTTAAGATACTCAAATTTCATTCTGCCCCGGACTATGTACAGTGTATTGGGTAATGGGTGGTTATTAAAGTAGGTGGCAAATATACAAAAAGCTAGTGTAATAATTGGTAGACAAATAATTCTTAGAGGATGGAAGTCTATTGGCACTCCCTCATTTCAAATATGGTTCACTGAATTGGGCAGGGTGGTGGCATTCGAAAAGATGTCATACAAACAGCTTGACAGATTAGATGCATATGGTAAGAAATGGGACAAATACAGTCTGGAAGGTCTGGGACAAATACACCTTTCTGGAAGGTTTTCGGTGAAGGCCATGTGGAGAGAAACCCTTTTTTTCTTCATGTTATGTGTATACTCAGGCTTGGACCACAGGAATGTTTGTTGGGGTTTGGGACTGGGAGGGCGGATAGGAAATTAAGGGGGGTTAAGTGGGATAGTGGTTGACTCTGTGCATGTGTATTTTTTGCTTTGTTCTGTGTTATGTTTGAGAATCAACCAATAAAAATGTTAATCTGAAAAAGTATACTTTTGGACTTAAAGGGATAGTTCACCCAAAAATCTCTCATTATTTACTCACCCTCATGATATCCCAGGTGTGTATAACACATTTTAAGAAAAATTGAAAAATATCTTAGCTCAGTAGGTCCTTAAAATGCAAGTGGAGGGTGATTTTACTTTTGAAACTCACAGACAGTCAATATAAACATCATCGATATGACTCCAGTGGTTAAATTAATGTCTTCTAAAGCGATATAATCACTTTTGATGCAAAAAAGATCAATATTTAAGTACGTTTTAACTATAATCCAACGCTTCTGGTAAGCTTCATGATAGGGTGGAGTCCAAGCAGTCTCTCATGTGACGTACAGTATTTGTGTGCCATCATACAGATGAAATTTCACGTTTTCCTCTGTTGAGACACCCAGGATAAGCACACAAACACACCACTGTGAGTAAAGAAACAGATAAATACAGATCTAAACCAAAAACCAACCAAGCTACTGTACAGCGTTCCCCCTCCTCACTTGAAAACAGCGCTGCTCTTCCATGTGTGTCGCACATGCGTCAGTTCTCACATGTCTCAGGTGCCAATGCGATTATGTCACGCACATACCGCTACTGAACGGAAGCATGATTTAGAGTTTAAAAAATACTTAAAAATGTATCTTTTTCTCACCAAAAGCGATCGTGTCGCTTTAGAAGACATTCATTTAACAGCTGGTGTCATATGGATGATGTTAATGCTGACTGTCTGTGATTTTTGGAGCTTTAAAAGTGAAATCACCATCCACTTACATTTTAAGGACCTACTGAGCTAAGATATTTTCTATTTTTCTTCAAATGAGTTCTGGTGAAGAAAGGAAGTCATACACACTTGGGATATCATGAGGGTGAGTAAATAATGAGAGAATTTTCATTTTGTGGTGAACTATCCCTTTAAGTGTGGTTTGTTGCCAGACACAGCTGGAGTTACGCTTACTGCCCCCTGCTGACTGCAACTCACAACAAAATTAATGTTGTACTTAAAGCCTGAATTTCTCCAATGGTAGGAAAATTCCATATTACGTAATTTAGACATGGTCAGGGGGCATGATTAATTGTGTTCATTTTTTTTTTCAATGTTATGACTATAGACTGTGCTACAGACTATAGACTCAAGTTCCTTTTTGAAAGAAAACAATCAATCATGTCAGTGATGAAAAAGTACTTAATTTTATGCATAATTGTAATTTTAGAATTATTAAAGTTAATCAGCGAAGCGATATCTACAAAATATTTCGCTTATAGGGTTAGTTTTCTTCCATGAAAGACAAAAGGAGATGTAAGGCAGAATTGTAGCCTCAGTCACCATTCACTTTCATTATATGCAAAAAAAGATGCAATGAAAATGAATGGTAACTGAGGCTTTCAATCCCTAGTCTGTGCTTGGAACTTTGCTTAAGGGGCCATTCAGACTGACTTTAAGCTTTAAAAGTTTATGTTCTTTTCCGCCCTGACATAGCGTCTAAAATCGCAGCGGCAGAAAAGACTAGAAAGGATGCGGTTAGTGGTCAAAAACGTCCATCTAGATAAACTATGGAGAAAGAGCACAGACAGACACAAAAACACATTAGGTAGGAAAGGGCCTTACCCTCTTTTTGTTTTTCATGGAAGAAATAAAGTCACTGTGGTTTGGAACAACATGAGGTGAGTAAATAATGATGGAATTTTAATATTTGGGTAAACTATATTTCTTTAAAATTATCTTCATATATCATTTTTGTTTGCCAGTAATCTTTTTGAAAGGTTATTTCTTCTCAAGCTGCAAACTGTTGCAAATTATCCTCTGAAAGTGTTCTGTGAAGCATGATATTAGACAGCACGTGCAATCTTTATACAAAACTGATTCTGTTGGTCACTGAGCCATATTAGCTGGCCAAGTGAAAAAAATAAATGTTCAAAATAAATTATGTCTGAAAATAGTAACCGATATTGGTCGATTGACCAGCTGTTAAAAGTGTGAACTGGTGGAAATTGAAATGGTGGAAATGTAAATCAAAACATCAAAACTGAAATGTCTGATGAAAGACACTGAAAAACCCACCAAGGTCACTTCTTGGGCACACAGCCTTGAGTCAAATGCAGTCTGGTCCCTATTTGAAATACGGGCCCTTTACTCTTTCCAATTTAACAAACATTGAAATGGTAGCGAGGAGTTTGATTAATTTGCTCCCCCCCCACAAGTGCCTTTGGGCTGCTAATGGCCCATCACCAGCCCTTTGCAATTCTAATGACATATCATATTTGGGGGGAGGGGGGAGTATCTGCCTTTGAAAATGACTTCTCGCTGCAAGTTGCTGCTTATCACTCTCTCTCCCTTGTTGCTGATAATCACTACTGACGACTACATGCCAGTGTATAGAATATCACCAGGCAGTGGTTTAATTGCGGTACCGAGGTCATAATTATTACCATCCTGTGGAGAAATTAAAGATCTTGGTGTCATAAGGGACATTCATTAATAAAACAAATGCTTTTGCCTACTCATGATTCCCAGTCTGATTAGAAAGCCAAGGTCTGACTGGACAGGAAAAGTCATTTAAAGTTATCCTTCTATGCAAATACCATGTTGTGACGAGGAGGAGGGTGTGGCTTGGCTGGGCTGTGATGGAGCACAGCCGGCGCTGAATAAGCTGATCAGTGGGAGAGCGAGATAAGGGGCAGCCGGAGACGCCAGTTCGAGAGAGAGACGCATGCGGCCGTGCTGCATGTTTGTTTATGTTGGTATTAAGTTTACCATTAATCTTTATGTTTACTGTTCAGCTGGTTCCCACCTCCTCCTTGCCCATCCTTTACCTGCTACACGTCTAATCTTCTTTCCATTGAGTCATGTTCACGGTCGCTAATTTGTGTGCCATGCATTTTTGTAAGTCAGAGAGTAAGTTGGATTATGACCAGCAGGAATGTGAATATGACCAATGTACATCTTGTTGACTTAGAACCCTAACACCTAAAGATGATGAAAAAATATAGATAATTGTAACTTTACATTAGACTAACCCATGTGAGTGGTGCTTGCTCGTACAATACTTGCTGCCAGATGCTAGGGAGCTATGGGTGGATGCTAAGGCGTGGCTAGGGTGTCCTGAGTGGTTGCTAGGGCATTGCTATGAGGTTTTTAGGGTGTTTTGGGTGGTCGCTAAGGCATTGCTAGGGTGTTCTAAATGGTTGCTAGGGCATTGCTATGAGGTTTTTAGGGTGTTTTGGGTGGTCGCTAAGGCATTGCTAGGGTGTTCTAAATGGTTGCTAGGGAATTGCTATGCAGTTGGTAGGGTGTCCTGAATGGTTGCTAGGGCATTGCTATGCAGTTGGTAGGGTGTTCTGAGTGGTTGCTAGGGCACTGCTATGCAGTTCTATGAGGTTTTTAGGGTGTTCTGGGTGGTTGATAGTGTGTTCTGAGTGGTTGGTAGGGCATTGCTATGCAGTTGCTAGGGTGTTCTGAGTGGTTGCTAGGGCATTGCTATGCAGTTGGTAGGGTGTTCTGAGTGGTTGCTAGGGCATTGCTTTGCAGTTCTATGAGGTTTTTAGGGTGTTCTGGGTGGTTGCTAGGGTGTTCTGAGTGGTTGGTAGGGCATTGCTATGCAGTTGCTAGGGTGTTTTGGGTGGTTGCTAAGGCATTTCTAGGGTGTCCTAATGGATGCTTGGGCATTGCTTAGGTGTGCTGGGTAAAATAACATTCACTGTAAAATAACATAATTTCAAATAGTTTCTAACCAAAACCTATCGTACATGTTTTTAAGATTTGGAATATAAGGCAGGAGTCACATGGACTACTCTTATGATGTGGATGCTAAGGCATTGCAATGAGGTTTTTAGGGGGTTCTGGGTAGTTGCTAGGGCATTGCTGTGTGTTTGCTTAGGTGTGCTGGTTAAAATAACATTCACTTTAAAATAACATAATTTCAAATAGCTTCTAACCAAAACCTATCATACACATTCAGAAGACTTTGAATATAACGTAGGAGTCACATGGACTACTTTTATGATATGTTTGGGTCCTTTTTTAAGCTTTAAAGTGAGGCACTATTAAATGCCATTGTATTGAAATCAGAGACATCCTTTACTCTGTGCTAGGGTTGCGCGGTATACTGGTACTAACGAAATATTGCGATACCAAAATATTTAAAATGGTACGATATCATCTTGTTGTTAATTTCATACCATATTAAAGTATGCTGCCATTAGCAAAATGTAATGTAATGTGAGTGTTTTGAGATGAAATCAAAGACCATTTGAAAATAATAATAAAAAGCCTCTATATGGTCAAGTGTGATCATTAAACAGCAGAAGGATGTCATTTAATGAGATAATATACAGTAATATGCGCTGCGCGCCACAGTATGAATAAGAGGCGCCTCTCTGCCCAGTCACAGTCATCTCCTTCACACACACAGGCAAACACATACACAAACACACACACAAACGCAACACACACTACTAATGCTTGATTTTCATGCAGTGTGTCCAATAGTATCCATCTGCAGAGCCACAGATCAGTGTGTTGAGTTTATAAACAACTGTGAACTTTATAATGAACTCTTGCTCCGTTGGAGCTTGGAAATTTCAGCTTGCAAGTCTCGGGAAGCTTGATATAACGAACGAACCCTTCACATACAGGAAGAAGAACTTCAAAGATCTTTCAAAATAAAAGTCCAGCTGAAATGAGAGCTCTGTTCAACTGATTGCGTAAAATTGAAGACATTACGTCAGAAAAATATTACTACTGTATAAAAGTGTATTATTCAAAGCAGTCGCAATAATACACATACTAACAATAATATAATATTAAATGTTATATTATTAGATTATTATCTGTTAGCAATATAACATAAGCAAGTGTACTGAATATCAGCATGTTGTGATTCAGCTATGGAAGCCTTTTGCCTCAGGTAATCAGATTTTTTTTCATTTAATGTTTTCATTAATACTGTAAAGCTCTGTTGTGCATCTTTTTTTCTTTCTTTCTTTCTTTCTTTTTTTTTTTTTTTTACCAAAAAAATTATATATATATACACTGGTGGCCAAAAGTTTGGAATAACGTACAGATTTTGCGCTTTTGGAAAGAAATCGGAAAGGTACTTTTATTCACCAAAGTGGCATTCAGCTGATCACAGTGTATAGTCATGGCATTAATAATGTGAGAAATTACTATTACAATTTGAAATTTTTTTCAGAACTTCTTAAATTACTTCAAAGAGTTCTCATCAAAAAAATCCTCCACATGCAGCAAAGACAGCTTTGCAGATCCTTGGCATTCAAGCTGCCAGTTTGTCCAGACACACAGGTGACATTTCACCCCACGCTTCCTGTAGCACTTGCCATAGATGTGGCTGTCTTGTCAGGCACTTCTCACGCACCTTACAGTCTAGCTGATCCCACAAAAGCTCAATGGGGTTAAGATCCATAACACTCTTTTCCAATTATCTGTTGTCCAATGTCTGTGTTATTTTAGACAAGTAATTTTCTGTGTAATTTCAGTTTTTTGTATTTGTTGCCTAAGTATCGAGTTAGTATCAATACTGAGATACCAGGGCTGGTATCGTACCGAAGCCAAAGTTTTTGTATCGGAGCAACACTACTCTGCGCGGTCTGCAGAATAAAGAAAAATATACTGGTTTGGAACAACATGAGGGTGAGTGAAGGATGACAATTTTCAATTTTATGTGAACTATCCCTTTAAAAACATGATGCTCATTGTTAAAATATCTTGAAGATTAATGTATAGTAAGTTTGTGATAAATTTAGATTTTTAGAGCTTGATGTTTGCACCTGCAGCTTCATAGTAAATTACAGTTATTATGGTTAAAGTGCAGTAATTGGCAAGCTGGGGTAGATGTTTCCTCTCATCAAGATCTCCTCCAAGATGTCTAGAGGTAGTAGTGTGGCACATTTCAGAGGATTTCTGAGATACAAAGACTCCAATTTCATGTTACCACCCACTGCTAAGGGCAATGTCAAGATTATGAGTTGGAACATCAAGCACCACAAATCCTCTTTGACATCCCGACGCATATCTGACTATGGGTCTCAGGCGGGTATTAGACGAGTGCAGAGATTCAACGTCAAACGTTAATCTTCCCATTGAGAGCCGCCGTATTACAACAACCAGGCGGTATGCAATTCTCCTATGATGGCAGGGATCATGTATGATGGCTGAGTCTTTATGTCTGTTAATAGTTATGATAGGTGTGTGTTTTTATGGAGCACTTGATTTATGTGGAAGCTGCAAATCCATCGTATACGGGCTTTAGAAGATTTTCCCTCAGGCTCACAATAGGTCTCGAAGCGGAAAGCCAAGAAAATAGGAAAACCCGAGGCACCTGATGCACTTTTTTCTTGCAGTAATAATTCTCTTGAGTGTATAATTTTAAAGAGGATAGAGTCCCTGGAGAGGGCTATTCATTCTCCCTTCAATTGCTGCTAGCGTATGACTTCTTTAAATTTTGGAATGCACTGTATTCTCTTCCCAGCTGTTTTCATAGATATTTTTGGATATTATACTGCACATTTCTTAGAAAATACATTAACTCAGTGTTAAAAATTAAAACGTATGCGAGTGTTAGTGCAGTTCAGCTTCTTATTCACAATATAATAATACATTTTTAAGGGCTCTGTTTGCAAGTTAAACTTTCCAAGAAAATATATTCAGATTTATAACAATATATTCGGATGTACCACTATATACAGTATTCAGGATTACATTTATATATTTAGATTTAAAATTGGGTCATTGACAAATAAGGTTGTCCGAGGTGATACAAATTTTAAAATATTTTACAAGAAATCTGTCATGATCCTGCCATTTTGGTCTTATTGGTATTATTCTTGATGTGGCAGGATTGTGACAGTTTCCTCCACCCATCTCTCAGGTCATCCATGTGCTTTTGTTTTCCTCTTTCCCTCTTGTTTCTCACTGGTGCTGCTCAGCAGTGCAATCAGCATTTATTTTCAAGAATGTTGGAATTGAAACATGTTCAAGTAATTGTTTATTTTTCATATTTATAATGTTTTTTTTTTTTAAGATCCAGACCAAAAAAAATTCATAAAAAAAAATAAATAAAATGAGCATCACATCAAATATACAGTATATTCTGGATTTAAAGCTATATTCAGATTTTATATAATTATTTCTTATTTGCTTCTATGGAATATCTGAATATACTGAATACTTATACACCTTGAATATATAGTTTTAAATATAAAAGTTTTTTGAAAGTTTTTTGAATTTTTGAAAGTCAATTTCTGTATAGGCAGTCCTACATACCATGTCTATCTTAGCCACAGAAAGCGGGGCAAGTTGGTACACTATAATGGGGTACATTTACATAATTGAACATGTCATTAAATAGCCTATAACAGGATTTGCAGCTAAATTTAAATAATAAAGCAATCATGAAACAGAAAACAATTTAAGAAAAGGCAAAAATGTGTATTTAATGGCATGAATTGCATTAATCCATGATATTTAAAACACACAACAACTTGCCCCAATTTGACATATATCAAAAATATCTTTCTCCTGAAAACCCAGTTCAGCTTTTTAGTTAAAATATGCAATTATTATACAATTTACAGTTGTACCTGAATGTATGCCAGGGTTATTTTATTGTGTTTGTTTTGAGGATATAATTCTTACAAATAATTCTAATTTAAAGGAATATTCCGGGATCAATACAAGAATTTGTGGCATAATTTTTGATTACCACAAAAAATTATTTCAATGGAAGTGAATGGGGCCAATTTGTGCCAGGTTTAAAGGCAGAAATATATGGCTTATAATTTTATAAAAGCACTTACATTAATTCTTATAGTTTAAAACTTGTGTATTATTTGAGCTGTAAAGTTGCTTAAATTGTAGTTTTAGGGTTTTAGGGTGGATTGAATTTAACTTGTATTGAACCCAGAATATTCCTTTAATAGGGTTTTGTGTTTGAAACCAACATACAAAACCACCAATAGAAAAACACACATTTATGTAATTAGACTTTTGACTTAAAACTTTTATTTTTACTAAGATATAGCTCTTTGTGACAACTTCCCAGTGTGACAACTATCCCCGGTCTCCCCTATATCTTTGTATGCAGACCACATTTCATGTAAAAGCATTAACATTTCTGAAATCTTGCCGCTGGATTGACGTGTTGTCCACACCAATGCTCCATTTACTGATTCTTACCTGCTCAGATTGCCACATAGCCATACGCATGGAAATAGATCAGACGGGTGCGTGAGAGAGCATTCATACAGACTAAATGAAACTAGAGGTCATTCCATTTTTGTTATTGCTTTGCTTTGTGAAAATGATGCTCACACCTCACATTATCCCTGTGTGTTATACTATAATGGTAAATGGTAGATGGTCTACACTTATATAGGGCCTTTTTTAACCTTAGCGGTTCCAGAGCGCTTTACACTGTGTCTCATTCACCCATTCACACACACCAATGACAGCATGTGCACACTTGAAAAAAAAAAAAGATAGGTTCCATCGAGATGGCCATTCATCTCAATATCTGAAAAGCGATGCCTGATTTAACCTTGAGAAATACCTTGTAAAGTACTTCTATTGATTATATTTTTGACATCATTTCGATCCTGGATGGATTTCAAAAGCATTGGAATTTTGCCAGGAATTTTCTGCTGTCAGCTCGGGGTGCACTATATGCTGGTAAATGGATGCTATTTACACAATTAAATGAATCAACATAAAGTAATTCTACATTTTGTCTCCCTTTGCTGTTGGAAAATTATGCTCAAATCAGTTAATACATGAGCAATGTATATTAGGGGATATTGTATAGCCAGCCAGTCATTATCGCAAAGTAAACCCTGAAAAGGTGACCAAAACTATCGGTATAAGTGTTGCCACGGACATTATTCACAGTGATTTCACTGCTGAATGACATGATTGACCCGTCAGAATGAATGTCTTTTAAAGACGGCATGACAAGTAAAAAACAGTTCAACTTTTATAAACGTGACATTTTTGCAAAATTACATTACATGGTTCCTTACCCATAACTGTGGCAGTTCCGAGGTGAAATGTCCACTGTGTGGCACTTAAAGCGAGTTTAATTTTCACCCAAACAGACAAGGTTTTTAAGGTTAATGCTCTATCGAGTTTTAAATCAACAAAACTGACTCCCTACCTGAAACCTTAAACCTAAACCTAACCAATAGTGTCATAAAAAGCAAATGTGAGATGAAAAATTAAATTGCTGAAGCAACCATTTGTGGTGCTTCTATGACACTTCAGTACTCGTACCCATGTCCTTTGCATCGCAAATGCAACATTCTATCTGTTGAGCTACTGCGCAATTTGATCAGACTCGAACAACCTTGTAAATGTTGTTGATTATGTAATGCAAATATTGAAATGTATCACTTATATCGTCATGTGCTTGTAAAAGTGTTTTTAAGTCATAAGATTGCATTGTGTGAGGAACAAGGCAAAAAGTATGTGTTTACGAACTGATATTCTGCCATTTTACTTGTGATTTGTGTGAATAAAATAAGTGCATAAAATGCATTGCTGTTGTAGCGCCTCTACATTTACATTTATGTAATTTGGCAGATGCTTTTATCCAAAGCGACTTACAGTGCCCTTATTACAGGGACAATCCCCCTGGAGCAACCTGGAGTTAAGTGCCTTGCTCAAGGACACAGTGGTAGTGGCTGTGGGAATTGAACCAACAACCTTTTGCTTACCAGTTCAGGGCTTTAGTCCACTACGCCGCCACCACCACTCCCTCTAGTGTTCATTTCACTAGGAAACTCCCACGACACGTCAATACGTACAAGACACTTTATTTAACCAAAAACTGTACATCTCAGTGGTAAGAAATTAATGTTAGTTAAAGGTAATTTAATGTCTATCAGTTTTTGATGTCTGTCAATAAATTCTAATTTTTAATTAGAATTTAAAACCCTAAATTGTGTTGAAGTCATTGGTTACTTGGAACAATTTAGGTACAGTGCTGTTTTAGAAAATATAAAATCTGGGCTCAATTTTCAGTACTGTGGTAATGATAAAAACTATTGTGCATGTTCCAGCAAATTTTACATATTAATGGTTGAATTAAATCTTAACATATTATTTGAATTCTCCATATTTGGTTATGTGATTGGCTTATTTTAATTATTAACATTTACATTTATGCATTTGGCAGATGCTTTTATCCGAAGCAACTTACAGTGCATTCATTTTATCAATTTGTATCTGTTTTTGTGTTCCCTGGGAATCGAACCCATTATCTTGCCGTTGTTAGCATCATGCCCTATTACCTATTAACTATTAACTTAACAATAGATGAAAACAAAACATGGCTTGTAGACTGATTATTGATATAATGTTGCTGTATGTTTGCAGAAAGGTCCCCGGAATTTAGAGGGTAAGTGAACATTATGGGAACTATTATGCAAACAAACGTTCTACTTCCGTAAAAAAAAAAAAAAAAGTTCCTGGCTAACCTAAAAAGAAACCTAAAACTAACATTCCCAGAAAGTTCTGGGAACAAAAAATTGTTAGTTGTGAAGCGACTTCAAGCGATAAAATCACTGTCAGTGTGAACGGGGCATTAATGTGATCTAGTGAGATGTGTTGCCTATAGCATACTGGTCAGAGGGTATGATAAAATAAGTTAATTTTTTTGTTTTGTTTATTATTTGTACTTAACACATTAAACTGACAGACCAAATTTTTTACCTTATCTTTTCTTTTATCTTCATATCAGCCCTAGTCAAATCTCCAGACGGATCTCACAGTGAAATCAGAAACAGTAGGTTGACTTTTCTCGTGCTAAAATCGGTCTGTGTGTACCGAAATTCAAAATACTGCCCCCAGTGGCCAAACTGGTATGTGTTGTTGGGCGTATGGGAACGTGTTCCATTTTCCATTTGAAATGTCCACAGAGAGGCACCAAAAGCGAGTTGTGTAGTGAGTTGTTGTACTGTACCCCCCAACCCAAAACTAAACCTAATCATAAGTGGAGTAAAAAAAAATACGTTAAAGGGAAATGCAATCTCTGAATTGTGCTCATCACTGATTATGCGAATGTGATTACTTCCTGGTTTCAATGCGGGATTTAAACCCTGATCTTCCACTCTGTGGACATAACAAACATTGGGTTGAAGGTAAACACACTGGAGCCGATGGAAAAATGTCTGATAGGAGATGGCTCTTGTTGATGAGTCGGCATAATGTGACCGATCCTAGGGTACCGGAATTATAGGAAACAACATGCCGACTTCCCATGTGATCATGTTTAATCTGTTGATGACTTTTTTGGGGGTAGATGTGGGGAAAAAATAATCTAACTGCTATAAGGACAGGCAGATTGCTTTCACTAAACCACTATAGCTCTCCTATCCTTGATAGTAATCAAAAGCAAAGAGAGGAGATGGGAGAGAGGAAGATTGAATTGATTGCCAGGGCAGACCTGACACCGTCAGGGGGATAGAAAATCGTCTGGATATAACCAAGTAAACTATATCAGTCTGTATTTGGGTTTTACACAATCCCGGCTGTCTAGACATCCTATGGTAGTGTGAAGACTGGCCATCAAAAATAATTACCTCTGATACACTTGAGGAATCGACTGAATGCGTCCTTAGGAGGACCTCTTTGTTACTTCACATTGTGGTCAAATTAGTTTCGTGTTTGATGTACAGAATAATACCCATTTAGTTCTCAGATCATAAATTTCACATCTTAAAGCCAAATTAACTTAGAGAAACATAAACATGTATTCTTTGCATACCACAAGTCATACATTTTTTCAGACTAATGTTATTAGCTTTATAAATCCATTAAACAATTTAAACATTTGCCATTATAACATCACATCAATTATAAAATGATCATAAATATATTCCTTTTCATAACACAAGACTCTGTTTAGGGAATATACATTTTATGTTTTATAAAAAAAGAATAGAAATCTGCAATAGTAACAAAACTTAACAAAAATAGACAAAAAAATTATGCCCGTTTGACCTAATGAGCTACAACACCCAGAATATTTTTCCTTGCATATCAAAAGGCCTATTTCCTAGTTCCTTATTAAAAACCATTCAGCTACAGATGGATATAAAGCATGTGGATATATCAAGCAGAGAGGCTGATCGTTTTTCAAAACTAATAGAGTCTTATCAGCTGAATTTCATTTCATTAGCTCTCAGATGTAACTTATATTGGCCTCGGCCATTGCAGCCAAAACAATCAGTGGATTATAGCCTCATACTTCATGAAACAGTTTCTGATAACGCTCAATCACGACCTTGCCAGACCAAAACTAATCAAGGAACTTCACCTTTTGTCAGGTATATTAAAACTCTATCAAAGGTCTGATAACCAGGACAAAGATACAAAAGGTATGTGTCAACACATTTGAACTGTGGATCGAAACTGTCACTTGACTGTCACTGATGTTTTTAAAGGCTAAATAAGCTTAAAAATCCTTGTAAATGAATTAACAAATCTTCCACCTGAAATTGATGGAACGCTTGACCTCCTTATACTCAGAGTTAGACAGAAGTCCAATCAGAGGGTTTGTGGTAAGCCCTAGGATTTGTTATGAAACCAAGCCATTAGCGTAATCTTCTGATGGGTGAAGCTGAGCAACTTACTGTAGAATTGATATTTGAAACTATATTCTATAAAGAGGCTTAAGCTATTTAATTGTGTATTATAATATTTAATATGATTAGTTTGATCTAACAGAATGATGTTTGATGTTCAGAAAGGAATACTAGCAATAGCATACTGTTTGCTGCCTAGAATTTAAATTTTATTTTATTTTAAATAGTATGTGAAACGGTACGCATTGTCCTAACCAAGCGTAACGCAATACGTTTCCAGCATCAAGTAATTTGTCTGTCCACCCCCAATCAGGACATATAAGAACACATTTAAATCATCAGCTATGGCATAAATTTGTCTTGTTTATGGCCACCTGAGAGTGATTGTGTGATCACTGACCTGTAACGAGGAGGGGGGCGTGGCCGGGCCGTGATGGAGCACGGCCGGCGCTGAATAAGCTGATCAGTGGGAGAGCGAGATAAAGAGGCGGCCAGAGGTGCCGGATTGAGAGAGAGAGATGCACGCGGCCGCGTTGTGTGTCCTTGTGTTTTATGTTGGTTAAGTTTATGTTGACCATTAAACTTTATGCGAAGTCCTCACCACTGCCATCTGCCAGGGGAGCAGCCACGGCCGTCTGCCTGTGGACGGAGGGGCGCTGTTGGCCTCAGAGAGCCGGAGGAACCGCGGCCATCTGCCGAGAAGGGGAGGATCAGCAGATGTGTTGCATCAGCAGTGTGGGAGACCCAGGTTCGGATACCGCGCTGAAACCAGAAAGTAATTGCATTTGCATAATCAGTGACGAGTACGAATCAGAGATTGCATTTTTCCCTCTAACATTACATTTTTAGTCCACTGAAGGTTAGGTTTAGGTTTGGGGGTTCAGTTTATAAAACATGCATTCCTCTTCACTGTATTACATCCAGTACAGCTGAAAACAACTCGCTTTTGACGCCCCTCAGTGGACATTACACTTGGAAAATGGAGCTCACACGTGCCCATACGCCCAACAACACTTACCACTTTGGCCACTGGGGGCAGTGTTTCAAATTTCG
The DNA here is from genome assembly GCF_019703515.2 of Myxocyprinus asiaticus. Lineage (NCBI taxonomy): Eukaryota > Metazoa > Chordata > Actinopteri > Cypriniformes > Catostomidae > Myxocyprinus > Myxocyprinus asiaticus. The sequence continues at coordinate 9,825,686 of NC_059383.1, forward strand.
TTAAGCACAAACCGATTTTACCTAAAGAATAGTCAACCTACTGTTTCCGATTTCCATGCGAGATCAGTCTGACATTACATCCATGCATTATCTCCTGCATGATAAAGGAAATGTGAGCAAACAGGATGTGCAGACTTGAATTTGCTTGTCTACATGAATTACATAAATATGCCAGACTTGCATTCCAGACACCATAGATCACAATGTTTTTGGTCATGTACTGACTATTAGACATATAACCATGGTAGTTCCATACTCTTCTTTGAAGTACCTTGTGATTATGGGACATGAATATGGTAATCATTCAGTACCATGGAACATATCAAAGTACAGAATATATAAATAAGAAGCCTGCACACTATTAAAAAAGGGGACATACACCACCAAATGCGAGAACTGAGTGAGTTTTACTGCAGAATGTCAAATGTTTCGGTCACAGGTGACCTTCCTCAGTGCTTCAAATATATAAATACCACAGTAGTACAATCAGGGTTGGAGTAACGGAATACATGTAACGGGATTACGTATTTAAAATACAAAATATAAGTAACTGTATTCCACTACAGTTACAATTTAAATCATTGGTAATTAGAATACAGTTACATTCAAAAAGTATTTTGATTACTGAAGAGATTACTTTGCATTTTATTGTCATTTTAATATTTAGTCCTTTCAGATGGAAAACATTTATACATATAAATGATGCGATCCAAAGTGCATTTGAACAGCGGTGAAACACTTTCTTATGATGTGTTACATTCATACGAGCAGACAGAGAAGTAAGTTTGTAGTAAGTTTGGAGCAGAAGAAATAGAAATAAACCTTGTTTAAACTGTCAACTTTACGCTAAGCTAAAATGCTATTTCTAGCCGTTTTACATGCACACGTTACCTGGCACAATCATATTTTTTTATCAAGAAAATTCACGTTGGATCATAATTTCTTTTTTTCTAGTAAGACCTTTGATATTAGGGCAAAAATCATATTCTTGATAATTTTTGTATTGTTTTCCTGTAAAAATATCAAAAAATCCTTAAAACAAGATCAATTTGATTTATCTTGTTTTAGAAACAACACTGCATAAGATATTTCGGTTTTTCAGAGATGTATTTTTAACATGTGTATTTTGTCTTAATATACTGGCAGAGTTTTTATAGTCAAAACAAGTGAAAAAATCTACCAGTGCTGAAGAAGTAATCCAAAGTATTTAGAATACATTACTGACCTTGAGTAATCTAACGGAATACGTTACAAATTACATTTTACAGCATGTATTCTGTAATCTGTAGTGGAATACATTTTAAAAAGTAACCCTCCCAACCCTGAGTACAATCTAGTAGCATCACTGTACCGTGGTGCCACCACAGTAAGTGTTTCATAAGGATTTGAGGTAATTAAATGAATTAGAACTTATGAGCAATAACTTTTTATTTTTTTTATTATTCTTTGAAGTACCATGGCACATTACATCTTTTTTCATTTATAAAAAGTACCAAAACGTACCATGGTACTACTACCATGTTAAACATGTATGTTTTTTGACATGTATCATGGCAATAACATGTTTTGGGACATGTACCATAGTATTCATAAAAGTATCTTGTAAATAGCATGGTACAATAATATGGTTATCATCATCATGGTATATATCTGATACATCATTACTTTTTTAAAGGGGTTTAAGGAAATGAAATGAATTACTTTAACAGCCCTCTTCCATACACACTTTCGGATCATTTCTAAGTCCCTCTTTACATGGGATTTTTACCTTGAAATAAAAAATTCCATGCTGTCATTTTACAACACCATGAGACTGTTCACCTATGACACTAATTCATATCTGTAAATTGTCTGATCCAGTAGATGGCCACATTGAGCCAATTTCATATGCAAATCACTGCCTCCAAGCCCTGTTTATATTAAAACAACTGTTTTGCTCAATTGTAGAGGATATTTAATTGGTATTAAATTGCATGTTCGCAAAGATGTCCGCATGATGTAGGCTCTATGAGACTATGGTATCAGTATTGATTTATAGCCGTGAAAGCAATACAATTATAAATACATAGGGTAGGCTATTTGTAATTATTTTGTGGCTATTAGGTCATACAGAATGCCTACGAATATTCTATCTATCGACTTGCAGTTACAGAAGAACATGGTTTGGGATGCGACAACCTCCTCTGCTCCTCCAAAGACCTGTCAGAGCTTCTCTGAAAAAGCCAATGACGAGACTGAATGCCACTCTGTTCTTCAATTACAAGCTAGAGAAACTTAAGAAGGCTATCGAACCGAGAACTAACCAAGTGGGTCCTGTCTGTTACTTCTGATGGACTGCTGATGCTCAACAGAGCAACGATATTTATATATTTACAATTCAAGGTGTGCGCAAATAGGTAATATTGGAATTAAGAGACACATTTAAAGTCTGGTCTGTCCCCCCCCGTTATTATTATTATATATTTCTTTTCTTTTTTTTTTTTTTAATTTATTTATTTATTTATTTTTTTGCTAATGCATTGCAAAGTTGACATTTCTTGGGAATATGCACGCTCCACTGCTCCTCGCAATGCACACGATGCAGCGCGCGACAGGACGGGTGAGCATGAGCTTTAATTCCACATGATGTGCATGGGACGACCACAGCGTTTCCTTATGCAATAGTCAATGCCAACGCTTTAGAAATCAGTTATACAAATACGCACAGACCTTTTAAGGAAAACTAAAGCACGAAATATGGTTTTTCATCATGCACAGGATGGATTGGGGACAAACCGGACGCCTGGAACGTGAGAAGCGCGCCAAATTGCGCCTATCACTTTACTGTTGAGTCTTATGCATTTGCAGCTGATGCTAAATAGAATCGAGATACACTGAAAAGCGAGAGAATACTGGATATATTTAGTCTAATTAAAGACTTTGTTTTCTGCCAGTTAAGTGAAACGCCTGGCAAAAGTGCGCGATAGAAGGACACAACTCTCGTTTCTGGCTTCAAAATCAATGTGAAATGCGCATTTCTTGTTGGTTTTCAAACGGATTCTTACCCGTTCTCTCTGTGGAACAGAGTCTGCGTTGGAAACGGCATGAGACGGACGCGCTTCTGCTTTCATTAACGGGGACAAATCAGACGGACGCAGTGGAAATTCGATCGATAGGCAGTATCGATAAGCTCATATATAAGGCTAACGATCACGCCTGCCTGTGTTTGTTTAACCTGTTTGGGAGAGTATGCTGTGGGACTATGAACAAACTGCTGACAAGGTACTGAAAGAATAAACAGTCTTAATTAGACATTGATATATGTGTATAAACAATATTAAGTGGTTATTTTACTAAATATATGTCAGGATTTCCTCTCTCATTTCTGTTTTTGATCAAATCATGTTGATTGGGAAGGTCTGTGGGAGTTCATGGATCAGTTTTTTGGCACCTCAAGATTATTTAGTTTTGAAATGATGATATGCATTTTGCAAGATGACTTATGCAGTCAACATAGTCATGGACAATCCAGATCAACTAGTTGCTTGTCTATACGCAGCAGCTGCTCTGATTCCTGTGTAAACAGTCTTGGGTTGGACTTGGTCTGGAATTATGGGGTGACCGCTAATTTGACACGGTGAAAAAAAAAAAAAAAGCCATGGATGTGAACTACTCCACGGTCCTGGACAGCAGTGTGTCGCCGCGTGATTCGTCCAAGCGAGTTCTGACTGGCTGTTTCCTCTCGCTGCTTATCCTGACCACCCTACTGGGCAATACGCTGGTTTGCGCAGCCGTCACAAAGTTCCGCCACCTGCGTTCAAAAGTCACCAACTTTTTTGTTATATCGCTGGCTATTTCAGACTTGCTGGTGGCCATTTTGGTTATGCCATGGAAAGCGGCCACTGAGATTGTAGGGTTCTGGCCATTTGGCGCCTTCTGCAATGTCTGGGTGGCCTTTGACATCATGTGTTCCACTGCCTCCATCTTGAACCTGTGCGTCATCAGTGTGGACCGGTACTGGGCTATTTCCAGCCCGTTCCGCTATGAGCGCAAGATGACGCCCAAGGTGGCGTTCATCATGATCAGTGTTGCGTGGACGCTGTCTGTTCTTATCTCCTTCATCCCTGTGCAGCTAGACTGGCATAAAGCCCAGACAACAAGTTACACGGAGCTGAACGGCACCTACGGCGAGCCTCCCCCGGACAACTGCGATTCCAGCCTTAATCGAACATATGCCATCTCCTCTTCCCTGATCAGTTTTTACATACCTGTGGCCATCATGCTGGTCACCTACACCCGCATCTACCGGATTGCCCAGAAGCAGATACGCCGTATCTCTGCCCTCGAGCGCGCGGCCGAGAGCGCCAAGAACCGCCACAGCAGCATGGGTAACAATGGCAGTATGGAGTCTGAAAGTTCCTTCAAGATGTCCTTCAAGCGTGAAACCAAAGTTCTCAAAACCCTCTCTGTAATCATGGGTGTCTTTGTGTGCTGCTGGCTGCCCTTCTTTATCTTGAATTGCATGGTTCCATTCTGCGAGCCTAATGAGAGTGCCGACTTCCCGTGCATCAGTTCCACCACCTTTGATGTCTTTGTTTGGTTCGGTTGGGCCAACTCCTCACTCAACCCCATCATCTATGCCTTCAACGCTGACTTCCGAAAGGCATTCTCCATCCTGCTGGGCTGCCATCGACTCTGCCCTGGCAGTAATGCTATTGAGATTGTGAGTATTAACAAAAACGGGGCCCCTCAATCTTCTTCCCAGTACCAACCAAAGGGCCACATCCCGAAGGAGGGCAACAACAGCAACTATGTAATCCCGCACAGTATCCTCTGCCAGGACGAGGAGACCCAGAAGGTGGAGGACGACTCTGGGGTAAAAACCTTTGAGAATCTATCTCTGTCCATGTCGGGCAATTTGGATAGCGATGCTGATGTTTCCCTGGAAAAGATCAACCCCATAACACAAAATGGGCAGCACAAATCCATAACATGCTGAATATTCTGTTGTCAAAATTCTCTGTGATGCGAGCAAAGAACCCTTATTTCTACACAGTATGGAATCCAAACTTCACTGAGGACCTTAAAAAATTATTTTCAGACTAAATGAAACTCGTGTAAAACAAAGAATGTTCCAAATGAAGGCACTTTATGCTGGATAACTACCTGCAAAATGTTCGCAGCATTTATTATTGACGTTAACATGTCAGTTGTCACAAGACATTAATGGAAAATAATGTGAACAAACCATGTATGCATATGTATACATGTTATGCATTCTAAATGTGTATACATGTGCATGCCTATTTGGTTGTGATAGAAATACTGTCCGAGCTGTTAATACAAGGACCAGAGTTAGTACGTTAGATACATTTATTGTAGGTGAGTGCTTTGCCTAAATTGCTCACAAGTAGAGATATTTGGTTGCATCTACTGTCGACAATAAAATGTACATAATGTTGTGTATATTTTTTACAGGTTATCAGAGTTGGCTAAGTCAACATCACCCTGCGCTGCTAGTTGTGATAATTGAGTTCCAGCAAACAAATATTATATGTGCAAAACCACCTCATAATGTGACAGAGCAGTAGCTGTTTTCATCCAAGCATACTTTGGTACGATCTCGGGGGTGGGGGGGTTATGTGATATATCAGCTGTGGACATGGCCATGATATTTTCAGGACAGCACAGGGGGAAAATATGATCCCCCAGTAATCTCACAGGTCGTTACCCACCATTCGATTGTCATTACTCTCACGCTTAAAGAAACTTTACTAATGGTTATTTTAAACCCAAGTGCAATAGGCCTGTCGGTGTACTTGCATCCATCACAGGATTTGTTTAAATGTTAGGTTACATCTTTGAAAGAATATGTGGTTGTGTTTTTGTTACTGCACTGAGATAATTTTCTTACTCAGTATTTTTTCTGTCTAAATGTCCTAATAACAAGATACTGTACATTAACTTAAGAAGCAAACTGACTGAAGATTTGAAGGCTTGTTTTCAGAGAATCTAACAAATTTCGTGCGGTTTATGCTCAAACAACAACAACAAAAAAACTATTTGCCAATGGGGTGAGAAACAAATTAAATTAATTGAAAGGAAAAACAAGTTTGAAGCTTTTTTCCACTACTGAGAGAAAAAATAAAAAGGTAATTCTGACCTGTTATCTCATAATTGCGACTTTATACTCACGATTGCAAGAAACAAAGTGAGAGTTTAGATCTCGCAATTGCAAGATATAAACCAGCAATTCCGAGATCTAATCCTTCTCGCAATTTCATGTTTATATTTCGCAACTGTGACCTAATTTCTTGCAATTGTGAGATCTAAACTCTCAATATTTCTCGCTATTGTGAATTTATTTCTCTTAAATGCATGTTTATATTATGTAATTGTGTCAGTTGTGACTTTATTTCTCGTAATTGCATGCTTATACCTTGCAATTGCAACTTAATTTCTTGCCATTTGCGAAATCTAAACTCTAACTTTGTTTTTCAAAATTGCAAATCTATATTTCACAATTGCAACTTTATTTCTCGCAATTGCGACTTTATTTCTCAGAATTATGTGTTTGCAATAGCGATTTAAATTCTTGCAATTTCGAGACCTAAACTCTCATTTTGTTTCTCGCAATTGCAAGTTTATTTCTATAATTTCTTGCAATTGTGTCTTTATTTTTCACAATTGCGAGTATATATTGCATAATTGCGACATTATTTCTCGCATTTGCGAGATCTAAACTCTCAGTTTATATTTCACAACTGTGACTTTATTTCTTGCATTTACCACTTTAGTCATAATTGAGAGAAATAAAGTCGCAATTGCTAGATATAAACGTGCAAGTTGTTAAAAAAAGTCAGAATTACCTTTTTTAATTCCGTTTTCCATGGCGGGATCTGACTTCCATATTATGTTTCTGGAAACACTTTACAATAAGGTTCCATTCATTAACATTAGTTATTGCATTAGATATACTGAACAAACAATTAATAATATCGTTTTTTACAGCATTTATATTTCGTTGTTAATGTTATTGAACAAAAATACAATTGTTCATTGTTAGTTCATGTTAGTTCACTGTGAATTAACTAATGTTAACAAATAAAACTTTTGATTTTAAAAATGTATAAATATATGTTGAAATGAACATGAACTAAGGTTAATAAATGCTGTCAAAGTATTGTTCATTGTTAGTTCATGTTAACTAATGTAGTTCACTGATGTTAATAAATGGAACCTTATTGTAAAATGTTTCCATTTTCCAAAACCCATTGGCAAACATGTTTTTTTGCAACATCACTGAATTTTATTAGATTCTCTGAAAACAAGACTTAATGTCTTGTGTCATTTTGCTTCTCAAGTAATAGCTTCGTGTTTTAAGGATGTTTAGATATTTTAACTAGAAAACAAGCTTAAAAAAAAAAAAAAAACTGAGTAAGAAAATGATTCTTAACAGTGTGCCTCTCCTCACTTATTCCTTCCACTGTAAACATACAAAGTGGTAATGGCTGCCTTTTAACAGAAATAAACTGATGTCTTTGGGTTTCTTTTGCCAACTGTGTGGTTGAACTGTGATCTTGGTCAGCGTGAAATACAGTTAATGCAAAACAGAAACAAACCATTACTGTATCTTATGCAACACGTGTCCAGCCTCCCAGAAAGCTGCAGACATGTTGTTGACCTTTCCAAAATTATTAGACACCATAGGAAGCTCTATGTAGTACTTTCTAGTGCTTCAAAGCATATCCAGGATTACAAAAATCTTGCTTATAGTTATTGTGCAGAATGTTGTTCCTGTACTGTTATGTCAGCTATCAGTGTAGGATTGCGAACATATGTCAAAACCACAGGTACATTGACTCATACTCTGACGATTTAACCATTTAGCTGTCTCTCCTTGTTCAAACAAATTATGTGATGTACAAACAGTGCCCTACTTTTAATAATTTGTTGAGCTGTTTTGTAAGGTTATGCAACTGCCCTTGTAAAGTTAATTCCAGGGCCTACTATACAGTGAGCGCTTTCCCATGAACATCGTGATTTGACCGAATTGACACACATGAGCTTGTTCTCAGAGTGCATTATTAAAAAAATGCACGCAAAATGCAAATCGCTATGATTACTGTAAATCAGTGATGTGAGCTTTTAGTCAATAAGCATCAGTTTTCCCTTGCGGCTGATCCTGGAAACTTATTAAAAGGGTAGTTCACCAAAAAATTACAATTCGTGTGATACGTGGAACACAAAAGGAGATATTAGGCAGCATGTTAGGGACTGACAACCTCAGTCACCATTCACTTTCATTGCATCTTTTTTAATAGAATGAAAGTGAATGGTGACTAAGGCTAACATTCTGTCTAACATCTCCTTTTGTGTTCCTTGGAGTCATACATTTTTGAAAAAACATGAGGGTGAGTAAACAGAATTTTTATTCTTTGGCAAACTATGCCTTTAAGTCCACAATGAAATAACATTTCTTATATGTTCGCTTCAATAAAAACCGTGAGCCAAACAGCTGAAGACATCATGATGAACTTGAACTAAAAAATACATTTGACTCCAATCGATAAAAACTAAAGTTTTAAACAAATGAATAATTATGTGGACAACTTGTAGAGGTAGACAGATAAATAATGGCTAAAGTAAACATTTGTCTAAAATTGGACATTATCTGCTTCAGGGAGTTTTCTAAAAGGATGTGTTAGGACGTGTATACTCCGTCTGCTCACTCGCCTGCCAACGACCAATTCTTCTCAATGCTGCTATGGAAATATTCAGCTGTAAATGTATGATTTTGTTCCAGAACATTCGTCTTAACCACCTCTACATGTCAAAACAGCATCTTCAACTGAAATGCTAATGTTTGTCCCCTGACATTCACAAATTTAATAGGAGATATTTAAATATGTAAAATTGTGGTTCTTGTAGCATTTGGTTCAGTGAAATCACATGTATTCTCTCCAATGGGGCGATTAGCACTTAAAATAAGCATCCATGACATTCTGGAAAGTCCCAGGTGCTTTTTTAACTGCAAATGCTAAGGTATTCCCTGCACTTTTGGGGACCATGTGTAGTTCTTTAATTATAAGTGAATAAAATAACAGTTGGCCAAGTTTCTCATTTTCTTTCTTACCAAAGATTGCAGGTTTGTGTTTTGAGTTTTCAGGTGTTTTCTAGATGGTTTCTTGGGGGGGGGGGGGGGTTGCTAGACAGTGGCAGCACAACCCCCCCTGAAATGTCAGGATTGCTGCATTTTGCCATCATTTTATGGACATTCATTCCAAGGTTGTACAAAAAAGGGTTATTTCACACCCTAACCTCGGACACTCAACAAATACAAATGAGCATATTGTAAGATAAGCTGAAGAAAATAAAAACTGTGTTGTAAGATGTTAAAATAGAGATGTCAACACAAGTGCTTTTTATCTTGAAGTCCTTAATTGTGAGTAGAGAAAACAAATGTATGTGTTGTTTTTATGTGGGTTTGTCATGCAGTTAAAGCACTCATACAGGTTTGGTTACAGTGCTTTTTGGCATCTTTTGGAGGTCTTGGAACAACAGTCCTATCAAACCAAATCAGTTCTAACCCGAATCATTTACTACCCCTAAAATTAGAGGGAAATTGCAAAAAGCACTGGAAAAAATACAATAATAATACAAATGTATAAAATAAAATAACAATGATAATTTTTGTCTTTTTTTCTAGTAAAAATATTTTACACCCTTAAAAAAATGATAATTTTACTTGAGAACAAAAACGGACATAAGTTATGTCTTAAGTCTTTTTTTTTTTTTTTTTCAGGGAAAACTATTCAACTCAATTCAAAGGGAAAACAAGTTTATCTTTATCACGACATTTGCACATTAAATTCTCACTTTAAACATGAACCTCACTAAATTGTGTTAGATTTCAATGACAACAAGCTTTGCTTCTCAAGTAATTCTGTCTTGTATTTTTTTATAATGTTTAGATGTTTTTACAGGAAAACGAGACAAAAATACAGAGCCCTAAACTTACCCTAAAATCTGATTGGTTTACAGAAATGTTGTTCCTGAACCAATAAGGATGTTGGTCCAGAAACTCGCTCTACTTGGCAAAATCATGGTGACTGTACAAGTTCATTTGTGTGCTGCAGTTCTTCAAGGTATACCCAACCGATTTATTACAATACCTAGTTTACAATTTGTATAAAATGGTCCCTTTCTGTTTGCTAAATAAAAGTGTATGTTGTTTTTGTAATCCTGTTGTTTGCTGTATTTTCCCTTACTTACAATATGGGGTATAATGGCATCTGTTATGAAGGATTTCACTGCCAATTCTTTATTTAAAGGTCAACTCTGTTGCAAAAATCGATAGTTATTGATTTCGACATCAATGACGCACTTTTTTTCTCAGCTAGGGATGTCATCAATCGGGTAATTTACATAACATTGCATATGGAAAGGGAAAACTCAGCTCGTTTAATTGATTACTGATTATTTTTTTATTTTTTACTGTTATTGTCATATTGTGACCTCAAGGCTTGCCACTGAGAGGTATGAGAGACTGATGTTATTTATCACAGTGGAGTGAACTGGATTTAAGTGTTTTATCTGAGGGCAAAGCAGCAGTAGTCAGTGGGGAGAACAGGACATTAGTATCAGCAACTGTTTGAGCAGTAGATCTATCTTCCTTGCTGACCAACCTGGATATGAACAAACGCCTGGACTGTTTATGGAGTTCTTAGACTTTATGTGCAGACAACTGACTCAATAGAGCCTTAAAATGGCTTAACCCTGCCTTGGTTGTACTGGAGGGATATCTGTTTTTAGAAATGACATACAGTATACTGCAAAAAACAAACATAGAAACAAAAATTTAGTATTTTCAGTATTCTGCTTTTCATAATACATTATTTTAAGAATGTTTAGATGTTTTTAGTGGATTACAATGCAAAAATACTGAGTAAGAAAATTATTCTTATTTTGCAGTGTACTTACAAAGATGTTGTCTTAAAAGTATACAGTAGTTCACCCAAAACTATTAAACACAAAAGGTGACATTTAGTGGTAAATCTTTACTGTATCCATATACACAAATATATATATATATATATATATATATATATATATATCATACAAAAATAACATTAAAAATGTAGATAATACACATTGTACCAACACAGCTTTTAAATACTAAATGCACTGTATTACAGTAGTTTTGGGGTACTTATTAACTTGTCATCCCATGCCTCAGATAAACATTGACACAGCATTTGCTGTGAAGAAAATGTGTAGAAACACTCAGGACACTCAAAGCCTTCTTAAGTACTGGTTTCTCACATAGAGCAGACAAACTTGCCTGTTCTGCACCTGCAATCAGGGGCAGACTGGCCATAGTGAGAGCTGGGACTTTTTCCGGTGTGCCGCGAAACAGCTGCGATATGCTAAAGCTTTCCGGGGGCCGGTTTCTATGTAAAATCCAGGGCCGATTTATCTTCCCAGTCCACCAATGCCTGCAATATTTGACCCCAAGTCCACAATTCTTTGCAACTGCGATCTACTTTTAACATTCATTCCATAAAACCAACAAATCATGGCAAATGTTAAAACTGCTTCAATAAAAGATTCATAAAATAATGTAAGTACAGTTCTGTCAACATTAAAAGCCTTCAGCTTCCTGAGTAAATACAAGTGCTTCTGTGCCTTTGACACAATCAAATTATAAGCTACCCATTGTAGCTTATTATCAATCACTAAGATATTTATAAGAGCTGGCCATTTCAACCTATTTACCAGCAATATTAATTTTGGTACAGGCACTAAAACTTTTATTGAAATCTATTCTCATATCTTTATTTTTACCCTCATTTTTTTCTAAAAGGGATGCCTCGCACCAATCTAAAAATACTTCAAAATAGGTCCACGCTCATGGAGAATGTTGAGGATGTTATTTCCATAGTTGTAAAAAGGATACCAACCCCAATTGTCAAGCTTCAAAAAAAAAAAAAAAAAAAAAAAAGAAGAAGAAAGTACCATAAAAGTTGTCCCTATGACTCATGTGCTTATTTAAAGTCTTCATATGCCATATAACAGCTTTATGTGAGGCTTGTGGGTCTACTTTTTTTTGTTTGTTTTTTGGGGGTCCTTTTCTGGTCTTGATAGCCCCTGGTCATTGTCTACTTTAATTGTTTGTAAAAAATTAGCCTAGACATTTTCATAAATTTCTCCTCTTGTGTTCCTCAGAAGACAGAAGATCATACAGGTTGAAATGACACAAGAGTGAGTTTTCATGTTCATTTTCATCTTTATTAAGGTCCAAACGTGTAATGAAGCACTTTTCATTTTGCAAAAATGTTGCCATGGTCACGTTATGTTCATGAGATCAGGCTGGTTATTTCCTCTAATATCCCAAATGAAAAGCATAAGCATATTATAATTAATGGTATTAATGAATAAATCATTAATATGTGGCATGACACAGTTAATGCATTTTTCGTTGTATGTCATTGTACTGTAATTTTTGACAGGTTCCGTTGTCCTTACCTGAACATTTAACGTGACTTGTAAGACAATTGTTTCCAAACAGTACATTTCTCACAACACTTGAATGAGTCAGTACACATCGGATGTTGCCTGTAAGGCTTTTTTTTTTTTTTGGTTTGGCTCCTGTGTTAACCCAGAGGGCATTGTACTGATGGCCATTCAAGTGCAAAATACAGTATCATGATTAGTCAAATGCATTGTTGCACATACATACGGTATCAGTATGGGAATATGATGAGTAATAACAGCCATGGGCTGGGTACACACCCCTTAGGGCTGGTTTTCTGTGGCGATCTGACCCGGTCTTTCACCAACATAAACTGGAGTTCACAAGGTCCCCGTTTGGAAAAACACATTGTCAAGGTTAATGACAGGCCTGGGGCAGAGCTCACTGTGGTGGAAAAGGGATGTCTATGAGCCGTTGTAATGTTTTATGTAACTGGCGTTCGGGTCCCGATTTCATCACAGTGTTGGAATCAGCGTGAGCACTGTGCTCGCTAAAAATATCACATTTGCAATCGCACCACTCACAGGAAATGAACACCACAAATGAGATCTCTTTAATATCTCAATCGTTTCTCTTTTCTCCTGAGAAATACTAGTAATCTTACACATCTCCTCTAGAACATCTCTAGAACGACAAGTTTTTGAACACTGTGCCCAAATATGCCTACTTTATTACTATATAGTATGCCAGCATATTATGGTACAATGTTTCCCAACCTTTTTTCTGCCATGGCACACTTTTTAAGAATATAAAATACCACGGCAAAAAAAACAAATTCTGGGGATTTTTTTTTTTGAAAGAGCACCAATTCCAGTGATTTTAGTGATTCAAGTATAGCAAATTACCTGCACAATTGTGCAGAATTAGCTACAAAATAAAGGGTATTTTGGTATGGCTTGCTTCTGTGTAACAAATTTGTTCAATTTTATGAACTGATTAGTTCAGTGACTCCTTCTGGAGATGCCAGTTGGTGGCAACAAATGAGGGTCTTTTGTGCTACGAGTGAGTCATTGAATCATTTTGAGATGTTCACGACCGAAATCTACCAAGATACTTTATAGTGTTTAAGCATTAAAAGAACAAAACAGATCTATAATTTTCCTTCAGTTTGTGCATGATTTTTCATCCAAAAAGACAATAATAATAGTCTAATAATAGTGAGTTTTAATAACATCCTTACTTTCTCCTACATTAAAACTTGCATGACTACAAATCTACTGACTTCAGTAGAATGTTTAAAAATGATATGAACAGTGGGGGGCCTGGGTAGCTCAGTGAGTATTGACGCTGACTACCACCCCTGGAGTCGCAAGTTCAAATTCAGGGCATGCTGAGTGACTCCAGCCAGGCCTCCTAAGCAACCAAATTGGCCCGGTTGCTAGGGAGGGTAGAGTCACATGGGGTAACCTCCTCGTGGTCGTGATTAAGTGGTTCTCGCTCTTAATGGGATGCGTGGTAAGTTGTGCGTGGATCGCGGTGAGTAGCATGTGTCTCCACATGCTGTGAGTCTCCGCGGTGTCATGCACAGTGCACCACGTGATAAGATGCACGGATTGACTCTCTCAGAAGTGGATAAAATGACTTGTTTATGTTTAGGTCTTAGCGTTTTCTTGGTGAATTTAAATTAGTTCAATTACTGGGGTCTCTGACTCTCTGATACACAGAAACGATAAGGTAATATTTAATTAAAAGTAATCATGAGACATTCAATATCTCTTCACAAATTTGGACAGTTTTTAAATATTTCTTGTTGCTTTGTATTCTCAGAGACATTATTTGTGAAGCAAAAATGTGTGTAAAAAACACTTTGGTGTAAAGTGCCGTCACTTCATAGACTTCAGTGTATTCTGCAGCGCTGACGCAAGTCATGTGAAAGACCCTTAACGTGAATAAATATGAGTCACTTTTGCTCATTAATCATAGCTCTTCACAATCACAAAAGTGACAGATTATGGTTTCAAAACTGCGAATTTCACCGAAAGGTGAGGAGTTTGCATCTCTGAAATTATTATTATTATTTTTTATGCATTTATTTATTTTGTGGAATTTGATAATTTGGCACAGTGGTTGGGAAACACTGGTATAGTATATCAAATGAGTAGGATTTCCAAATCCTCAGTAGTTATAAAACAGTAGGCAAGAAATTGCCTTCAGAATCAGAAAAAGACGTCAGATTCAAAGCACTGAATTTCAAAATACAGTGGAGAACCACAATCAGGTGGCTCTTTTCAAATGTAAATGCTATACTGTATATACGGCAAGAAAATTGTGGTTACATTGTACAGGTTTTTCAAAACGAAAGCAAATAATTTTCATTGCTGTTACAACATCATATTTTTGGGTCACAGGACAATGCCCCTGTTCCCGTATGAAGTATGTCTGGAATGTATTCATACTACATATTATATACATAAATAACATACTTTATTAATGGTCGAGAAGCACATTCTTCATAAAATACAGTATGTACCGTGAAAGGGTCTCATTCATGAATCACGAGCAGAACAATTTTTTTGTGTAAATCGTAGGGGTGTGCAGCGAAACCATTATCTGTATTTGTATCTGTATCTGTTCATATGACAAAACGATATGTATCTGTATTTGGATAAATCTGGTTGTGGGAAACCGGAAGTGCATCAAAACTAAATGAAATGCCCATTTTTAAATGTTACTCTTACATTTATAGTTTCTATTATTAAAATATGCCTTGTATATGCCTTTTCATAATAATAGCCTAATAATAATAATAATAATTATTATTATTATTATTATTATACAACTATTATTTAAAAAAATATTATTTTATCCTTTTTTGTTCTTACCAGATGAAGCTGAATTTGTAGGCTACATTAACTGTGGAATATGTTAGCTGTGGTTTCTCCTGGTATTTCTGATATTAATATCTGTATGAAACAGAATTTTCATTTGTCTGTTCATGTATAACAACATTGTTCTGAAGGCAGGAGGTGTCAAGCATAATGTGAAATGTCAAGCACACATTTTGCAGTGAATAATAAATACAAATTAAAACATTAAAAGAAATTAAAATAAAATCAATATAGCCTACAAACAGGTGAAAGTCCCGTAAGTCTATCAGGCATTTTTACTATAAGACACAATATTTACTATAAGACATTATTTAGTTTAATAATAATAATAATAATAATAATAATAATAATAATAATAATAATATTCGGATGAATCTGTTATTCATTATGAAGTCATTATTCGTGCCTTTCCAAATAAGGTATTCGGCTTTGGGCACATCCCTAGTAAATCGTATTCTCGTATTCATGAAAGTTTTCGTATTTTCTAAATGTAAGTTTATATGAACCAAATGTACACCTGCTCCTGACCACGTATAAATTGGACTATAAAAGGCAGGGGCACTGCAACACACAGACTTACTCGGGCTGAAGCCCAGGGGCCCCTAACTTCCAGGGGGGTCCAATTCGCAGCATCCACCAACTTATTCTGCCCCGTCGATTTTCGTGAGAGGAGTGCATCTAAACGTGTTCAGCGGGAGACGCTGATATAAACAGGGAGACAGTGCGCAACAGTGAAAGCAGTCAGTGTAGCAAATGTTAATGTAGTGTGTCATAAAATAACTAAATGCCACATCCACTGACCACCCACCCCCACCCCGTTTGTCATGCATAAGTGCTTAGCATGGGGCAAAAAAGTCATGGGAAGATGCAGTTTGTATTATATTTTCTAGAATAATGAGGATTGAATGCACTTAATTAATTATAAAACCCTTATATTGCTGTTCTGCATATATGTTAAAAGCTTACTATTTGCAATCACTAATGAGTCTTATGTCTATGCCTTACTTATATAGCGTTTTCATAGGCGTGGAATATGATCATTGTGATTATTTGCGAATGTTTGGAATTCACTAACATACACAAGTTTATGCTGCGTGCATTGGTGAATCTGGCAGAAAGTTTTCTGGAAGGTCCATTTTACACCAAAATGACTCCTATTTTACTCATATATTTACAAAAGTTTCATGAATGACTCTTATTCACAAATTCGGATGCATTTAAAGATTCGGAGTGTCTATTTGCACACCGGTGTAAATAGCATCTGCCACACAGGGCAGCTATTTGCACCCCAATATTCTGGTGGAACCACAGAATCTACTCTTAATATTTCCTTTAATACTACATAAAATAATAGAAACAAATTAATATAAATGTTGATTTCATCGCAGTTATTTGCTCACTGTGGCATCGCTTGTGTGTAGATTGCATCAGACCAAGGTTATTTTTTCTCTGGTAAGGTTAAGGTTAGGTTTAGGTGTAGGGGTTAATGTAGTGTGTATGTGGGACTCTAAATAAACACAATAAACACTTCAGTAATGTCCATACTCAGGGTTGGGGAGTAATGAAATACATGTAACGGGATTACGTATTTAAAATACAAAATATAAGTAACTGTATTTCACTACAGTTACAATTTATATCATTGGTATTTAGAATACAGTTACATTCAAAAAGTATTTTGATTACTGAAGAGATTACTTTGCATTTTATTGTCATTTGTTTCATTTAATATTTAGTCCTTTCAGATGGAAAACATTTATACATATAAATGATGTGATCCAAAGTGCATTTGAACAGCAGTGAAACACTTTCTTATGATGTGTTACATTCATACGAGCAGACAGAGAAGTAAGTTTGAAGTAAGTTTGGAGCAGAAGAAATAGAAATAAACCTTGGGTAAATTGTCATCTTTACGCTAAGCTAAAATGCTATTTCTAGCCATTTTACATGCACATGTTACCAGGCACGATCATATTTTTTTATCAGGAAAATTCACATTGGATCATAATTTATTTTTTTCTAGTAAGACCTTTGATATTAGGGCAAAAATCATATTCTTGATAATAATTTTTGTATTGTTTTCCTGTAAAAATATCAAAAAATCCATAAAACAAGATCAATCAGATTGATCTTGTTTTAGAAACAACACTGCATAAGATATTTCAGTTTTTCAGAGAATGTATTTTTAACATGTGTATTTTGTCTTACTGTACTGGCAGAGTTTTTATAGTCAAAACAAGTGAAAAAATCTACCAGTGCTGAAGAAGTAATCCAAAGTAATTAGAATACGTTACTGACCTTGAGTAATCTAATGGAATACGTTACAAATGACATTTTACAGCATGTATTCTGTAATCTGTAGTGGAATACATTTTAAAAAGTAACCCTCCCAAACCTTGTCCATACTGTATGTTTGTCACGCCACCATTGGTCTCCCAGTCCTCCACTATAACCTGCTCTCATTCACTAACACTAATCCCATTACTGGCATCACCTGTCACCAATCACACACTAATCAAGGACTCTGTTTATACTCACCACTTAACTACAGTCATTGTCTAGTCACAACAATTGCAGCATTGACTTCACATGCTCTTTTCCCAAGATAAGTGCTGTGTATTATCATCTATAATATTGTTATTCTGACTTCTTCCCTTTTGTTTATTTATCAGTGGAGTCTCTAAGTTTATTATTGTTTATCTTCATAATTAAAGTACTGCATTTGGGTACACCTACATCCTCTGTGTTTGTCTTAATCCTCTTCAGTGTGACAATGTTAGTATTTAAATATGGGTGCAAGTAACTGTGCAATTAGTATCTACCATTAATTGCACCGGGGTTGGGGTGCAAATAATATTTGCTACTATTTGCACTGGGGTGTAATTAGAATATACCATTATTTGCACCAGGGTGCAAATAGCATCTGCCTTAAAGATTTCAAACATTTCTTAATAAATTCCACCAAGACCAAATTTTCTAAGTTACGCTATTTGCCATAGCTTTTTAAGCAAACATTTATTTATGAACAATTATCTTGACTGTTCTGATTTCTTAGGAATTTTATGAGAAATATTTGAGACAAAGTTGATGCATAAATGAAACATAACTGCCCTGTGGTAAACAAACAATCAAACAAACAACTAAAACTAGCCTAAGCTTCTTGGCTGGTCTTAGCTGGTTTACGCTGGTCTCACAGCCCCCCCCCCCCCCACCCTGCTTGTATTGATACTGAAGGTGGATGTATTTTACTTCAATCCAGGTTGTTCACCGGTGTGGAATAACAAGATTTAATTTTCCTTGCAGCCAGCTGACAACTGTAGAGATTCCCATTATGTCCAATATGATTCAGCACCGCAATGCGCGCAAACACGCACATACACTCATAACTCAAATAACATCACTCTTGCCAGTTTTGAAGCTGTTTTGCCCTTGCTAAAAGGCATTGAGATGGATGGCAGTGTGACGTGACTGACTGAGTGAAGCTCAGAAATAAACTGTAGAAGAATTAAGCACTTTTCCTCACTGTAGTTAGCGTTAGCATCACAGACAGTAAGTAAACAAAGCTTTGCATTGGGTGCAAACATAGTGCAGTATATTTGTCTCGGCTGCTGTGGCAGATGAAATATTAATGAAGCAATTTGAAGCAAACTCAAATATTCATTTGTTTACTTTTGCGACACTTCCTGTGTTTTTTAGCTAAGATGTTGTGACTATGTGCTGTTAATACAGCGTTGTGGGTAGGGGAGCCTGGGGTTCTTTTTTTTACATGCTTTACTCCAGCCAGCAAATTTTTTTCAGGGTAGGTTTCTTTTTGAAAGTCAGTTTCTATATGGACATATACCATGAAGTCTTGGGAACAACATTTTCCATCATTATTGCTAAGGAAAACATAGTGTACAAAAACCCCATATGCTGTGTTGCATTATAACACCTTATTACACAGGTCTCTGGAATACTCGATTCTGACTGGTCAATGGCACCTGCGGTCTGATATTTCTCACTAGCAACCGCACATCTGGGGATTATAACGTATCAAACCGGTCATCCGGGTATTGAGAGTCATCTTTACTACTTCTCGGATCACTATGCAGTATCTACTAGTAAGTTAATAAAATAATCAATGTTTCACATCCATTTATTTATTTATTTTGCAAGTAATCTTGTAATAAGCTGTATAATGAGCAGTGAGACGGTCATTTTGTTCAAAATAAACACCAACAGTGCTCGAAAAAGTGATTTCTTCTTTCGTAATTACATTATTTAAATTCAAATCAATATTTTATGTCCATTTATTTATTTGGTTATAAGCGGTGTAATAAGTGCAGTAATGTACAGTCAGCCAGTTATGGCAAATTATTACACGGCTCTCTGGAATACTCGGTTCTGATTGGTCACTAACGATTTAATATTTCTTTGTAACAACTGCACATCAACATTCATCTGGGTATTAAGAGTCATCTTTCCTGCTTCTCAGATCACTGTGCATTCTCTACAAGTAAGCTCATTGAATAATTTCAACTCAAATCAATGTTTCTTGTGCATTTATTTATTTATTTGGCAATTAGTCATGTAATAAAATGCATAATGAGCATTCAGGAGTTCATTAATTACAAAATTAACACCAACAGAACTCCAACGCAAACTGCAGGTTGATTTCAGCTATTCAGCAATTTTTTTATTCTCATATAATTACATAATTTCAATGTAAATCATTATTTTAAGTACATATATTTATTTATTTGGCTAGTAGCCATGTAAGAAGTGGGATAATGTACAGTCAGCCTGTTGTTATCAGAAAATAACAACAGGCTACGCCGTAACCACCGTAGTTATGCATAGCCTACGTCATAGGTTCAGTGTTGAAGTTTAAATCAGCCTTTAAATGTTACACAGATACAACAGTTGACAGAAGCGATTGGGGGAAGATCAATGACTGTTCATTTGCAACAGAAAACCGGTTTGTTGAGCATTAAAGCTTAAGCTTAATTATGGGAAAGAAAATGCTTGACAGAAAATATTGTCTTTCTCCATTGATTGCAGCGTTTTTGTGTGTGTCCGCTCTGTTTTTCAATTGTTTTCTTATGTGAACAAGCTCTAGGTGGACCTCGTAAACCGTTGTGCAGTGTCTCGCACAAGAGCTCCGCTGGAAAAAAAAAAAAATCCAGTGTTTCTAGCTGGAATGTCCTATATTTGGCTGGTAGATATTTGGCAACCCAAATGATAAGAGCTGGATGCTTTAAAATCTCATTTCATATATATCACACACCATGGTAATTTTACAACTAAGAACAAACATTTATGTTGATTATACTTTTATGTTCTCTGATCCATACTGATTACATATATATATATATATATATATATATATGTAACAGCATGGTCAGCACAAACCATGTTTTTCTTCTTCGCTAGTGTACTCGTAATCAATGTAGTCTGTGTCATTTTTTGTTTTCATGGATTTTGAGAATGAGGGCATATCATGAAACCTGTCCATGTTGGTATCTATTGAATTGGGCTAGCTTCAACCAAGTGACTTAGTAATAATAAATCACACTCCCTGGCTATATATGCATCTCCTATTTGTTTGCACTGAACAAGTCTGGACTCCATCCCAGATTTTTTCTCATTCAGGCTCTCTTAAGCCCATCAACATCGCTCTTCCTCAGAGCGTCTTACGCAGCATGCTCCTCTTGAGCCTCGTATGCGCTTACTGGGGAAAAGCACTTAAAACGCGAGGGCTAAGAATAAAACACTGCCGATGTACTCTCTCAGACTCACTCCTGCCATTAAATGGGTGTATAGAGTCCGCGGGGAGACTCTTCCACTAGCTTCTTAATTCCTCACATGCACTTCTATCCTGTCCTGAGCATCCAGGGAAAACAATCAAGCAACCCACCCTAAAAGAGCCTGAAATACTCTCTCTGTTAACGTTTTAAATAATGAAAGGTGTTCTCAACTGGTGGGTCGCAATCCAAAAATGCATAGCAGGCCTGTTCTGCTAGGGTCGTTGACAGCAGGTTAAAAACAGTGCTAAATGGAAATAATAAAATTAAACTTACCTTATTGTGCATAGTTAGAATAGCAAAATAAATAGGCTTCTCTTAGTTTTTGTTCTTGACGTCAAAGTTTATGCACTCAAACAAAATCTAAAGCATTTTACTGCACATTCATCTGTTACTTAGTTGAAGCTAGCTAAATTAGGTTGATATCAATATGGCAGCTTGGTCTCATGAAATTTACGTGAGCACTGCAACGTTTTTGCAAAACTGAAATTATGTGTTTCATTACACGTTTGGCTTAAGTTTCCAAGTGAAATGTCCAGCGGGGGGCGCCATAACCGAACAAAATTAAGTTGTAATAAGACAAGGTTTTTAAGGTGAATTTTAAATGGATGTTTTAATAAGTAAAATGTACCTCCCTAATCTAAAACTTTACCCTAAACCTAACCAGTAGTGTCTGAAAAGGTAAATGAGAGCTTAACAAAACAGATATCCTTACACTTGACCAACACCTATCCCTAAAATTTGAAACAGAAAAAATAAAACACATTTACTGAGCAACCATGTTATTTTGTGTCACTTCTGTGCCACTTTCACTTGCATGTGTCTTTGGCTGTACTTGAACTGTGGAGGTCAAGCCCAAAGTCCAATGCTTTATCAGGTGAGCTACCAAGCAAACTAATGGTATTGGAATAAGTGTGAATATATAGGTGGATCTGTAATACAAGTGTTAAAATGAATCGTATTTCAAATCATGCGTTAAAGTAAAAGTGTTTTGATATCATAACATATCAGGGGGTGAGAAACAGAGTGAAAAATAAATTTTTATAAAGTCATAATTAGCAATTGTATTTGTTTTTTGTGTGACAATGAATAAAACGCACAGTTGTAGTGCTTCTAGTATACATTTCACCAGAAAACTGCAGCGAAACATAGAACGGAGCACGTAAAAGTAAGTGTTAACTTAAGTTAAGTGTTGACTGCGATATGGACAGGTTGCATGACATGTCCTCATAGGCAAAAAAAAAAAAAAAAATATTAAAATGCAGAAACTAAAGGTAAATAGGCTACATATATTAGGGATGAACATGTTAAATGAGTGCGATTAATTAAATAAAAAATGTGTCAAAAAAAATTATGCAATTAATCATAAATTAATTAATAAATTCTGTAATAAAATTACCTAACTTTGGAGCAATTCAAGCTTGAAGTACATGTAACTTTGTGTTTTTACAAGCTGCATCAGCAGGGGTCAATCAACATGCCTCAGCAAGCAGCACAGCCACAGGAAACATTCTCGACAGCTGGATGCAGCACAACAGAATACAGGGTTCTCAAGACACGATTTTCAAAGTTTCAACTACTTTTAACTTAGCACAGTGTCCTAAAAACACTGCATTTATGATGTTGAAAACCAATGAGATGCTCCAAAAACATCCATCAGTCACTTATGTACACAAACTGACAATAAAAAATAGTGCAGACAGAAATCATGAACGTATCCTATAAGAACAGGACAGATTGACAAACACAACAAAATATACAGTATGTACAGTATATATATATATATATATATATATATATATATATATATATATAAACCTTAGCTACATTAGCTGCTGGAAAGGAAAGGTGTGAATAAAAAGTGTTGCACAACGTCTACTGTTGTAACCTCCATTACCTGATGGAGGGAACGAGACATTGTGTCGATGTAGTGACACTAGGGGTCGATCTTGGGAGCCCCAAACACCTTTGAGCTTTGAGAAAAGGCAAATGGGAATTGGTGAGTGGAATTTGCATGCCACTCCCCCGGACATACGGGTATAAAAGGAGCTAGCTCGCAACCACTCATTCAGGTTTTGCGCTGAGGAGCCTAGACATTGCACAGGGTCTGTGCAAGCAGGCTCACTGGGGGAAACGCATAGTTGCGCAGCCTCCGGGGCCAGCTGTGCGCCAGTGCATCTGTGCCGAGGGGAACCTCTGTCAGAGAATACTAGAGTGGGCAGTGGGAGGATTCCTGGGAAGCAAACAGGTCTACCTTTGCTTCGCTGAACTGACTCCAGATTAGCTGGACCACCTGGGGTGGAGTCTCCGCTCTCCCCTGAGCGTCACCTGTCGTGACAGCGCATCTGCTGTACAGTTGAGGTTGCCCAGGATGTGAGTGGCCCACAGCGACCTCAGAGGAGGAGACGGCTGGTGAGTTGCGACATGCATCAGCAGTTGCGACATGCCCGTTGCACACGGCACCCTGGCCTATCTTGGAGGCGTCTGTCGTAACTACGATGCGCCTGGACACTTGCTGTAAGGGGACAACTGCCTGCAAAAATGCAAGGTCTATCCAAGGGCTGAACGTGCGGCAGCAGATCGGTGTGATGGCCATGCGATGCACGCCATGGCACCATACCCATCTCGGGTCTGAAGCCAGTGCTGGAGCGGTCTCATATGCATCAACCCGAGTGGTTGCGTTTGAGGACGACATATGTCCCAGGAGCCTCTGAAAGTATTTCAGTGGGACCGCTGTCCTCTGCCATAACAACTTCAGGCAGTTCAGCACCGACTGCGCACGCTCGTCCGAGAGGTGCGCCATCATGGATACCGAGTCCAACTCCATCCTGGGAAAGAGATGCTCTGAACCGGGGAGAGCTTGCTCCTTTCCCAGTTGACCCGAAGCCCCAACCTACTGAGGTGCCTGAGCACCAGGTCCCTGTACGCACACAACAGGTCTCGAGAGCGGGCTAGAATCAGCCAGTCGTCGAGATAATTGAGGATGCGGATGCCCACTTCCCTTAGTGGGGCAAGGGTTGCCTCTGTGACTTTCGTGAAGATGTGAGGCAACAGGGACAGACCGAAGGGTAGGACCTTGTACGGATATGACTGGCCCTCGAATGCGAACGGCAGGAAGGGTCTGTGCCGAGGTAAAACCGAAACATGGAAGTAAGCGTACTTCAGGTCTACCGCCGCAAACCAATCTTGATGCCGAATGCATGACAGAATGCGTTTCTGAGTCAGCATCTTAAACAGGAGTCTGTGCAGGGCCCGGTTCAGTACTTGCAGGTCCAAGATTGGCCGCAACCCACTGCCTTTCTTTGATGAAGTAGGGGCTGTAGAACCCTTTCTTCATCTCGGCTGGAGGGACCGGCTCTATCGCATCCTTCCACAGAAGGCTCGCGATCTCTGCACGGAGGGCAGCGGCGTTCTCGCCCCTCACTGAGGTGAAGTGAATGCCACTGAACGCGAGCGGGCGCCGGGCAAACTGAATCGCATAGCTGAGTCGGATCGTCCTGGCCAGCCAGTACGATGGGTTGGAGAGTGCTAGCCATGCCTCCAAACTCCGCACGAGGGGCACCAAGGGGATGACCATGTTTGACTTACCTGTGGGTGGGGCCTCACGGCGGGGAGGAGCCTCACATCTCGAGCTTGTGGCTGTGCTGAGGGAAACATCAAAGCACTTACCTCCCTTCGTATACCCAGCATAGGACTGGTCAGCGACGGGGGAGGGGGCTGAGCGCCCTTGCCGCACGTCGTGACAGCCTGACCGTGGACGTGCCGTGGACGGGTGCACGAAGGCGGGGGGCCCGTGTTAGTAGTGGCCGCGAGTGTTCGGTGTCTGGCTGTCGTGATAACAATGGCCGTAAACACCGGCTGTGTGACCCAGGGAGTGAGGAAACTGCTCTTTCTTTGAGAATGTGGGTACCACAGCCCCTCGGGCGTGTGGCGAAAACAAACAAAAGGGAACACAGGATTCTCCTTCCGGCCCTCCACCAGGGGACGGAGTGGTCTGGATACCAGCTCCAGGGTTCCAGCAGGCCTCTTCTTCCCTGGGTTGTCCGTCTCAGGGGCACTTGGGGCCCTTCCTGGGGCTCTTAGCACCGGGCTGTGAGACAGGGGGTGTCAGCTTCCTGCGGGGTGCTCTACGCCAGGGCTCGGACTGGGGCGGAGCTGCCTGAGTTGCAGCCGCAGGGGGACACCCTCGGCAGCGAGCAGACAGGGTTTGGGACCTTGAACTGCGCCGGGGCAGGATGTGTTGAATCGCCTCCATCTGCTTCTTCACCACTGAGAGCTGCTGGGCGAAGTCCTCAACAGTGTCACCGAATAGGCCAACCTGGGAGACGGGAGCATTGAGGAAGCTGACCTTGTCGGCCTCCTTCATCTTTACCAGGTTCAGCCAAAGGTGGCGCTCCTGGATCACCAAGGTGGACATCTCCTGCCTGAGTGCCCGCACCGTCAAGGGTAGTGAGAGCGGATGAACCCAGAAATCGGGTCCGGGCAGTAAAAGGTGCCAGCCACAACTTTGTGAGTTCTTCGTGCACCTCCGGGAAGAATGGAACCAGGCCAGGTCATGGCCGTGAGTGGTGCTCCGAACCCAGGAACTAATCGTCAAGCCACGAGGGCTCAGGGCAGGGTGGAGGGTTCCAATCCAGCCCGACACTCACGGCGGCCCGGGCAAGCATG
Organism: Myxocyprinus asiaticus; assembly: GCF_019703515.2. Lineage (NCBI taxonomy): Eukaryota > Metazoa > Chordata > Actinopteri > Cypriniformes > Catostomidae > Myxocyprinus > Myxocyprinus asiaticus. The sequence goes on from NC_059383.1 coordinate 9,851,479, forward strand.
GCGGTCAGCTCTGTGTCAGCCTCAGACTAGGCGGTCACACCTGAAGTTGGAAGCCCAGTCGAGTCCTCAGCGTCCGACTGCACCAACCCGCTCTCCATCCTGCTCATGTGCTCTGAAAGAGACATTAAACTTGCCCTGAGGCGAGCTGCCTGTCTCATCCCAGAACTCGACCGGGGCAAATGAGCGTACCAGGGAATGGGAGGTCTGTGGGGGATTACCAGGCGGAACCACTCCCATTGAGGTCCCCAAATCGGCCCCAGCGCTCACCGACCCGGCCTCGTACCCATAGGTAGACGGCCCGGGGAGGGGAGCGGCTGGAGCGGCTTTCCCCCGGAAGAAGGAAAGCCGCGACCGCAACGTTGCCATGGTCATGTTCTTGCAGTGAGAACATGAACCATCCACGAACGGCGCCTCAACGTGACTTCGGCCCAGACACATGAGACAGCGCTTGTGGCCGTCAGAGGCGGAGAGATAGCGACCACAACCAGGAATTACACACAGACGGAAAGACATCTTTAAAAAGACGCTCTCCGTCAGTGCACGCTCTTTTAGAGGAAATATGCTCTTTTATTTGCAAGAATATACACTCTCTAAGCTGTCGAAGCACCCAGGGGCGTACTCTGCATCAATCGTGCAGAGGGGGAGAAAGCCGCTGAAATGCGCCGTATATCCAACAGCATACTCTTCTCGATATGAGGTGAATGGGACGGCAGTGGAACTCGCTGCTCAACACCACTCGGCTCCAATGAAAAAAATCTGAATGAGTGGTTGCGAGCCAGCTCCATTTATACCCATATGTCCGGGGGAGTGGCATGCAAATTCCACTCGCCAATTCCCATTGGCCTTTTCTCAAAGATCAGGTGGTGTTTGGAGCTCCCAAGAGCAACCCCTAGTGTCACTACATCGACACAACGTCGAGTGAGTGACAGATAGGAATTTGAAAACTCAAGGATGCTTGTAGAACATTAAAACACAACAGTATGACACCTTTAATCTTAACTTCTCTTAACTTCAAACTTGAGCGTTTGTCATTTGTTCCTCTTCTACTTGTCATTCAATGGCTTTGTAAAATAGAATATTGCATCCTAGCAGGGATGAATGGATATCGCCATTTCTGCTCATGAATATTAATGAGATTAACTTGATGAGACACTCTATCTGCAATGTGCTGTGCTGTACAGGCAGGCCTGATCATAACAGATTACTGAATGACAGCTTCTACAGCTGTACACGAGTTGGACTTGTGCCTATGAGAAAGTCAGACATAAAGACAGTGGCTGGGTCAAGATTATCTGTGCTGTGTGCTGTTGAGATGAAAAAGAACATGGCAATTTCTCTGATGAATATAATACCTCAATAATAATTGAGCATGCTCAGAACATTTTTTTTCCCTTTTCTGTGCTCTTAAAAAAACCCAAGTTCAAGATTGCATTTTTTGATGCAGTTTGATTCAAAAGGAGCAAGGAACAATTTTGACAGTATTTATCGAGGATGTTTAGAAATTGAACAAACCTCTAACTCTAATTATTACACTTGGGCAGAAACTTGTCCCACACCATTTGTGCTATAGCCATAAATAATACCTTAAGTACTAATAGTGCTAGTAACCACTAAGAAGATCATAGCAACTGCATAGAACACTTTAGCAACCAACTAGAACACCACTCGTGGTGGCAAGTTTTGTACAGACAAGCACCTCCACATTTTCTAAATTAGTGGAAATGCATTCGACTAAAACACTTCTTTGTGCATAACTGCATACTGCAAAAAATGTGTTCCTAATAAGTTTTTAATTAGTCTATTTTACTAGTTTTCCAGTAAGAAAATGTAAAAATAAATTTACCTGAGAACCAAAACTATCTAAGATATTTAGACTTGTTTTCATATAATATATCTTCATTTGTTTATTTATTTTTTTTATACATGTTCATTCTGTTTTTCCACTTGTTTTAAGTATACATGAGTGAAAACAGGTGAAGAAAACAAGCTTAAATTGACAATTTTGTTTTAAGGGTTTTTAAGAATACTTTCACCAATAAAGTAACAAAAAAAAAAAACATTATTAAAAATGGTATTTTTTTGTAGGGCTGTCAATCAATTCAAATTTTTAAATTAATGAATTACATGACCAGCCAATTAATTCATCAAATTAATCACAATTAATCACATACAGTATATCAATGATTTCTGAGAAAGACCCCCAAATGAAGATAGTTCAATATGAATAATACACTTAAATTAGAATAAATATTAAATACATACATACAGTCGACAGCAATGCATTTTGCATCTGAGTTTGTCAATCTGTCCTGTTCTCAGAGGACGTGTTTAGTCTGTGCCTTATATTTAGTTGGTCTTTGTAGTACATATTCATCAGACGGACACTTTTGGAGCATCTCATTGTTTTCATCATCATAAACGGCGCAAGTTAAAAGCATTTGAAACTTTGAAAATTGTGTCTCAAGATCGCTGCATTATGTTGTGCTTCATCAAGCTGTCAAGCACATGTTCTGTGTGAGCGCCTCTCATTCTTTAAGGTTTGTTGAGGCGTGCTGACTGCCCCCTGCTGACACGGTTCGTTAAAGCACAAAGTTACATGTTCTTCAAATGTTAATTTCTCTGATAGATTTTACACACGATAGGCATGATTAATTGCGTTCTGCCTCTTTCCTCTTTTTCTATAATTAGTTTTATGTTTTGCACTAAGCATATCTTTAAAAATAACTGGCTGCTTCTGTTTGCATCTCTTAAAATGAATATCCCATATCGGTCTCTGAAAAGTTAAATGAAGAAGGAAGTGTAGCTTGGGTATTGGGTATATACAGTACCTTCCATTCCTGTATGTGTCAAACACCCGATCGACAGTTCAAATACACTTCTTCAGCCAGTAAATCTCCAGCCTGTTTCCTAGTACACCCACAACATTAGAATGATGATTAAATAATAAAATCCAGCAAACGGATAATGAATTAATGCAAACTAGCTGTAGCAGAGGGCAGCTTAGTCTTAACAATGAATGAGCTGCAAAATCAGTGTGACTCATCAGCCTGCAGGTGATCATACATATTCTCACGCACAAATTGAATAAGCTGCACAATTATCAGACAACACCACAGCAGCAATGGAGACAAATGATGATACACTGCAAATCACTTACTGTATAGATGGTATAGCATTGGTCATTGTTATACTAATTTATGAGGTATATCCTATAATATACATACATATCAATCAAATCAAATCAAATCACTTTATTGTCACACAGCCATATACACAAGTGCAATGGTGTGTGAAATTCTTGGGTGCAGTTCCGATCAACATAGCAGTCGTGACAGTGATGAGACATATACCAATTTACAATAACATCAAATTAACACAACGCAATTTAAACATCTGTTATACATAATTAAACTCGACTTAAAACATCAAATTAACACAACACAATTTAAACATCTGTTATACATAATTACACTCAACTTAAAACATCAAATTAACACAACACAATTTAAACATCTGTTATACACAATTACACTCAACAATATACAAATAATAACATACACTGTACAGTATACAATATGCTGTTTTTTTTTTTTTTTTGTTTTTTACTATATAGATACTATGTAGATACACATTATTCAATAAAAATTAAAATATATATGAAAAAAGTATATATATATAGAATGTACAGTATTGTACTGTATTGACATTCAGGCTGTCGGTTGATAGTCAGTTGTTAAGAGAGAACATAATATAATAACAGTAATATAATTTATGACAGTCCGGTGTGAGATAAAAGAGTAATAAAGTGCAGGGCTGATGTATTTTGATCGTGGGAGATCAAGAGTTCAGAAGTCTGATTGCTTGGGGGAAGAAGCTATCATGGAGTCGGCTGGTGCGGGTCCTGATGCTGCGATACCGCCTACCTGATTGTAGCAGTGAGAACAGCCCATGGCTCGGGTGGCTGGAGTCTCTGATGATCCTCCGAGCTTTTTTCACACACCGCCTTGTATATATTTCCTGGAGGGAGGGAAGCTCACCTCCGATGATGTGTTTGGCAGTTCGCACCACCCTTTGCAGTGCTTTGCGGTTGTGGGCAGTGCTATTGCCGTACCAGGCGGAGATACAGCCAGTCAGGATGCTCTCCACAGTGCAGGTGTAGAACCGTGTGAGGATGTGGCGGTTCATTCCAAACTTCCTCAGCCGTCTCAGGAAGAAGAGGCGCTGATGAGCCTTCTTCACAACGACTTCAGTGTGGACGGACCATGTGAGTTCCTCAGTGATGTGGACACCCAGGAACTTGAAGCTGCTGACTCTCTCCACTGGTGCTCCATTGATGGTGATTGGACTGTGTTCTCTGTCTTTTCTCCTGAAGTCCACCACAAGCTTATATATATATATATAACTCAGCAAAAAAAGAAACGTCCATTTTTCAGGACACTGTATTTTAAAGATAATTTTGTAAAAATCCAAATAACTTTACTGATCTTTATTGTAAAGGGAACCATAAACAATTAATGAACATGCACCTGTGGAACGGTCGTTAAGACACTAACAGCTTACAGATGGTAGGCAATTAAGGTCACAGTTATAAAAACTTAGGACACTAAAGAGACCTTTCTGCTAACTCTGAAAAACACCAAAAGAAAGATGCCCAGGGTCCCTGCATGGAGGCATGAGGACTGCAGATGTGGCCAGGGCAATAAATTGCAATGCCCATACTGTGAGACGCCAAAGACAGTGCTACAGGGAGACAGGAAGGACAGCTGATCATCCTCGCAGTGGCAGACCACGTGTAACAACACCTGCACAGGATTGGTACATC